>NC_056746.1:738940097-739582597 GCF_019279795.1 Protopterus annectens | reverse complement strand
TTGTAACACAAGCATATGAATCATGTTGATATTCACAAATGACATATAATTATTTACAAAATTCCAGATAGCTGAGCTGGTAGCATCTCCTTTTGTGACACACACACACATGCACACATACACACATACACACATACATATATATATGTATATATATATATATATATATATATATATATATATATACACACACACACACACACATATATATATATATATATATATATATATATAAAATGTATATATATATATATATATATATATATATATATGTGTGTGTGTGTGTGTGCGTGTGTGTGTGTATATGTGTGTATATTAGTGGTAGTAATGATATTCAATGGTGCAGTTCAATAGTGAAGTCAGATTGAAGAGCTTTGTAATATAAAGTAGAAAGTATATACAAGGGACAGTATACATACAAGAACTCGAATACAAATCAGTTTGTACAACTAATTAAATCCAAGAATTATGGTTCAGTATTGATGTGACATTGGACATTTTCTGCAATATAAAGGAGGAAGTAAATACAAGTGACAGCATACATATTGAACAAAACACAGGCTCTTTAAATTGAAAACAGAAGTGAGAAGACGATGAAAAGTTTAAGAGAGAGAGAGAGAGGTATAGTAGTGAGGGAATTGATCTTAGACATACTAGGGTGACTTTTGGGTCTCAAGGAGCTGTAAAATAAAAGGATATGGATATCCTGGGTGGATGTAAAGGGGAGTGACAACGATGATAAGAAGGAGAGATATTTGAGAGAATAAGAGAAAACAAACTCACAGTAAAGAAGCAGAATCCGGTACAATAAAAGGCTGTCCAAATTTCAGGCAGTACATCCAAAATAAGAAGTTGTAAATTCAGGCAATACGACCAATGTAAACGTTTTAAAGTTTTAATGACCCAAAGTTAAAAGACAATCCAATATGACTGTATCACATGTAAATAGGAAAAAAATATTTCCATATATCAATTTGTTGAGCGCTTTCGTCTCCCAAACCGGAGACTTCATCAATTCTGATGAAGTCTCCGGTTTGGGAGACGAAAGCGCTCAACAACGATATATGGAAGTACTTTTTTCCTATTTATATGTGACACAGTCGTATTGGATTGTCTTTTAACTTTGGGTCATTAAAACTTTAAAACTTTTACATTGGTCGTATTGCCTGAATTTACAGCTTCTTATTTTGGATGTACTGCCTGAAATTTGGACAGCCTTTTATTGTACCGGATTCTGCTTTTTACTGTGAGTACTGCATTCCTTGGCGTGGTTACAAGAAAACAAACTCAAGAGGTTAGGTACAAACCTGTATGTCACCTGGCGGATAGCCAAATGGCTCACACACAGACAGGACCCAGGAAGTTAGAATTGGGGAGTCCACCTCTACAAAGGGGCTAGTCACAACTGGAGTCTCCTTTTTCGCATTTACTTCGCATAAGGCAAGGCCAGTGTCAGTGGTCTCTGGCTGACTAAATTTGCAGATGACTGGAAATTAGGAACTGTCAATGAATCTCACATTGAAACTAATGTTCTCCAGGAGGGGCTGATGCAGACTAACAACTCGTGCCAGAGTCATGGACTAAAACTAAATGCTAAGAAATGCATAATAGTATCCTTGGGGAAGTCATCCATCACTGGTAACTATCATATTGACAGCACACCCTTAGAGATGACCCAGTCGTCAGGGACTTAGGGACACATATAGATAGTAATCTAGCCTTTGATCATCACATGTCTGTAGTGGTGAGGAAATAATTCTATCTTGCGCAACTTATAAACAAAGGTATGGCATCTAAGTTCAAGGAAGTCATTGTTCCACTGTATTCGGCATTCATCAGACCTATCATTGAGTACAATGCCCCCCGTTGGTATGTACCTAACCAGGCATATCCAACAACTGGAATGTCCACAGAGGTTCCTCACTAAAAGAATACAGGGAGTAAGTAATATGTCCTATGCAGACTGTCTCAAGGCTGTATCCCTGTATTCTGTCTCCTACAGGCTTTTGAGGGGAGATCTTTGCCTGGCATACAGGGCATTGTCAGACCCCACTCTGATCGACCTCCTGCATAATCACAAAACAAACAGTACCATAATTACTCATTCTGAACACTTAAACATTGTCTGTGATATAAATAGGACCTGCTAGAGAGATAGGTATGTATCCCAGAGACTACCCCATCTATGGAAAAGGCTCCCCCATACCTGTGAAGCAGAGTTCCTCCCTAATCCAATTCAAGTGCAACTTGGACAATTGGATGGGAAACTGGAAATTTATCCCTGGTTTGGCACCTATGTCTCTGATGCAAACAGGTAACCTATAAATGGTTCATCTCTCAGGCCCATGCTTGCACTTATCAAGGGTATCAGAACTTGTCAGATATTTAGGATGCATGGCTAGGCTTAAAAAGGCCCTTCTGGTTGTTAGCCTATTAAACACCTATGATCCTATAAAAAGAAGTGTAAGAAAGGAAGAAATGGTCTACAGTAATGTATACCAAAGAACAAAGAGCAAAGCTATAGGAGCAGTGTTATGTGAAGTCACCTACTTGTACTGCCTAGCTCGACTCATTCCTATCACTTTAATATTTACTACCTCAGTGACTGTAATGTTCTTATTTTTATGCCAATCCTACTGTGACATCTTGTCATTCTTTATTTAAATCTCCTTTGCAGAACTCATCCAAACCTTTTCCAGTCTATCATTTCCCAATGGCCTCACAATTCTACTTTGCCCTCTTTCCACTCCATGCTATAATTTTCTTTATATCTGTCAGTAAAATCTAAAACAGTTCAATTCTATGACAAATAAACAAAAGGTACAACACTTTTTCTTACTTTCCAGAAGCATCTTTCCATATCTCCAGAGTTTTTCATATTTCAGCTTTTCCCTAGACTTCAACCACATGTAAAATTGATCTGTCTCCCCTATCTGCATCTCTAGCAACTAACTTCCTGCCACCATTTATTTATTTTACATTTGTTAACCAGGTTAGTCCAGCTGAGCATTAGCTCATTTTCAGTGGAGACCCGAAGAGAAAAGCTCCACAACCAGTATTAACATTTTACATAAAGTCAGCAAGAAAATTGCATTGGCCGCTAAAACAGTTAGATAGAGAAATAACATTTTACAAAAAAATTTTACAGAAAACAGTTGGGTACAGATGTTAGAGATCAAACTGCAAAAAGCATTTACAACAAATCATACAGAAAAGCAGTAGAGTACAATCTTCCTTTCTCAGTCTCACCAGTGTTCTGTACCATCTCTGCAGTAATCTCCAATGCATATACCCATCTGGGCAGCAAACCTCTACTTTCTTAATCAGCTTCAATATTTTTCTTCCCAAAACTCATCATTTTCCCCTTCCTTTCTCTCTTCTACCTACATCCTTCTTAAATGATTCAGTATCTCTTCTGCCTTTTCCTTCCTTAAACTCCTGTATATCACTCTTATTTTATCTTTCTTTTACCTTCTCCCAGTATTATCTACCCCATCTCCATATGTCTCCATTTTTTTTTTTTGGAGAGAGGAATGTTGGGGAAGGGACATAGGTATTTCTGGGTATGGTAAGTTGGGTAGATGAGGAAGCAATTGTGAACAGACAAGACAAACAGGACAAGACTTAGGAAAGGTGATGGACACAAGAGGTCGGTGGATGCCATTAATGGGGTGAGGGTCGGGACATCCATGACCCATGGATGTCATGCTGGTTGACAGTGAGAATCAAGTCCTCACCCAAAGGACTGTCATCACTGTCACCCCACTCTGCCACTGGCTGAAACACTCAATATTTCCTTCTCCTCCTCCTGGTCCTATGTAAAATGAGGGACAGCAGACCCTCTATCCATCATAGGCATGCACAAACAGTGTGGTGCACAACCTTATGCACCATCCCTGGCAGTTCAAGTAGGGAGATAAACTCACCACCCCTGTCACTGTTCCCGGAGGGAACCACTGGCCTATCCTCCAGTGCTGAACTACCTGATGGGGCATGTAGTGCATCCGAGACATGCAGGACAACAGTCCCAGGGCTAGTGGATTGGGGGCAGGTGGATCCTGTGAAGCAGGTCTACTCCACTGTAATGTGGAGCATTTCATGATGTGGTACACATGGATGACATGGACACATTTTGACGACACATAATAATATAAAACAAAACAAAAAAAAGAGATAAGGGTTGGGGTGAGAGGAAAAAAAAGAGATAAGATTAGTACCTTCATATATAAAATACAATGTAGTAATACAATTATTTGACCCTATTATCTTAACCTTTACTCTTAAGACTACCACCCCGTAACAGATAACTTTTTACTTTAAGACTGGCATCCCCTAACAGATGTACACTATACTACAGATTGCAGCAAGTACTCCTTTACATGTGCATATACTGCACATGTGCATGTTCCATTTAATCAGATTACAGTTTACAGCAGGGCATATGTGCCACTGTTATAGACCTTTCACTTTAAACCTTTAAGTTACACATTACTGATAAATTAACAATTATTGTATAGTTAGAAAGTGTGGTACCTGAACCCACTACCTCTGGCTAAAGTCTAATATTGTACTCTTGGTTTGTGTTACAGACTAATGCATGCATACTTGCATTCACAGTTAGAATATGCATGTTCAATTTGATACAACTGTATAAAATACCAAAAAAAATCTATTTTTAACTTTTAATGCTACAATAATACTACTCTTCTGCTGCATACATACCACATACCTCTCTCATCCTCATCAGTCTAGTTGTATGGGTCCTAACATAGCACTCCCTCTCCATGGCAGCAATGGAAAAAAACAGAACAAAACAGAATGCCATTATGGCTACCAGTCTTGCCTATATTCAGCTTCCAAGCCTTACAAGTACTATCTGTAGTTGATGCCTACATATCTGTGGGATGTCCTCTGTTGTAAATTCCTCAATTCAAGCATCTACGGTGCCCCTCTTTTGTTGTAAATTCCTCAATTCAAGCATCTACGGTGCCCCTCTTCCTCCTCTGGAGGTTGTTGTAATGTAGTCTACATTGTTCACCAGTGCGTGGGATATCAGTGGCACTGGTCACAGCCCAGGCCAAATGCTCCCAAGCCTCTCACTTATACTGGGACCCAGAATAGTCCTCTGCAGCAACCTGGCACTGTGATGTTTCCCTAGGAGTCTAACAAAATTCTTGGACTCCTGGAAACCCCATCTCTGAATCCTAAATCTCATACCCTCTCCAAGAATGCCTGCCATGTCTATCATGGATCAAGTACAATGGAGAATGATGGTTTCCTACCAACCAGTTATAGCATTTACAGGGAGTGTACACACTGTTTGAAATTGTTGTGCACTGCACACCATCACGCAAACATGGTGTGCAATGGTAAGCAGTGCGCACCAGTAGCAAGCAATGCAATTTCAAGGTTATTTGACGTACAGGCACTTGTGTATGTGTGTTTGACAAATATGAGGGTCATATCAGTCCAGATAGCAGAAATATACTTACAGAAATGTAGTACACAGTATACCAACAGTCATATACTTGATAACAAATGTGATAATACATAGAGAAATAAATAAAGAAATAACTGGCACAATATTAGTGTCTCAGCCGTCATACACATAATTAATATCAGCTAGACTATGTCAAGTATTATAAGTGAAAGTACTATAATGGGAAGTGGAACAACAGTAAAAGTGTATGGAATATACTGTATTTGAATCCAGGACCATGTGCGTGACACTCCTACACTAACACCTGTTGCCACAAGAGAGTTGAAATAACAGCTGCTCATATTTCAGTTAATTTATATAAACAGCAATGTTGCAACATTAAAACAAAGGTTGCAAGACTGTACTACAACCTGAGTCCATCTGTATTCCAACCCTATACTTATACCTGCAGCCACAGGAAATAGCATTTATTGAATGTATCCGGTTTCTATTTTTGCTTGTCAACTTTCTGGGTGGTTTACGTATCCAGTAATAAAAGGGAGAAGTACTTGAAATGAGGAAAAGGAATCTATGACATATAACGTAGAAAATGTTAATACACATGAGATATTTCTACATAGGTCTGGATTTCAACTCTCACTCCAATGCACCTTCAGAAAACGGATGGGTGCCGTATCCCTCTTTGTCACACAAGCAACTTTGCAGCTAAGAAATGAAGTCATTCTTCACACAACCAACTGCAACAGAATGCACACTGATATCAAACCAGAAACTGTTATTTTTACATTTATTAAATTTAATATATTTGGATGTAGTGCACTTAGTGATCATAGAACCTGTTATGATTATTGCTTGTAAATATACAGCTTTGTCTTACCTTTCTGTGTTTCTTAGTCATTCATCAGTTATCTGTCCAGTACTTTGACACATGCAGTGTGGAAGCCATTTTATATCATTGGCCTTAAAATGTGTGAGGATATTAACTGGGAATCATATGATATGTAGTTGCCAACAACTGAAGGGTAGGTTAGATGGCAAAAACAAGCATAGAATGCTCTTTTGGGGGGACAAAAAGTGAGTCACTGTTATGGCACATACAAGGGTACTCTGTTCTTCTGGGGTGAGCAAAGGTGAGTTACTGTTATGGCACAAACAAGAATGGACTGTTCTTTGGGGGGAGTAAAAGTAAGTTACTGCTATAACACAAACAAGGATATGTTGTTCTTGTTACTCTCCTTGTTTTGCATCCTGCCTGTTTGATCTTGTGAGGATTGTGAAGTCGGAAACTGCAATGTGTATCATTACTTTCTAACATCTCTCTTTAATGATTTCCCATTGCAAATGTATGATGCTAAACTGAGGTCATATAGTGATTCTCACTATTTTTAAGAGGTATGACTGTGGAATCTTTGATGCCTGACATCTACTACTTATTAATGTACACATATAAGTCAAATTAGTCTCTGCTGTCACATGTTAAGGGAATTTCTGTACTGTTCTCCCACTTTTTACCTGCTTACTGTACCAAATGATGAAATACATGGATATGCCATAATATTATTAAACAATATACTCCCGGTTCAGGACTTACCTTGTAAATGCAGCAGTTGCCACAGTGTTACCTCAAGGGTGACACTGTTTGATACAAGCAGTACACACCCAATACATGGGGAGGTAAAAGTTGTGTGAGTGCCTGGCATCAGTGTTAATACATGCATGTGAGTAGGAGGAAGGTATTAGATCCCTAGGTGGTGAGTGAGTGTGCAGTGCTTTGTCTCATAGCCAATGCAAGGGCATACTGAGCACGCCTATGTCTGCCTACAACCATAGCAGCTGCTGGTTCCCCCTGTGACTCCTCATCTGCCTGTGGCTGTGGTGGGATGTGTGCCCATTCCCCTTCCTGATCCTGCTACAGCTGTTTCCTCAGGATTATGTTGTGTCGCATGGCACATACTATGAAGATGTTCTGCAGGGCTCCCCCAGATGTATCTAGGCACCTGAACCATGACTTCAGCAGCCCAAGCAGATGCTCTGTGACATTACTGGTTTGAGCATGTGCCTCACTATGTGGTTCTTCCATGGGGGTGTGTGCATTTCTGATAGATATCATCAGCCATGGTTCCAGTGCATAGGCTGCATTGCCCAGTACATTACCTGTGGGATATCCACACTAGCAAATATCTAGTACAGGTGGCAGGTGTGCCAGATATTTTAGTCATGATAACTGCCAGGGTTGCCAGCACTGATGTTCAGGATGATTTCCTTGGCATTACACATGACTTGGCAGTTGGCAGAGTAGTAGCCCTTTCTGTTAATGTAGAACCTACCCTGTTCCCCATATGGTGCCTTAATTTCTACAAGTGCAATCTATTGCACCCACTACTTTAGGGTAGTGCTCTACCCAAGACAACTGTTGCATATTTCTGGCCCTCTCCTCAGAGCTACAGGAAAATATATGTGCTCACTAGCATGTTGTAGCATAGCATCCAAGAATTGGTGGAAGATCCTGAATGGTGATGCCTGTGACACCCCAGCATGTCCCCTGTTGGTCTCTAATAAGTACCTGTAGCTAAGATTCTATGGGCTACACATACCTTAGTTTCTACTGGAATGGGTTCCCCTCAGTTGGCTCTGGCTCTGAGTTGAGGGTGGCAGAGGTCATGGAGGTCCTGTAGTGTGTCCCTGTCCACCCTGTAGTGCTCTACAATTTCTGTGTCATGTAGGCTGTGATAAGTTAAACATGGCCTAAAAGCTCTTTTCCTTCTTAACCTAGGCCTATTGACAGCAGCAGCAGCAGCACTGGCTTCTTCACTTAGCGCAATCAAATGGATTAATGAAGCAGAAGCCCCCTAATACTCTGTGTAGACTTTCTATGTCTGTACTCCAAAAGTTTTGACATCTGCAGGAAAAACCCAGCATGAAGTCTACGTGGATGCTTTTTAGCTTGTTGAATAGCTCCACAGTGTTGAATTGGTTGATAGCATGTAATTCAGCTGCTTATGCTATAATTAGTATCTATGAAACACAGACAAAGACAGATGCAATTCATTAATGATCTACACCATTACAAAAAGGCAAATGTGTAGCTAGCTAAACTGATGGTGAGGAGAGTTGTATATGTTTGGAAAACTGCAAAAATGCTTTTTCTTCAGGATATATCTGTGCAGAGGAGTACTGAACTTCAGCAGGTATGCTCCCATTTTGTCACTTATATACTGCATATACTGGAATGTATTTAGGAATAGTGTGAAGCAAAGGCTTTTACACTTTTATCTGTATGCATTAGTAAGAAGTGTACTGATGGCATGGCCATATTTGTCAAGCCATTTCAGAGGTGCACATGATTGGCAATAGATTAAAATAGAATGCTGTGTGATAAATATGTACAAATGTTTCAGGGATGGGACCTTTGATAGCACTTTTAGCATTTCAAAGATGTTTTGTTAGCAACATTGGTCATTTGCCTGTTCTTTTGTGGGAGGTGAGCAAAGATGAGTTATTGGGGGGGGGGGGTAAAGGTGAGTTACTCTTCTGGCACAACGAAGGATATGTTGCTCTTGTTACTCTCCTTGTTTAGCATCCTGCCTGTTGTTAGTATTTTACATCTGTAGACTGTTTTATGTTTCTCCAGTGGGTAATACTGACTGCCTACCTGTTATGTTTTATCTGGAAACAGTTATTTTGTAGTCATGTGATACTTATGTACATCATATTTCTGTTGTCTTTTAGGACATCTACAAGTATGCCACTCAGGTGCGACAATCCACATACACCCCCCCCCCTTCACTGTTGAGGAAAATCAAATAATCATGGATGGGTTTCAGCAATATGGTGCTTTGTTCCTGGAAGGGAGATGAGGAGATATGGCAGATCATGCCCTGGGTGGATGACTGTATATGCAAACATCTTATATAGCTGATCTCAACAGTGACTGTTGAGAATATGATAATAACACTGTCCCACATGCTGCAATAAAAGGCACTCTGCAATGTCAAGCAAGAGCACACACACACACACAAACACACACACACACACACACACACACACACACACACACACACACACACACACACACACAGTTGACTGCAGTGAGAATATAACCCCTACCTAAGTACACAGACTACAGAACACAGTATTAATGCAAGCACCATGGCACCAGTCTGACTTTTGCAAGACTGCAGCTGAACTTATGACATCAGCAGGACATATGTGAGACAAGATGTTGGCAGGCCTGCATAGGTTCATAGTTTCATAGGTTCATACGAGGTTACTACCATAATGGCCCTAGGTTCATAGGAGATTACTAAGCTAATGGCCCTAGGGCCTTTTCAACCTAGTGAAGTTGTACCATTGTTCCCTTCTAGACCAAGATATATAGTCCATATTTGCAAATCCACTATCAGCACTGGATGGGCCAGTCTAAGAGTAACATAGATGTTTCACATTCAATTGTCAAAGTTATGCTTAAATAGGATTATTGATGATCTCAAGTTTCACTTGAATTGGGAGTTTGCTCCATAGCAGTGGCAATCTCTGAGAGACATATAAGTCTCTCCAGCATAGCCTGTTGATGTTGCAGGGTAGGTTAAGGTCCCTACAGTGAGTCTTGTCCAATTTGATTTGCAGATGTGCAACATTTCTATTAAGGCAGGGTTTCAGACTGCTGTGTAGGCCAGTAAAAAGTCACCTCTCAGCAGTATATATGATACCGACTAGAGTGACAGGGCCTTCAGTCTGTCCATGTAGGTCATATGTTGATATCCCTGGATTTTCTTGGTGAGAAACCTCTTAGGTCTCTCCAGCTGCTGCAGGTGTCTGGTGAGGTACATGCAAAAGGGAACATTGTACTCTATTATTGGTCTGATGATGGATGAGTACAGTGGCTTGATAACATCCTTAGTCTTGGATGCTATGGCCTTACTTATGAGGTCTGCAATGTAAAAGGCCTTCTTTACCACTGTGGACACACGATGATCAAAGTTGACATTTCTACCAACCTACATTCCCAAATCTCTAACCACTATGTTGGAACTTAGGAGGGATTATCAATAGTGTAATTTGCAAGTACATCTGCTTTACCGAAAGGGATAATAGTCCATGTTTTTCGGTTAAGTTTAAGTTTGTGGCTTTGGCAACAATCATTTATGTATGTAAGCCCATTTTGTAGTATGTTGATATAATTTGGCGATTCAATGATCGCACACAGTTTGCAGTTGTCAGAGAACTTGGTGAGCCACAGGTCATCTGTTATCACTTGAATTTCTGAGAAATAGATTCCAAGCAGTGGGAGGCCCAGCACATACCCCTGTGGTACACTGCTGGTAGGAGCTCTGCTGGTAGAGGTGGAATCCCCAAGTATGACTGTATACATTCTGTTGGTGAGCCATTTGGCTACCCATCTAATGATGTATGGGTTAATCCCCAGCTGGGAGAGTTTTTCATGGATACCTGAGCAGGAGATTGTGTCATAGCCCTTAGCCAAGTCGAGATAGGTAGTATGTACTGATTTGCCTTCATCCAGAGCTTTGTTGACACTTGAAGAATTCCACTAGGTGTAAAAGGCATGATTTACCCTTAATGAAGCCAAACTGTGTCAGGTCAAGATTTCATAGGTCATTAGACTTCTTGTTGATAAGGTCCAAGACAATTCTCTCCATGGCCTTACAGACAAGGCTGGTCAGACTTATAGGTCTATAGTTCCCGGGTTGGTTGAGAGACCCCTCTGTGCAAGGTTGCTGTTTTTCACTCTGCTGGGACAAAGCCAGTACTTAGATTGTTGCTGAAGAGAGTAGCCACTGGTTCTGCTAACTCTTGCTTTACAATGTTTAGTAAGCAGCCCAGGATGTTATCCAGTCCCATAGAGGCTGTGTTTTTGACCTTGGTAAATGCAGTTATGACCTGTTCTTTGGAGATAATAGGTAGAGAACTGGTGACATGTATTGCCTAAACCCAATTTCTTAGCAGGACAGAAATGATCAAGGCAAAGAATTTTCACTACAATGAACAAAGCTTTATTAGCCAATATATTCTTACACTTCTATATGAGACAAGAATTAATAGTAATATCAAAGCAGCTGTACTTCTATGTCAGGCAGATATTAATATTAATATCAAACAAAAGGGAAAGAAAAAGTTAATGCATCACCAATAAAGTAAGAGACCACATTGCATTCAAGTAGCAGACTCTAATGGGAAAGTCCTGGGCAGTACATCCACTCCACAGGTGAGGCTTCTACTAACCAAAAGAGAGTCTTGTTTTTTATACCCTAGGTGTTTACCAGTTTTCCTGGAAACTTAACTTTTAGTGATCAACAAAGACTTTCCAGAACAGACCAGAGATGTTGGCCACCCATCCCAGAATATTCAGTCAAGCCTGCCAACTCCTATGACTCTGAAATTTCACTTGAGAAAAATATAAAAGAATTTAATAAACAAGTACCTTATCAGACTTCTAGAAATGTGAAAGAATATAATAAACATGTGTCTTTTAGTTATGTAGACTAATAAAGAGATATCTTATCAAACTGCTAGAAATGTAAAAGAATATAATAAACAAGTACTTTTTAGTCACATTAAAATAGTTCTGTTTTGTAGAAAAATAAAGAATAACTAAACTAACCCTTTCACTCAGTTCTGTATACTGAGGCAGAAGTCAATCTCTCATTCACTCAAGGTAAAAGCCTTTCTTATCACACTTGTATCACAAAGGTATGCTTTGGGGTATGATTTTTGGAGACAGGGGTGTGAAATTTTTGCCAAATCTGTCTGCTAACAGGCTGGTGATGTCTTCAAGTTCAGTATGACTTGTACCATCCACTATGAATTCTGTGCAAAGCCGGGCCTTCCCTTTTACAGACATAGCTAAAGAATGCCTTATGATCATCCTTAGCTATGGATGCTAATTTAGTTTCATAATTAGTTTTAGAGGACTTTATAAGATGTCTCATTTGCTTATTCAAGCTATGGAGAGTGTTCTTCTTTTGAGACTGTTCCCTCTAATTCCTGGACATAAGTGTCTTTCTCATGTTGTATACTCTATTTATGTTAGCTGTCCATCAGGGCAGCTTATTTTTTTGTGAGTAAGTTTTGATCCATTCTGGTACAGCTAAGTCTATAAACTTTTAAAGCTGTTTATACTCCATTTTGGAGTCTTTACTGTCAGTGGTGGCAGGAGGTTTGAAACTATGCATACGATTGCTTAGGGCTTAGGAGGCTATAGTTTACTTTGGATAAACTTTTCAACCTTTCGGATTCTGGGGGGCGGGCAGTTATGATTGTAACATTGAATGTGACTGATTTATAGTCTGAACTTACCAGTGAGGGTCTCACACATGTGGTAGTGCAGTGATCTCCCATGTTGATGACTACTAGGTTAAGGACATTCCATCCCCTTGTGGGGATGCAGACTACTGTTCAAGAGCATTTGTGTTTACAAAGTACAGGAACCTTAAGATGAGCATGTTTGAGCTCATGTATGTATCGCAATCAATGGATGGATAGTTAAAGTCACCCATGCCTAGGGTGTTTGGATGTATTATGAGTGACCCAAGTAGGTCCAGGAAGGCACTGTGTGGTTTTCATGGTTCATGTTTGTGGACCTGTAGCTATCAATGGCTTGGAAGGGGGTTTGTCCTTCAGTTAGTTGGACTTGGAGTAACTCTGGGAAGTTGTACTGCTTAACCAGTCTTTGTATTTTTCTTAAATGAAGAAAGATACACCTCCTCCTTTGTTTCTTTTGCATTTATTTTTTTGTCTTGAATGTGTGGAGAGTATTATAGCCTTTCATGACTTCAGTACTGTCTGTGGCCCTAGACCATGTCTATGTGATTGCACAAACATCAACATCTTCCCAAACAAGTAGTGTTTCTATTCAGTGTAGTTTCTTTTTTACTCTCCTAGCATTAAGCAGCATAACTGAGTTTGTCTTTTGAGGATATTTTTATGTCAGGAATTTTGCTCTTATGGCATTGCCTAAAAAAAGGCACTATGGTGAGGCAAGCACCTTGGCCAGTAACTGAAATGAAAGTGGTGACAGATGAAGATCATCCCTGACAAAGCAATGTGGTCTATCAACCATATCAGCCCAGGCTGACTAATACTGGATCCTCCTGGACAGACACCAGTAGCTAAGCCAATTGTTGAAGGTGATAATTATTTTGTTTGCATTGAGGCATCATCCTGGGTGAAGACAGAATGCTGTTTAGGGCTATGGACATACCTGTGTCTGGGACAGATACTTTGAGAGCTCTGTCATATCTCTCTTCATACAGTCAGGTGAGGTTCAAGTCATTAACTTCAACATGGAGTACAACAGAGGTGTAACTGTGCTTGTGGCTGAGACTTGAATGTGTGCATGACTTTGCAGATCCTGGCACCTGACAGGCAACTGACTGTGATTTTCTCTGTGTACAACCTGGTGATGGGGGACATCTGTGTGTCTCACTATGGATTCACTTATGACCAAGACATTGGTTTTCAGGTGTTTTGCCTTAAGGGCTTAATGGCTGACACGCTGATACATTTGCTTTTATGTGTAGTGCGTTCCCTTGGGACTGTAATGTGGCAGAAGGTTTGCATTTGCAAGGTCTGTGCTCTTTTGGTAAGCTTCTAATGACTACCTCTGCATATGTGAGGTTATGTCTTGTGCACTTGGTCTGTTGAGGAGGTGAAGTGCATGTGTTGACAACCTATTTGATATCTGGTTTGTTGCTGCCTGAGAGAAAGAGCATTTATTCTACATTCATTGAATATTTGCATCTCTCACATGTTGTATTTGTAATTTTTACAAGTACATGGTTGTCAGTATACATGAGGCAATAGAAGCCTAGCTTTGTAAAAAAAACAAGTACCCTTATGAAGCATATTTAGATGGATGATGTTAGCAGAGCGATTTTGTGAGCAGCAAGAAATGGGCCTGTCTCTGAGAGATATAGGTGCCAGCCCAGAGGTGACATTACAATCATTTAAATCGTAGTGAAGATTGTGCTTGAACAGTCATTGAGGAGCACTGCTTCACATCGAGTGGGAGCCTATAACAGAAGAGTGTGAGTCACTGGGGGATATATCTCTCTCCCCTGTATGTTCTGCTTATGCCACAGGCTAGGTTGAGTACCCTGGCCAACGTTATTCATGTCCAATTTGATTTGCAGATGTCCAGCATTTCCAGTAGGGCAGGATCTGAGACTTCTTAGTAGGTCAGCCATAATTCACCTCTCAGCAGCTTGCAGGAAACTGATTACTGTAACAGGTCTTGTAGTCTTTCCATGTACATGATGTTTGAAGGACCTGCATTCTCCCAGTAACAGACCTCTATTTTTTCCAATTGCAGCAGTTGTCTGGTGAGTTACAGACAAAAGGGAGCCTTGTACTCAATTAGTGGTCTGATAAGGATGGACTACAACAGAGCTATGACCTCCCTGGTCTTGGATGTGATGTCCATATGTATAATGTGCACAATACAGAATGTGTGTCTCACTACTATGGACACATAGTGATGAAAGTGCAGATTGTTATGAACATGTGTTCTCAAGTTTCACAAAACTGTGTTTGACCTGAGAGGAGTGCTATGTATATTGTAATTAGCAGGGGTGCTTCACTGCCAAAGGGGACAATGAGGCATTGTTTGCTATAAGGTTCAGTCTTTGAGCTTGGCATCAATTATTTATCTCTGTCAGCCCCTTCTATAATATCTTACCATCACTGAGGGAATCTATATGAGCATGTCCAATTAACAGTCACTGCAAAAGTGGTAAACCACAGGCCACCTACCATTAGCTGCATTGACCAGCACAGATTCTTGTGGTATTCTACTGGTAAGTCAGCTAATGGTGAAGGTGCAGTCCCAACTTTGAGACTACGTCTTTTGTTGGTGAACCAGTTGCCTATCCAGCTAGTACTGTATGGCTTAATTCCCAGATGGGACATTTTCACTATGAGACATGAATATGGGGATATTGTCAAAGGCCTTGGATAACTGAACATATGTGGTATGCCCTGTTATCTGTCATCCAGGTCTTCGGGGTCAGTATCAAAGTAGTACATGAGGTTCAATTCAATAGGCAAGATCTATCATTGGCAAACACAATATGGGTTGACTCAGGTGTCTTGAAGGTCAGCAATGTCCCAGTGGATAATGTCAATGCTGATCCCTTTGCTAGCCTTGTAGATAAAGCTTGTTAGGCTTATGCGTAAATAGTTGTAGTTCTACAAGTTACCAGATTGATGTGCATTGCATATGATGCAACACTTGATATGGGCAACAGATGGCTGTACTGTAAATATGTGACATACTGTGAGATAGAACCTTCATTTTTTTTAATTTTTTCACATGTAATGTCATGTCATGTCATACACAAGAAATGAACAATAAACAGCAGTAATACTTAATAATATGTAGTTTTCCATTGCGTAACAATTAGCAAAGTTTAAACACATACAAGATACACCTAAACAGTGCACAAACGCGAGCCACATAGATTAAGTCTGACAGTTACTACTGGGTCTATGAAACAGACCTTTTACTTAACTGACTCTGTGGCAGCACATATTAATGCATTGATACATCCCCTTTTTGGGCCCATATGATACTGGGTTTGAATCTTTTTCTCTCTTTTTTCCCCCCTTTTCCAATGTTTGCTCACTGTGCCACTCAATGCAAACACAGGAAGCAGGGGAAAATGAATGTCAGGTTTGGCTGTGTTTATCTGGTGGGCGCAAAGTGCAGCAGTGCACAAACTGGAGCTCTGGACCCAGACAGCCAAAAATAGAAACCGGATGCATTCAATTAATACTACTGGGCATCCCACAAACACACTAAGCAACTCTGTGTGGCAGTTAACAGTGAGACCTTAAGAATGAACAGTAAAATAGGCAATATCATTTAACTAATCCTGTGGCAGCAGGTGTAAGTGTAGGGCTGGAGTATGGATGATCCTGGGTTCTAATACAGGGAGTACAACCTTTGTTTTACTGTTGTGACTTTGAAGTTTATAGCAATGAACTGCAACATAGACAAATGTTTTCTTAACTTTGTTTTGGAAACAGGTATAAGTGTAGGACTACCATACACATGGTTCTGGGTTCAAATACAGCATATTCCATACACATTTACTGTTGTTCCACTTCCCATTATAGTCACTCTCACTTATAACACTTGACACAGTGTAGCTGATAATAATTATATGTATGAGGGCTGAGACACTAATATTGTGTTAGTTATTTCTTTATTTATTTATTGATGCATTATCACATTTATTATCAAATGTATGACTCTGGGTAAAGTATGTACTATATTCCTGTAAGTATATTTCTGCTATCTGAACTGCCATGACCTTCACATTTGTCAAACACACATACACAAGCGCTTGTACATAAAATAACCTTGAAATTGCATTGCTTGCCACTGTTGCACACTGCTTACCATCATGCACAGTGTTTGCATGATGGTGCGCATTGCACAACAGTTTCAAACAGTGTGCACACTCCCAGTAAAAGCGATAACTGGCACTGTCAGGAAACTATCAGTCTCCATTGCTCTTGATCTGTGGAAGACAAAGATATGGCAGGCATTCGTGGAGAGGTTGTGAGATTTAGGGCTCACAGATAGGGTGTCCAAGAGTCCAAGATTTTTGTAGAACTCCTAGTGAAGCACCACAGTGACAAGTTGTTACAGGGGAACTATTCTGGATCCCAGTATAAGTCAGAGGCTTGGTATAGTTTGGCCCAGACTGTGACCAGTGCCACTGGTATCCCCCAAACTGGTGACCAATGTAGGTACCACTTTACTCACCTACTTCAGAGGAAGATGGGTACCCTCAATGCTTAGATTGAGGAATATAGGCCAGAGGACATCCCACAGATGGGTAAGTATCAACTACAGAGAGTACATGTAATAATTAAAAGCTGAATATATTCACAACTGGTATTCATAATGGTATTCTGTTCTGTTCTGTTTTTTCCACAGCTGCCATGGAGAGGGAATGCAGTGTTAAGACCCATGCAACTAGACTGGCGAGGATGAGGGAGGCATCTGATATGTATGCAGCAAAAGAGTAGTGTTGTTGTAGCATTAAAAGTTAAAGATAGCTTTTTTGGTATTTTATACAGCTGTATCAAATTGAGCATTTATATCTCAACTGTAAAAGCAAGTATGCATGTATAAATCTGCAGCACAAGCTAAGATAGCTTGTTTGGTATTTTATACAGTTGTATCAAATTGAACATGTATATTCCAACTGTAAAAGCAAGTATTCATTTTTTATTTTTTATTTTACATTTGTTGACCGGGCTAGTCTAGCTGGAGATATTTCCATTTTCAGTAGAGGCCCGGGGAGAAAAGCTCCACAGTAAGTACAATAAAGGAAAACATACTTGTGTTTTAAAGAAAGTTTAAGAGACAAAAACTAACAACTCTACAGTTACTTATTATTACTAAGTGAGTTAATTACTGACTCACACAGTCCATAAAGTAAAACAAAAAAATACCTATACAAACATAAAATACTAAGTATGATAAAGATATTAAATGAAATAATTACTACCACACACAGTTAAAGTCCAAAGACATTGTATAAAGTTAAAAATGCTTTGTAAGATATTGATACAGGTAGGAAGTAAGAGAAAAGAGGGCTAAGAATAAGGGAAATTAGAAGTGATTAGCTATAGAAAGGGGAGCAAGTAAGTAGGTAAGAAGTAGGAGATAATTTTGAAGTAGAGTATAAGTAGTGGAAAGTTAATCAGGTTTACTACAGGTGCACAGCCAGTGATTTTGGAAGTGCAGTTTAATGTTTTGTTTGAAAAGAGGTAATGATGTAATCTTTGTTATGTTGCTAGGAAGTAAATTCCATTTTGTACCTACTGAATTGGTAAAAAGTGAGTCACCAGCAGTGTTATTTGATTTTATAGAACTAGCCAATAGTTTACTGGAGGAGCGAAGAGAGTTAAGATTATTATAGGGGATTATGAGTTGAGAGAGTATAGGAGTGTTCGTAGGTTGGTACAGAATTTTATGGGCAATAGTGAGTTGTTGGATTGCAAGATAGTTTTGAAATTCTGGCCAGCCTAGTGGTTTCAGGTTGAGACAGTGATGTGTTCTGTAGGGGTTCCCTGTAGCGAAGCGAGCAATGTTATTATAGCAGGTAGCCAATTTAGAAAGGTTGTTTTTCTTAAGGTTGGTGAAAATGGGAGAAGCATAGAGAAGAGTGGAAAGCAGATGGGAGTGAGCAATCCTAGTTCTAGAGGAAGGTGTTAGAAATGGTCTAATACGATATAAGGATCCTATTTTCCTATTGACAAGTTTTATGGAGTTGTTAATGTGTTGGTTGAAAGAGAGATTATTATCAATTGTAATACCTAACAGTTTAGTGGTAGAGTCAGGAGAGATGATAGTGGCAGTGTTAGAGGAGATGGTGAAGTTTAAAGGGGGGGTCCTGGATGTGGGGGTGAAGAGGAGGAGTTTAGTTTTTTTAGCATTTAGTAAGAGGAATCGACTAGAGAACCATGTTTCGACGGTATTAAAGACTTTTGAGTATGAGATCTAAGTTCTGAGGTGGATGATGCAGAGCAGATGAGTGTAGAATCATCAGCATATTGAATGCAAGTAGCTTGAGGGATTATATTTTGGAGATCATTAATGAAGAGGGAAAAGAGAAGTGGGCTGAGAATAGAGCCTTGAGGAACTCCGATAGAAACAGGCAAAAGAGAAGAGATGTGGTTATTCCAGAGAACAGCTTGTTTTCTGTTAGTGAGATAAGAAGTAAACCATCTAATGGCAGGGATATCAAAAGATAGGGATTCAAGAGTATTGATTAATAAAGAGTGATTAACCATATCGAATGCTTTGGAGAGGTCAATGAAGATGGCAGAAGAGAGTAGGTTGTTGTTACGGTTCCGGTTAATAGTGTCTACGAAGGAAAGGAGGGCAGTAGTAGTACTATGATATGGTCTGAAGCCATGTTGACAGTTGGCTATGATGTTGTGGAGAGAGAGGTGTTGTACAAGCTGATGGTGTATACATTTCTCCATTATTTTGGCTAATGGAGAAAGGAGAGCAATAGGTCTATAGTTAGAGTAGTCAATTGAGTTACCCCCTTTATGGAGTGGGATGATGTGAGAGACCTTCCATAAATCAGGGATGATGCCTTCTTTGATTGTCCTATTTATGAGAATAGAAATAGGATATGCGATAGCCTTGGCAGCTTTTTGTAGAAAGAGTGAAGGTAACTTGTCAGCAGAGGGGGTACAAGGTTTTAGTTTGAGAAGGAGTCTGTGTATGTAAGATGTAGCGATAGGATGTAGAGAGAATTTAAAGGCAGAGTTTATAAAGTTACATGTTGGGTGTGAGTTATTAGCTTTCAATTGATTAGCAAGAGCTTGTATAGTTTCAGTGAAAAAAGAGTTAAAAGCATCTGCAGTTTGTTGAGGGGTATCAGGATCAGCATGGGAAGGTGTTTTAGAGCTTCCTGGGGAGAGGAGTCTATTGACTGAAGACCAGAAAAGTTTTGAATTATTATGGTGAGTTTGTTGTAGATTGAAGTAGAATTTCTTTTATTAGCTATTATTGCCTTTTGGTTAGATTTCTAAGCTGGCGGAAGTGTAGAAGATCAGGGTTATTTCTGTGTGATCTCCATGCGGCCCAGACTTTATTTCTAGTGAGAATAAGTTTTTTGGTATCATGGGAGAGCCAGGGGGCAGCATTAGATTTAATTCTAATGCTACGTTCAGGAGCATGTAAGTCAAGAATGGATAAAAAAGTAGAGTTAAAGTATATTACTGCATTTTCAAGAGGGAGTGTTTTTAAGGGTTCCAATTACATGCACTAAGTTCAGACTGAAACAGTTCTGGATTGAAGTGTTTGACGGTGCGTATGTTTCTTGTAATGCTGGGGTTTACACAATCAGCCTTTTCCCTTGTTATGAATGTTAAGGAGTGATCGCTAACATCATCTGGCAAAGTTCCTACTTTGTAACTATCTTTGACTTTATTTATAAGAATCCAGTCTAAAATGCTTTCTCTATTACTATGTTTGTTGAGCCTAGTAGTTGAAGTAATGGTTTGGATAAAACCATGGAGGCTGATATGAGAAGAAGGATTATCAGCAGTAATGCTATTCCAGTCTATGTTCAGGTCACCTAGGATGATAGTTTCTTGGGGATATGTGGCAGATATCCAGCTAAGGTAATTTTCGAGGATTGGTATGTTATTACCAGGTGGTAGGTATATACATATAATATAAAGGGATTTTTTGGAATTTAATTGGAGTTTAGAAATGATTGCTTCTACCTTGCTATCTTGAGTTGGAGAGGCAGGAAGGGTAGTAATATTTAGATGATTTTTATAAAGAATTGCAACTCCACCACCTTTACGGTTGGGACGGTCAAGTCTTACCATATTGTAGCCTTGGGGAGTAATCTCAGTGTCTTTAGTGGAGGGCTTTAGCCAGGTCTCAGAGATGCAGAGAATGTCAAATGAGTGTAAATGAAGGAGGGAATGCACGTAGGGTATTTTGTTGTTTATGCTTTGGGTATTAAGATGTCCTATTAGGAAGGTGTTATTGAGTTTGGGTATGGACATTAGGGGAGGAGAAAGTTGGACCAGGGTTAGGTGGATATCTCCAGCTTGAAGGTTAAGAATGATAGGTTTCATAGTGAGGTTCCATTTTAGAAAGGTTAGAAATTTAGTTTTGTTATCAGAAGGCAAGACATATTTGAGATGTGACAGTCAGTGGAATCTAGGTAGTTGATAGTTAGGGGTAGAAGAAGTATATGGATATGAATTTAGAGGATTGAGCAATGTTGTAGTGTGTTTATGTGGATTGAAAGGTTGGACATACAATGGTTTCTCATAGAGGGATAGGAGGTAAATTGAGCATAGGGTGGAAACTAGTAGGGTAGAGAGTACAATCTGGGTTGGCAGGTAAGGAGCCATAGAGGAAGTAGAAGTGTTTGTGAAAGGTAAGAGAAGTATGAGAGGATAAAGTAAAAAGGTGTATTTTATTGTAGAGTAGAAGTATAGAACAATGTAGGAAAGAAAAGAGATAGGTGTAAAACAGAGATAGAAGTACAATACAAGAGGTAAGTCTTAGTGTAAAAGGAGTATAATAAGGAGGTGTAAGTGGAAGAAATAAAGGGTAGAAATAGATAGAATAAGTGTGAGTATATGGCTGAGAAAGGGTAAGGGTGGGTGTGGTAGGAAGTTAGAGTGGGAAGGAGGAGGATTGGATGATTAGAGTAGGGGGTGTGTCCAGGGAGCTTTAAGTTTAGGACCCCTGGGGGTGGGTGGGAATTGGGGGTAGGGAGCAGAGCGGAGTGAGCCCGCAGGGCGAACGGAGCGGGTAGAAACAGGTAGTCAGATGGTTAGACAAGAAACAATCAGCAGAGCTAGATACTGAGGATAAGATTGGTAGTGAGGAGTAGGTAAGAGCAGAGATAAGCATGGAGTCTGAGATGGAGAAGGTTACAGACAGTAGTAATAAGGGTAAGGAGAGAGTATAAGGTAAGGTCTGGGAGGTCCAAAAGTTAGTTAAGGAAAACAAGAGAGCCGAAGGTAAAACAAGAGGTGAAAGCTGGTAAAGGGTGCCACCTAGTGCCTGGGTCCACTATTGCAGGTGAGATAGAGGGGGAGTAAGCTAGTTATAGAACTGGGAGGGGGTGACTGCAAGAAATAGGAGATGAAGTGAAGGTAAGGAGGCAGGTGATAGTAGTGCAAGAGGGGGGTAGAGACTGCTGGCTGTCCTGGCCTAATGCCTAAGTTATAACCCTTAAAGGGTTTGGTAAAAAATAAAAATAAATGGAACATGCATATATGCACATGTAAAGGAGTACTTGCTGCAATCTGTAGTAGACTGTGCATCTGTTAGAAGATGCTAGTCTTACAAGTAATAAGTTATCTGTAAGCAGGTGGTAGTCTTAAGAGTAAAGGTTAAGATAATCAAGTCAAATAATTGTATTAATGCAGTGTATGTTACATATAAAGGTACTCATTTTATCTCTTTTTGTTTTATTTTTTATGTGTCATCAAAATGTGTCCATGCCATCCATGTGTACCACATCACAAAATGCTCCACAGCTCAAGGATAAGGCCTGCCCCACAGAATCTACCTTCCCCCACTCCACCGTCCCCAGCAACATTGCCCAGCACATCTGGGAGCTGACCTAGCAGCACTACCTTTGCTACCCCTGCACTACCTTCCTCATCATGTAGTTCTGCCTCAGAGGGTAGACCAATGGTCCCCTCTGGGAGCAGTGGCAGGGGTGGTGAGTTTATCACCCACGCTGAATTACCAGGGATTGTGCATAGTAATGTGCACGCACTGTTGGTGCAAGCCTACACCAGATGGAGTGGCTGCTCTTCCTCATTTTATGTAGGATCAGTAGGAGAAGAAGGAGATGTCAAGCACTCCAGCAAGTGGCAAAGTGAGGTGACAGTGATGACAGTCCTGTGGGTGAGGACTCAATTTTCAGTGTCAACTAACTTGACTTCTGTGGGTCCTGGATGTCCCCACCCTTCCCCATCCACGGTGTCCATTGAGCTCTTGTGTCCAAGGCACTATCCCTGAGTCTTACCTTGTTTATCTTGTCTGTATGAAATTGTTTCATCTATCCAGCTTACCAGACCCAGACATACCCCTTTCCCTTCCACAACATTCCTGCCTCTCCAAAAAAAAAAAGGCACCTGTCCCACAAAAAAAAAAAAAATGATCCTATACATACTGCACATAGACTTATATTTCACCCAACAAAATGTCCCGCTCTAACTAACATCCTTCCCTTATTCACCCAACAAAGCTCTCAGATCTGAAAATCAGAACTTAATTACTATCCATAAATCTAAACGTCCTGCTGGCCAACTTCCCCTATCTTTCTCACTCAGCAAAAAATGTAATTCCCTTCCTTCCACACTAAGAACCATACCAAACTCAGAAAACTTCAAAACCCAACTATTCAAATACCTGTCCACTAAATGGAAATGTACCTGCCTTCAGCCAACCTAATCCAAGGGGGTTCTCGCTCTGGTTCCCAAGCACTACAACTCTCATAGTTATCTTCCTATGAACCTATCTAACCTTTCAACAATTTCTATAGCTTCTCTCTAAGCTCTCACCTCCTACAGCTACCCTCACACAGCCAAGCCTTGTAAATATTGTAAATAGCATTCTACTGTTGATGTGTGTATGTAAAGGGTATTTACATTTTCTTAAAAGGTTTGTATGTAAACTGTTTCCACACCTAACCCATATCTGTTTTCCTCAAATGAAACTGTGTGATCCCTACCTTCAAGCTTAATGAATTTGTTAACTATGCATGATATTGAATGCATTTATGAGTAACTATTCTACATAAGATCTTTAATATTAACTATCATTTGTATCTAAATTGTATAATGCATCTTGGAGCTTTTCTCCCCTGGCCTCCACTGAAAATGGGTCAATTCGGCCCAATGGACTTTCCCAGTAATCAAATTGCAAATAAATAAATAAATAAATAAATAAATAAAACAAATAATACATAGCTTTCCATTTCACACACATCTTCTTGACACACTTTATTCGGTCCAATTGGCTATACAAGATGACTGTGTTGTGGTCAACCCCTTCTCTCTGGAGGTGACAGTCCAAATTCAGCTAATATTCTGCATATATTACCAGTTTTTACTGTTGAAGAAATGGATAGCTATAGTTCTTTTCTATCTCACCCCTGCAGGCACACTTGATTTAGTCCAATGGGCTATACAACATGATTGTGTTGTGGTCAACCCCCTCTCTCTGGAGGTGACAGTCCAAATTCAGCTAATATTCTGCATATATTATCAGTTTTCACTGTTGAAGAAATGGATAGCTATCGCTCTTTCCTACCTCACCCCTGCAAATTCTTGTATTGCTTTCCATTTATTCTTCTACCTTCTTGCTCCCTATTTCACTGCTGTCCTAGCTTCCCCATTTCTTTTCTTTAATGCATTATTGTGTGATGGTGCGCATCGTGCAACAACGGTAACACAAACATACTTAAAAGTGTCAGATTCAGTTGTATTCAAACTCAGTACCATCTGGCCCTAAAAAAAATGTATTAATGCATTAACTGCATTAACACATGCGCCACAGAGTCAGTTCAGTAGCAGGTATATTCCAGAGACTCAGTACTAACTGTCAGACTTTAACATCCCCAGTGCACCACTGTCCTATCGTCCCCATTTCTTTCTTTATTACAGTATTATGTGATGGTGTGTATCATGCATCAACACACACCAATGGTAAAGCAAAAGTAGTTAAAAGTATTAGATACAGCTGTATTCCATCCTAGTACCATATGGCCCCAAAAAGGACAGCATCACTGCATTAACACCTGCTGCCAGAGTCAGTTAAGTAGCAGATGTATTCCACAGACTCATTACTAACTGTTGGACTTTAGCAATACGGCTCACATTTGTGCAGTGCTTAGCAATATGCAAACAGGTGTATCTTGCTTGCGTATACACTTTGCTAACCATGTCATAAACCTGCTGCTTCTCAAGCTATGGAAATGTATATATTATGCTGTGTTTCTGCTGTTTAATGTCCACTTCCTTTGTATGACATGGAAGTACATGTAGAAACATTAAAACTGAGTGCCAGATGGACATCTGCAATGCAAATGGGACAAATATAATTTTCCCCAAGATTCTCAACCTAGCCTGTGACATAAACAGAACATGCTGTTGAGACACACATATCATACAATGATTCACACTCCTCTGTAATAGCTCCCACTGCATGTGAAGCAGTGCTCTTCAATGACCCTGCTCAAGTGCAACCTGAGCTACTGATTGGGTGATTGTAAAGTTATCTTTAGCTGGTACCTGTGTCCCTCATAGACAGGGCAAGTTGGTGCTGCTCACAAACATACTCTGCTAAAAATGACCATCCAACTATGCTCAATAATGCTATTTGTGTTTTTACACAGCTATGCTTCTCAAGACCCTAGTGCTATTAGGCTAGTCGCATCATATGAACCTATGTGCTTATGCAGGCCTTACAACCTGTTGTCAACCACATGGCCTGCTGATATCCTCTACTATAAGTTCACCTGCACTCTTGTATAAAACAGACTTGTGCCATGGTGCTTAAGTAACATACTATGCTGTGTAGTCTTTTTACTTAGATAGGTAGGGGTTCTGTTCTAACTGCAGTCAGCTGTGTGTGTGTGTGTGTGTGTGTGTGTGTGTGTGTATGGGTGTGTCTAGACAGCAGAACAAACATGTGTATCTTACAATTACTTCTCCGGTTACATGGGTTGCCAGTATTTTGATACTTGCTCATGCCGGCACAGCCATTTCATACATGCCTCCCAACCTCTCGTCTCCCACACGGCCTGCTGATGTTATCTACTATAAGTTCACCTGCACTCCTGTATAACTCAGACTTGAGCTGTGGCACTTACATAATGCACTGTGTTTTGGAGTCCATATACTTAGATAGGTAGGGGTCCAGTTCTCACTGCAGTCAACTGGGTGGGTATGTGTGTGTGTGTGTGTGTGTGTGTGTGTGTGTGTGTGTGTGTGTGTGTGTGTGTGTGTGTGTGAGCTGTTGCTTGACATTACAGAGAGAACTTTACACCAGCATGTGGGACACTATTATCTTCTCCTCAACAGACAGTGCTGATACCATCAGCTATAAAGTGTTGTCTGACACACTCCAAGCCGGACTTGAGCTGTAGCACTTGCTTAAAGTACTGTGTTCCACAGTCTGTGTACTTAGATAGGTAGGAGTCCTGGTCTTACTGTATTTGACTGGGTGTATGTGTGTGTGTGTGTGTGTGTGTGTGTGTGTGTGTGTGTGTGTGTGTGTGTGTGTGTGTGTGTGTGTGAGCTGTTGATTGACATTACAGAGAGCATTTTACACCAGCATGTGGGACACTACCATCTTCTCCTCAACAGACACTGCTGATATCATCAGCTATGTCAGTTTTGGCTATGCAGCACTCCCACCATGACAGCGTCAAGCAGAAGTCACTTCATCTTATACGATAAATTTTACAGTGACATGGCTGTCAATCCAGCCACATACATCATGGCATGGAGTGTAGCCCACGTGTTATCTTGCTGAGAAAGCGTTGTGGTCTCCCTAGCTGCTACATGTGTCTGGTGAGGTACATGTAAAAAAAAGCATTATACTCTATTAGAGTTGTAACGAGGTTTGACTACATTGCCGTCATACAATCCTAAGATGTCAATATGATGACATGACTTAGGATGTGCACAACATAGGCTTTCAATAGCAGTGTGGACAGTTGATGGTCAAAGTTCAAATTGCTATCTAAATCTGTTCCCAGTGCTTGCATCATTGGATTTTTGCATAGCAAAATTGTTGTCAATGCTGTGATTAATACAGATGGACAACATTGCAAACACACATTTCTGCATTCATTTGTAGATTATATGCCTTTGTCACCATTCAGTTGTGTGTGTTAGCTCCTCCTGTACTATGTTATTACCATTAATTGACTCAATGATCACACATAACATGCAAGAATCAGCAAACTTGATAATCATTTATTGAATCCTGTGGAATGTCTTAATTCATATTCTATAATAAGTGTGTTATATGTTTTAAGTAATTTTAGGATCAAATTCCACTGCATGCTTGCTATTTATATTGTTTAGCTATATGAAATAAGTCTGTTTGACTCCTTTATTGGGAGGAACTAGAGACAGGCTAGTTAAAGAGTTTTGAATGCTTGGAGGCAGTTAAAAGTGTAATTGCTATTGACTGCTGAGTTGTGAATACTTTTTAGGAATACTTGGCACTTGTTTTAAACCCACCTGCTGCTGATTTCCAGCCCTTGCAACAATGAAGTAAGAGTTTCTACTGATTCTATTTGCTTTTATTTTAAGCAGTTATTTTTATCATTTTTGTTTTCAGTTTAAGCTATTTGCTTTTATTAGTTTAAGATATTTTATCATTGCCCTCATTTTGACCATGTAACAACTGGACTGAGCATTTTCATTCTTTTAAGCTCTTATTTTGAAGAATTCCAGTTAAGAGCTGCACTGCAGTTTTTTGTTTCAAATAGTTTAGCCATCAGAATTAAATCCTGTTTCTCTTTCTCTGTTAAAAAAGAGATAGCCAGTTTAGTTCAAGAGTTGTCCTTGCTTGGAGGGAGTGTGTTACTTTAATTGCTGTTGGCTATTGAGTTCTGATATTCTTTATTTTGAATCCTAGGCACTTGATTTAAATTTGACTTCCCTGCATAGGTGTTGCACAGAGTGCAGCTGGGTGGCAACATGTCTTACACAGACTAATGTGATTTGATCTGACTGCTCACCTGTACTATTCTCTGAAATATGAATTTGTCTTCCACATTGGTGAGTGGGTTTCTCCCAAGCTGCACTAAGTGTTGCTGTTCAAAGCCTTGAGCTCCTGCTAGATTATTAACTGAGACTAGTTGTTCCCCTATGTTCTTTGGAACCACATCACTGCTCTACCGCCAGTTAGTGTCATTTATTAGCTCATAGCAGTACTGGAACCTGAATGGTTGCTTTTACTAAAGTGATCCAAGATAATCTCCTGCTCTTAAGCCCTTCTTTCTTCACTTGCTAAATACAAATGCACATTCTAGTGTACTTCCCCCACAAAACCACCTACTCCTTCAACTAGAATAGATTGTGCACTATTCCATAGACTAGAACTAATTTACATAATCCCTACAAATAGTTCAGCCTGTGCACTTGTCCAAAATGTAAACTAAAAGTAATCTACTTAGTCCCATTTACCTTACCTTTGCATTCCTCCATGTAATATCTGAAGCACTGGACATTGTCGAAAGCAAGCCACCCATCTGTTGGCAGCACTTGATGTCCTCAGGCAGTGTTGGAGCAATCTTATATTTACTGATAACAAACTCTTACCTAACACAAATAATTTTGTATGTGAGAGGTGAAAATGTTTAAGTAATTTTCAGGCATCCTTCTCACCTAACAACATATGCAGTGAGTTCCATAAATGCATACGTGCACTCATACATTTAACCTCTCCCCACCGCATTCTCACCAAAATCATATTAAAATGCCATATGCTGGGACCATTACAAATCTCAACCAAAGCCACTTAATCTTAGTAAGAATAGATCTCAGTAGAAATTCTTCAACTGATTTCTTCATGCACATGCACACCAGTAAATCACTAAAGTCAGATTGCTCCCAATCTTATAATCCTAAACACTTACAATGAAAACTGTATTGGGAATTGAGGTAACTTACTTGTTAGACATATAGATTTACCATTCACAAGGAGAGAGAAGGATGGGAACACAGTCAGTTGCTTTTTGGGTTCAAGGCTTTCTGACATTACAAGGACCCTAAATACCCTTTTCCATGCAACTATGACTATAGCATGATGTTGGTCCATGTGGGAGTGAATTACCTGGGATGTTCAACAATGAGGAATATGCAGTGACATGTATCAACTTGTATGTGACAAATTCAGATGAGACTCTGGTCCTAAGTGAAGTCTTTCTTTCACTAATAATGATGCCTAGGTACAAAGAAAAGATACATATGTCTGCAAGAATTGTTTGAATATACTCTTAAATGGCATAATGGTTAAGGTGTTTACCTGGCAAACACAAAGTGCAGGGTTTGATTCTCACGTGGGGTAATTGGTTAGGCTTAAAATAGCCCACAAGGGGCAATTAGCCTAGTACTAACCTATGAACCTATCATTCTGATGGGATTGAGTATTTGTAGACATGGGGAGGGATGATTGATAGTCCAACTTACTTTGGAAGGGGATAGCTGGTACCTCTCATTTAAAGGTCTCTGCATACTGTCTAAAGCAAGGAATAAATATATTGTATAAGAACCAAAGTATTCCTAGGCAACTAGAAGCACAAAACAAAAACAAAACTAGGAATACAACATCAAAGCTTGTTTTTAATAAGACAAATGCAAAGCTTTCAAGCATAAGCTCTTTCTCAATGCATAAAAAAGTTAGGTCAATGGTTACAATAAATATTCAACTCAATCAATAAGCATCAGCATTCAATTATATATTTAAAATAAAAAAAATCACAGATATAATTAAGCCATACCCAGCAACAAAATAAAAACAAGACAGAATGAAACATACAGATACACACAGCCTGGTCAATACAAAACTAAAAACATTAATTAATACAATCATGTTTAAGTTCAAGAGTGGGTTTCAAACTATTTTGAAAATTCAAAATATGTAATTGAATGCTGATGCTTATTGGTTGATTTGAATATTTATTGTGACCATTGACCTAGCTTTTTTGTTTTTGTTTCACACTGTCTAAAGCCTTTGTTTCCCACATGGTGCATTTTTTAGGCAGAGTCCAGTTAATGGACATTCCAACATAGCAAATTCATCAAACCACAATTTGGAACATATTAAGATGACTTTTTCTCATAGACAGAAGTCTGAACAACAAATCACCTGATCCTGAGGCTCTAATGTGTTTGGAACATATCCATTTTTGGTGTAATTACTGAGACCTGATATAAATGTGAAACAAGTGCTACTTCTGTATCTGGGTTTTATGCTATGATGTCTTCAGTTCTGACAGTATATGGAGTGGTGTTTCTATACTTATCAGAGATCATATCACCTCCAGATAGATTCTTAAAAGCCCACAAACATAAGTCTTAGTACTTTAGATCACCATAAAGAAGATGAACTACCAATCTATAGCCCATGACAGGACACCTTCCATGCTGACACATGATCATGATAGACTCCTAAAAAGTATTTGAAAAACTTTCTGTTAACAAAACTTCATTATTTTGAGAGAGTTTAACAACCTTTCAATTAACTGGAGCACCCATATGGGCTTTGGCATAGATATTCAGAGTTGCTAGTCATTTGGCGACTTTGCTACTGCTTGCTTAGGATCTGCTTTCACCTGGAGCAATCCACTACTAAAAACACAAAAATAAGTATTTTTTTTTGCACTTCTCTTATATAATGTGACTGAACTTTAGAAGTTTCTTAAGCTATTTGCTGTTATTTTTTGCACTCTATAGCAAAAAAACTGTACTGTCTACTGCTGCTTTAAGTAGTTAATTGCGCTATATTACATTGTATTTGTTAGTTGTAAGGCTATTGCAAGTATTTTGTGTGGTCTTGTTACATTTGGGCTCCAAACTAGCTATTCTACATTAAGAAGGTGTTTTTCTGCACCCTTTTGGCAGAACTATGCTGATCTAACTTGTCTGTGTTGGGGATTGCTGGTGGAAGGCTTACTGTGCACTTTTGTGATTGGTAGTTAGCTTAAACCTTCTTCACTTTGCTGATATTTAAGCCTCACATTTTTGCAGTGCCACTCTTTGTGCAGTGACAGCAGTACCCTGTATAGTCGCAAAAGCCTAGAAGCTCAGTTTTTCCCTAAACAGCTGTCAGTGAAACCCTTACAAGTTTTTCTGCTGCACTAGGAGCACCTCAGTCGTGTACTGACCAGCATTTCTTTATTGATCATCCTTAGCTTACACAAAGTATAGGTCCCTCTTGTAGTGTCAGCACTAGCAACACAGTCTTGTCAAATTAACCCATTCCCTTCCCTTCTGCAACTTACAGTAAAAGCCTGCTATCATGGGTGGGCAGTTTCCCATCATTTCTCCGGCCATTCTGAAAAACATGGGCTTCCTGAGGCAATGAAGCAATTGTCTTATGTATACCAACAACCACTTACTCCCAAAACAAATACTTAATGTGAGAGATGTAGTTACACTATGACATTGGAGGGAAGACTATCACATAAGGACAAATCAAATGCCAAACAGGTTGTCAGCACACATACATTTCCCACACAAAATAAGGACATTGCACACAAACCTACATATGTGGTGGTACTCACTAGTAACTTACCAAATGATCAGAGGCCTCCCAAACAGAAACAAAAACAACCACAACACATAATAACACACACACACACCAGTGTCTCAACAAATAAGCCCTTAAGGTGTAACATCACAAAACCTAATGTGTTGGTCATAGGTGACTCCATTGTGAGAAACATGTATGTTCCCCTCAGCAGGCTGGATAAGAAGCAGGTTACAGTTAGCTGTCTGTCAGGCGCCAGGATCCATCATGTCACTCAAGCACTCAAATCACTCAACCACAAGTACCACTATGACTCCATCATAGTCCATGTGGGAGTGAATGAATTAATTGAGATGTAACTCAATGGTCAATATGAAGAGACTCATGACTGAGCTCTCGGATTATGTGTCACAGGCAGGTATATGCCTAGCCTTAACTACATTCTACCTTCTCCAAGGATGATGCCACACTACAAACAAAAAATGATTGACTTTAACAATTGGCTTAGCTTCTGGTGTCAGTTCAGGAGGATTCTATATCTGTCAGCCTGGGAAGACATGGTTGACAGGTCATGCAGCTGTGTCATATATGGTCTTTACCTGTCTCTTCCAGGATTTTGTATAGTGGCAAAGTCACTAGCCACCATTACTGTGCCTTTTTTAGATTGTGTTGAAATAACCAACCTCCCAACATAACAAAATCCTCTTGAAATAAACTCAAGGTATTGCTGCTTAATGGCAGGAGTGTAAAACAAGAAATTGCACTCCCTGGAAGCATTTCTAATTTTGGAATATGTTGACATCTGTGTAGTCAGTGAGACATGGTTCAAAAGTGCTTAAAGCATCCCAGCTGTGCTGGGCTACAATGCCTTCCATACATTCATACCACAATCTGATCATGAAAGAACCAAAAGAGGTGTATCCATATTCATTAAGGGTAAGTGCACCTCAAGAATGGTCAAACAGTATCACTCTCTTAAGCTACTCCATGTCCAATTAACTATAGGTAAAGTCCCCTACCACATCCCACCATGAAACAGGAAAGGCATACCATGTAACTCGACTTACTGGACTCCCTTGCCATATAGCCAAACACCTTACTCATGGGTGATTTTAATTACCCTACATTGAATGGGTAACATGGACAACCACAAACATGATGGCTCTGAGGTTCTTGGACTTTGTCATCCAAATGCCGTGGTACACATAGTGAGCACAACTGCAAGAAGCTCATGGGAGAGCATTGCACCCATCCCCCTCCCAGTAAGATCAGGCCATAAACCAGTCTTTTGATGAAATTATAAGACCAGATACCCCATCAAGCTCAGAAACACTTAAGAATTTTTCAAAGACAAATTTCTTCCTAATAAGTGATGGTATAAGAAGTTTCAATGCCCCCTAAAATGCAGATAACATGGACTCCTATGGAGAGGTGTACAGAAATATCCTGTATAACCACTTTAGCAGGTGTATAGAATCGACTGTACCTGACTGGATTAAAACCAGGTCTTGCCAAAAAAACAAGCCACCATGGTGTACCATTAGTATAAAGAGGATATGCAACAACAGACAGAAACTAATGTTCAAGAACAAGAGGTAACTGGTTCAGCAGAGGAAGAAATCTCTGTCTAGCTTAAACAAACAAGTTAGAGATCTGGTCAAATCCCCCAAAGCTAATTACAAAGCAAAAATAGCCTCCCTAGTTATGGATAATCACAACCCAGCCACTAGGGATGCACAAGCCAGTGCATTTCTTTGTGCTAGTCCCAAGCCTGGATAAATGGGGAGGGTTACGTCAGGAAGGGCATCCAGTGTAAAACCTCTGCCAAATAACATATGTGGACAACAGTACAGATTTCCATACCGGATCATTCCAGGCCCAGGTTAACAATGACTGCCACCAGTACTGTTAGCCAGCAGGGTGCTGTCAGAAATTGGGCTACTGTTGGCCGAAGGAGATGAAGAGGGGGAAGGCATGCCCAAAAGCAGAAAGAGAGGAGGAAGGTTAGGAGTGTAGTAGTGAGGGTAGGAACTTTGAATGTTGGCAGTATGATTGGTATAGGGAGAGAGCTAGCTGATATGATGGAGAGAAGGAAGGTTGATATATTGTCTGTGCAAGAGACTAGATGGAAGGGGAGTACGGCCAGGTGTATAGGAGGCAGGTTCAAATTGTTCTATCATTGTGTGAATGGGAGGAGAAATGGGGTAGGAGTGATGCTGAAGGAACAGTATGCCAAGAGTGTTTTGGAGGTGAAGAGTGTCAGATAAAGTGATGTTTATGAAGCTAGAAATCAATGGTGTAATGATGAATGTTGTTAGTGGATATGCTTTGCAATTTGGGTGTGCGATGGATGAGAAAGAGAAATTTTGGAGTGAGTTGGATGAAGTGGTGGTGAGTGTACCCAAGGGTGAGAGACTGGTGACTGGAGCAGATTTCAATGGGCATATTGGTGAAGGGAATAGAGAGATGAGGAAGTGATGGGCAGGTATGGTGTAAAGGAGAGTAATGCAAAAGATCAGATGGTAGTGGATTTTGTGAAAAGGATGGACATGGCTGTGGTGAATACATATTTTAAGAAGAGGGAGGAGCATAGGGTGATGTACAAGAGTGGAGGAAGATGCACACAGGTGGATTATATCCTATGCAGGAGGGCCAGTCTGAAGGAGATTGGAGACTGTAAAGTGGTGACAGGGGAAAGTGTAGTTAGGCAGCATAGAATGGTGGTCTGTAGGATGACGTTGGTGATCAAGAAGAGGAGGACAAGTGCAATAGCAGTGCCAAGGATCAGATGGTGGAAGTTGAAAAAGGGTGATTGTGAGGTGGAGTTCAGGGAAGAGTTAAAATAGGCACTGGTGGGCAGTGAAGAGTTACCAAATAGCTGGGTAACTACAGCAGAGATGGTAAGGAAGACAGCTAGAAAGGTGCTTGGTGTGACATCTGGACAGAGGAAGGAGGACAAAGAGACCTGGTGGTGGAATGAGGAAGTACTGGAGGGTGGACGCTAAACAGGGAGAAAAGGACCTGTACCGATTGGCTAGACAGAGGGATAGAATGTAGAAGATGTGCAGCAGGTAAGGGTGATAAAGACTAGTGAGGGAAACATACTCACTAGTAAGGAGAGTGTGTTGAGCAGATGGAAAGAGTACTTTGAGGGGCTGATGAATGAAGAGAATGAGAGAGAGAGAAGGTTGTATGATGTGGGGATAGTGATTCAGGAAGTGAAACAGATTAGCAAGGAGGATGTAAGGACAGCTGTGAAGGGGATGAAGAATGGAAAGGCTGTTGGTCCAGATGACATACCAGTGGAAGCATGGAGGTACTTAGGAGAAATGGCAGTGGAGTTTTTAACCAGATTGTTTAATGAAATCTTGGAAAGTCAGAGGATGTCTGAGGAGTGTAGAAAAAGTGTTTTAGTACCTATTTTTTAAGAATAAGGGTGATGTGCTGAGCTGTAGTAACTACAGAGGGATAAAACTGATCAGTCACAGCTTGAAGTTATGGGAAAGAGTAGTGGAAGCTAGGTTAAGAAGGGAGGTGATGATTAGTGATCAGCAGTATGGTTACATGCCGTGAAAGAGCACTACAGATGTGATGTTTGCTCTGAGAGTGTTGATGGAGAAATATAGAGAAGGTCAGAAGGAGTTGCATTGTGTCTTTGTGGACTTGGAGAAAGCATATGATAGGGTGCTTAAGAGTTGTGGTATTGTATGAGGAAGTCAGGAGTGGCAGAGAATTATTTAAGAGTGGTACAGGATATGTAAGAGGGTAGTGTGACAGTGGTGAGGTCTACAGTAGGAGTGACAGATGTGTTTAAGGTGGGGGTGGGATTACATCAAGGATCAGCTCTGTGCCCTTTCTTATTTGTAATGGTGATGGACAGGTTGACAGATGAGATCAAACAGGAGGCCCATGGACTATGATGTTTGCAGATGGCATTGTGATCTGTAGTGAGAGTAGCAACCAGGTTAAGGAGACCATGGAGAGGTGGAGATATCCTCTAGAGAGGAGAGGAATGAAGGTCAGCAGGACAAAGACAGAATATATGTGTGTGAATGAGAGGAAGGATAGAGGAATGGCGAGGATTTAGGGAGTAGAGTTGGGCAAAGGTGGATGAGTTTAAGTACTTGGGATCAACAGTTCAGAATAATGGTGAGTGTGGAAGACAGGTGAAGAAGAGAGTACAGGGAGGGTGGAATGGGAGGAGGAGTGTGTCAGGAGTGATTTGTGACAGACAGGTACCATAAGAGTGAAAGGGAAGGTCTACAAGAGGGTAGTGAGACCAGCTTTGTTGTATGGGTTGGAGACGGTGGCAGTGACAAAAAGGCAGGTTTCAGAGCTGGAAGTGGCAGAGTTAAAGATGTTAAGATTTGCACTGGGTGTGACAAGGATGGAGAGGATTAGGAATCAGTATATTAGAGGGTCAGCTCAGGTTGGACGGTTTGGAGACAAAGTCAGAGTGGAGAGATTGCGTTGGTTTGGACATGTGCTGAGGAGGGATGCTGGGTATATTGGGAAAAGGATGCTAAGGAGTGGTTTCTGGCCCAGAAATTATAGTTTATTGTCCATTTGGGAAGCTTTTCCATCTCTTTCAACCTTCTGATTTAAAAGCCTGTGTTTGCACTTGTTTCCTGCATTTCCTGTTACTAGTCTAGTCCAGGTACAGATTTGCTGTATCCAGGAATCTTTGTAAGCTTCTGACCCCCCCAAGCCTTTCTGTGTTGGAGGGAAGCCTTCTAGCTTATCAGTGGGAGTGGTAAGCATCAGGTAGCCTATCAACCACAAGAGGAGTGGTCCCTGGCCCAGAAATTGTAGCTATTGGCTGTTTGAGCAGTTTTTTTTCCATCTCTTTCAACTTTCTGGTTTGAAAGCCGCACTTGTGCCTGTTTCCTGCCTTTCCTATAACTAGTCTAGACCGGTTACAGAGTTGCTGTATCCATGATTGTTAGTAAGCTTCTGAGCCCCCAAGCCTTTCTGTGTTGGAGGAAAGCCTTCTAGCTTATCAGTGGGAGTGGTAAGTACTAGGTAGCCTATCCTCCATGGGAAGAGTGAGTTTTGGCCCAGAAATTGTAGTTTATTTGGCCGTTTGGGCAGTTTTCCATCTCTGTCAACTTGCTGGCTTAAAACCCTACATTTGTACTTGTTCCCTGTCTTTCCTACAACTAGTCTAGTCCACGTACAAGTTTGCTGTATTCCAGGACTCTTTGTAAGCTTCTGAGCCCCCCAAGCCTTTCTGTGCTGGAGGGAAGCCTTCTAGCTTATCAGTGGGAGTGGTAAGCATTAGGTAGGCTATCTACCACAAGAAGAGTGGTTTCTGGACCAGAAATTGTAGCTATTGGCCGTTTGGGCAGTTTTTTCCATCTCTTTCAATGTTCTGGTTTAAAAGCTGCACTTGCGCTTGTTTCCTACCTTTCCTGTAACTAGCCTAGTCCAGATACAGAGTTGCTGTATCCAGGACTGTTGGTAAGCTTCTGAGCTACGCAAGCCTTTCTGTGTTGGAGGAAAGCCTTCTAGCTTATCAGTGGGAGTGGTAAGCACTAGGTAGCCTGCCTACCACGAGAGGAGAGTTTCTTGGCCCAGAAATTGTAGTTTATTGACCATTTGGACAGTTTGTCCATCTCTTTCAACTTTCTAGTTCAAAAGACCACATCTGCGCTTGTTTCCCATCTTTCCTGTAACTAACCTACTGGTAACACTAGAAAGCCTTAAACTGATACAAGCCTTCTAGCTTAGGAGAGAGACTTTGGAGTGATTAAGTATCAGTTTTCTGTACTTTCTTGCTGTACTTAATTGTTTTCCGCCTAAACGCAGATTTTCCAGCGTTTATTGTGATTTAAAAGCTTGTTTTTTTTCACATATTGTACTTATTTGACTGCCTGCACTTTTAAAAAGTTGTTTTTTGTTTAAATAATTTGTTTAACTGTTGTAGGCTACACACTAAAGTGCGATAGCCTTTTCTGATCATTTGTAGTCGTTTAGAGCTGTTTTGAGTGTATTTTTTACTGTTTTTGCCTTATCTTTAAAAAAAAAAAAAAAACAAAACAAAAATCCTTGTTTCCCGCCTTTCTAAGCTTATATAGTCCAGTTTTCAGGCTAGTGCTGAATTCAGGGCTGTGATACTAGTTTCTGAGTTGCCCATACCTTACTTGGATAGAAGGAAGTTTCTCTGTTCACCTGTGAGAGAGGGGAGCTTTGAGCAACCTATCTGTCCCTGGAGGAGTGGTTCCAGCCCAGAAGTTAGCAGTTTATTGGCCATTTTGGGCTAATGTCTATCTCTTTCATTTCCCTACTATAAAAAATAACAAGAAAACAAGTCCACTGTGCGCTAACGCTCCTCTGTGTCTTGGTAATTCCACACACTGTTGCAAAACCACAGTCCCACCAGTAAAACCACGCAGCACAAAGAACGTTGTGTCACAAACTAAATTTTCGGATGAATAATAAAACCATTTATTGAATCCAAATCTCCAAAAAGGTTAAGCGCTTTCACTTGTTTGAATACAAGCTTCATCAGAACACTGTTACAAAGTTATCAGATCATTAAATAGCTTTTTTGGTGCCAATTCCTTTTGAAATCAGCCCCAAAAATTTAAAGAAATACATACTTATTTACTGACACAAAACATACTAATGAAACATATATAATTATAAACATATATACAACACCCAATTAAAATCCCTTCAAATCCTCAATTAATCCAGATATAATGTATTACTTAAAAATATATATAAAACATATCTTAATATGAAATATGTGCATCATAAAGAATATAAAAATTCATTATACTGTCTAAACATTAGTTACCCTCAAGACATGAAAAACATCTAATAAATATATACATCTGATGACTGAAATATATCATATTATGTCATTTTATAGTCAGTAATGGTTTAATAGATATTGTGTCATTCAAGCCTGGTGTAACAGAGGCGTCTGTATAAATTTGCCACCATAGTTCTTTGTATAAAAGTAAGCCTTTAAAATCACCCCCTCTTTGATTGACCTGCACTATATCTACTATACCAAAGTTAAAATAATGATTTTTCTCCATATTTCTTAATGTGTCTATACAACGCATTTTTGTCGTCTTTTCTTTTAATACTATACAAATGTGAGTAAATATGTTTGTTGAGACTCCTTTGAGTCTTGCCTATGTAAAACCCAGATTAGGTCTTACATACAGCAAGATAAACAACCATTTTCGTTAGACAATTGCCTCCACAAAAATGTATATGAGTGTGGTTGTAATTGTCCAATGTCACACTATCACCCTGAAATATAGAGTAACATAGTTTACACGCCCCACATTTGGTTGTACACCTATAAGTGGGTGTCCTGGTGAAGGAGCCCCTCTCTAAAATAAATTTAATATTAATATCAATTTTATTGACAAACCTAGGGCTATGGCCTAAAATAGGGGCAATATCTTGGTTTACTGATATAATACGCCAATTCTCAGTCAGAATTCTCTTAATCTTGCCTGTATGTAGCCTGTATTCCAAAATGCATGTCCTGTCAAAACATTTGTCATCTGTCTTCTTGACAACTGATTTTTGAGCCACCTTATCTATACTGATGTTATACCTTTCCCCCAATAGGGGTGTATATTTTTTCCCCCACTCATTAATTACATATTTCCTAACATTAGACATGGCTTTGACATCATATCCTCTGTCCTTAAATAGTGAGGTGATATATGTAACTTCATCCAACATGTCCATATATGCAGATGTCATCCTGACTGCTCTAATAAGTTGCCCTTTGTAGATGTTCATAAATTGCTTCTTCGGATGGTTACTAGAGTATTCTAAATAATTGTTTGAAAATGTACTTTTCCTATATATCCTGGAACTAAATTGGTTGTCTACTCTAGAAACTGAAGTGTCTAAATATGCCAAGCCCTTATTGCTTTTAGAAGACATAAATTTCAAAAAGCTGTTGCAGTTATTAATATATTCAAAATGACAACTGAATAACCAAAAAGAGTAAAAACGGACAAAGCAGCTACAGCACGGACTGTTTAATGTTAGCGCTTTCGGTTAAGGATATTCCTCCACCTTCTTCAGACATATACAACACAAAAAACCACAGCACCACTTTTTATATATAATGAGCAAACTAATTAAAAACAATTAAATAGTTAATTGAAGTAAATACTTCATTACCTACAACACAATAATTTAAAGGGCTAATACCTTTAAACACACACTGAATATTTAAAAAATATGTATATGATGGTATCATTAACTAAACAATGTTCTCTTGTACTATTAACAAATATTAAAGTTAATGAAAATAGAACAAATAAAATAGAATAGAATAGAATAAATAAAATAGAATAGAATGGAATAAATTCAAATTCTGCTACTGTCAACCCTCCAAAATGCATATAAATATGTTGTTGTTATATGACCATTCAATGCAATTAATTAATCCTACATTTTATATAGGGAAACCCAATAACTTCATAAATGCATCTACACATGTTCTCTATAAAAATAAAACTAAAAATAAAAATAAAAATAAAATTAAAGAAAAATGCATCATAAAAATTAATAAATATAAACACCAATAGTAACTGTTGTTATTAATGGCAATATTATAATTGAGAGGAACAAAGTGTTTATTAAATAAATCTGTCTAACTCTCAATTAGTCCAAAAACCATGAAAAAGTTGTCACAATAAAGGCATAATAGACTTAATAACAACCTCATCTTTTCAATGCTTTTAATTTGAGGATGCATTTAATAGATGCATACTCATTCAACCCTGGGGGTAAATGGGCAAGTGTTCTAATTTGCCATAGGACTTCCTGTTCTTCAAGCCATAGTTGCCATGGACCCCACCTAAGGCATGTGTTTACCTGTTGTATAACAGAAAATAGAAAAGAGTGCTCAGGATGTTCACAAATATGCCTGGCAAGTGCATTGGTCATGTCCCTTCTCCCTATAGCATAACAATGTTCATACACTCTTTTCTTTAATGACCTCTCTGTTTTACCAATGTAAAACGAGGGGCATCTCCTGCACAACGCAACGTACACTACACTTTTACTTTCACAGTTATATTTGTCATTATTGGAATAATTTTTGCCATTGATGTTCACCTTGTTACCTGGTAAGATATATTTACACTGTGGGCACATCCCACATTTTGACATTCCCATATTCTATTTTATTTGTTCTATTTTCATTAACTTTAATATTTGTTAATAGTACAAGAGAACATTGTTTAGTTAATGATACCATTATATACATATTTTTAAAATATTCAGTGTGTGTTTAAAGGTATTAGCCCTTTAAATTATTGTGTTGTAGGTAATGAAGTATTTACTTCAATTAACTATTTAATTGTTTTTAATTAGTTTGCTCATTATATATAAAACGTGGTGCTGTGGTATTTTGTATTGTATATGTCTGAAGAAGGTGGAGGAATATCCTTAACCGAAAGCGCTAACATTAAACAGTCTGTGCTGTAGCTGCTTTGTCCGTTTTTACTCTTTTTGGTTATTAATATATTCCAAAAATTGTTCCAATAACTGGTCACCTCCATCCCATATTAGATAGATGTCGTCCAAATATCTAGAGTAATATTTAATGTGTTTCATATAGTGACTTTCAAATATTTTGCTCTCCTCCCATTCTAACATACCAAGTTGGCGTATATGGGAGCACAAGCTGCTCCCATTGCTACGCCCTTGGTTTGTCTAAAAAATTCTCCCTCAAAGAATATGTAATTGTGATCAAGAACCAACGACATCATATCAGTGAGGAGACAGGTGGTGTCCCACTGTATATCCGCATGTTTTCTAATACTACATGCAAATGCCTCTAATCCTTCTTCCTTAGGAATGCATGTGAACAAATCAATAACATCAATGGTCACAAATAATAAGTCTTTGTTGGATAAGTATACTGGGTAGCTTTTTAAAAATTCCCAGGAATCTTTCGCTATATGTGTAATTTTTTCATAAATATGTTTAAGATATGTATCTATTACTTTCCCCATTGGGAATGTCTTAGACCTACTCCCAGATATAATCGATCTAAAAGTGGGGTCATCTATTCCTTTATGAATCTTTGGGATTCCCACTATTGTGGCTAAAGTAGGATGATCTACTTTAATAAACTTGTAAATATCAATATTAAGCCTATTGTCGATTAAATATTCTTCAATACACATATCTATTTTTCTATAGCCTGTATTTATTTCATTGAGAGAAACAGTCAAATAATTCCCTGAAGTATGTAATAAATTGTGTATTTTACAAGTGTATAATAAACTGTTATATATAACAATACCCCCCCCCCTTGTCTGGTTTCATAATTCTAATGCTTCTAGCATTGTTAAGTTCCTGAAGCACCCTTTGTTCCTCCATAGTTAAATTGGACTTAAAATGAAAACCAGCTAACTGTTTATCAAGCTGATATATCTTACGAGTGACTACTTTATTGTATATAGAAATAGTGGGGTGCATAGGGGGTATATACATACTCTTCTTTTTTAAAGTATGTGAAGTATTGTCGGTGTGGTGGAATGTGCTGACAGCACTGGTGTCCTTGAACATAATGGCCAAGTTCAATTTCCTAACATACCTTTTAACTTCACTAATACAATCAACTAAATTGAACTTTTTTGTGGGAATATATTTAATCCCTTTGGACAACAGGTGAAAATGGGTCCTATTAAGTTCATACCCTGTATAATTGTAGATATGAAAATTCTTGTAGGTAAAAATTACACCATCTTGTATAATACTTTCTTCTAACCCAAAATCATTGACCATATCATCCCTTTCTCCTGGATGACCATCGTTGACAAGCACTGTCAATGATGTCTTGGGTGTTGATAGTACTGTTGATCTCTCCTGCTCCCCCTTGTCCACTGTCTTTCCCTCTCTCTGTGTTCCATATATAAAAAATCAGAATTACCTGCTGTTTCCTGACTCTGCTGTGTATTATACTTGTTATTTCTAAAATTTGTCTCAACTTTAAATTGATTTGAATGTTTGTTAAAGTTCTTTTCCCACATATAGGCTCTCCCACTTTTATATTGGTCCAAATCCCTATGTAATTTCTTCATCTTGCGACCATACCATGTACCATCAATTTAAAGTTGGATCAGCTGGTAAACTCCCCTACCAGAGGTGAAAACATATTGGACCTGGTCATCACCAACATGGGCGACAGGTGTTCCACACCAGAGGTCAACCCGTCACTGGTTAGATCAGACCATAAACTAATCACTCTGGATGTCCACACCCCACCACCACCCCCAGCTAAGGAAACCACAGTAAAAAAACTTTTCTAAAGAAAACTTCACCTTACTTAAGACAGAGGTGGTAAGTTTCACAGCCCCCACACTAAAGGATAATGCTGCCCAAGATGCAGAAACCTTTACAAATGCACTCTTTGAGCACCTACAAGGATGCATGGATTGTGCCATCCCTAGCAAAACTAAGGCTCACTCCTCTAAGAAAAGGAAACCAGCTTGGTGGACCCCTGCAATAAACAGGCTATACAATAGAATTAGGAAACTAGTTCAGAAAAAAAGCAAATCCAAAGAAGGAAAGACATCCCTGATCAGTATCAGTAAGAAACTGAGGTTCCTCATGAAATCATCCAAGGCTAACTTCGAAAGAAAAATAGCCAAGGATTCAAAAGAACCACAAAGCCTTCTTTAGCTATGTTAAGAATCTAAGTGGCAACTCTCAGATATGCACTGAACTAGTGCAAAATAGCACAAAATATACTGAACCTACTGATATTGCCAACATCCTGGCAGATAGATTCAGTGAAAACTTCACCCCCTCTCACCTGCAAAAGGGCCCACAACAATACCGGAAAAGTGTAGTGTCCTAATATTCACAGATGCACAAGTGAAAACAGCCCTTTCAAAAGCCAAAAACACAGCATCAATGGGTCTGGATGGTGTCCCAGGCTGCGTCTTGCACGAACTACAGAATGAACTAACCCCCTCACCTAAACACGCTGTTCAACCTCAGCCTCTCCACTGGCTACGTGCCCATAGAATGGCACACAGCAATAGTTATTCCTCTCCACAAAGGAGGGGCCACAACTGACCCTGGTAACTATCACCCCATAAGCCTGACTAGCCTGGTCTGCAAGGCTATGGAGCGCATCATCATGGAACTCATTAACAAAGACATTGGGAACCTCCAAACACTTGCCCTGACCCAGTTCAGCTTTGTTAAGGGCAGATCATGCCTACTAAACCGGTTGACTTCTTCAAGACAGTCACCAAGGCCATAGTCGAGAGAAAGGTGGTTCACACAGCCTACTTTGACCTCATCAAGACTTTCAACACCATTCCCCACTTGGGTATTACAGAAAAACTCACCAGCCTGAACATAAACCCCTACGTCATGAGATGGGTTGCCAACTGGCTTACAGACAGAACTCACACAGTAAGAATAGTGGGCTCCAGGTCCGACTCTAAACCAGTCACAAGTGGTGTCCCGCAAGGCTCGGCCCTGGGACCCCTACTGTTCGGCATATACTTCTCAGAAGTACAGGCCAAACACAGGAGGACTATGGCTAACCAAGTTCACCGATAACTGCAAACTGGGAGCCATAATTGACTCTCCGGCTTACACAGACATCCTCCAAAAGGGCCTTACTAAGATGGACATCTGGTGTCAAAGTCATGGCCTCAAGCTAAATGCCAAATAATGCATAGTCATCCCGTTAGGGAAAAACAAAACATCCACAAATTACCACATAGATGGCAGCCCCCTTAATACAGAAGAGGTAGTAAGAGATCTGGGGACCAAGTACATAGTAATCTCTCCTTTGACTATCATATTGCCAAAGTAATTAGGAAATCCTTCTATGTGGCCCATCTAATTACTAAAGGGTTCGCATCTAGAAATAAAGAGGTTATAGTGCCCCTCTACTCGTCATTCATTAGACCCATCATAGAGTACAATGCTCCATTTGGGATGTACCTCACAAGACACTTCCAACAGCTGGAAAGACCACAAAAGTACCTCACCAAGAGGATTACTGGTCTCAAACATATGTCCTATGCAGCCTGACTGAAAAAACTCCGGCTGTACTCAGTGGCATATCGCTTACTCAGAGGTGATCTCTGCCTGATTTACAAAGCCATGTCCAACTCAGAATTGATGGACATGCTCCACCTAAAGAAATCCAAGTCATTGTGAGCCATGCGCTCTAGTGAGCTAAACCTCACCACAACAATAAATAGAACATGCTGGAGGGATACATTCCTGTCACAGAGACTCCCCATGCTTTGGAACAAAATTCCAAATTACATCAGGCAGACCCCTTCATGAACACTCTTCAAGAGAAACCTTGACAAGTGGATGGGTAACAGAAAATACACCCCTGGGATCACTTCATTGGCTCTGCTTGACAGAAGATCAGTTAATTAATCGATGGGGCAGCGAAAGCCGACACACTCGGCTAGGCTTATAAATGCCCTCGGGCAGATAGCCTAGTATCTACCTATGAACCTATAAGGATGGAGCTGCCAGGTAAGAGGAAAAGAGGAAGGCCTAAGATAGGGTTTATGGATGTGGTGAGAGAGGACATGCAGGTGGTTGGTGTGACAGAGCAGGATGCAGAGGACAGGAAGAAATAGAAACAGATACTCCACTGTGGTGAACCCTGATGGGAACAGCCAAAAGAAGAAGAAGTTAAGGATAATCACAAGGAATTCTTTAACTACATCCAAAATCTAAAAGGCAATACCCAGCTATGTGCTGAACTGGTTGTGGATGGTACCACCCATGCTCAACCGGAGGTAATAGCCAACCCGCTAGCTGACAGATTTGGAACAAACTTCACCCCCTGTCCCCTACAATTATCCCCCAAAGTATACCTTCCACCATTACTCAGCCTATTATCTCAAGAGAGCAGATCATCTCGGTGTTCTCCAAGGACAAAAACATGGCATCAGTGGAACCAGACAACATACCAGGTTACCTTTTAAGCAATTTAAAAACATGGCCTAGCAGACCTATAGCCTACAAACTGGCTATATTCTGGCAGAATAGAGGAAAGCAAAAGTAATCCGTCTGCACAAAGGGGGGCCATCAACCAACCCTTGCAATTATAGGCCCATAAGCTTGACTAGCCTCATCTGCAAGGCCATGGAAAGAATCATTATGGACCTTATTAACAAGGACATAGGTAATCTCCAAACTCTGGAACCAACCCAGTTTGGATTCATTAAAGGTACAGGATGCTTGTTAAACATGGTTGACTTCTTCGAGAAAGTAACCAAGGGCTGGATGAGGGAAAGAGTGGATATCACTTATCGTGACCTAGCCAAGGCATTTGACACAATTCCTCACTCAGGTATTATAGAGCAATTCTCCCAATTTGGAATTAACACCTGCATTACCACATGGGTAGCCAAATGGTTCACCGACAGGACATATACTGCCAAAGTTGGTGATTTCATCTCTAGCAAAAGACCAGTCACTAGTGGTGTACCACAGGGTTCTGTGCCTGCCCCTTACTTTTCAGAATTTATTTCTCAGAAGTCCAGGCAAACTTGGATGGCCTGTGGCTGGTAAAGTTTGCTGACAATTGCAAATGTGAACAATTATTAAGTCCCCCAATGATGTTAATATACTGCACAGGGTTAATGCAGACAGATGATTCATGCCAAAGACACAGATTAAAGCTAAATGCAACAAACAAATGCATTACTATTCCTTTGGGAAAGCTGACATCCCTACTAATTACATTATATACAGCACCCCCCCCCCCAAGTGTAGACCCAGTGGTATGTGATCTGGGTACTCAGATTGACAGTAAGCTGAACTTTGACCACCACGTTTACAGTAGTAAAGAAATCCTTCTATGTGGCACATCTTATGAGTAGGCATCAAATCTAGATCTATGGATGTTATAATTCCATTATAATCAGCCCTCATAACACCAATAATTGAGTACAATACTCCCTTTTGCATGTACCTTACCAGACACCTGCAACAACTGGAGAGACCATAGAGGTTTCCCAAAAAGAAATTACAGAGTACACAATTCAAGTCTTGCATGGAAAGACTGAAAGCCCTATCACTGTATTCTGTCTCCTACAGTTTGCTAAGGGGTGACCAGTGCCTGGTTTACAGGGCAATCTCTACCAGCCCTGATAGAAATGCTACACATTCATAAATCAAACTGCATGAAGGTGGCTCACTTCTGGGATCTTAACCTAGCCTCTGACATGAACAGGTCATGCTACAGAGCTAGATACAGCTCCCAGAGACTGCCACTTTTCAGGAACAACCTTCCAGTTCACATAAAACAGAGCCCCTCCTTGACCCTCTTCAAATGCAATCTAGATCAATGGATGGGTGACTGCAAATTCACTCTTGTGGTGGTGCCCATGTCCCTACTAGGCAGAATAAGTCAGTATTAATTATCATTGACCCTTACCTCTGCAAACTTCACTCGCTTAATCACCAACTGGGGCAACTGAAACAACTTTTGTACTAGATTCCTACTGAAGGCTTTAGAGTACCTTCATGTGGCAACTAATCAGATGTTTCCCATTCCACCTGTTTCTCCTCAATTTGAGGACTAACTGTTCATTCATACTGCGACATCACTTTGCACATAATCTATAACTTCGGTTTCTATTTTTTAACTTCTACATTACTAATTATCTTTTCTCCTTTGTCTCTTTGTTTTGTTATTTTTTGCATTGTAAAATTTTCCGTGCCTGGATGCCTTTGCTTGTATTTCTCTACAAATATCTTTGGTGCTGCTTTTTTATGCTGATTAACTTTGCGTTCTCCTTTACATAAATATTGCACCATATTAAATCTCTTTTTCTTTCCCATGTCTATATTTCTACTTCTGATGTCTCCCACTCCTCCGTTTTATCCTTACTTTGGGGACTCTGCTTCATCATGCTGTGACATAACCTATGTTAGATTTTCTACATTAAATCCTTCACTTCACAGGTATTCTATAATGTCAGCTTCTATTTGTTTAACTTCTACTTTACTAGTCTTCTGTTCTACATTCTATTTTGTGATCTTATTTTCTGTATTGTGAAATTTTCCTAACTAATTTGGGTGCCTTTGCCAGTATTTCTCTTCAGATATCTTTGGAGCTGCTTCCTTTTTATATGTATTAGTTTGGCTTTCTCCTTTGTATAAATATTGCACCATATCAGATCGATTTTCTTTGCTATGTCTGTGTTTCTTTTTTCATGCTAGGTTTTGTTCTTTATATTTTCCCACTTCCTCAATCACGTCTTTTTCCAAACATCCCAAGGTTTTTTTGTGAATTTGTTGAATTAATGAACACAAATCTGCGTTTGAGGCTTTTGATAGTTTCAGTTTTTCGTGAACAAGTATTTTTCTTTCTTCTAATTTCTTTCTTAATCATTTTGAATATCTTCTATCAGGAAACTCTGGGCTTCTTGCATAATAGTAACAATACATAATTTCTTTCTTATCCTCAATAATCCAGTCTATCATCTTCATGGTTCTTTTTTATGGCCTGTCAGTTTTTCTGGACTACTTCCATCTACAACAGGGGGGCTTCCTCCCCCTGAACCTGGGCTAGCCCCATTGTAGGAATGTTTCCATGTCATAAGGATTCTACACTGTCATTTTTTCCAGTCTTGGCACCAGTGTACCTACCAGGAGTGGGGCCTTTTTTTATCCTGGGACTTACTTGAGGATGAATTCAATTCCAGGAATACTACTCTCATCTGCTTGCTAATTTTATCATCTCTCCATCTGGACCCCAATAATGATGATGTAAGAAATGGGTGGCACTCAGTATAATGCACCTAGTTATATGGTGGTTGAATTTCAAGTGGTCATCTATGATAACACCCAGTAATTTTGTGTGGTTATTTGTTCTGTCACGGTGCTGTTGGCAGAGGTGATAATAAGTACTGCTGTTTTGGCAGAAATGTGATTTGGGGTGAAGAACAGTAATTTATTTATTTATTAAGACTTAGTAGTATTTGTGAATTACTTAACCACATTTCAGTTCATAAGAAGTATTATTGTATTAGAGCTTCGAATTTAGAAACAGATTTGGTAGAACATATTATGGTGAATCATCAGTGTATTGAACAATGGCAGCATTTTTTATCATTACCATGTTAGTACCCTACTTGTACTATTCCCTGGCCTCAACTTTACCCAGTGGCGGAAGAAAAGAAAAGAAAATGTTTAAAATAAAATATTAGTAAATTAATTATTTAAAAAAAAATTACTGGCTGGCTGCAGTGCTCTAAGCGAGTTCAACTGACTCACAAAGTCCCAAAACTCGAACTCCGTATGCTCGGCAAGTTCTGGGTTTTTAAAAAAAAATTAGTTTCTGACTTTCTGTAAATGTAGACTGCTGTAAAAGCAGTCCAGAGAAGGAGAAAATACATCAGTGTGATGCCCAGACGTCTATGCGGTTTTAACCACACAGTAAACTGGAAGGGGACCAGATTGCCACATCTGAAGTCATGTATGTGACGTGGATGGCTGGATGGCTACTGATTAGATCTCGTTCTCTTTCCAAAAAAGAGAGTGAGAAACAATCAGTACTAGTAGCACAATTCTTTCAGTTGCTAGTTGTAGAAACAACTTGTTTCATTTGTTTGTTTATTTTTTTTTTGGCTTACAGCTTATTGCTTTACCGTCATTATGGAGAGTCTTCTCAGACTCAAAACTGAGTTGAACAGCTAACACCCTATCCCTATCTTCAGTTCGTGAGACGGAGACAGGCTCAGCCATTTATTTTTAACATTTAAATTGAGGTAGGTGTCTGACTCCAGTGATTTCCCCACTATAGAAATATTTCCTCAGATCAGTGTAATTCAGGAGGGCAGAGATAAATAAAACATAACTAAGACTAAGGAGTACAAAGAGCAGTTTCATAGCCACTCGCTGATAACAAACAGCAGGAGATTCTCTTCAGTTTGCTCAGTTTTCACATTTTACTGTCCTTTAAGATGTGTTGCTTCAAAGTTTTGTATTTCACCTGCGGTTTATGCACTGTATTGTTTAGAACAGTCTTGTTTCCCAGATTACTGCTGGCAAATGAAGTGCCCTTTGAAGTGTATTTTATTCTATGACTTTGCATAAGCTTCAGACTGATAGATACTGGTATAAGTAAAGGGTATGGCAGTGCACAGAAACTTGTGCCCCTCTTCAAAAATGTTTTAGCTGTGGATTTTTTATGAAACAATTTTTTCCACTTCTGCTTTGTAAAATACTCTGTTTTATTTTTTTTTTTTATAACATTAAGTGGTATTTTGGTTTTATTGTTTTCAATTGTTTATTTATGTGTTTTATTTGCTTTTGTTTACTGTGATAGTACACCTGGGTTGACAACATAGCCCCTTTTCAGTGAAGGCCCGGGGGAAAAGCTCCAGTGTGTGTGTCTTTCGGCTTTTCCCGGTTAGGGGTCGCCACAGCGGAACTCCGGTCCGCTAATGATTGGCAGTAGAGTTTTACATGCTGGCTTGCCGGGCCTAACGCACAACCTTCAACGAAGGAACGCCCATTCACGCATGTCGTCACACAGTAGACGCTTTAACTGAGAATCGAACGGGCAACGTCTGTCGAATGTGCAATACTAATAATAATAAAGTAGACATTTCTGTGTTTTATAGAATATGTTTAGATTTATTTTAATTTACCATAGTGGAAGTGCAATGAACTGCAGAATAAGTGCAGATTTTGGTGATTTAAAGCATCTATAATATACCAGAGATTATACTGCAACAGTCTTGCTAATCTAAAAGTCTGAGTAACTGCTAAACATATGCTCGTTTAGTAAAAAATTACTACTGCATTTCAGCATTTTCTTTTACTGGACATGTTCAGCATTTCTTTATTTTTTTCCTGACAGACAGCAGGTTGTCATTTCTGAAGCTTACTTCCCAGTGCAGACAATGTGACTCAAGTACATCAATTTTCTATCAGCAGTGATCTCACTGCAGTTATCTGGACTTACCTGATTATGATAAATCATAGATCTCAAGTAAATCCATCCATCCATTATTTTCAAGTGACATCCATGTCTCATAATGGTCCTATGAACAGCAGGCAGTATCCATATGGTTTACAAAGCAAGTCGGGTACCGAACTAGATTGCCGGCTCTTTGTTCCAAATCACACACACCCACACAGACACACATACACACACACAAACACACTCACACACACACACGCACACACACGCACACACACGTACACACATGCACACACACGCACACACACACGCACGCGCACACACACACACACACACACGCACGCACACACACCCCATGTGCGCGCACGCACAGTCTCACACACACACTGCCTGCATACCTATATACAAATTAGTATTGCCAATCTAACTGCTGCATTTCTTTAGAATGTTGGAGGAGGCCTGAAAAAAAATTACATGAATATAGGGAGAGCATATAATTCTGCATAGAGTGCACCCAGATGAGAACTGAACCAGGGAACTTCCTGTGAAACAATAATGCTGATCACTGCTCTATTGTTCTGCCCCCGAGGAACGTACATTTACAAATTTAATTGAAATAGCTATGTGATTAGACTGAAAATAAATTATAACCAATTTAAAGTAATTAATAGTAAAATTAATAAACAGCTGCTAATTAAGTGTGATATTTAACATGGTCAGAGAAAAGTGGAGAATCAACAATCCCAACTGGACGACATTCCAGAGGCATTAGTAATGTACTGATAAAGCCCAGTTAAAAGTAGAGTGGCTAATCCAGCAGAAAATCTGAACAGCAAGAGTGAAATTTTCTGAAGCTGCTATTTCCTTGTCCTCTGCTACCCTTGGCTTTTAAAAAAGGCATGGTTAGTTAGAAGGAGGAGGAAAGTACAAAAATTAACAAAGTAACAACAGTAGTAGGTATAAGAACCCATGTTTTTCTTTTCCCTCACTAATAGAGGCCCTTAAAAAGCTATGTTTCCTTCCCCAGTGAGGAAAATAAATAAATAAACAAACATATCTAACAGAAGTCACTGCAGCAACAGGTATAAGGGCATGACCAGCATTTGTGTGTGTGTGTAATGACCCAGTTAAATATATCTGGTGGCTAGAGAGAAACTCAGGAAATAGACCTGGTTTCTAGAAAGAGTAACTCAGACTCAAACCCTGTAGGAAATATACCTGGTGCCTAGAGACAGTAACTCAGAATCAAACACTATACCTTGGATGCAGGTAGCAAGAGCCTGAATTCCCTACCCACCACCACTTGTGAAATCTACTCATATTTTTGCCTCATATTTTTGTTCTGTTCTTTTCCTCATAAAACCTGTAGTTTTCTGGATTTTTAATTCACTAAATAATGATAAGTATTTGAATTTCAGACTTCATATTCTTCAGAAAGTGCATGGTAACACAAAACCTTTTATTCTAGCAGTTTTCTAAATTTATAAGAACAATATTTGAAATTTGTCCCTATTGTTGGGGCTGTATTCCCCCATTATTAGCTTTGCCCAGGTTTTTTTGTGCTAAGATGTTGAGAGCTATGGTGAGAACTGAATATGTTCGGAGGCTGTATTCCCCCATTATTGGCTTTGTCCAGGTGTTTTGTGCTAAGAGGTTGGGAGCTATGGTGAGAACTGAATTCACTAAATTATAGCCATTTAAGTTTCAGTCTTCCTGTCTTTCAAGAAGCAGCTGATTTGGCATTGTGGTATGCTGTTCTGATCCTGATGTATAGGGTCCTGGGAAGCAGCTGATTTGGCATAGTGGTATGTTGTTCTGATCCTGGTGCATAGGGTCCTGGGTTCAAGACTTGGTAGTGAAATGCATGGTGGTAATACATTTTATTTTAGCAACTTTCCAAGATTATACAAACAATGTTTAAAATGTGTCCCTGGCTTTTGCCCCCCCCCAATAAATGTTGGCTTTTTCCAGATTTCTTGTGCTGCAAAGTTGAGAGATACAACTGAGTGGATTTTACAAGGAGCTAAGAGCTTTAAGGGAAGAGAAGTTTAGTGCTGCTTATGCAGTGTCTGCTTGCATTGTTAATAGCATAACAGGTTGAATACTTGCTTTTGATGCAGAAGGCTGTGGGTTCTACTCCCACAGTATGTAGATGCATTGCTGATACTGCACTGTGTTATACCTTTAAAGGCGGTGGGTGCTGCCGTCCTGAGAATGTCCTCTTTGGTGGATATACCTAGTAAATATGAACCTGTTATCAGTTTGACATCCATTCCCTATTGCAATATTACTAGCTTATCATTTTTTAATGTAACATAGGCAATTTATTCCTCAAGGGCAACAGGCACATTGTAGATGAAACAATGAAATACAAGGTTGTTTGCTAGCAGCAACCTCTTCATTAGTTACAGATCTCTTTAATGTGGAATTATTTAGATGACTTTTACTTCTGCAGAGATTGTACATATTTACTGCTGATACTGGTGGATTGTAGAAGTTTGAGTAGACTTTTATGATGGAATTCTTCTGAATTGGGCAGTTTTGTCATCATTGGTGCATGCATTTTGTTTCATTGTTTACTGGAAAAATGTTCAAAACAATAAATTTAAAATGTCATCTAACAACTGTACTGTATTATACAAGGAATATAATTTAATTAAATCAGAAAGGTGTATCAAAGAACACATGTATGTTTCCTGTGATTTGAAAACAGCCCAAAGTTAATTTTTATCTGCCACTGGCCAGATGTATTTTCTTTGAATGTGGGTTTCAATGCTGTTTCAATGAATGTGAGTTTCAAAGGCAGATAAGTTTTAATGCTAAGTCTATTTTCATTGTGAGACTGCATTGCTTTATTTTATTTTATTTTATTTTACATTTGTTTACCGGGCTGGTCCAACTGGATATATGTCCATTTTCAGCAGAGGCCCAGGGAGAAAAGCTCCAGATACAGACATTAATATCGGAATTTACAAATTTAGTTCATTGAGAAAAAATATACAATAGTATTAGCATTAGCATGTTCTTACAGAAGCAACAATTAGAAATTAATTACAGACTAAGGGTATACAAATTATGCATGACAGTAGAAAAGATTTAGTGTAAGATTTGCATGAAGGAGAATAGAAAGTACTAGTAGCACATTGAAAGCTAGTCAGGGTTAGTGCAGGGGCAGAGCCAGTGAGTTTTGAGGTGAGTTCTGAGTTGGGATTTGAAACAGGGAAAAGAAGAGATAGCAGGGAGGTTGTCAGGAAGATCAGTTGGTTATCAGTTAGCAGATGTCCGTTAGTATTTGTGCTGTAAAATGTAAAATAAACTTTTAAATAAAATCCAAATCATTGTAGAAGTAAAGCAGTATACACATTACAGTGTTTGTGGTAAATGAGGAGAAATAGCCAAGTAATGGGACATTAGGATAGCTACAAGGGGCAGGGCCAATTCCACCATGATTTTGTGAGGGGGAAGGGCTTCAAATTCAGACAGCCCCAGCTGAACTATACCTCTTAACTGTCCAGATTTCTGCAGAATTAATAGATTTTTGCTTCTTATTTTGTTTTTTTCCTCATACAATTTGTGTTTTTCTGGCAAATCATTTAGGAATGAAGTCACTAAATAATGACAGACATTGAGTTTCAGACTTCATATCCTTCATAAAAATGCATGCTAAAGCAAGACCTGTTATTCTGTCAACTGTATTAAATGTATACATGAGCAATTTTTAGTACTGTTTGCATGTTCCCCCAATATATTTGGCCTTGTCCAGATTTCCTGTGTTAAGAGGTTGAGAAGTACACACAAATAAATCGCTTTATAGAATTAGGTATATCCAAACCTCTCAACTGTCCCTGATTTTGGCTCAAAATGTTGCTCTCCCACTAATAATCCCTCTGCAAAATGGCAAATTTAGAAGAAAACGTGAAAGGTTTACAATTAATAAATAATTGTAATGATCAGTTATAGATCACTTTTAATTTCAGAAATGCATGTAGATTCTCTTATTTTGTCAGCTGCTCAAGTTAACAGTACTAATATTTAAAAAGTGTCCCTTCTTTGACAGGATCCTAAGCTGTATTGTGTGGCTGTTTTATATTTTTGCATCACATTTTTGTTCCATTTTTCATAAACTTGTGGTTTTCCGGCAAATTAGTGGCAAATCATTAAGGATTGAAGTTAGGAAATAATGACATACATTTGAGTTTCAGATTTCATAGCCTTCAGAAAATTCATACTAATGCAAGACCCACTATTCTATTATCTTTCTAAGTTTATAAGAGCAATATTTAAAAATTGTCTGTATTTTTGGGCCTTCATCCCACTTTTATTTATGCCTTTGCCCAGACTACTTGCTCTGAGGTTGAGAGGTATGACAAATGTGTCAGGGCCCTCACCATCAGCCAGAAACATTTCAAATTGTGACATACTTGTTGCATCCCACTCCCCCACGTAGTGACTCTGAATGTGTCCAAGCAAGGCAAGGAGCAGCTATGTAGTGTAAGTGTGCAGAGTCCCCCCCCCCCCCATCCAAGGTAGACACAAGTAATTAAGTACTATAGTGGCTTTTCATCTGTCCTTGATTTTACAGAATGTTCTGGTTTTCTGTCATATTTTTATACTGTTGATTTATGCTTCATCTTATTCAGAAACTGCATGTTGTTTTACAGTACCTGTTGCTTTGTGTTTAAGTAGCAATGCTTTAATGACCATCGGGTAAGCTTGTCTGAGACTGTAAGATGTAAGTAAGTTTTAATAAGCATACTGTTAAAGAATTAAGAACATTGAAATCCTTTTTGTTATTGCCATGCAGAGAATATTTACATAACTAGATAGCATATAAGCCTTAGGTATTGAAATGCATATGACAGTATTTGTAATAAAGGACAGGATTACAGTATTTTCAGAAGTTCATTACATTTGTTGGACACTTGCAGTCATCTTTGCAGGTTTTACCCATAAACTAAACAGAATGCCAATCTGTCATGTGTGGTCCATAACCTGTGCAGTAATCCTTTAAGCAATTTATCTTGAGCTTCATTCTTGTTTACTGTTCATTTATTACTTTAATCATGTTTTCCCCATAAAACCACTAGATAGTTGCTGTCAGGCAGCAGGTCTTTTTTGGATAATAAACATTTTTACAAGTGGGGGTATTACAGAGATTGCTACTTTCAGCATGTTACTTGGTACTTTTATAAAGCTGACTATAAATTATAATTATAATTGCAGTGCAAGGAGAAGTCGTTTGAGTTGAGTGCTGCTTGTTTTTTTATACTTGATTTTGACCAGCAGTTCAGTAATGTATTTAAAAAGTAATTTATTTTTTCATGCCTCACAACCTTTTTGTTTCCACTTAGATATTAAGTAAGCTGTCATGTAGCCAGTGCATTGAATATTTTTTCTTCCACACTTCATTTTGTCTTGATTGGACTCTCATAATGACGGTTTGGCACCCAGGGCAGCGTATTTAATTAAAGTACCAGTTTTTGCAGTTTTTAGCATAAGAAACAAAAAGCGGATCAAAGCAGTGAAGGAAGACAAAAAGACAATTCCGGCAGTAACAGGACAGGCTAATTTATTTTATGAAGCGCTTTTCGTCTGCAAACATATGCAGACTTCTTCAGACATTAAACACTAGTAGCAGAGGAACTTAAGTAGTACTATGCTCAATAGTAATAAACTAAAAATAAATTAGCCTGTCCTGTTACTGCCGGAATTGTCTTTTTGTCTTCCTTCACTGCTTTGATCCGCTTTTTGTTTCTTGGTTTGAGTCTGTTAGTTTTTGAAGTTTTTAGCATAACTCCACCCCTTTCTAGTTGGTCGCACCCTGTTTCCATTGGTCCCACCCATTCAGCTGTCTCCCACAGCCCTCCCTTTGATTTGAAATCACCAGCCGCCACTTCCTTTACCAGTTATGTAAGAACAGAAAATTCTGATATCTGAATTCAAAATAACCTGAGCCCCTAAAGCCAACATCTCTGAATTTAAGGACTTTAAATTGGCAGTTTCATACTTTATACAATTATATGATAAAATCTCAAATTCACCTGACAGAACCAGCTTTGATACTGACACAGCATTCTCTTCACTCAATTAGATGGTATACTATTGTAATATCAATATAATCTAGTTTGAATTGTTATATGACTGAATACTAAAATATCATTTTTTTAAACTGTCAATTGCATTTGAAATTTGACATTGGCTCCTTTTTTTTTTGGAATGAATACCCTATTGCTGGCACAACAAAATGCACATGACTTTTCACTTTATTAATCATGTCAGAGTGCTCACTGTTGAGCTAAAGACTAAACCAATCTGAAAGGGATGAAGTAATCTCTTTTGCCAATATCATCTGTAAGATTGCCTCTATATCAAAAACCTTTGTTTAGAAGAGGAAGGCATGCCGCATAAAACTCAGCTTCTAATATCCACTAAGTTGTTCTGTTCCAGTTAAATTGTATGTAAAACATCAAACATATACAATTGTTTCTTCCTCATGCAAGTAATTGATAATCTTGATACTAAATTGTTTCAAACTTCTATGAATCATATTACGTTTACCGGCTGTCTATAAAATATCACCCCACTTCAGTACTCCAAGCTCATGTCTAATTTCTTCAAACACCTTAAAAATCTTCCATTCTTGTCTTGCACATTACAGCTTTCAACTTTACTATCTCTAGCTTCTGCCACTTTCACCTCCATACCTCATTACTATCCTCTAACCTCAATGGGAGAACTTACATTTCTAAGCCTTTCTGCTTTTTTCTTCAACTATTTAAACTTTCTCACTTACAGCACTGTCAACTCGTCTAAAATTTCCCACTTGTTCTGCTAACTCACCTGCCATCAAAGACCACAGTTCTCAAACCCTTTCATCCTTTATGTCAAATTCATTGCAAACATATGTCTTAAAGTCAGCCACCCCCACCCCTCTTTTCCCATAATTGCATCATCTTCCTAGCAATGCTCCCATCTTCTTTTTCACATGCATTCTGTATATCTCAAAAAATCTTATGACATGAGAAATTGCCAATGTACTTACCAGCCTTATTGGGGAATTCCCCTACCTGACAGTCTATCCAGCATCTTCATTCACCTCAAACCAATTCCTTACCCTCATTTCCTCTATTGATACATATACATTCACTCAAGATTTTTATGTCCTTCTTCTAACTAAGTCAACTGTATTTATCCTCACTTTCTGCCTCCCACTTTTCTTCTACTGATTTTTTGTAGGGTAAATTTTCAGCCCCCGCTCCTCTCCAAATCTATGAAACAGATCCAGAATTTCTAGAACTTGTTTATCCACTTTGTGCAGTAAATGTTTACAGTTGTCTGGAAAGCAATGCATACCCCCAAACTTGTGAAAAAAGCTCCTCCTGGTAACCTCAATACCTTCTGGATCAATCTGTCAATACTCACCAAGAAAAGACTTGCAGAAAGTGAGAATCCTTGCCTCAACCCTCTCTGTGGCAAAGCTCTCTCTAATCTACCCTCATTAACCAAAGTTCATAGACATGGTTTAATATATATATATATATATATATATATATATATATATATATATATATATATATATATGTATATAGTTTTCACCACACTAAGCCACTTGGCTACCTCTACTACTGAACCCAACAACTTAATCAGAAGCTCTGCATATCCATTTATAGCAACCTGCCTCACTTACTTTTCAACTTTACCTTCATAATAAAACTTCTTAGAGTTATCCAGTGATCTGCTGAGGATCCACCCTTCACAAACACTACTTGCTTCCCTGCAATTATATGCAGGAAATACTGCTCAACCCCGCTTAGGAAAATTCTGGAAAGAGCTTGACATCTGCATTGCACAGTAAAATAAGCATGTAAATACCTAGGTCATCCCTTTCTTCCTTGCCCTCATATTATATTGTCACTGTTTCTTTATACATAGGTCAAGGGATGTCCTCCTTGACAATGCTTGATTAAAACCCCTTGCCATTTTTCATTACCTTGAATGCCTATTCTTATATGAAAATCTATGTGGAATCTGTCTAGCCATCCTGTCTTCCCACTGTTTAGATATCTAACAGCTTCTACTACTTCTCCTATCCCTATTGCTGAATTCAATGCTTGCGTCCTCTCCTGTAGGAGAACTTCTCCACACCAGTGTCCAAATGCATTCCCATTCCCTACCCTTCGAGCATACAGTTTCGCATAAACCTTTTAAATACTTGTGTAATCTCTTTTGTCCTGTGAACTATCTCCCCACTTTCCCCTCTAACTCCCCTTACATGTGCTTTCTTTCTCTAATCTTTAACTTCCAATACAGTGATGCAAAATCTACCTTACTTCTGCACCACTATCTCACTCTCCCTTGTAGTCAACTCCATCATAACTTTCAGTTCCTTCAACTCTTATCTGCAGCTTCAGGCTAAATCTCCCTCAATTCTGTTTTGCATCTCTGACATCTTTTTCTTGCAATACCGTTAATCTGGCATTCAATTTTTAACTTCCTTTTCTCCTTTCTTCTAGTTATTTATTTTACATTTCTTTACCAGGAATGTCGAACTGGACAAAATATCCTCTTTCAGCGGAGGCCCTGAGAGAAAAGCTCTACATTTATAAATAACAGTAAGATACATATACAACATACAGATACACATATTGATTCAATCTCAGATACAAAATGAAAATACGTGTTATACATTTCACTGATACAATCATATAGTCTAGATAGGATACAATGAATAGGAATACTGTTATTGCAGGTTGAAAACAAGCAAGTTAAGTATATATATGCATAGTAGGGGTATATATTCAAATACAAAAATAACAGGCTGTGTTCCTTAAGACATCTATTCCTAACCAGGGTTAGTCAGCTAACCCTCTCTGTGCCATTAGTCTTCTTTCCATGCAGATTTTATCTCACCCAATCCCCCCCCTTTATTCTTCTACAACACTTGTGTTACCATACCCTATAACTCTTGTGTCTTCCTTATATCCCATCAATGTCCTGGATTCCACCTCCACCTTGTCTTGATATTAGACTGTGCAAACAAATCTATAATTACCATGCAGTGAACCAATAGTCTCCTCTTTGTTAATCTCATATTCTCTCCTTCTCCTGTCATCTTCCTAGCTACTATTCTTCTATTAAACCTCCCTGCCTGACAGCTCTCATTCTTAGAAAAATTATATGCTCCTTCTATTAAACTCATTTTGTCAATACTATTGTGTAATTCTTCCCTACATCCTTTATAGATTTCATATGTTTCTAGACAGCCTGTCCTTTCTGGCCTGCATCACTACAGTAAAGCCCTCTCCTAATGACCTTGTTGCTTTCCTCCATGACTTTACCTATATATATATATATATATATATATATATATATATATATATATATATATATATATATATTACAAAATCCTCTGTCATCTCTATCTTTCTCTATTCCATCTTCATTGGACCAATAAGACTCAACAATTTCACTACCATTACCATAGTAGCAATCTATATACCTCTTGGAGATAACATTAGCATACTGGAAAACATTCTATCCCACCTCTCTCAAACCACCCATAATGAAACCATCATCCTGGGGAATGTAAATATCGACTGGCTCTCACTCCAAACTCCCAACACAACCTCTTGTATTAACTTGCATGGGTTTGAGCAACTAATCACTACCCCTACTCATATCAATAAATCCCACCTCCCTAGCTCCCTCCAAGACTGGATTATGGTCTCCCACCCCCAAAACTACCATAACCCCCAGACCCTCCTAAACACCCTAAGTGACCACTGCCCTGTTACAGCCATTAGACATACTCCTCACTCCATTAGGTCACACAAATATATTACATCCCACAAACTATCTACCTTCTGCCGTGACTACTTCATAGACCATCTCTCTAGAATTAACTGGTCACATCTTACTACTCTCTCACCTGATGAAGCTGTCCAGTCTTTTAACACTGCCTTCCTTAACATCCTAAATTCCCTCACCCTCTCCGCACAATCAGAATCAAATCTAAAACTATTCTTTGGCTTACTAAAGCTATTCGTGCCCTTATAAAAAACAGAGACAGGATGTGGAAATTATGGACTACTACAAACTTATAAAGAACTCAGAAACCAAGTCAAAAAACTCAATCACAATGACAAAAAGAACTTCTAAACTAACTCCCCACTACCCTTAAATCAGACCCTAAAAAATTCTGGAGCTCTATCAATCACATACTGCACCCTGGAAACCCTTCCCCTCCAAATCCTTGCCAAACAACACACCAGATGAAACAGCTACCATTTTCAACTCCCATTTTATTGAATCTATAACCACTTTAATTAACTCTCTCCCCACTAGCAACAGTGCCAACAACCCTCTAACTCCTCTTCTCTTCTCAAACCCTCATATTCTTTCTCTCTCAAAGCTGTATCAACAAACTATATAAAATCCTTACTCTCTAAACTTAAACCCTCCTCCCCTTCTGTTGTTAATCTACCCTCCTATTTCCTACAGATTGCTGCAAAACCCCTAGACTACCCAGTATCTATATTGGTCAACTGTTCTATTATTGAATCCTATGTCCCCGCCATATGGAAAAAATTCTATACATTACCCATACACAAAGGAGGAAACTCCTCTGACATATCCAACTTTAGACCAATAGCTATAGTCTCCCCTCTCTAAAATTTTAGAAAATTGTATTCACAATCAGGTAATGCACTACCTACTTCAGGAAAGTCTACTTACACACAACATGGGTTTTGTCCCAAACATAGTACCACAACAGCACTAATATCCTTCATCAATACTATATCCCTGACTCGTGATAACAATAAACTTGTCTCTTGCCTGTTTCTGGACCTCTCCAAAGCCTTTGACACTGTTTCCCATCCTCTTCTCTTGGCCAAACTAACTAACCTAAACTTCTCTTCTCTTACTATTTCCTGGTTCTCAAGCTACCTCTCACACCACCAGCAATCAGGCAAATAGCTCTCTGCTCATCCCCCCCCCATCACTGTGGAAATGGGAGTCCCCCAAGGATCTATCCTTGGGCCACTACTCTTCAATATTTTTACTAATCTACTACACATCTCTTGCCCCCAGTCATCACTTGTACGATATGCTGATGACTCTACTGTCATTACTATTGCAGACAATCCATCAGACCTCCACTCTACTACCCAAGCATCTTTCAACACCACAGAGAGATGGCTCAGTGACAACAAATTAATTCTCAACCCTAAGAAAACTAAGCTCTTACTCTTTCTCCCCAAGAACCTCTCTAATCTCAAATCTACTTTTACTATTCTATCAAGCAACAACACCATCATTACAGCTGAACCTAGCACAAAACTACTAGGAGTCATAATAGATGATCAGCTCAAGTTTGATCTACATGTGACAAACTGTATCAAAAAGACACACCAGAAACTCAGACACCTTTACTGCAACAAGAAATACTTAACCAACAGGGCCAAAATAACTCTCTCTCATGCATTACTTCATCCTACTCTATTATACAGCTGTCACTTATTCACAAATCTGAACTCCATACTAGAAACTACCTATAATAAGGAGGCCAGATTCTCTGCAAACCAAACCTATAAGTCTCATCACTGCTTATCCCTTAAGCAACTAGAATTTATTTTTAAGTTTCTGTATCTGATCTATAATTTTATCTCACTGTGAAGCTCTTCTCCCCAGGTCCCCGCTGAAAATGAGCCACTAGCTCAGTCAGACCAACCCAGTCAATAAATGTAAAATAAATAAAAATAAATACATAAAATAAGGCTCCTTTCTTATCTCTCCTATCTTACTTCAACCCACTTACCCTCCCTGTCCTTTTGTAATTTCATCTCAACCCATTTTCTAACCTCCTAACTTCCATGTCATCACCTAACCTATAACACAGTTGGGGACATTATCAACTGCTCCCTTAACATCTCACATACACACATCTACTATCCTCTACTGTACTTCCCAAGTTCTAAGTATTTTTATCCTTATACTTAGCATGCTCCTCTTCATCTTTGTCATCTTCTACTTCATTTTCCTTCATATTTTCATAACTTTATCAACCTCTACAATTTCTCTCAAACCATTAACTTTCCCACTTGCATCGATAAATATTCCAAAAAACAGTTAATACCAGACTGGATATTAATAAATAAACCCTACCTAGATTACCAAGCAGGCTGCCTTCCAGACTCGCAAAGTGACCATTCTCCAACCTTTCTTTTCAGGAAATGGGTTCACACACCTAACAGCTGCATATTCAAAAACATCTGCAGCAAAAAACCTTCTCCCCCACTATATTTAATTCACTGCTACAGCAGTGTGACTGGTCACCATTAAAATTCCTCCAGTTAGACCTCACTGTAGAAAACTTTAACAGCACATTCCTTGAGATATTAAATAACCTAGCTCCCATAAGGAAAAATCATATCAAAACAAAACCAAACAACTATCTTGGCTAACAAAAGACACTACATTACTTTTTTGCTCCCATAAAAAAAAATCTTACCAAAACCAAACAACTACCTTTGCTACCAAAAAACACTAAACTACTTCTTAAACAAAGGGATAGGGCCTGGTCACTTTACCAAAGTAGCAAAAACAGAAATATCCTCACCTCATATCAACAACTAAGAAATCAATCCAAGAAACAAATCAACAATGACAAAAAAATTATACTTCCAGACATGCCAACAAAACCACCAGAACAATCCCCCCAAATTTTGGCAAATTATCAATTATCTCCTAAACCCTGAAAAACCCTCAACCCCAGCACCATCTACCAATAATACCTCTGAGTGCATAGCATCCCAATTCAACACTTACATTATCAATTCAATAACCTCCCTCTTAAGCAATAATTCTAACTCAGGCCTAACAGTATCCACTTCTATTGTATCTAACCCTAACTCATTCTCTAAGCCCATACATACTAGTTACATAAAACAGCTCCTAACCAAATTAAAACCCTGTACTCTTGCAGCCGATCACCTCCCCAAATAATTTTTAAAACTAGCTGCTACTTCTATCCTATATCTATACTAATCAACCACTCCATCTCTGAATAATGCATACCTCTCCTCTGGAAAATATCACTTATCATCCCCTACACAAAGACGACCCCTCTACAGACTTCTGAAACTACTGACCCATTGCCATTCTCCCCCCAAGCCAAAATCTTACAAAAATGCATTCATCAACAACTCCTTGACCACTTCCTTAAGAACAACCTCTTATCCAATTCTCAACACGGCTTCCAACCTAAGCATAGTACTAATGTCTCACTTATAAGTTTCACAAACACTGTAAACCTCCTCAAGAATGAAGGTCAACTTGTATCATCAGATTTCATCAATATGTCCAAAGCTTTTGATACATTATCCCACCAAATCCTTCTCAACAAACTAGTTACATATAACCTCAGTACAACATCTCTGTCTTGGTTTCACAGCGGTCTTTCTAATTGACAGCTGTCTACCAAATAGGAAAACAAACTCCCCCCCTTCTACCTATCTCTGTTGGAGTCCCCCCAAGGCTCCATCCTTGGACCTCTCCTTTTCATCATATTTACCAATAACCTCAGTACTTCCACTCAACTATCCTCTATCAGTCAATATGGTGACAACTCCTCTCTCATTTGCTCTGCCCTCTAACCTCAGGAACTACAAAAAAAAAATAGAAAAAACACAAAACTCTCTCCAAGACATAGAAAACTACCTCACCAACCATCAACTCATACTGAACCCAAACAAAACTAAGCTAATGATCTTTGGTAATAAAAAAGCTAAAAATAATCAACCCCCTCTCACCATCTACTTCTCTAATGGTACAAAAATTGAACCAGTCAATTAAACTAAGCTTCTGGGTGCAAAGGTACAAAAATTGAACCAGTCAATTAAACTAAGCTTCTGGGTGTAACAACAGACGACTGTCTAAAATTCAATAAATATATATCACTAACAAATAACAAAAAAAAAATCCTTGCTTCCCGCCTTTACTGAACTAGAATAGTCCAGTCTTCAGGTATTGCTGATCTCTGGGCTGTGTCATAGTTCCTGTGTTGCCCATATCCGTATTTGGATAGGAGGAAGCTTCTTTGTTCACCAGTGAGAGTGGGGAGCTCTGAGCAGCCTATCTGTCCCTTGAGGAGTGGTTCCAGCCTAGTGACCTCTAGCTTATTTGCTGTTTTGGGCCATTTCCTATCTCTTTATAACCCCCTGCTTTAAAGCTAGCTTTAGCACGCTTTTGCACTTGTAATTTAAAGTTTGTCCTGTTTGTTGCATTTACCTGTTGAGGCTACACACTCAAGTGCGCTAGCCTGTGTTACATATTTATTGCATTTTTCTGCTGTTTGTTGCAAAAAAGAAAAAAAATTATCCTTGTTTCCCATCTTTCCTGACCTAGAATAGTCCAAATACAGGCTTTGCTGTATTCTGGACTTTTGGAAAGTTCCTGTGTAGCCCATTTCCTTTCTTGGATAAAGGGAGGCTTCTTTGTTCACTAGTGGCAGTGGGGAGCTTAGAGCAGCCTATCTATCCCTGGAGGAGTGTTCCCAGCACAAGAATCTGGTAGTCTATTGGCCGTTTTGGGCCAATTTCTAGCTCTTTCAAGTCCCCCTGTATAAAACCCGCTTTGGCACGGTTTGTGAGCTTGTTACTACTCAGCCAAGCTCCTCGTGGTCCTGCAGAGTGGTGCTAGCAGCAGAGAGGCTAAAAGAGCGACTGCTAACCTGATAAAAGTGTTTTTTTCCTGCTACTACCTGGGCGACTGTCCGATCTAGCTAAACTGCAAGTGTTTCTGCTTCTTGAACTGTTTTAAACTGTTTAAAGTTGTTTTTGCACCTGCACTTTTAAAGTTTGTCCTGTTTGTTGCATTTACCTGTTGAGGCTACACACTCAAGTGCGCTAGCCTGTGTTACATATTTATTGCATTTTCCTGCTGTTGGTTGCAAAAAAGAAAAAAAAATTCTTTGTTTCTTGTCTTTCCTGACCTAGAGTAGTCCAAATACAGGCTTTGCTGTATTCTGGACTTTTGGAAAGTTCCTGTGTTGCCCATTTCCTTTCTTGGATAAAGGGAGGCTTCTTTGTTCACCAGTGGCAGTGGGGAGCTTGGAGCAGCCTATCTATCCCTGGAGGAGTGTTCCCACCACAAGAATTTGGTAGTCTATTGGCCATTTTGGGCCAATTTCTAGCTCTTTCAAGTCCCCCTGTATAAAACTGCTTTAGCGCAGTTTTGCACGATTTTGCGCATAGCGTGGCATGAGGCAGCGCCGCTTAATTGAGTTTAAACCATTCTCGGCTCCACAAAGTCTGCTCTTCACTTTTTCCCTTAGAACTGATCTAGTTCTCATAATAAACACCCTATTCCCACTCTAAAGCCTGGCACTTGCTCACTAAAGCAATTATATAAGTCAGCACTAAAAAATTAAAAGCACTTCACCCTCACAAACTCCCCTTGAGTACTTTGTTCCCTATTGGCCCTTTTTTTCAATTATAAAGGAATTCCAATACTATTCTAGCATGTCCAAAGGTCAGTTGTCAATCTCCTCTCCGGTCCAGCTGGTTAATCTGGGAATCTTGAGGCAATGTTACAACTGCCTCATGTACACAGACAACCCTCTCCTCCTCCCAACAAATTCCAACACATGTGAGAGATGCAACCATATAGCCAAACTGGAGGCTAAGCTCTCTCAACTCAGTACTGGCGTAACCAGTCAGGAGGAGAAGGAAATCACACTCACTACAATTCCAGTCTCACGTAGACCTACCATGACAGCAAACCAAACACATAAACACACAAAAACATACTCGGAGGCTCTAAATAAAAATCTGCCTAAGCAGCAGAGACCTCCAAAGCAGACACCCAAGTGACCGCTACCCCAAAACAAAACACGTGCAACACATAGCTCACAAAGCCAGTGTGCTGAACAGTCACAGCCCTTAAGGCTAAATAACACACCTGATACATTTGTAATAGGTGACTCTATCGTCAGGCACACTGACGTCCCGCTCACCAGGCTGAACAAGGAGAAGGTCACGATGAGCTGCTTTTCGGGTGCTAGGATCCGCCACATAACACAAGCACTCAGGTCACTCCAAGGCAAGTACAAATATGACTCAGTCATTGTCCATGCTGGTTTGAATGACCTGAGATGTACCTCCCTGGACTACATGAAAAGAGATATAGAGGAGCTCTCTGTGCATGTAGCCCAGGCCGGTATGACCCTGACCTTGAGTAGCATCTTACCCTCACCAAGAATGATGCCACAATATGAAGACAAGATGATCAGTTTCAACAATTGGCTTAAGTATTGCTTTCATTCAAAGGGGATCCAATGCCTGTCTGCCTGGGATGCATTCTCAACAAGCCACGATGCTTCACTAGGGACGGCTTGCACCTGTCTCCCCTGGGCTTTCGGATATTGGCAAAGGCTCTTGCCACCCCCATAGTGCCTTTTTAGGCAAGGCTCAAAAGACAAACCCACCTCCATAGGTATCACAAGGGATAAGAAACTAAGAGTAATGCTACTCAACGCCAGAAGTCTAAACCTCAAGATGCACGCACTCAAAACTCTTCTTAGCATGGAGAACATCGATATCTGTGCAGTAACAGAAACCTGGTTCAAGGCTCCCGAGAGCACCCCAGCACTACCAAGTTATACCTCATACCATGTTTTTCGGCCCCAAAACTTGGACCGAACCACAAAAGGAGGGGGAGTATCAATATTCGTCAAAGATACCCACACCTCCAGGTTGGTGGCACGGCACGAAGCATCAGAGACTATCCATGTGCAACTAACAGTGGGTAAAACTGCCTTCCAGTTTATAGCCTGCTACAGACCACCCTCCCAAACCCAGGAACCCCACTCGGCCTTCCTGAGAACACTGGAAAATATGAAGGTCTCTCCAAACACCATTATATTGGGCGACCTCAACTACCCTAACATAGACTGGGAGCATTACTCTAGCTCCAACACCCTAGCCCGAAGGTTCCTAGAATTTATAAACTCAAATGCTATGGAACAACTTGTTGCCACTCCCACAAGAGGGGAAAACATACTGCACCTGACCATCACCAACATGGGGACTCTATGCTCCAGACCAGAAGTGTATCCCTCTCTGGTAAGATCAGACCATAAACTAATCTCACTAGATATTCACATCCCAACCCCAGCCCCTGCCCAGAAAACCACAGTGAAAAACTTCTCTAAAGCAAATTTCACACTCCTCAAAACCAAGGTGGAATCCTTCAAAGCCCCCGGGCCTGTAGAAAATATGGCCCAGACCGCAGAATCCTTTATAAATGCATTCTGTGAACACCTTCAGGAATACATGGATCATGCAATCCCAAATAAAACCAAGACCCAATCCTCCAAAGTTAGGCGTCCTGTCTGGTGGACCCCAGCCATAAACAAACTATACAATTGAAGGAGGAAGCTATTACATGATAGAGCAAAATCCCAAAAAGGGAAGGCATCTCTGATCAGTATTAGCAAAAAACTACAGGCACTCATAAAATCGTCTAAGGTCAGCTTCGAGAGAAAAACTGCACAGGACACTAAGGATAATCACAAAGCTTTCTTTAGTTATGTTAGGAACCTGGGTGGGAATTCCCAGATATGCTCAGAATTAGTCCAAAATGACAAAAAATACACCAAACCCACAGACATTGCCAACATCCTAGCTGACAGGTTTAGTGCAAACTTCTCCCCCCCTTCCCCACCAAAAGGGCAAATATCTATCCCAGCAGAGTGCTGCCCCCCTGACATCTCAGATGCTCAGGTAAAAGCCGCCCTCTCCAAAGCAAAAAACACAGCATCAATGGGACCAGACGGTGTCCAGGGCTGCGTCCTACATGAACTCCAAGAAGAACTAAACCCAAACATAAAACTACTGTTCAATCTCAGCCTTACTACAGGATATGTACCTAAAGAGTGGCGTACAGCAACAGTGGTCCCTCTCCACAAAGATGGTGCCTCAACGGATCCTGGAAACTATCGCCCCATAAGCCTGACTAGCTTGGTCTGCAAAGCTATGGAAAGGATCATCATGGACCTCATAAATAAAGATATTGTGAACCTACAGACACTGGATCCTACCCAGTTCGGCTTTGTTAAGGACAGATCCTGCCTCTTAAACCTGGTTGATTTCTTTGAAACAGTCACCAAGGCCATTGACGAGGGGAAGGTGGTCCACACAGCCTACCTGGACCTTGCAAAAGCCTTCGATACAATACTCCACTCGGGCATTATAGATAAGCTCACCAGCTTAAATATAAACCCCTATGTCACTAGATGGGTTGCAAACTGGCTCAGGGACAGAACCCACATGGTTAGAATTGCTGGAGCCATGTCAGACTCCAAACCAGTTACAAGTGGCATCCCACAAGGCTCAGTCCTGGGACCTCTCTTGTTCGGTATATATTTCTCGGAGGTACAGGCTAACACGGAAGGACTGTGGCTGACCAAGTTCACAGATGACTGCAAACTGGGTGCCATAATCGACTCTCCAGCCGACACAAGCATCCTACAAAAGGGCCTCATAGAAACAGACAACTGGTGCCAGAGCCATGGCCTCAAGCTAAACACCAAAAAGTGTATAGTCATCCCCTTTGGCAAAAACAAAGTGCCCACAAATTACCACATAGGTGGTAATCCATTAAGTACGGAAGAAGTAATTAGGGACCTGGGGACCCAAGTTGATAGCAATCTCTCATTTAACAACCACATGGCCAAAGTGGTTAGAAAAACATTTTATATAGCCCACCTAATCATGAAGGGATTCACATCTAGATCGGGGAGGTCATCATGCCTCTTTACTCATCCCTCATCAGGTCCATAATTGAGTACAATGCACCTTTTGGGATGTACCTTACCAGACACCTGCAGCAACTGGAAAGACCCCAAAAGTACCTCACCAACAGGATCAAAGGGCTCAAACAGATGCCATATGCTGCCCGGTTAAAGAAACGTCAACTCTACTCAGTGGCATAATGCCTGCTCAGAGGCGATCTGTGCCTGACGTATAAAGCCATGTCCAACCCGGAATTAATGGACACGCTGCACCTCAGAAAATCCAAATCCCATTGAGCTACGCGCTCGAGAGACTTGAACCTCAGCACTGAAATAAATAGGACATGCTGGAGGGACAGATTCATAACCCAGAGGCTCCCTTCACTCTGGAACAAAATCCCAGTCCAGGTTAGGCAGAGTCCCTCATTGACTCTCTTCAAGAGGAATCTTGATGAGTGGATGGGAGATAGTAGGTTTACCCCGGGTATCACTTCTGTGTCACTGTTAGACAGAGGCACAGTATACTAACCTCGAAAAAGGGCATAGCAAAATTCATTTAAAATGGGTGGTGAAAGCCAAACACACTCTGGCTAGGCTTATAAATGCCCTAGGGCAGATAACCTAGCATGAACCTATGAACCTATAAGTCCACATCAAACTTGATTCATTCTGTAGGGCCAAGCCATACCTAACCAACAATGCCAGACTATCCACAGCCAGATCCCACCTACTGTCCACCCTCATTTATTGCTCCCAAATCTTTACCAACCTGTGCAAGTCCAACATGAACAACCTAGATACCAGCTATAACAAAATAGCCAAGTCTGCCATTAACCTATCCCATAAATCTCATCACTGTTCCGCCCTTCACCAGCTCAACTGGATTGAACTACCCAGCCTGTTATCTTTCAACTAACTAACCACTGCCCACAGTGTCATCCATAAATCCAACTGCCCTGCTCTCATCATCCTAGTTCAATCTAATACAAACGTTAAGTCCCTTAGATCATCTGACAAATTAATTCTACAGGTAACTAAATGCCATAACTACTATGGATACTCCCTCTACTCTAATAAAACACCTGGAACTTACTACCGCAACACATCCTAAAAATACAGACAGCCACAAACAATACCCAACCTTTTCCCCAGTAGACATACCTGAGAGCCACTGGTATGCGGATCCTCATAGGGTGGACTTCTCTGAGTTACCATCAGTCATTTAAAAAGCATTCCACTGTTTTGTTTCCTCAGGTGTACGTCTACCCTCTGCTTTTCTCTGTATCACCTCTGCCTCTCACTGTCCCCTCTTCTCATTCTTCCTCTTGCTCCATTAATTCAGGCAAAGTGTGCAAATAACTCCAAGCTTTCCTTATAAAGTTCAAATCTTTCAGTTGCTCTCTGTCCTTAATCATTGCCCACAGGCTGAACTCTTCTTTGGCTTAGGCTATCCCTGAGAATATTTATCTTGGAGTAACCTGTTTCTATTGTGGTTATTTGGCTACCTCAGTTTCATCCACAGAAATGTGCCCATCACCTCTCATCCTTTCAGTATTTTCACAGTCAGACTTGTGCCCATTATCTCTTTCACTTTTTATTCTTGTCCATACATCTGCTGTTCCCCTCTTACCATATTGTGCAGCCATCCAGCCATTCCTTGGTCATGCAAAGCATTTAACTCTCTAAACAGAAACCACTTCTGCTTTCCTCCTATAATACGGCTGCAGATGTGAACAGCCTTCGTATTGTTACTGACCAAAACACTTGCCACCAAGCAGAATGCCAAAGTGTCTTATTAATGTTCCAGGACAGTAGCCTTTCGCATTAATGAGGATGATCCCCGATGGCGGAAACCTGCCTATTAAAGCTTGCCAGAGTGAACACATTCCAGATGCAGTGTTATCCTCAGTACTTCAATGAAGATTCATCTTAAAGCCTAACACTTTCCCCATGACAGATTGCTGTGTGGGCCATAGGGGCAGGAACAGAAATTCCAGGACCTTGGCACATGTCCTTCCAAATGGAATGTAAGGTGCAGTTGGTTCAGTCCTGTGTTTTTAGTGCAGTATCCCCTGAACCTGTGCTAGGAATCACCAGCACTGCAGATTGGGATATCACACTCTCCCAGGATAAATGAGCTGGTACCAGCTGCTTACTTCCACCCATCCCATCTAGTTTGCCTGCACCCAGATTTCCAGTTGAGCCTTCATAATCTAAGCCAAAGACATGGATTTATCATGTTGTGCTATAGAGGTGACCAAGTCCCAAAAATAGTTTACTATTACATATCGAATTACAGCTTCAGAACAACTTTCCTCTTTAAGATGATCAGATCTAACTTTTTTGCCCTTGACCATAAGGCCTAGACAGTTCAGAAATGGAATTTCTACATACAAATCTCCACCAGTTAGTGGGTGGAATAAGCTTAAATCAGTCATCCATTCAAATAAAGATAGATGTGGATCCTTTTCACTATGAATCCCGTTATAGTCACGTATAGAACGATAAGGACATACTGGGAGTATCTGCTGAAGAGAAATGAAGGAGTGAAATCTGATAATGTTGATTCCCTACTTGGAATTCAAGCAGCCCAGAATATGGGAACATACCAGTAAGCATTCTTTAATCTGTAATGGCCATCACAGTCTCCTTAAAACAACAAAGACAACTGGTCTGAACTTACTGACCTTGAGCCATTTGTTTTAAAAAAATATGAATGCAGATTAGGTCAGCTGAGATTTTCCTTTTGGTATAAGGAAGTACTGATTAATATTATGGTGTTTTATCATCCCAACCCTGTTCATTAACATTTTCACAACATATAGGTTGGCTTGCCTGGCTAAATAGAACTTGTCTGCCTTTTGAATTGGCTGTACTTAAGAAATGATACAGATTCTACCTTGTAGGAAATCAGTACACGTTATACCCAACAATCAGTCAAAGCCTCTTTCTGTGTTATTAATTTAACATTCTGCCCAGCACTGAAAGTATTTTTGGAACGGAGGCACAAAAAGCATACAGATTGAAACATGTGAGTGTGTACCATTTAAAATAATTTACTATGTGGTAAGATTAGTGATCAGACAAAAAAAATCTCCTAAATGTAGATCTTCTACTTCTTCTGCCAAAACTTCCACCTCTCTTATAAGGTCTTGAGCTAGATAACAGGACTTTAATGGAACAGCATTGTTCCCGGACACTTATCTGATAAAAATGTGAATTTCCTAATTTAACTGCAGAATAACATTTTCCAGACATAGAAGAGATGTGGAAATATCATAGTTTTTTTCACTTTAACTGATATTCTGTAAATAAATAAAGCCAGAGCCAAGAGCATCAGTTGAGATTTATCATAAGAGGGGACCCATCCCCGCTCACTTACATTTTATACAATATACAGGAAAAATACTATTGAGGATAAGATCACTGTTGTAGCTGCATTCTGATTATGGCAGAAATCGCAGCTACTTAAAGAAACAAAATATGCAGCACAGTGACATGCTTTGCATATATGCTGATGTATCCTAGACGGTTCCCCTTCACAAGATCTAATGGATGGAAGCTCAAAATTCATAATCTCGAGACCAGAATCTCGAACTTCCATTCACTCGAAATTGTGAATGGGAGCCTTAGATTTAAAAAAAATAAAAAGTTAACTTACCTTATTGCAGGGGGCCAGGTGCCCTATACCCTAGCAGTTTAAATGTGAATGTTCCGTGTCCGCACTATAATGGAGGAATGGAAAATCCTCTGTTTTGTGCTTACGCGTATAGCGCGGAATTGGAGATTTCCCTTTCCTTCACTACAGTGCGATCTCGGAGTAGGTATATTTAAGTAGGGGGGTGTGGGGGTGCAGGGGGCAAAGCCCCCCTGCAAAAACATTTGAAAGGTGTTCATTCTTTTTTTGTCCCTTTTATATGTTCGAGTTTCTCTAAATTCGAGATTCTGGTTTCGAGTTTGACTTTCGAGTTTAGAGAAATTCAATCATATGAAGGGGAACCATCCTAGACGCAGCATTCAGAATCAGAATAGTTTACTGTCAGACTCTATTAGATAAGAGTCTTTAAGAAGAAGAGATCAAATATTCATTTACAACAAATCAGAAATTTATCATAAACATTAACAGATATAAAGTTTGTACATGCAGGTTTTCAGAATAATACAACTTCTTAGCAAAATTACAAATCTTAGACTCTTTTTTCCTTTGATTAGAAGGATCAATTGCAAGCTTTTTCTTCTGTCCTAAGGTGCAGTCAAATTTTATTACTTTGCACATGGTAAAATTGGATTATCCAGTAAGAAAACACACTGGATAATGAATAATATCTTTCCAAGCCATTAACATCTCAAGAGTTAATGTTGCAGCTGGAGAAGCCCTGTGGTGTAGACAGTTAAATCATTCACTGCACCCTAGACTGCCCATGTTTGATTATAGGTATGGGTGCTTGGGAAGATGGGACTGAGTAGCAAATGTCAGCTCACTGCTCCTGGGGGGGAGGGGTTGGCAGCCTAGGCTTGCTGCAATACGCAATATTTAAGGCTGGAGCTTTGTGCTCCATGACTGAACAACCCAGTTGGGAGATTTTGTATGTGCAAAAGTGTCTCTTGAGAGTAGCGATCACAGAACTTGCAAGGCTGCTGCAAGAGTGTGGAAGATAGGGTGCATTCCCTGGTAAGCAGAAGGATAATGCACCAGCATCCACTTTCTCCTCACCATGCCCATATAGGAAGACTGGATAAGCATTGGAGAGGCTAAGACAGGGCTGATACACCTGGTGAATCAGGAGAGGAACAGGTGGCAGCTGATAGTCAGCTGTAGGAAGAAATAAAAAGTGTTGCAAATATTAAAGGCCATTTATCTGAGAACATTTTTATTGTCATGCAGTGGGAGACTGATGAAAAACAAATTCACTTAAGTTTATGGAGCAGCTTTTAGCACAATCAAATAGTTTATGAGACATCTACCTCTAATTTGAAAGTTATTTTTTACACCATTGAAAACTAACAGGAAATAAGCCCTGCAGAAGTATTAACCCTTAGTTAACCTGGGGCACCACGCCTCCTCTTTCAAACCCCCACACTTAATAAACTCCCATGTAGGAATAGCATTATTCCTACATGGAGTGAATAGTGTCTGTGTCCACATCTCCCTTTAGGCAGCGCTCCTTGCATATTAATGAAGGAGCGATACTGAGATGGAGCCGTGTACATGGACACTGAATCATTGCAGTGGGCATGTTACGGTAGTGCTCACAGATCTGTAATACACCCCCCTGCACTGTCAAAGTGCTCTACAGCACTTTACGATAGAAAGCAGTGTCTGCGGACACTGAAATGATGAATGGGAAGTGAATGTAATGCAGGGTGTATGTGACAGGCACTGTAGCATGCCCTCTGCATTGTGAAAGTGCCGTATGGCACTTTACAGTAAATAAAGATAAAGAAACTGTCCTCGGATACTTAAAAGATAAATGGGAATAAAATGTCATGCAGGGGGTGTGTTACCAATACTGCAAGACACCCCCGCATTATGAAAGTGCCATAGAGCACTGTACAATAAAAAAGTGTCCTCGAAACACATACCTCTCAACATGTTAGAGCCAGAAGTCTGGACAAAGCCATTAGTAAAAGTGGGCCAAAAGGCCAAAAAAGCGACATTTTTAAATACTGCTCTTACAAACTTAGGAAGTTAACCCACAAAAGTGCCACGGAAACCTTGCTCCAGGTTGAAAAGCAGCTGCAAATAAATGGAACCTGCTCCAATACCAAATGAGATTCTTAACGCAAAATTTATTAATCAACGTTTTCGCCTTGTAAAAAACTCAGCTTCATCAGAGAACAATACAATAGTAAAATACTTTTCTTTTATAACACTTTACAGGAAGTGATGTCAGTAAGAAGTTACAGCTGTTTCATCTTGTACGCAAAATTGTTACAAAGTAGTGTCAGTTTAAAAGCATACACAATCATATAATTTTAATGTTACAATTAAGTACTTAATTGTAACATTAAAATTATATGATTGTGTATGCTTTTAAACTGACACACTACTTTTGTGGTAACTTTTGGTGTACAAGATGAAACAGCTGTAACTTTACTGACATCACTTCCTGTAAAGTGTTATAAAAGAAAAGTATTTTACTATTGTATTGTTCTCTGATGAAGCTGAGTTTTTTACAAGGCGAAAACGTTGATTAATAAATTTTGCGTTAAGAATCTCATTATTGGAGCAGGTTCCATTTATTTGCAGCCGTTTTTTTACCTGGAGCAAGGTTTCCGTGGCACTTTTGTGTATTTGCATCTAGTTTGTGTTTCTGGTGTTTACACTTGTTTGTCTCATGGCTACGGAACGACCTGATAGCCCCAGGACTCCGCACATTTTTTCCACTGAGACGAGAGAAGAACAAGCAGTTTTAAACCAGGATGATGCACCTAACCTGGTTACAATTTTAACCTCTCTCTCAGCTAAGCTTGATACGTTCCAAGCAAGATTGGATGCGATGGAAAGAAGGAATGTCAGTATTTTAAACAATATAAGGTCTGAAGGAGGTGGTCTCTTTGCTACACAAGCTGTTTTGACCAATTCCTCTGATGCGGATATTCCGCCAGCACAACCGTTACCACTTACGTCGAGAGGCTTACCATCTGGACCCACTGAGGCAGTTTTCGGTAACTCAGTTCGGTATGCCGATGTTGCTTCAAGCACTTCTAGAGGTCCTGCGATAGGGACGAACGGTGCTCCTGGCCATTCCTCTACTGCACAAACGAGGAGTGAAGTGAGAACTACAGGTACGACAAGCAATGTTAGTAACTTTAATGATATTGCTAGTTGGATGCATAATACTGATGCATTCGCCTTCACAATTACAAATGTGTCTAACACACATGCCCAAGGAAACAGTAACTTTTCAATTTCAGACAAACTGAAATTGTTTGATAGTAAAGTATTGAAGCTTAAAAAATTACAATTAGAAGCAGCCTATTTCAACCAATGTATACGTGAGGGATTAGTACCGAAGGGTTTGAGAAATGCCTTCGCACCCTCAGGATTGCTTAATAACTCGCTGTTTTTTAATGATTTAAAAGAGTTATTTCAGGCACAAGGTATACAGCTGCTTCAACTCATAACCAAACACTATGAGCTTCATGTGCAACAACTTATTGTGGAAATTGATGCATTAGACAAACAATTGAAAGAAGACTTAAACTTTACATCATTTAAGGTTGATTACGACCGCACACTTACTAGCATTGAAGTTATGTTGGTTAAATTAAAACAAAACAAAGTTAAGAAACTTATAAGGGACAGGCAGGCATATCAAAGTGAGAAAGCCTACCCTAAACTTTGTTTTATAGAACAGAATGATGTAATCTTAGGAGCAACAAACGCTTTGACTAATTCTGAAGGAACTGATGACACTACACATGATGCTAATGAAGAGTTATTGGATGAAGAGCCTCTTTTCAATCCAAATACAGGTCCAAGGCGCAGTAGTAGAATTAAAGGACAGAACGCAAATAACAGAAATTACAACAACAACAATTTTTTAGGCCAGCGCAACCAACGTCAACGCCCGAAAAGGCGTCAGAATTGGAACTGAGCCTAGAAATTGGACATGTGTATGGAGATGACACACTGTCTGGTAATTGTTTTAATGCCACAGGCGAAAATGGTATTAGTGACAGCAACTCCTTTGAGCCTACTTTTGTACCCCAAACGGCTCCAATAATAATGCTAAATCGTGACGCTGACTTTAAAATTTACAATTTTACTGAATTTGACTTAGCTGAGGAGCTAATTGAGTTATTAGCATATGGGTATACATTTGTACCTAGTAAATTTGGTGATGTCTCAAAGGAATTGATTAATTTGAAGTGTTTTGTTCGAAAACTTAACCTGAAACTGTATTTTAATAGTGAATCTAGTAGTCAGGACAGTTTTCATTCTTTGGTACTTCCTAGTGTTTTCAACCCACCATTGCATCCTTCCTTAATGCATTTTGAACAAGCTTGTGAGGTTGATTTGAGACACTTATTTAATAACAGGTTAAATAGAGATTCACCTTTTAAATTTAACACTACCAAAACTCAGCTCCAAATGTTAGATGACCTGTGCAATATGCCCGTTAGGCTCCTCAAACCCGATAAAGGCGGTGGATTGGTGATTTTTGGCCAAGACATGTATACTGAAAAAATGTACACTATCTTAGAATCACCAGCGTATGCCGAAGCTTCTCTCAATGAGATTCAAGGAGCACATAACAGGATGAGGGGGTATTTCCGAGACTTATACCTTGAAGGAAAAATCAATTTGGACACTTACAACTATATTGATATAACACTCCCAAAAATACCTGTTATGTTCGGCATACCAAAAGTACACAAAGACTTGGTAAATCCACCGATGAGAGCCTTAATTGATGGAAGGTCATCTATGACTTACTCTTGCGCTAAGTTCCTAGATAGCCTAATGTCTAAACATTTAGTCCATTTTCCTGTAATTTGTAAGGACTCATGGACCTTCTTAGAAGCCATCAATTCACAACCCTTCAACGCTGAGGTTAATTTCCTCACCGTTGATGTGGTTGATTTATACACCTCAATTCCCCATCAAGAGGCCCTTGAATGGATAGCTCTTCTATTAGGTGATTTGGGTGTTTCAAGAAATGAGATAGATGTTATCACAGAGTTATTGGATATCGTGTTATCTTCGAACTATTTTATGTTCGATAAAAAATACTTTCTGCAAAAACAAGGAGTTGCTATGGGCTCTCCTTGCGGAGCAGTAGTAGCAAATTTTTACATGAGTTATTGGGAAAAACATTTTGTTTTTTCTTCACCAGAATTAATGGCACTGATTAGATATTACACACGATACCTAGATGACATTTTCATTTTATTTGATGGCAATGAGACACAGGCTGATACATTTGTTACCACTATCAATAATACTTCAGAATTTCTTAAATTTACTTACAATTTTTCAACATCCAGTATTGATTACTTGGACGTTAAATTAACTAAGGATTTCGACTCTTGCTCTTTTGTCTCAAGGATACATAGAAAACTTTAATGGAACAGCATTGTTCCCGGACACTTATCTGATAAAAATGTGAATTTCCTAATTTAACTGCAGAATAACATTTTCCAGACATAGAAGAGATGTGGAAATATCATAGTTTTTTTCACTTTAACTGATATTCTGTAAATAAATAAAGCCAGAGCCAAGAGCATCAGTTGAGATTTATCATAAGAGGGGACCCATCCCTGCTCACTTACATTTTATACAATATACAGGAAAAATACTCTTGAGGATAAGATCACTGTTGTAGCTGCATTCTGATTATGGCAGAAATCGCAGCTACTTAAAGAAACAAAATATGCAGCACAGTGACATGCTTTGCATATATGCTGATGTATCCTAGACGGTTCCCCTTCACAAGATCTAATGGATGGAAGCTCAAAATTCATAATCTCGAGACCAGAATCTCGAACTTCCATTCACTCGAAATTGTGAATGGGAGCCTTAGATTTAAAAAAATAAAAAGTTAACTTACCTTATTGCAGGGGGCCAGGTGCCCTATACCCTAGCAGTTTAAATGTGAATGTTCCGTGTCCGCACTATAATGGAGGAATGGAAAATCTTCTGTTTTGTGCTTACGCCAGATAGCTGAATTGAGATTTCCCTTTCCTTCACTACAGTGCGATCTCGGAGTAGGTATATTTAAGTAGGGGGGTGTGGGCATGCAGGGGGCAAAGCCCCCCTGCAAAAACATTTGAAAGGTGTTCATTCTTTTTTTGTCCCTTTTATATGTTCGAGTTTCTCTAAATTCAAGATTCTGGTTTCGAGTTTGACTTTCGAGTTTAGAGAAATTCAATCATATGAAGGGGAACCATCCTAGACGCAGCATTCAGAATCAGAATAGTTTACTGTCAGATTCTATTAGATAAGAGTCTTTAAGAAGAAGAGATCAAATATTCATTTACAACAAATCAGAAATTTATCATAAACATTAACAGATATAAAGTTTGTACAGGCAGGTTTCCAGAATAATACAACTTCTTAGCAAAATTACAAATCTTAGACTCTTTTTTCCTTTGATTAGAAGGATCAATTGCAAGCTTTTTCTTCTGTCCTAAGGTGCAGTCAAATTTTATTACTTTGCACATGGTAAAATTGGATTATCCAGTAAGAAAACACACTGGATAATGAATAATATCTTTCCAAGCCATTAATATCTCAAGAGTTAATGTTGCAGCTGGAGAAGCCCTGTGGTGTAGACAGTTAAATCATTCACTGCACCCCAGACTGCCCATGTTTGATTATAGGTATGGGTGCTTGGGAAGATGGGACTGAGTAGCAAATGTCAGCTCACTGCTCCTGGGGGGGAGGGGTTGGCAGCCTAGGCTTGCTGCAATACGCAATATTTAAGGCTGGAGCTTTGTGCTCCATGACTGAACAACTCAGTTGGGAGATTTTGTATGTGCAAAAGTGTCTCTTGAGAGTAGCGATCACAGAACTTGCAAGGCTGCTGCAAGGGGGTGGAAGATAGGGTGCATTCCCTGGTAAGCAGAAGGATAATGCACCAGCATCCTCTTTCTCCTCACCATGCCCATATAGGAAGACTGGATAAGCATTGGAGAGGCTAAGACAGGGCTGATACACCTGGTGAATCAGGAGAGGAACAGGTGGCAGCTGATAGTCAGCTGTAGGAAGAAATAAAAAGTGTTGCAAATATTAAAGGCCATTTATCTGAGAACATTTTTATTGTCATGCAGTGGGAGACTGATGAAAAACAAATTCATTTAAGTTTATGGAGCAGCTTTTAGCACAATCAAATAGTTTATGAGACATCTACCTCTAATTTGAAAGTTATTTTTTACACCATTGAAAACTAACAGGAAATAAGCCCTGCAGAAGTATTAACCCTTAATTAACCTGGGGCACCACGCCTCCTCTTTCAAACCCCCACACTTAATAAACTCCCATGTAGGAATAGCATTATTCCTACATGGAGTGAATAGTGTCTGTGTCCACATCTCCCTTTAGGCAGCGCTTCTTGCATATTAATGAAGGAGCGATACTGAGATGGAGCCGTGTACATGGACACTGAATCATTGCAGTGGGCATGTTACGGTAGTGCTCGCAGATCTGTAATACACCCCCCTGCACTGTCAAAGTGCTCTACAGCACTTTACAATAGAAAGCAGTGTCTGCGGACACTGAAATGATGAATGGGAAGTGAATGTAATGCAGGGTGTATGTGACAGGCACTGTAGCATGCCCTCTGCATTGTGAAAGTGCCGTATGGCACTTTACAGTAAATAAAAATAAAAAAAACTGTCCTCGGATACTTAAAAGATAAATGGGAATAAAATGTCATGCAGGGGGTGTGTTGCCAATACTGTAAGACACCCCCTGCATTATGAAAGTGCCATAGAGCACTGTACAATAAAAAAGTGTCCTCGAAACCCATACCTCTCAACATGTTAGAGCCAGAAGTCTGGACAAAGCCATTAGTAAAAGTGGGCCAAAAGGCCAAAAAAGTGACATTTTTAAATACTGCTCTTACAAACTTAGGAAGTTGATAGAATGACAGGTTTTGCATTAGCATGGATTTCCTGAACAGTATGTTGCCCAAAAATCAAATGCCTGTCATTATTTTCTAACTGCAGTCTAAAAATGAAGTAATGTCATGTAGGGGGTGTGTTACAGTATCTGTAACACACACCCTGGATTGTAAAGGTGCCATATGGCAGTAAAACAATAAAGAAAGTGTCCTTGGACACTTATTTTATAATTGAAGTGTGATGTTTCAGTTAAAAGTAATAAGCTTTTTTTATGTAAAGTTTAAGCATAGCTAAGCGGGTTTGCGCAGCACTGCGCTTTGCTCAGATGTGCTTAAACTAAACATAATGAAGAGCTATATAGAAATGTATAGCTGAAATTTTCACAACTGAGTTAGCTGAGTGGTTAGAGTCACTACTTTGCGTGCAGTAGGTGCACGGTTCAGATGCCAAGATAGCCCATTCACCTTTTACATGGAAAAACATTTTTATATTATTTTTTAATTTTATTTAATGATGTAGTAATTAATATTTGTTAATCAGGGTAGTGTAGGTGGTCCACAATCCCAGTGTCAGTGGAGGTATGAGTTGAAAACCCCCATTTAAACATACGTGTCCCATGCAGTACAGTCACACTCCAAGGTAATGTAGAGGGAGGTAAAGTAAAGTAACATTTAAACACTTTATAATACTGTATCAGTAAAGAATAATTAATATGCAATTCTGACTTTTTTTTAAATGAAAACTTTTCTTTGCCTTAGCTCAGTTTTGCTAACCACTGTTAGTTTAATGCTTAAACAGGACCTGTCTGAGCAATACTTATCAATGCTTAGCTCTGCTTAGCTGGTTTGAGCATTGCTAAGATGTCCCATTCTAAGCAGTATTCAGCTCAGCTAAGCAGATTTGTGCACTGCTATGCACTGCTCAGCATTTGTCACTTTAAGTGCTGCTCAACTTAGCTTAGCAGGTTTCTGCACTACTGAGATTTGCTCAGCAATTTTGAAAATGTTCCAATGATGGCAAAGGGTGGGAATATGGCCTTATTTGAACTGCACAGATGGGAATACAGGCAGAACCTGTTAGAGTTTGATCCCTGTAGGAGCTATGGAAGGTGCTGGTGAAGGAGTGTGCTTTCAGGTGCAAAGCTGGGGCATGTTGGAGTCCAGGGTCATGGCTGGGCTCTTTGTAAAGAACCATGACATCAGACTGATGCAGGACCAGTACCAGGACTCAGAATACAAGTCTGAGGCCTGGGACCATCTGCCATTTGAGTTCACCAATGCCACTGGCATACCCCGCACTGGTGAGCAGGTCCATCATCATTATGATGACATAAAATGGAGGAAGGGGGTGCTCTTGGCCCAATGGATCCAAGATGCTTGGGACAGGAATGCCCCAGAAGTTTGTAAGTATAGCAACTGGTGATTTATCAAATGATAGTATGAATATCTGATAGGTATGCATAATGGTGTGTTTTCTCCCCACAGCTGCAGAGGGCTCGTAATGTGGAGGCCCATGAAGGACGTCTGGTGAGGCTGTGCTGACAGTGTGGTGAGTATAGATATATCTTGCTATATATATATATATATATATATATATATATATATATATATATATATATATATATATAGTCCAATAAATAAGAAAGTGTAATTGTTTAATGCCATTAGGTATAGTGTGTTCTGTGTGAACTGAACAAATGTGTTGTTAGACCAACATTCATATAAGCAACTAATGCCAGGTACTGTGTAATACAAATGAAGGCAGCAAACAAGCTACTATTGATGAAAGGAAGCCAATATTGTAGTAATACTGTGTAGGAATTAATCTGTTAATAAGCTATACTATGCTTGCTACTGTGAAAGTAATAAGTGACATACATTCTTTATCTACAGGATATGCAGTACAATGGAATGTAGAAATTAGACTGTAATAAACCAGTGTGTCATGTTACCCAACAATAAAGCTTATTCCAAAAAGCTGTTGTGTGTTTAATCTGGTCTGTTGTTGAAGAAATACAAGTGTACAGGTGCTACACAGCAAATATGGCTATGAGAGCATGAATCCAGTGCGGTGTGTCTGCTAGACAACTGTTATGGCCAACTGTAGATGTGGAGCTGTAAATCAAGAAACAATGAAAAGTGATATATGTTCTGCACTAAGATCTGAACCTTGAATAGTAATGTGTAATGTATTATAGTGTGTTCCTTGCAGCATTGTCTTGTGTTAATGTTTGCATTTCAGCTACATGTATTTCTGAATTTAGGTATGCTGATGCAAGCAAGTATGAGACCATAATAGGTGGAGACTGCAAATATATAATGATGTACAAATGTGTATGGGTCAGGTATGCAACCCAGCAGCATGTTGTGGTCTCTACAGATCACACATAAGCACATCCACTAGGGATTAAATGTGTACACCTGCATTCAAAGTATTAATATACATTACACTATCTATCATGCATAGATCTTAGGCATGTATGTTTAACTGTTACTACAGTCTTCTGTGACACTCAACATATACTACAAGGTCAGAGTGCGTAACCAAGTGAATTTTAGGCACAAATCAGTGAAGCAGCAGACAGCAGTGGGCCAGTAATGCAGTGTGAAAAGAAATAGATATGTTGTTTAGTTTTGCAGACACAGACCATTGTTTGAATCCAGGGACTGGTATTAAGATGTGTTTATAGTTACACAGATGTAATCTTATTTGTAGAAACATTCAGGTAGTGTTAACAGATATTTTCTCCATAGGGCTGACAGGTAAAGAAATGTTTTGTATTAGCTGTATAAAGGGTATAGTAATAAACTGCATACAAATGTTCCAGTGCCCAATCCATGCCCACAAATGACAGCAGGATAGCTATATACACTATGCACTCTTCCCAATACATGTCTCTCAAGTGTCACGACTAGTGATCACTGTTGCCAATAACCTTGCACACAGATAAAAATCCAGTAGAAGTATGCCTTTAGCACAGTCACACAACATCAGTGCAGGGTACACTTTGTTAATCATATATGTAACCATGACATGTACGAGTCCCCTCTACTCATGTACCAGTTTGCCCCATACCATTCCTGGTTAACAGGTCTGTATGTGCCACAGCAGCTATAGGCCTCAGGTAGACATAATGTGATTGCAAACCTGTACAGTATTGAGCAGTACTGTTGTGAAAAATATTAGCCTATACAGTTGTTAATGGACTGTTTTTCTCTCCCCCACCCCTTATCTGCACCAATAATTATTATTCATATACTATGGGTATGTTGTTCTCAAAACCTAATGATGGGACTTGTGTTCTATTATTGTTCATATATTTAAATGGATGCATGCTAACAAACCTTGTTCAAATTGCATTGTTGGTGGCCTGTTGCTGTAAATGTAACTGCCATGCTGTTACAATACCGACTGTTATTCCATTTATGCATGTTTTCTGTTTGACATTACATTATTTCAATTCTATTGTTCTGGGTTAATTGGGACACCCATGCATGCTGTTATAACTAATGTTGAAATGTTCTGTTCATGACTAACCAAAACATTTTGTCAAACCTCAACACCATAGCACATTTGGGAAGGCAGATCCCAGTGGTTCCACCTGTCCCTCCTCATCTGGTCACGGCACCGGGCCCCAGCACATCTGGGACCCAACCTCAGGCTGCCTCCTCTGCTCATCCTGCACCACCCTCGGGTGAAACTGCCTCAGGAGATGGGGCTCACCCCCTCCTTGGGTACAGGCACAGAGAGGATTCTGTCACCCGACACCAGGTCTGAGATATGGTGCACAGGGTCATCCAGCATGATTTGGATGACTGCCTGCACCAGATTGAGGACAGACTGGTGCACCTCTAGGGGCAGTCTAGCCCCATCGTCCAGCCCCCAGCACAGTCATCTTTAGGGCCGTGAAGGGTCAGTGGTGACTGCCGATAGGTGGGGACCTCAGTCCCACTCTTTCCATCTGGGGCACATGGGCCTCCGATTACCAAGCACCCTCCCCATCCAAGGTGTTCACCCCACTCATCTGTCATACACCTCCCATGTCTGCTGTCTTATCTTTCTGCAAAAGCAACCTCTCCCACTCAACTTACCTCCCCAACCTTACCTACAACCTTTCCTCAACATCCCACTCTCACCTCAAAAAACGGGGGGGCATCTGCCCCCCCCAAAAAAAATCACGTGCCATACATAGCTCTCTGTATCACCCCTACATACACTGACATCAATCAAGTTACCCTTGAATTACTCAACAAATGTATGTCAGCCACACCTCTCCCTGTGGGGTATAAGGCTCTAACCTCCAAATTGTCCACATCATTCACAGCTGTTGCTGCAGAAGAAATGGAGAGCTATGGTCCTTTCCTACACACATACTGCACATCCCTAGCTGCCTTTCATAATGTTTTTCCCCCTGCTTGCCCCCACTGAACCACTTTTCTCTCACCCCTTTTTTCTTTTCATTTTTGAAATTAGCACAGGTTTAAGCAAGAGTAAGCACCGCTAAGCAAACCTAAGGGAACCTAAGCATCTTTTGTCACCACCTAGCATCACTCAAAACCATGCAAACTCATTTAAAACTGCTTTAATCACTCTATCTCATTCAGCCACTGTTCTGCCCGGAAACAAAATAACCAGCCACGGCAAAATTTTGAACCCAGGACCCTGTGCACTAGAGTCAGAGCAATGCACCATTATGCTGAATGAGCTGTGAGAATTAATGCTTTTGCAAATATATCATACATTATGAGTCTTGAACCCAGGATCCTCTGCACTAGAGTCAGAGGAATGTACTACTATGCCAAATCAACTAAGTGATTTAGTAATGCTTTTTCAAAGATATCATGAATTAGAGTCATTGAACATTGGGGAAAATATCACAGTCAATTCTCAAACCCAGGACCTTAGGTACTAGAGTCTGAGCAACACACCACTAAGCCAAACCAGCTCTAGAGAATTAGTAATGCTTTTGTAAAGATATCATGCATTACAGTCATGTAACAGGAAAAAAAGTCAAACATGCAGATTATTGAACCCAGAACCTTCTGAAGTAGAGTCACAGCAACACACCACTACATCAAACCGCTCTAGGGAATTGCTGATGCTTTTGTAAAGATATCAGGCACTACAGGGATGTAACTTTAGGTAAAAAAAGACATCACTGCCAATGTTTGAACCCAGAATCCTATTAACTACAGTCAGAGGACATAACCTGACCTCTGGAGTATAACAACAGTTTTTGCAAACATATCCTAATTGCCAGTCACACAGTACTCCTATAGTGGCCCAAATCATACTGTACTTGGGCATATGACGCAGGCACAGAACCAGTACACAGACAAATAAATGCTGATGGATGTACTGGAGGCCTACAATATCAGGTAGAGCTGACAACTGCACAGGCTGTTGCTGAATATCCACAGTTGTGCCCCCTATTTATGGCAGGGTTGTCATAAAACCTACCCTGTGTGCCCACATACTAGCAAGGCAATGCAGATTGCCATTACAAAACCATGACAGACATCTCTGTGTCAACGTCATACCTATCGGAATACACATGTCCATGCAAATCCTGTGTTACACACCATATGCATGTACATATGTCTTACAAATACACATGCCAGATTAATGGCTCGGTAGCTCTATCTGTAACTTTTCGAGCATCTGTCACATCTAGACACTCACAGTCCTGGCACACAGGCCAGTCTGTGGCATGATACCTACAGGCATGTTGGTACTACATAGGAATAATTGTGACCTGCAATGTCCTGCAAAACTGGTTGCTCCTACTGCAGTCACTGCCACCCACAGTAGCACTTTAAAGGCCTACAGGGTGGGACACATCTCACAATTATGAATATGCATACTAAATGTTGATTACCACTCTCTGTATGGCACTATTATGTAACATATGCACCACAGACACATGGCTCACCTGGACTGCTGTGGGTACCCTCAACCAGACCATGCTGGGACACAACAGCTGACACTGCACCCTCACTGACAGTAACAGCTTGCTTTCCGCCCAGTGTCTTCACAATCCCTAGTCTAACTCCTGACCAGAATGCAGCAGCTGTGACCTGCTACATATGCAGCAGTATGTCCAGCTACCTGCTGCAGACCTGACCTTGCTCACAAACACCTAGAGCAGGGCATCCACACAACAGCCAAACATAAAGGTCTGGGGAGGGGTGTTGAGGTTTTAAGGGACATGTGTCTCAGTCTCTCTCTACCATACCCAGCTGATAGACCAGCATCAACTCTAGCAACATGCACAGTCAGATGTATGACTCTCACATCTACCTGTCTCCTCACTCACCACAACACACATTTACACAGTACACTGCTACAGAATGTGAAAGTCTGTTAACAATGGCCAGACATAGCATGCAAAACTGTGGATATAACACATCCATCCAAACAGTGGACAGCATTTCCACCTACCCTCTGTGAAGCTGTAGCTCCCATACCTCGATAATGTCCTCTCCATAAGCCAGGAAAAGGGCCAAGGCCCACGTGAAGGCCTTAATTATAGCACTGTGTTGCCATGTCATTGGCTAATGGAATGGCAACCCAGCTATTCTGGAAGCAATTAACAAATGGGAGCAACAAATTGGTGCATAGGGCATCACCTATTCATGAGCATTACCTACAAAAGGCAAGCTGCTGCCTATGGTAAACAGGTCTGACACCTTCTTCATGAAGACAGACTGCGATTTCTTACTACACTACCAGTGGTTTTCTTCTGACAAAGGACTACAGCACTATAACATGTATGTCATACAATTAAGCCAGTAATGGAATGTAGATGGGGGATGTAGTCATGAGAAATAGGAATTTAAACAGTAGTGACACTGGCAGCACAGCTATCTGGTATTTTCTAAATAATCATATATCTTTGGTGAAAATGTGTATGACTCATATGCTTGTCTTACAAATCTAAGAGAATATATGTTATGTGGATATTAAACTACTGGTGCAGAAGTGTGTGCTGAACTGTATCTTATGTACTGAGCTCATACCTTTCAACTGTCCAGAATGTGCACGTTTGCCTCATATCTTTAGTCAGTTTCTCAGACAATTGTGTTTTTCTTGGCAAATCGCTGGCAGATCATTAAAGACTGAAGTCATAAAATAATAGTACACATTTGAATGTCAGATGTTATATCCTTCAGTAAAATCATGCAAATGCAAAACCTACCAGATGTCTAAGTTTGGCCCTTTATCAACCCTTTATTTGTGCCTTTGTCCACATGTCTTTCTCTTAGAGGTTGAGAGGTATGACTGAGCTTCAAGAATGTCACCACAGTGTACTGTACTTGAGAACAGAAATGTATATAAAATATTACCTGTGCAAATGTATGTATTAATAGTAGAAGGTGGAAGTCTTGAACACAGAGATAACTTGCAAAATGTCAAGAAATTAAGCTGTAGTTGTTTTACGAATGTGTTATCTCAGTTTTAGTGAAGCAAGCAGACATAAATGTCTACAGCTACAGTTTCTTGTATTTGTCTTGAAACATAAATAATTACTATTTTGAAAATGTGAGTGTTCAACTGTATTATGAATTCCACTTTTACACAAATATATGAGTAATGTGTACTTTCGACACAGAGATGTGTAAATCTATATTACTTGCTGTTAACCTGAGAACTGAAGACTGCTGACAAAGAGTGATGAAATCTGAGCTAACCCAGCAGTAATGTTGATTAACTCCAAACATGTCTCAAAGAAAGACTTTTGCAGTTAGTATGTGTCTTTGTGTCTGACAACAACCACTCATCTGCATTTGCCTTGCCAATAGTAAGGAAATAAGAAAAAGTGATTTAGTGTAGATATATGGGAATATAGTAAAGATCACTTTTGATGGTTTCTGTATTTATTTGAGATTGTCATTCAATGTTGTTTAAAATATTTCCTGCGATTCTGAACTCTGTAGTTACTTTATTGATTGATTATTGTCTTGCTCATTTATTAGTTATTATTAAATATAGTTAAACCTTGAAATTGTGGCTGGTCTGTTTAGAGATAAGTAAGATAAATAGATAAGAGTAAATAAGAGTACTCGCATATCTGTTTGGTGACACTATATAGCCCACTGCAATAGCCTTGCTCTTTATCACACTAACCATATGGATAATAGGCACATCACACAGTAGGATTCGTCACTCTTTGGTAAGGACCTTACAGTAGCTGATAAAGAGCTGGATTGTGGCAGTCATAACTTCCTTTTAGTGTGGGCAGAAGGGGTTATAGTTAGTAAACCTGTGCCAGCCTTTCCCAGGAGCGTGTATGCCTGTGATTTTTAAATCAAATCCAAAATGTGTGTGTGTGTGTGTGTGTGTGTGTGTGTGTGTGTGTGTGTGTGTGTGTGTGTGTGTGTGTGTGTGTGTGTGTGTGTGTGTGTGTGTGTGCCAGCTACTTGAGCAGGGACATGAAGCCCTGGTAGGAGAGAGAGGGTGATGGAGGTTTTGGCTTGATCACTCTGCTGAAATGTTAACCATATAGTTGTGCCAGTGGGGAGACTTATTGGGAATCTGGAAAGACAGGGAGAAACCAGACACAGATTGACTGTGATCTCTATGTGCTCTGAAGGGTAAATGTACCTTACTGTGTGTCACCTTATCATCCTCCCATTGTATACATCACTCACTAGTGCTAGTGGTGAAGATTGAGGCTCCTTGATTACTGGGACAGTGCAGGGGCATCACACCGACAGTACATACTGGTGAATACTGCTGGCAAATCACAATGTACTATCATTGAGCTCCTCCCAGTCTGCCAATGTCATACAGGATTATTTCACAGATTGTCCAGGTCTCTCTGACCATTCCTGGTTTGCTCTGGCTAGGTCACTGTGTATTCCAAACCTGTATCTGATTGCCTGACACCTATGGCTAGCATACCTGGTGGGCCCCTGCAGCAGGACAGTAGGTTATAGGTACTAGTAGTGGGGGGATGCTGGCTCTGGCTCAGCAGCAGTGTGTACATACTGAGCATACAATGTAAGGGAATGGATATGGTAACAGATATCCATGTGCCATTAGTGTATCCCCAGACACATTCCCCAAACTCTGTGGACAACCATCACATATTGTCCAACTGATGTGCAGAAATACACATTTGTCTGGCAGGGGGAGGTCTACATCTATCAGGCACATGTACCCTTTCTGCAAACATCTGGGTACTGCAGATGTCATACACCTATGAGGAGGTCACCCTACACCACATATGCACTGCACTCTGTTATTGTGTACCTCAGATGCTCCTGGAATATCCACATGCACCTGTAGTAGCACTAACCTATTTGTCGGATGTAGGCTGGATGACATGGTACTGTAACATTGCCCATAGGGGACACCCAGCAGTCAATGGCAGTGATGTGTGTGGACACAACAACACAGTCTGTCACAGCAGTCAGGCCATTTCTGGTAGTCCTGGTACCATCTCAGGTTACTAGGCTATGGGTTCTGAGCAGACATATGCCTAGACCACGTTAGCCCATTCATATGCAAGGCAGCAGCTGATGACCCCATCCAACAGGGACACAGGTGGTATCCCAAGGATGTATGTACTGTTAACTATCCAATTGACAAGGTTATGCCTGCAAAGGTTTAGGTAGCTACCCTGCTTGATATGAACAGGGTGCCCATTCCACCGCAGGGTGCTTGTGTGTGATACACATGTGAGCTGTCTACAAGCCCAGTCCAGGTCACTCACCAGGTTGAGTGTGTGTGTGTGTGTGTGTGTGTGTGTGTGTGTGTGTGTGTGTATGTGTTAACACAGTGAAGCATGGCTTGCACTTGTGCAGCAGTGCCAGCAATGTGGAGTCTGTGATTGCCTTGCATGCCACAGTGACATCACTCCTGAGGAGTATGTATGACACCAGGTACAGGGTTGGCCTTATAGCCTATAGGTGTACGGTAGATGTTTGATGGCCTGGTATTCCCTGGGAGGGAACATATGTGATGCCCCCAGCTGCTACATGTGCTGTCTGATGTGAATGATGAATGGAGGATTATGCACATTAATGGACTTCATTGGGGGGGGACATGAAAAATCAGGATCAGGAGGGCAACGCATGCTGCAATGCCAGTATGTTGACAATACCCACACACATACTGTGCTGATAGATGGCAGGGGTATGATGTGGGTGTTAGCAGTGGATAGTTCTAGCAAAGGTGGATGTGTAGGGTCTGTACATAAATGGTGGCCAATGTATGTGGTCCTGTGATGTGTTCCCCTTTTCATGTCTTTCACGTGGGATGTACCACAGATGGCAACCGGTCTTCTCAGAAGCAGAGACTGTGGCAATCATTGATGCTCTCAGACTCCATCACAGGGTACTGTTGGGAACCAGCAAAACCTGCATGTCCCTGTGGGTGGAACTGGTAGTGACTGTCAACAATGTGGGCCACTGCGAGAGGACCTACCAACAAGTCTGACACTGTGCCACATACCTCATCCACAATGCACAGCAAAGAGCTGCAACTGTGGCCAGGGACCATGCTGGCACAGGTGGTGGGCCTGCTACACAAGAACCACTCACAGCCATGGAGGAGTTCCTCGCAAACCTTGGTGCAGCCACCGCATCCCAGGAAACAGTCACAACATGTGTCATGGAGGTGGGTGGCACAGAGTCAACAGCTGAGGAGTGTCCAGGTAAGGCCCCATTGGACATAACTTCAATACTGTAGCATTCATAGTGGCAGCCTTTGCATACCTGGATGCATATGTCAGGTCAAACTGCATTTGTGGGTGGGGTTTTGTAATGCAAACAAGTGCATACCAATTGTGAATGTCAGCAAATTGGGTAGTATCACAGCATGTAGTGTACAGGTTTAGAAATGCACATATTATCCTGTACCAATGCCACATGTGTGTGTTCTGACAATACCTCTCCTCCACAACTACTTATGTCCCTCTGGTATGGCTGGGGAACAGCTACCTGAAGCCAGTGAGTGTGGAACTGTCTTGTTATGGCTGAACAATACCCTAGGCATGTTAAGGGCAGCCAGTTGTCCATGCACACAACTATTGGGCTTAGCCATATTGCAATATGTGCATGTTCACTTGTGGTGGGGTTAACTGCGGTGCATCACATTGGTGATCACAGGAGTCTATTCACAGGTGCTGTAGCATATTGGCATGTACATTTGTATAGGTGTAGCCACTGTGCTATACAGGGATACATTAGTATTGTGTACACATATACACTGTGTGTTAAGTGAAGGTGCATCACATACTCCCACTCCTCATATATCTCACAGGTGTATAGCAATAGCAACCTTAAATGGACATAGCTGCACTGCATGGTCTTGAGGGCCTGTGCACAGTGTGTCTGCTGTGGTCTGATTGTTTATCATGCATGTCATCCTTCAGAAAGTGTGGTCTGTATAATGCCATTCTGCAACCTCACCTGTGTGTGTGTGTGTGTGTGTGTGTGTGTGTGTGTGTGTGTGTGTGTGTGTGTGTGTGTGTGTGTATCAGACAACATTATAGTGCAGGTAGTAACTTACATTTGTTGTCTTCCCCTCAAAGGTGAACATGGGGATTGGGGTTTCTCCCCCTCCCAACCTGATGTCAGTGTCTCATTGGACTCTGATGATGATGGTGGCCATAGTGAAGCACCGGTGGGGTTGTTGAGGGCTGAATCTGTACCATTGGTTGACATCCCACTTCCAGCCACAATGTCCCCACATGCAGTCAGTATGCTCACACATAACCAGTCCCCAGCAGCCACAGATATTGGACAGTCAGAGGGTGGTGGCATCCAACAAGCTAGTGTGGCGACTATGGCATCTGTGACTGTCGACAGTAGCTATAGCCAGAGAGCTGGTGAGGTTCCACACAGGCAGATTGACAGGGGTGCTCGAAAGAAGACTGCTGCCCATCCAGCCCCTATCAGAGGTGTCACAGCAGGTGTCACCCGACGCATATTTCAGTCCCTCATGGAGGCACAGGCACATTGTAAATGGTACACCAGATGGATGCTCAGGGTCATGGATGCAACATTTCCTGCCATGCATGATGACCTCCACAGCATTGGTTATGCTGTATGTCATTTTACTGATGTTGTGGATAGATGGTGGGGTGAGACATTGTCAGTGCTCAGTCATGCAATGTCTGTGCTTGAGCATGTGGTGGGAGTAGGGAGTCAGACACATGGACATAGGTCAGCAACAACATCAGCTGAGAGCCCACATGGCCATGCACATTCACACCAGCACTGCTACAATGTGGTGTGGACAGGCCATAAGCATGTGGCTCTGGCCCATGAGGGACACAGATCCAGCAGACAGCAGTCACTGTCAGGGAGTAGTACCACATCTGGCCTTGGGGCTGGTGGTGCCAGTGACACTCCTGGCAGAACCTGTTCCCATGTCCGTGGCTAGAGATGGTGAACTGAACATCCTGCCAGGTACGGCCCATGACTGTCCAACATACTCCCATGTAGGGCAAGCACATGGCTTGACTGTGTGCATACACACACTCACACATCACTATTACATGCAGGTCACCACCAGACACACACAGCTCCTCTCCATGGCCCAGTTGAACACCACCCCTGCAGACACACACACACACACACACACATGATGTCAACTGTATGGCCCAGCCTAGGCCTTTGGCATCCCCACACCACACCCTGTGCATGTGATGCCACATCCCTGTTATCTATACCATTAATGCAAGGACATGCTAATATGTGACTGATGCACAGGGTGAATATAGCACAGGTAATGCCAGTGTGTAATATAGTAATGTTATGCTGTGTAAGGTGCTGTCTGCTGGCAATTGTCATGTGTACACATCAAAGTGTATGTACCTCTCTGCCATGATGCATTATTACTGTTATTACTGCTGACTGACTGTTGTCTCACATACCTTATTCTGTTTCTGTTCCAGGTGTCTGTGTGTGTACAGCCTGGGGAGCTGCTAACATTACCAAATCTGAGTATGGCAGAGTGGAAACACAGTAACCTTTTCATCGCCAAGGTACAGCTGCATATGTACATGTTTACCTAGGTGCGTATGTGTGCAACAGTGTGTGAGGGACAATGTAGGCAGACAGTGTAATCTTGCATGCATACCCCTTGACACAGCCAGCTAACCTACATACATATCACCTGGGTGTTCCGTAGGACCACAGGTTCATAGATACAAAAGAGGTTACTAGAGTACTGGCCCAGGGTCACTCACAAGCCTAGCCATTATTTTATCCCCAACAGAATCATCATTCATCACCTTTTGCCCCTGCCATTGCTGGACACAGGTTGAACATCAGGGACAGATATATTTTGTTTCCCATCCACTCAACCTTGATGCAGTTGATGAGGGTATGCATGGTACTGTGTTTGACATGTTTGGGGAGTGTAGTCCTGACACAGGGTAGCCTCTGGTAGCCAAACCTGACTCTCCAGCATGTGTTTCTGCTATCTCATATGCAAGTCAAGCCTCTTGTGCCGGTAATGCTCACAGAGTTATACTCTCGTACATGGGGCAGCTGTTGAAGGGCTGAGCACAACATTTCCATCTTGACATGCCACAGACACTTGTGAACAACCTGACTGGTAACCAGTGGGGCAGTACTGATTACAGGCTGTCTGCTTGGAACAGGTGTTGTAGGCCATGGCTGACCTCTGTGGGTGTTAACATAGCCTTTACAGTTTCTGCAGATGTCTGCATAGGTGCATAGCAGACCTGGCATGCTGCTAATGTATTATTGTACTGACTGAGGACTATTCAGAGATAATGTCCACCTTTTGTCTGGATAAGGTCCCTTTACCTATGTGGTGAACCACATAGAGTCTTCTTCAGTTATGTCAGGAACCTCCATGGTAAAGCCCGGTTTGTTCCCAATTAGTCATTAACAGTATCAAATACACTGATCCTGTTGACTTAGGCAACCTGCTAGCAGATAGGTTCAGTGCAAACGTCAACCCACTGTCCTCCCCAAAGGCCCTTTCAACACCCCCAATACTTGGCCTGCACCTCACATCTCTGTAGATCAAGTGTTATATCCCTTATCCAAGGCAAAAAACACAGCTTCCATGGGACCTGATAGTATCCCAAGATGTATTCTGCACCATCTCCAGCAAGAACTGGCTTCATCATTGAGCAGCCTATTTAACCACAGCCTAAGTACTGGCTTCATTCCAGTAGAGTGGAGAACCACCATTGTCATCCTGTTGCACAAAGGTAGTGCCACTACTGACCCTGGAAATTATCGCCCCATTAGCTTGACAAGTCTGATTTGTAAAGCCATGGAGCATATGATTATGGATCTCATAAACAAGGACATAGGCAATCTCCAAGCACTTGAGCTCACCAACTTTGGATTCATTAAGGACAGATCTTGCCTGTTGAACTTGGTCGACTTCTTTGAGAATGTCAAAAAAGGCCCTGGATGAGGAAAGTCAGTGCATCCAGCTTACCTTGACTTGGCCAAGGCCTTTGACACAATCCCCCACTCGGGCATCATGAAAAAGCAACACAACTTGGCATAAATCCCTATATCATTAGGTGGGTGGCCAAATGGCTCACCAACAGGACCCTCAAAGTCAAAATAGGCACCTCCACCTCTGATAGCAGACCTGTCACTAGTAGAGTTCACTAGGGATCTGTCCTGGGACCCCTACTGTTTGGCATCTATTTCTTGGAGGTACAGGCAAAGACAAAAGGCCTGTGGCTGACCAAGTTTGCTGATGACTGTAATTTGGGTGCTGTCATTGACTCCCCAAATGATGTTAACATACTGCAAGAGGGTCTCACAGCAACTAATGACTGGTGCCAAAGTCATGGCCTCAAGCTAAATGCCATAAAATGTATCATCATACCATTTGGCAAAAACATGAACCCTACTGATTACCACATCAATGGCAACCCCCTAAGCATACAACCTGTGGTGGGAAACCTGGGCACTCAGGTTGATAACAACCTCACATTCAACAATCATGTAGCGGCAGTGGTCAGAAAAGAGTTTTACTTGGTTCATCTTATCAGTATATGGATTGCATCCAGAAAAAAGGAGGTTATTACCTCTCGATACTCCTCCCTCATTAAACCAATAATTGAGTATAACTCCCCATTTGGGATACATCTCTCCAAACATCTGCACCAACTGGAAAGTCCACTGAAATAACTCACAAAGAGAATCCATGGCCTCCAACACCTGTCCTATATGGACATGCTCAAATCACTATCATTGTACTTGATATTGTACAGATTGTTCAGGGATGATCTGTGTCTCAGACAGTGCCCTACTAGAGATTCTCCATATCTGTAAGTCTAACTCCTCATGCACTACCCACTCAAAAGGCCTAAACCTGATATGTGACATTAACATAACCTGCTGGAGAGACAAGTTTGTCTCCCAGAGGCTGCCCCATCTCTGGAATAGATTTCCCATACATGTCAAACACAGCACCTTGCTGACCCTTTTCAAGTGCAACCTTGATGAGTGGATGGGAAACCACAAATTTGTCCCAGGGGTTCCACCTGTGTCCCTCACTGACAAGGATAACAGGTGCTGACTGAGGTTTCCTTTGGGGAATAAACTCTTAGCCTAGTAACCTCCTAACTATGATCCTATGATCTAACATGATCCTATGAAGCAATTCCTGACCACTGCCACTACTTGTTGCCTGCATGCAACATTGTTGCCATCTTGAATACCCGGGTCTGTCATTGCAGTCTGTGTGTTTATGAGGTTGGTGCTGATGTGGAAAATACTGGGGACATGTCCTTGCATTATGGCATGCAGACACTGTTGTCTATATTCAGCTTGAGGCCAGGACCTTCACATCATTCCATACTCACTATATGGCCCATTGCAGTGTGTTAACAGTTGTTTGTGGCTGACAGACTGCACAATATGTACAGTTGACACAGCGTTAGGCTTTACCTATGTATGTGGGTGGTGGCAGTTAGCATTCATGCCTATATACATGTGGGTTATTGGGGGTAGCAGGTAGTCACAGGGCCTTCACATGTCTACATATTGCACACACATAAGCGACACAGATTGTGGTTGCCACCTTATCAAATGTGGACTTTGGGACACATCTTGCAGTAACGTGACAGCTGGGCAGGACATACCATATCCATGGCAAGTGCAACACACAAGACTTCCTTTGGTTTGCTACTATGACACCTTATTTGTGTGACATTACCTTAGCTTATGCTATTTGTCATAGCATTAAGGTACTTCTGGTGTGCAATAACTGCTCTATGCAATCCGTAGACAACTGTATAGAATGTTTGTTGTCCTACACTCTCAGGACCTCTTTATTGTTTCAGTTGTTGTCACAGGTTACACCTTGCCAAACATGGACTGCAAACTGCAGGGTGGTACAGATGGTGGCCATACCTAGGACCTCTGCATATGCCCGCAGATTGTCCTGATGCTTGACACATATTTTCTTTCCATCTGTCATAACATTGTGGTTTTCTGGCAAACTGTTGGGAAATCATGACAGACTAACATTACAGATTAATGATGGATATTGTCATGTAACAACACATACCCTTTGGAAAGTGCATTCAAATGCACAACCTGTTCTGGTATCTACTTTCCATGTGTGTCACAGTGATATGATATGGTTGTGCTCAATGTTAGGTCTTTGCCCCACTTTTCCATATGCCTTTAACCAGATGTCATTCTGTGAGGGTTTCAGAGGTATGCTGGTGGCCATAGCACAGTTAGACAGCTGCAAGGGGATATATCCATCCACACACACACACACACACACACACACACACACACACACACACACACACACACACACACACACACACACACACACATATGAACTGCCCTTGCTGATAGTAGCACCTCTACCTGCCTAGTTGTACAAACAATACTGCTATATACATAACACAAGTGCCACAGAGCTACTAAAGTGTTGCAGTGTCTGCCACTACTGCTCAAGTGGGTGACAATTGCAGGGGCTGTTAGTATGGCCAATGGGGGGTGGGGGGTTCACAGGCCCTTAACATGGTAGATCCATCTGAAACAAATACACATTGCTGCATGGGGACATGCATTGATACACACATGCACACAGAGATGACAACTTTCTGATTAGATGGCCTACCTATCTAGTTATGTACAGTACAGAATGACATGACTATTGCATGCACCACAGTGTGTTTGTGTTAGAAAATGTGTAACTGTGCTTGTAAGGTGGATGACATCTGTAGGTTCTATGACTAGGCTGGCAATGGGTGAGTTAACACGGTGGAACAGGCACATACAATGATATAACCATTGCATACACACAGACAAAGCAGCCACAGGGGATATGCATACAGAAACACATACACTCACACAGTTGGCAATTGTCAGATTAGAACCCTACCTATCTACTTGTATGCACTATAGTGTTACATACATATTGCATATGCCATGGACATTATATGCCATGGACATAACTCACAACTTCTTACAACAATACATTTTGGGAATGTCTTCATGGATGGTGGGATAAACCACCCATAATAGTGACTGTTCTCACATATTGCTCTTACAAACCTGGACAAGTGATATGGTAACAGACTTTGCATCAGCATGACATTTCAGGCAGGTATGACATCTGAAGCTGACATGTCTGTAACTTTGTTAACTGTCATGTATTTATCAATGGTTTCTCATAAAACCCTATTGTTAGGAGACATGGAATATATATATGGTGCAATCATCTGGATATTCTGCATACATCTGTACAGATGACTGGTATGGCCTGTAGAATTTAACATGGTGCATGTAAGGTGGATGACATCAACAGGCTCTTTAAAGTAATGCCATGGGGTGGGGGTCAACATGTAGTCAAAGAGAGGCAGGCTAGCAAGTACGTAGGTGCATGGGCCAGACAAACTGTTGCAAACATGAAAAAAGAAAGCCAACACCTTGGAAGCATGAAGATTTATTGTAAGAACCAGACCGGTTTCAGTGTATAGCTTTCATCAGTGGTACATCAAAAACAGCAGTGATAACCCTGCAATAAATACTTGATCTAATTAAGTATCCATGACATAATTTCCTGTCCAAGACAAAACTTTTCTGATACCAAATAATAGGCACAAAAAAAAAATACAGAACACAGTAAATGTCAATATAGAATTGCTGTTTTGTTCCTCTTTATTCTTTTCATTGATGTTTTTGTATTCTGTATTTGGTTTTAAGAACTGTTGTACTCTTGGTGTCCACCACAGAGTACTAAATCATACCCAATGGTATCCAACCCATGATAGGAAAGGAAAGCACTACAATTTGTCATTTAATCCAGGTGGAAATAAACCACCCAATTTTACAATCCATTTCCTTTCCTTTATGTTTAATATGTTATGCCACCCTGTTTTGAAAGATCTATTGCCTGATATTTTGTCAATAACTGTGAAAGTAAATTTTGCTGTATGGTGAATCAGTGAATGTCTATAAAGAGCATTGGTAGCTCTGGCATTCCTGATATCCCCTAGATGTCCTGACATTCAAAATCTAAATTGTCTAGAGGTTTGGCCCACATAGAAAGCTTGACAAGTGCAAGTTGCTAAATATATAACCCAATCTGTTCTGCAATTGGCGAAGCAGTTAATGTTGTACAATTGTCCAGTATTTTTACTGGTAAAGGTTTTTGTTTTGAAAACATTTTACAGAAAGTGCAATGTCCGCATGGGTAAGAACCAACCAATCTCTCCCCTGTTAATGTTGTTTGATGATAAATGGCATCCTGATGCATAATGTTTTTGTAATGAGAGAAATGGGAACCCAAAGTTGTACCCCACCTGTATGAAAATAGCCATTTGTCCCCCAAAAGGTCATCCAATTGTTCATTGGTCTTCTAAATATTCCAATGTTTGTCAATAACATCAATAAGATGTGCTGTGTTTCTACCAAATGTGGTGACCATTCTCAAGGTGTCCTTATTATCCTTCCTGGGTTGATGTTTGTATTCTAATAAAGTGTCCCTTGATTGGATTTTAGCCCATTGCATGGTCGAGTTAACATTCTGTTTTCCATATCCCCTAGCTAAAAATCTGTTAGCTAAATCCTGATGGGATTGTGTAAGATCCTGCTGTGAAGAGCAAATCCTCTTCAAAAGCAAAAACTGGGATTTTGGAATGTTATTAATGGTATGTTTGGGGTGGAGACTGGAGGCATGTAGCAGGCTGTTATATTGTGGATATTTTCAGTAAACTGTGGTTCGTAGTGTGTTGTCTGGTTGACGTTGTAAATGAACATCCAAAAAGTGAAACTCATTTTTATGATGACTCACTGTAAATTCAGCCCCCCATTTGTTTCCATTGAGATATTCAATGAATTCCTCCAGATATTCACTGCCTCCTTTCCATACAAGCCAACAGTCATCCAAAAATCATCTTCATATGTCTATCTCTGGCAAATACAGATTATGTAGTTCATTATATATAATGTGCTCCTCCACATATCCCATATATAAATCAGCATATATTGGGGCAAAAGATGCCCCCATTACTGTGCCTTGAATTTGCCAGTAACACTCATGTTGAAAATAGAAGACGTTTTTAGTAAGTACATGCTCGGCCATACAAATGAGCAAAGTGTTGAAACATGGACTATAAATATTGGTCTTATTTAGCCAAAATTCTAATGCTGTTATTCCAGCCCAATGTGGGATGCTGGTATAGAGTGATTTAACATCCAGGGTACACATCAACCAATGAGGTTCCAATTGAGACTCAGATACAAGTTGTAGAAATTCAGTGGTATCCTTTAATCTGGCTCTGACATATGGCAAAAGTGGTTTCAAATATTCTGTCAAAAATGCTGACAATGGCTCCGTGAGGGAGCCTATGCCCAAAACAATAGGTCTGCCTGGTGGTGTATTCAAAGATTTGTGAATTTTGGGCAATAGGTAAAGATATTGTTTACCTAGATCGTTAACCATTAGTTGTTGTCTAGTTTTAACACTGATAATTCCCTTCTCAACAGCTTCCTGCAGAAAATTGTCAATTTATTTTTTAAAGTTTGGAGTGGGGTCCGTGGGCATGTTCATATAATGCTGAGGGTTGGACAGTTGTCTACTTCCCTCGGCCCAGTAATAACTGGAGTCCATGACCACCACTGCCCCACCCTTGTCTGCTGGTACAATGGAAATATCAGTGTTGGCCCTAAGATCAATGAGAGCTTTTTGTTCTGCCTTTGTCAAGTTATGTCTGATGCTATGTAAGGAGTCTAAATGGTAATGCAAATCTTTGATCACTGCCTGTTGGAAGATGGCAACATGTTTGTCCATGGGTGGACTGAAATTAAATTTGTGGAATCTAAAATCAGTTGATCTCTGAGAATGATCCTGTTGGCCAAAAAACAAATTTAAATTAATCTTTCTGCAAAAAGATAATATATCAGAAACAAAAATGCTTTCATCCACAAAAAAAAAAAAAAAAAACAGGGATAAAACCAAGACCTTTATTCAACAATAATACCTCTTCAGATGATAAAACATATTTTGAAATATTATGCACATTTGAGCATTCAAGATTTATTTCACTATTGATTGAAAAAGATCCTCTATGGTTTTTACCCCTGTGTTTACATCCCCCCCTGTACCTCCTACCCCTAAAGGGTATTCTGGACCCTGGCCCCTCTTGGAATCAGAGGAATCACTGATGTATGCTGATTCGGTGTCAGTAGTGGAGGATTCCTCCCCCGAGGTTGTAGTGTGTGGTCTACCTTTTTTCAATATGAATATTGGTCTTTTTTTGCGTATCTGAGTGGAATTTTTTGTTCCATCCACAAACCTAACACTTCTTTGTGACTCAAACGGCCTACCCCTCTCATAGCCCTCCATATCTCTGGAAAACTTATGTAACGTCTTGTCTTTCAAATTATTTTCAAAGGTAGTCAGTTCCTTTGAGAGCCTGCTAAGATTGTCCTTAAAGTTTGTTTGTTCTTCATGTTTTTTCAATTCCTCACATATTTTTTGAACATCACAAATGTTGACCTCAATTGTTCTGTCATAGTAAGACATTAGAATGTTAACAAAGGACATGGACGCCTGTTGCTGTGCCAGGTTCCAATCCCTTAATAATATATCATCAGGCTTGCTGACTGATGGCTGTAGTTTGGTCCTTAAACCCCTCAGGGTGATATTTTGATTTTGATAAGCTTTGAAAAGCTTTAAGTGCCAAATTTTGGTAAGTAAAGTTTTCACCTTCTTGCCAAGCTGTGCAAATTACAACCGTCAACTGGATCGATCTGGCTGTTCTCCTTTGAGCCCTCATCCATAGGTTTAATTCCAAATACATGAATGTCATCCTTATTTGCACAAAGGCCCTGAAGCAGCTTGTTAAGATCCATGACCATAAGTTACTAATTTGCTTCAATCACTCTGAAAACTCTGTTAGTCAACTGTGATGTAGTAATACCAAAAATAGAAGCTATATGACGTCTCCTGAGCAGACTGTCAAGGGTGCTGGGAAATAAACCCCTTATACTTAAACCTGATTATCTAATATAATAAACTGTTGTATTAATCCCATTTGAGTCACGAAGGAATGAAAAAGTTGGCTGATATGAAAAAAGGGGTAAAAAATAATTACCCTGATTGGCCCAAAAGGGCACACGAAAAATCCACCCAGAGTTGGCAAGTCAGCAATCCGAAACCAAAAAAATATGTTATATTGTGAAATTCCCCAGTTGAATGTGGTTATAAATGCCAACCACTGGAAGGGATAAACAAACACCTGTTCTTAGACAAAAGTGAGATAATGACTATTAACTAATCTGTCCACAAATAGTGAAAATATTTGCAGGCAAGGAACCTTCTAACTACATATGAGTACACATTTCTCATAATGCCCTATCAACACACAGAATTCATTACCCTAAAGATAAATTAAATTAAATTAACCAAGTGTCATCCTGTAATCCACTTGTAATGAAGTGTGCAGAAATCAGGCCCCATGTGTAATAAACTCATATATAATATGGAAAGATCACAATCCCCTAAAAAGCAATGTCTAGACTAATAAGCTGGATAAATAGACACTATAATAAAAAATGGGATAGTTTTACAATGGTTTCCTAAATTTACTTCTCCTAGTGCTGAGTTGGTCAAAAATAATTAGAAAACCATAATTTGCAGTTTCCCCCAATTGTACCATCCATGTTAGAATGAGTAGGTCCACCGATTAGTAACTGGAACTTAGTCACAACCATATACACTCATTCTTGGGGGTCAACATGCCTTAAAATGGCATAACCAACACACACAACAGTCACAGAGGATATGCTTCCCACACAAACACAGTAGTATAGTTGGCTGTATTGAGATTCAAACCCCTACCTACTTGGCATGAGCCACGGAGCTTACATGCCTATAAAGTGTCCAACAGTGGATACACATGGACACACACACACAGCGTATCACACTTGCCAGTTTTAGTTTAAGGTTGTGCACACTTATGCAACCAGCTTATTGTAAGTTTTTTATTTTTTATATGTTTTCCCCTAACAGATTTGTTTGTTTTTTAATTGAATTGTACAGGTTATATGTCACATTAAAGGTGGGAAAAGTTTTGGAATGATTTATTGTGGTCTCATTATTTTATGTCACAAAAACCTGGCATTTTAACAGGGGTGTGTACACTTTTTATATCCATTGTATGTTACTGCACAATTTGTTCTGGTGTGCACATTTTCCCTTTGGCCAGTGGTTCTCCTTCCCCTTATATGTGTCTCTTTGCCCTTTTGTAGTCCAGTCACAGGCTTTGTCGACAGTTGCTGCTGTTGCATATTTGTATTTCTGGTGTGAGCAGTGTAGAAGTCATAACATCACAGACAGGGTTATGGACTTCACACCTCTTGAGTGTACCTGTTTAGCAAGTTGTCCATCATTGCACCCCTACATCTGCTGTGTTCCTCAGATGGTTTGTGTTGCAATGTTATTATAAGGCTACATGTTGCCCTAGCTGTCAAACCATCACAGACTGACATCTGGACAGGTCCATAAATGGCAGTCAGACACAGGCCCACACATGGGGACTGGGTGTTAATATTGCTGTACCAAACATAGACAGTTAGGAGACAGGTTTGATATTAGCTTGCTTTTTCTTATGGGTATGATGCCTGGTTCTCCACTGTCTGCCATTGATGTTGTCACATCAATCTTTATTGTTTTGCAAATAGTTTGGGAGGCAAATGCAATGTTATGATAAGCATAACAGATATACAAGGCATACATGTGGTCCTTCTGTGACACCCTGTCATTCCAGGGGTATGGATGGTGGCCAGTGACATGTTGTGTACTAACACAGTAAGGTGGCAGCCATTTATAACCTGGCAGTAGACTGACTTTCAAGAACCTGCTGTCCTTCTAGGCACTGTGTATGTTACCCAAGCTGTGTACTGTCCATATGTGTAGCCCCCTCTGTCCCTGAATTGTCCAGCTTTCCTGCAGTAACAGATACTGACTTCTGGACAGTGTGTACAGCTGTGACTTACCTTGTGTATGCGACACTTGTGAGGACAGTGCTTCAGGGCTGACTCTGTTGGATGCACGCAATACACAACCTATACATGGTAAGGTACAGGTAGTGTGATGTGTGTGTCTTCCTTTATACTGTGTGTGTGAGTCAGAGAGAGGTGTCAGTCCCTGGGTCCCTAGGGTATCAATGTATGTGTTATGTGTTGCCTCTTTACCAAGGCCAGGGTGTACTAGGCACACCTACATCTGACTATAGGGACAGGATCAGGAGTGTTGTCATCTGAGTCCCCCTGTGTCTGTGGGGACCTTGGCAATGGTGGAGAGCTGTGTCCCCCTTCACTGTGATGTTCCTGCTGCAGCTGTTTCCACAGGATCATATTGCATAGCATGTCAGATACTATGAACATGTGTGCACATGTGGCTGGAGAGTACTGCAGAGCTCCACCAGATATGTCAAGGCAGCAGAACCATGACTTGAGTAGCCTAAACACATGCTCTATGATGTAGCTAGTTTGTGTGTGTGCCTCATTATGGTCTTCTCCAGTGGGTGTGTGTGCATTTCTGATGCGTGTCGTTATCCATAGTTCATGTGCATAGCCAGCAACCCCCACTAGATGGCTATAGGGGATGTCGCCCCTGGCAAATGCCTGGTACAGCTGTGATGCATGCCAGATGTGGGAGTCATGATAACTGCCAGGTCTGCCAACACATACATTGATGATAATGCCATGGACATTGCACACAACCTGGCAGTTGATGGAGTGATACCCCTTGTGGTTGATGTAGACTCTACCCTCTACACCGGGTGGTGCTTTGATGTGAACATGAGTGCAGTCTATGGCATCCAGTACCTCTGGGTAGTGTACTACATGGTGGAAGATATGCATATTGTTGGTCCTCTACTCAGAGGTGCTGAGGAAATAAATGTGATTACTGGCATGTCTTAGCATGACATCCAGGAACTGGTGGAGCACCCTGGATGCAGATGCCTGTGAGACCCCCATGATGTCCCCAGTAGGTCTTTGGAAAGACCTGGATCTAGTATTCTTAAGGCTACACATACCTTGTTTCCACTGGGATGGGTTCTCCTCTGTTGCCTCTGAGTCTGAGGTCATGGTGGCAGAGCTGGGTGAGTTGCTGTAGTATGTCCCTGTCCACTCTGTAGCGCTCTACTATCTCCAGCTCATGTAGACCCTGAAAGGTTACCCTAGGTCTGAACACTCTTCTCCTCCTCAGTCTGGGCCTGTTGTCAGCATCATTCTCATTACCACCCTCAGTCTGTAGCATGTAGAGATGTAGCAAAACAGCAGAAGCCCCTATCATTTTGTCAGTTAAAATTCCCAAGTGTGTACTCCAATGGTGCAGAGTATGCAGGAAAAATCAGATTGAAGAGTGTTTACATACTTTATACTGGTGTGCTGCAGGTGCAGCCTGTGTGATTGGCTGACTATGATACATTCCACCCGCCAGCTATATAATTGAGAGGTTTGAATGGGCCAATGTGAGTGCCAGAGGGATTATTAGCCATTTATAGATGATTGCCTTTTCTAAAAGTGTTTCCATTAATTATTTTTTTTCTGTTTCCTATACTTTTAAGTCCCTCAGTGCTCTCCGCAAACCTGTGGAGCTAGTGTAAAGATTACGGTGCAGAAAGGGCCCTCCTCTGTACACAGGCATGCTTATCTTTTCTTAAACCAGCTAAGCACAGCTAAGCACCCTCAGACACACACACCCTTGCTTAGCTGTGCTTAGCTGAGCACAAACAGAAACCACTGAGATCCAATTTGATTACACAAACCATCACACACCCTCTTTTCATGTCAGCTGCCTCTTCTGCCTACACCACCATGTTGTAGCCCCTACACGGTTAGGCACCTGCGGACATAGTGACACATTTTGCTATTCTGTAAACTTAGCTCATTTACATACACTTAAGTGTATACACCCTAGTTACAACACTACATGAGAGCCTATGTCCTTAGCAAGCACTATAACCTCCCATTGTATGAGTCTGCATGCTGGCCAGTATAATGTGGAAATTTAATTTACCTTTAATACTCCTCTTTTACTGTTTTAAATTTATTGTTTGCAAGATCACATGCTTGGGCGCCACTGCACTCCGATTAAACATGGCATATATGCCCCCCAAAAAAACTTTTGATTTTGTACATTTTGCATCAGTTTTACATACCAATGACCATAGTTTTGGCCATTGTCATGCCTAATGCACCTAATACATGCTTTACTTTTAGTTGTCAAAACCCTGTTTTTTTTTCAACTCCAGTACATGGTTACTTTCCTCATACATTTGTAATACAGACATAGCTGCTACATGGATGCCTGTCTGCTTCCTGGATCAGTAAATTACCTCATTTGCATGTTTTTCACCAGCAAATGAGGTGATTTATATCTCGCGATCATGTCTGTGTCAGCATAGTGCTGGGAGGCTTGTACACGGTCCCAGGCTTGCTTCCTGGATTGCTCTGCCTTCAGTCTCTGTCTTTGAGCCATGCCACTATGCTTACACGGAGATTAGCTCCATGTAAGCATTACTGAATTACCTCCATAGACTTTTCAGGCATTATCGCTTCTTTAGGTAATTTTCTTCAATATCAACACATGCAGTATGGCTGTGGGTAATCTGATTCATAGGTTCATAGGTTCTTAGGTTTATACTAGGCTATCTGCCCTAAGGCATTTATAAGCCTAGCCCAAATTTTTGTGGCTTACGCCACCCCTTATATGAAAAAATACTGTGCCCATTAGTTTGTTGTGCCTCTGTCCAGCAGTGACACAGATATGATTCAGGGGTAAACCTACGATCTCCCATCCACAGGTCTAGATTTCTCTTGAACAGAGTCAGCAAGGTGCTCTGCCTCACATGGACCGGGATTTTATTCCACAGCATAGGGAGTCTCTGAGTGATAAATCTATCCCTCCAGCACGTCCTATTTATAGCCGTGCTAAGGTTTAAGTCGCTTGCTCTAGTGGTTTTGGTGGATTTGGATTGTTTGAGGTGGAGCATGTCCATTAATTCCGGGTTGGACATGGCCTTGTATGTCAGGCACATGTCACCTCTGAGCAGGCGGTATGCGACTGAATAGAGCTGGAGTTTCTTCAATCTGGCAGCATATGACAGATTTTGGAGTCCCTTTATCCTTTTGGTGAGGAACTTTTGGGGTCTCTCCAATTGCTGCAGATGTCGGGTGAGATACATCCCGAATGGGGCATTGTGCTCGATCATTGGTCTGATAAGTGAAGAGTACAGGGGAACAATGACCTCACTAGATCTGGATGTGAATCCCTTCATGATCAGGTGGGCAATGTAGAAGGTCTTTCTAACCACTTTAGCAATGTGAGTGTCAAAAGAAAGGCCACTGTCAACCTGGGTCCCCAGATCCCTGCTAACCTCTTCTGTGCTTAGTGGATTGCCACCTATATGGTAGCTTGGGGTTACCTTGTTTTTCCCGAAGGGTATGACTATACATTTTTTGGCGTTTAACTTCAGGCCATGGCTCTGGCACCAGCTATCTGTTTCCGTGAGTCCCTTCTGAAGGATATCCATGTCCGATGCACTTTCCACTATGGCCAGTTTGCAGTCGTCTGCAAACTTTGTCAATAAAGTCCTCCCATGTTGGCCTGTACTTCTGAGAAGTAGATGCCAAACAATAGGGGGCCAAGGACCGAGCCCTGTGGGACACCACTTGTGACCGGCTTGGAGTCTGACACAGCGCCAGAAACTCTAACCCTTTGGGTTCTGTCCTTAAGCCAGTTTGCAACCCATCTTGTGACATATGGGTTTACATTTAAGCTGGTAAGTTTTTCTACAATACCCGAGTGGGGTATTGTGTCGGCCTTTGCAAGGTCAAGGTAGGCTGTATGGACTGCCTTTCCTCATCAATGGCCTTGGTGACTGTTTGAAGAAGTCGACCAAGTTCAAAAGGCATGATCTTCCCTTGACAAAGCCAAACTGGGTCGGGTCCAATGTCTGCAAGTCCCTATATCTTTGTTTATGAGCTCCATTATGATCCTCTCCATAGCTTTGCAGACTAGACTTGTTAAGCTTATGGGTGGTATTACCAGGGTCCGTGAGGCCGCCTTTGTGGAGTGGGACCACAGTTGCCGTCACGCCACTCCTTGGGCACGTATCCTGTGGTAAGGCTGAGATTAAACAGCTGCCTTATGCGGGTTTAATTCCTCATTTAGCTCGTGTAGCACACAGCCGGGGACACCATCCGGTCCCATTGATGCTGTGTTTTTAGCTTTAGAGAGAGCAGCTTTCACCTGCGCATTTGAGATGTCCGGGAGGCTACACTCGGCTGGGATAGTTATCTCTCCTTTAGGGGAGAGGGGTGAAGTTTGCACTGAACCTGTCTGCCAGTATGTTGGCAATGTCTGTGGGTTCAGTGATTTTTGTATCATTTTGGACTAATTCTGAGCATATTTGGGAGTTTCCACCCAGGTTCCTAACATAGCTGAAAAAGGCCTTATGATTTTCCTTTGAATCCATGGCAATTTTTCTCTCAAAATTGGCCTTAGTTGATTTTATGAGTGCTCGTATTTTTTACTAATAATGATCAGGGGTGACTTCCCTTTTATGGATTTTGTTCTATCATGTAATAGCTTTCTCCTCTTATTGTAAAGTTTGTTAATGGCTGGGGTCCACCAGACTGGACGTTTGCCCTTTGTGGAAAGAGTCTTGGTTTTATTTGGGGATTGCCTGATCCATGCAGTCCTGGAGGTGTTCATAGAAGGCATTTGTAAGGGCTTCCGCAGCTTGGGTTGTGGTTTCCTCTGGCTCAGGGGCCTTGAAGGATACCACACCAGTCTTGAGTAGTGTGAAGTTTGCTTTAGAGAAGTTCTTCACTATGGTCTTTTGTTTGGGGTGGGGGCGGGATGTGGATTTCCAGTGAGATTAGTTTATGATCAGATCTCACCAATGAGGGATATACTTCCGGTGTGGAGCATTTTGTCCCCATGTTTGTGACAATGAGATCTAGTATATTTTCTCCTCTTGTGGGAACAGTGACTAGCTGTTCCATGGCATTAATTTATGAACTCCAGGAACCGTTGGGCTAGAAAGTTAGGGCTTGAGTAATGTTCCCAGTCTATATTCGGGTAGTTGAAGTCACCCAATATGATGGTGTTTGGAGATACATTTATACCCTCCAGTGTCTTCAGGAAGGCTGTGTGGAGTTCCTGAGTTTGAGAGGGTGGCCTGTAGCATGCTACAATTTGTAGAGCAGTTTTGCCTATGGTTAGTTGCACTTGGATGGTTTCCGGCTTAGATGCGTTGCCACCAACCTGGAGGTGTGGGTATCCTTTATGAATATGGATACACCCTCCTTTTGTGGTGTGGTCCGGTTTTGGGGCCGAAGGCATGATATGAGGTAAAACCTAATAGTGCCGGGGTGCTCTCAGGAGTCTTGAACCAGGTTTCAGTTACAGCACAGACATCGATGTTCTCCATACTGAGAAGGGCCTCGAGTCGTGCATTTTGAGATTTAGACTTCTGGCATTGAGCAGCATTACCCTCAGTTTCTTCCCATTTTTGTTTTCTAGGGTGGTAGGTTTAGAATTTGAGCCTTGCCTAAAAGGCACTATGGGGTGGCAAGAGCCTTAGCCAATATCCGGAATCCCAGGGGTGACAGGTGCAAGCCGTCCCTTGCGAAGCAGCGTGGCTTGTCAAGCATGTCATCCCACGCAGACAGACACTGGATCCCCTTTGAATGACACCAGACATTAAGCCAATTGTTAAAGCTGATCATCTTGTCTCTATATTGTGGCATCATTCTTGGTGAAGGAAGGATGCTGCTCAAGGTTAGGGTCATACCTGCCTGGGCTACATAATCAGAGAGCTCCTCTATGTCTCTTTTCATGTAGTCCAGGGAGGTACGCCTCAGGTCGTTCACACCAGCATGGACAATGACTGTGTCATATTTGTACTTGCCGTGGAGTGACCCGAGTGCTTGTGTTATGTGGCAGATTCTAGCGCCCGATAGGCAGCTTACTGTGACCCTCTCCTTGTTCAGCCTGGTGAGTGGGATGTCAGTGTGTCTGACTATGGAGTCACCTATGACAAGTATGTTTGGTGTTGTATTTGGCCTTAAGGGCTGTGACTGCTTTGCACACTGCTTTTGTGGTTTATGTGTTGCTTGTGGGGTGTCTTGAGGTAGCAGTTGTTTGGGTGTCTGCTTTGGAGGCCTTTGCTGTTTTGGTAAATTTTTACTCAGAGCCTCCGAGTATGTCTTTGTGTGTTTATGTGTTTGATTCAGTGGAGTGGTAGCATTATGTGAGTCTGGTTTTGTGGTGTGTGTAGTTGCCTTCTTCTCCTGTCTGGTCTTGCCAGTCCTGAGTTGAGAGAGCTCAGCCTCCAGTTTGGCTAAATAGCTGCATCTCTCACAAGTATTTGTGTTATGTGGGAGGAGGAGAGGGTTGTCTGTGTACATTAGGCAGTTATAACATTGCCTCAAGATTCCCAGATTCACCAGCTGGACCGGAGAGGAGATTGACAACTGACCTTTGGACATGCTAGAATAATATTGGGAAATCCTTAATTGAAAACAAGGGCCAGTGGGGAGTGAGGGTGTAGTGCTTTTAATTTTTAGTGCTGACTTATATAATTGCTTTAGTGAGCGAGTGCCAGGTAACTTGAGTGCAATGTGTTACAAGTAACTAAATGCAAAAACGACAAACAGTAACTTTCTTTCAAGTGAAACAAGGAAATAAGTACAGTAAGCAATGCAGAAATCACTAGTGATCCACAGAAGCGCTGAGAAGTTGCGTATTAGGTGGAATTAGCTTCCAGGGAAATAACAAGCAAACAAACAACAAGCATATAAACAAAGCTAGATTCAGCAGGCCTGGATCTAGTCTATGCTAGAGCAAACAAGGTGAACCAATTTCCAGTAAGATACAGTTCAAATATTTAGGCACTATAAACCTTTAACCAGAAATTCCCAGCTCAGAAGGGCAGAGTCCAGCCTCTTCTCCCACAAGAGTGCAGACCACGAACCTTCTTAATGTAAAATAACTGGCCTGAAGCCCAAGCGCCTAAACCAGAACTAATACACTTGGACACTGGGCTCTCAATCAGCAGTTCCCAACTTAGAAGGATGAAAGCTACCTGTCCTGCCACCACAGTGCTTGCCACAAACCTTCCTAATCCAAACCAAAATGTTATAGTTTTGAAATCCAGATAAGTGTTATAAATACATGGAGACATAAACAAACCGTTCTAGCAACAACAGTTAATAAGCACAAATAGTGAAAATATTTGCAGGCAAGGAACCTTCTAACTACATATGAGTACACATTTCTCATAATGCCCTATCAACACACAGAATTCATTACCCTAAAGATAAATTAAATTAAATTAACCAAGTGTCATCCTGTAATCCACTTGTAATGAAGTGTGCAGAAATCAGGCCCCATGTGTAATAAACTCATAAATAATATGGAAAGATCACAATCCCCTAAAAAGCAATGTCTAGACTAATAAGCTGGATAAATAGACACTATAATAAAAAATGGGATAGTTTTACAATGGTTTCCTAAATTTACTTCTCCTAGTGCTGAGTTGGTCAAAAATAATTAGAAAACCATAATTTGCAGTTTCCCCCAATTGTACCATCCATGTTAGAATGAGTAGGTCCACCGATTAGTAACTGGAACTTAGTCACAACCATATACACTCATTCTTGGGGGTCAACATGCCTTAAAATGGTATAACCAACACACACAACAGCCACAGAGGATATGCTTCCCACACAAACACAGTAGTATAGTTGGCTGTATTGAGATTCAAACCCCTACCTACTTGACATGAGCCACGGAGCTTACATGCATATAAAGTGTCCAACAGTGGACACACATGGGCACACACACACAGCGTATCACACTTGCCAGTTTTAGTTTAAGGTTGTGCACACTTATGCAACCAGCTTATTGTAAGTTTTTTATTTTTTATATGTTTTCCCCTAACAGATTTGTTTGTTTTTTAATTGAATTGTACAGGTTATATGTCACATTAAAGGTGGGAAAAGTTTTGGAATGATTTATTGTGGTCTCATTTTTTTATATCACAAAAACCTGGCATTTTAACAGGGGTGTGTACACTTTTTATATCCATTGTATGTTACTGCACAATTTGTTCTGGTGTGCACATTTTCCCTTTGGCCAGTGGTTCTCCTTCCCCTTATATGTGTCTCTTTGCCCTTTTGTAGTCCAGTCACAGGCTTTGTCGACAGTTGCTGCTGTTGCGTATTTGTATTTCTGGTGTGAGCAGTGTAGAAGTCATAACATCACAGACAGGGTTATGGACTTCACACCTCTTGAGTGTACCTGTTTAGCAAGTTGTCCATCATTGCACCCCTACATCTGCTGTGTTCCTCAGATGGTTTGTGTTGCAATGTTATTATAAGGCTACATGTTGCCCTAGCTGTCAAACCATCACAGATTGACATCTGGACAGGTCCATAAATGGCAGTCAGACACAGGCCCACACATGGGGACTGGGTGTTAATATTGCTGTGCCAAACATAGACAGTTAGGAGACAGGTTTGATATTAGCTTGCTTTTTCTTATGAGTATGATGCCTGGTTCTCCACTGTCTGCCATTGATGTTGTCATATCAATCTTTATTGTTTTGCAAATAGTTTGGGAGGCAAATGCAATGTTATGATAAGCATAACAGATATACAAGGCATACATGTGGTCCTTCTGTGACACCCTGTCATTCCAGGGGTATGGATGGTGGCCAGTGACATGTTGTGTACTAACACAGTAAGGTGGCAGCCATTTATAACCTGGCAGTAGACTGACTTTCAAGAACCTGCTGTCCTTCTAGGCACTATGTATGTTACTCCAAGCTGTGTACTGTCCATATGTGTAGCCCCCTCTGTCCCTGAATTGTCCAGCTTTCCTGCAGTAACAGATACTGACTTCTGGACAGTGTGTACAGCTGTGACTTACCTTGTGTATGCAGCAGTTGTGAGGACAGTGCTTCAGGGCTGACTCTGTTGGATGCACGCAATACACAACCTATACATGGTAAGGTACAGGTAGTGTGATGTGTGTGTCTTCCTTTTTACTGTGTGTGTGAGTCAGAGAGAGGTGTCAGTCCCTGGGTCCCTAGGGTATCAATGTATGTGTTATGTGTTGCCTCTTTACCAAGGCCAGGGTGTACTAGGTACACCTACATCTGCCTATAGGGACAGGATCAGGAGGATTGTCATCTGAGTCCCCCTGTGTCTGTGGGGACCTTGGCAATGGTGGAGGGCTGTGTCCCCCTTCACTGTGATGTTCCTGCTGTGGCTGTTTCCGCAGGATCATATTGCATAGCATGTCAGATACTATGAACATGTGTGCACATGTGGCTGGAGAGTACTGCAGAGCTCCACCAGATATGTCAAGGCAGCAGAACCATGACTTGAGTAGCCTAAACACATGCTCTATGATGTAGCTAGTTTGTGTATGTGCCTCATTATGGTCTTCTTCAGTGGGTGTGTGTACATTTCTGATGCGTGTCGTTATCCATAGTTCATGTGCATAGCCAGCAACCCCCACTAGATGGCTATAGGGGATGTCGCCCCTGGCAAATGCCTGGTACAGCTGTGATGTATGCCAGATGTGGGAGTCATGATAACTGCCAGGGCTGCCAACACATACATTGATGATAATGCCATGGACATTGCACACAACCTGGCAGTTGATGGAGTGATACCCCTTGTGGTTGATGTAGTCTCTACCCTCTACACCGGGTGGTGCTTTGATGTGAACATGAGTGCAGTCTATGGCATCCAGTACCTCTGGGTAGTGTACTACATGGTGGAAGATATGCATATTGTTGGTCCTCTACTCAGTGGTGCTGAGGAAATAAATGTGATTACTGGCATGTCTTAGCATGACATCCAGGAATTGGTGGAGTACCCTGGATGCAGATGCCTGTGAGACCCCCATGATGTCCCCAGTAGGTCTTTGGAAAGACCTGGATCTAGTATTCTTAAGGCTACACATACCTTGTTTCCACTGGGATGGGTTCTCCTCTGTTGCCTCTGGGTCTGAGGTCATGGTGGCAGAGCTGGGTGAGTTGCTGTAGTATGTCCCTGTCCACCCTGTAGCACTCTACTATCTCCAGCTCATGTAGACCCTGAAAGGTTACCCTAGGTCTGAACACTCTTCTCCTCCTCAGTCTGGGCCTGTTGTCAGCATCATTCTCATTACCGCCCTCAGTCTGTAGCATGTAGAGATGTAGCAAAACAGCAGAAGCCCCTATCATTTTGTCAGTTAAAATTCCCAAGTGTGTACTCCAATGGTGCAGAGTATGCAGGAAAAATCAGATTGAAGGGTGTTTACATACTTTATACTGGTGTGCTGCAGGTGCAGTCTGTGTGATTGGCTGACTATGATACATTCCACCTGCCAGCTATATAATTGAGAGGTTTGAATGGGCCAATGTGAGTGCCAGAGGGATTATTAGCCATTTCTAGATGATTGCCTTTTCTAAAAGTGTTTCCATTAATTCTTTTTTTTCTGTTTCATATACTTTTAAGTCCCTCAGTGCTCTCCGCAAACCTGTGGAGCTAGTGTAAAGATTACGGTGCAGAAAGGGCCCTCCCCTGTACACAGGCATGCTTAGCTTTTCTTAAACCAGCTAAGCACAGCTAAGCAGCCTCGGACACACACCCTTGCTTAGCTGTGCTTAGCTGAGCACAAACAGAAACCACTGAGATCCAATTTGATTACACAAACCATCACACACCCTCTTTTCATGTCAGCTGCCTCTTCTGCCTACACCACCATGTTGTAGCCCCTACACGGTTAGGCATCTGCGGACATGGTGACACATTTTGCTATTCAGTAAACTTAGCTCATTTACATACACTTAAGGGTATACACCCTAGTTACAACACTACATGAGAGCCTATGTCCTTAGCAAGCACTATAACCTCCCATTGTATGAGTCTGCATGCTGGCCAGTATAATGTGGAAATTTAATTTACCTTTAATACTCCTCTTTTACTGTTTTAAATTTATTGTTTGCAAGATCGCATGCTTAGGCGCCACTGTACTCCGATTAAACATGGCATATATGCCCCCCAAAAAAACTTTTGATTTTGTACATTTTGCATCAGTTTTACATACCAGTGACCATAGTTTTGGCCATTGTCATGCCTAATGCACCTAATACATGCTTTACTTTTAGTTGTCACAACCCTGTTTTTTTTTCCACTCCAGTACATGGTTACTTTCCTCATACATTTGTAATACAGACATAGCTGCTACATGGATGCCTGTCTGCTTCCTGGATCAGTAAATTACCTCATTTGCATGTTTTTCACCAGCAAATGAGGTGATTTATATCTCGCGATCGTGTCTGTGTCAGCATAGTGCTGGGAGGCTTGTACACGTCCCAGGCTTGCTTCCTGGATTGCTCTGCCTTCAGTCTCTGTCTTTGAGTCATGCCACTATGCTTACACGGAGATTAGCTCCATGTAAGCATTACTGAATTACCTCCATAGACTTTTCAGGCATTATCACTTCTTTAGGTAATTTTCTTCAATATCAACACATGCAGTATGGCTGTGGGTAATCTGATGTATATTGAAAACAAGAAGCAGACAAAATATTAGGCTTTGATCATTTCTTTTGTACATTTCTAGAAGAAGTAACATTATTTTCTAGAGCATGCCATTATTAATACTGCTCTACAAAAAAGTATGCATTTTTATTATTCTTATCCTCAAGTAAATTGTTTGAAAAGCCAACATACTATGCAATCAGCAGATTAATTCACTTCAGAGGATCATAGGATCATGGGAGGTTACTAGGCTATTGGCCCTGAGGCCCTTATAAGCCTAGCCAAGAGTTTAACCCATGTTTAGGCAAATCAGCACCCAATGCCCTTGGCCAGCAGGGACGTGGGTGGATTCCCAGGGGTATATTTTCTGTTTCCCATCCAGTTATCCAGGTTGTGCTGAAAAAGGGGTAAAGAGGTACTCTGCTTGATGTGGAGAGGGAGTCTGTTCCATAGATAAGGGAGTCTCTGGGACACAAATCTGTCCTGTTGATGTCACAGACCAGGTTGAGGCCACCCGTGCAGGTTACTCGAGTGGAGCTTGACTTGTGGATATGCAGCAGTCCCATCAAGGTGGGGTCCATGATCGCCTTGTATGCCAGACAAAGGTCACCTCTGAGGAGTCTGTATGAAACTGAGTAGAGGGATAAGGCTTTTAGCCTATCTGTGTATGATAGATGTTTTGAGGCCCTGGATTCTCTTGGTGAGGAACCTCTGTGGTCTCTCCAGCTGCTGCATGCACTTTGTGAGGTACATACCAAAAGGTGCATTGTACTCAATAATTGGCCTTATAAGGGAGGAATAAAGGGATGTTATGACCTCCTTGTTCATGGATGAGATACCCTTACTTATGAGGTGGGCCATGTAGAAGGCTTTCTGTACCACAGAAGCAACATGGTAGTCAAAAGTCAGGTTGCTATCAACCTGGGTGCCCAAATCCCTCACGACTGATTGAGTGCTTAGGATGTTGTTCTTAATGTGATAACTTGTGGGGACATCTCTCTCCCCAAACAGGATGATGATGATTTTTTTGGTATTCAGCTAGAGGCCATGTTTCTGGCACTAGTCATTTGTCTGAGTGAGACCCTCTTGGAGGATGTCCACATCACTAGGGGAATTGATGACAACACCCAGCTTGCAGTCATCTGCAGACATGGTCAGCCATAGCCCACTGGTTTTGGCCTGCACCTCAGAAAAGTATATCCCAAATAACAGAGGCCCCAAGACCGAACTCTGGGGCAGGCCACTTGTTAAGGCTCTACTGTTTGAGGTGACTTCCCCTATTTTGACTATGTGGGTTCTGTCTGTGAGCCAGTTTGCTGAATGTCAAGTTCCTCCTGAAACTGAAATATGATGTAAGGTTTCTTTCACAAACTTTATCTGATTCTTTAACTATAGAGCCATCAAACAGAGTCAAGTACAAAGTCTGGATATAGTGACTGCTTAGAGAAAATTATTTGATCGAAGTAGTAGTAGTTTTTTTTTTTTTGTCTAATAGTCACAAAACATGAATGACACTCCTGGGTGACCATTAATTTCTGCACACTCAAGATTTTTAGAGAAAATAGACCAGTTTTTAGATAGCTATTTACAAGAAGTGATAATTATGAGAGATTCTTATGTTCAAGATTCACTGGACTTTGTAAAACAAAAATTAAAAATGTTAAATGGGGAGGTGACTATTTTGGTTCACAGCTGATTTTACTACTTTATATACCAGCATCTCCTACTTAACAAGGTTTGAAGCTTTGGAATACTTTCTTGTCTCTTCTAACAAAAATGATTATATTATAGTTGGTGGCTTGTTGTTTAAATAATAATTATGTTATTTTTGATAGAGTTTTGTATAAATAACTTACAGGGATGTCAACAGGAGCACCATTCTCTCCATTTTATGCTGATATTGTGATGTCCATTTATATTTAGAATATATCATTTTTAATAATTCTGTTACGAACTATTACCACTATATTCATTTAACTTTTATTTGTCATGGTGAGATTGATCTGGCATTTTCTTATAATCTTGATTCTGTAAGTTTTTTGGATTTATTATTGATTGCATTTGTGAAAGAAAGGTGGAGACTAAATTATATAGAAAACCTACTTCTTCTTTGAAACTTTTATATGGTAAAAGGTGTCATCTTCCTAATTAATTATTACCCTTCCATATGGTGAGGTATTTTGGGCTAGAAGGTTAAATACTATCTGGAATAGTTTATTTTGGATAAACTGAGAGGTAATAAAATAAGATTACAAAAAATAGTGCAAAGTGTTACATCAACTATGAAAGCCAGTAAAGAAGTAGGAAAGTGGTTGACATCTTACATATATCCTGTATAAAGAGAAGTAGCTGTAACCAAATTACTTGGATAGACTTTAGTAGACAGCAGGCAGAAACAGAAGTTGAAACGAAGCCATTTCATGTCCTGCTGTTGCTGTTTCCTTCTCGGTGCTGTCTGCTTTTAGTGCAGACCCATCCTTAACAACAAGTAGGGAGTGCTTAACAATTGCCATCCTCCTTTTTTTCTCTTAAGTTGTCCTGAATGGTTGTCAAGGACACCTCTAAGTGTTGTTAAGATCACATCTCCTGCTATAGCAGTGCTGAACCAGGATATAATTTAGCTGCTCTTTGAGCATATTCGGGGAGCTCCATGCACTGCAATGTCCTTATATAAAGGCTGCAATGTTGAACAAGTCAAGGAAATCTTTTTAGTGAACCAAAGGTCAGTGATAGCAATAGGAGAATTCATCAGAATGAGAATATTAGACTACTATATTCTATTTCTGAATATAATGTTCTCAGTGAAGAGATAATTTGGCTATGCAAAAAAGACTATTACATTCTACATCTAGATGACTTTTTTTTAATAGAGAGCACAAGGTGCCTTATACTTCTTTCAGAAGCGGTAGGACTATATCTAATATTTTAGTCAGATGCTAGTTTGAAAGACCTAAAGTTGAGATATCTAATAAACCAAATACAGTAGAGAGTTGATTATCCAAACTAATTGGGATCTAGGGTAGTTCAGATAATCAAATTGTTCGGGTAATCAAACATATAATTGAACTGGATAAAAAAACGTGTAAAATCTTTTCTTCTGTATGCAGAAATACACTTTTCAACCATTCAGTGCTTTCAATGGACAGTAAAGAATATTTTTCACACATGAGCTAGCTGAAAGCTCAAAAAACATGCTCAAGCAAATACGTATAATGTTTACATATTCAGACTTTATGGTTTTTCCTACCCAAAAACTTTGGAAGGCTGGTTCTGATAATTGATGTTTCTGATAACTGACGTTCGGATAATCAACTCTCTACTGTATTGAGCATAACTTACAGCTGTTACTGCTATACCCATATTAATTTAAGGGACATTATGTTGTGTTTTGCTGAAATACCTAGTTGCCTATAATGTTTTTCTTTTAATTGGAGTTCTTTAAGTACCTCTCAGCACTTTCTTCTGACAAACCTTTAACTGAGAAGAATGCTGACTAATTCTCTAATTGCTTACATGTAGTTTTAAGTAGCTTGTTTTTTAATATGTCTGCCTTTGCTTTTCTATCCTGCTTCATTTGACTGTTGGTAAATGGTTAGTTGCTTTACCATTTAAACTTGTACATCCTTTTTTTCTTTTTAGTAGCTCTCCCTGTTCAGTTGTACCCAGTTGCAAATAGTTAACACCTAGTCACCTAAATGGAATGCATCCTCTAAAAGACTGTGTCACTAGGTCTGCTTGATCTAATCAATATTACTTAGTTATAAGATACACCCTCCTGTGACTGTTAATAAGGACTTGTATTGTCTGTGGCTCTAAAAATTCTTGCTTGTGCTACATATCTGTTCCCCCACTGCTTGTTTGAATCCTTATATACAGATTCTCCTTGCAGCTGTGCATTTCATATGTATTGTATCAGTTCCACATATTTCCTAAATGTAAACTCTTCTACATATTTATTTGCACTTTGCTGCGGTTCCTGTTAAACACATGCTATACTTACCTCCTAACCTGCAATAGCCTCTTTTGGTTCTGGGCAAGATCATAGTGATTAGCTCCTGCTCATCCAATTGCTTTGGCCCATGTCTCTTTTTACCACTCCCCATTTCCCCAGCCACTCCCTCAAATCATCACCTTTATTTCCAGCGTTCCTCTCCAGCTTTCAATAACTTCATTTCATCCACTTAAATAAACTCTTCACATACAAGTACACTCTCCTCCACTATAGCAAATGTTTATACTTCACTACCTCCACCAAACTCAATTAGCAGTGTCAGAGAAAAACAATCCAATATTTAACCCTTACCACATCTTATATGGTCTAGCAAATAGCCACCCACAATAATATGCCCAGACAAACCGAAGACAAACATGACTTTCAGTCTTTCCATTTCAAATACATTTTGACCCCTTCACCAATAGCCCTTCTTTCAAAAACACCACTACAGCTATCATTCCTGACTGCCTATAGTGACCCAAATCTTAGAGGCCCAAAACAAAAATTACCTAAATGAAATTTCCTCTTATACGAACTTCACACTGCATTACACACATTCTTCTTCAATAAATTTCTCCACTTCTCCCTTAAACTTACACCACTTATCAAAATTTTAGTTTTACAAAAGATACACTCAAACCCTGGCCCACAGCACACCTCACTAAAAACTAGCTCTATTCTAATGATTAACACAGGCAACATTTTACATAAACTAGAACAACTCTGTTCCTTCACCAACATTTACAGCACAAACATCATGGGTATCACAGTGTCATGGCTTATATATTCCCAACCTTTAAGCTCCACTTCCCATACTTTCATTGTATTTTTAATGCAAGACATGGAAAGGGATCACATTTGAAACCCTGTTATTCATTTAAGAAAATATATAGCTAAAATCCCACAAACAGAACTCCTTATATAATGGCCATGGCCCAAATGAATTGAAATCACTTTCAAACTTAGCAACCAATCCCCACTAACAGTAATAGTCCTTCCCTCTGTTGCCAACATTCCAAATTTAAAACACTGTTCTTTGATATACTTGAAAGTAACAATCTGTATTAAAAAACTATAAAAGAACTACTCATATTCACTGACTTCAGCATTAACCTCCTTAATCCTACCAACTTTCCTACCAACCTTAGCTTGTCCCAAAGTATTCAAGACTTCATATAACAAACCTGCAGTTTAGAAACCACACTCATGTGGACGCCATTTTCACTAATGAACCCTCTCTAATCTATAACATGACTGTCATATCACCCTCAATAAGTTACTACTGCCCTCCACTTTTACCATCACACCTCCATAAGTTTATTAGTGTGTAGAGAAGTGCTAGGCAATCATTCTGCATGCCATTTCAAGCCTAGCCAAAAAAAAAATTCTTCAAAGGTTCCCTGTAGCCTCAAGAAGGGCAAAGTCAAGATAGAATGGTGAAGAATTTGAGGGTTCCCATCCAATTATCTAGATTTACTAGATGTTTGCTCCAGAGATGAGGAATGCACTGGGTTATGAATCTATCACATTAGCTTTTTTTATTTATCTGCTGAAGAAGATTTATTTTTTTAACCAAGAAGTATTTCTTCCTGGATTGTGTGTAGAATCTAGGATGGTAGGGGTCCAGGGTCACTATGGGAGATCTATATTCAGCAAGTTGAGTATCAGGCTCCTTTACCTAGGGCTCCAATGACCTAAGGCCACCCCTTGATGACAGTCAGTTATCTGACTTGTACATAGTTAAAAACATGGCTAGAATAAGTTAGTACTGAGGCAAACAGTTATTGACTTGCCTTATTGTAGCTCAAATACATTCCATTTAGCTACAGCCATTCAGTTGCTTCCACAGATGCCCCATTAAAAGCTACTACTGCACCTTAAATGACTGGTTTGTCACAGACCTTAGTCTGAACATAAACTACGACAGATGGGCAATCTAGTGCAGAGAGTAGAGTAACAATGGGGTAAAATTTGCCTTCTTGATAACAAAATTATTATGGACGAATATTATGTTTTTTACATGACAGAGATCCAATAAAAGAGGGATGGATTTGCCCCAAAGAGATGCCTGTTAGAATGAATCACCCAACTACTGAATGTTGGGCTGACAGCAGAGTATGTGGCCCAGGATGGGTGAAAGATTTTAGTTATTGATTTTTTGCTGATAAAGCTGCTAACATAAGTTACTCTTTTCCATGGGAGGCACCCACTAAGGATCGTTAGTTGTCATGAGTGAGTAACCTGGACTTTTACTGGACAGAGTTTGAGTAGTTCACTTATGAGATACAGTGTTTTCGTAAGTTATAATGTGGATCCTGACCCTATGAAACTAGCTTGACTTGTTAGCATAGGTTATTATCTGCATACTCTGATATTGTTTAAGAAACTTCTTTAAATGAGGCCCTGTTTACTGAAAACCTCAAAAAAATAAATTCTTGAGTGTGACTGTTGTGGAGAATTATCACCCTGAGTTTAACCTTTTCTTTGTTGGTAGGGTTATTCAGAAGGCGGTTTATACTTACCTCTCAGCTTCTTCACTCAAAACCTTTGGGCAAATTAAACAATAATAAGGTGACAAAGGCTCAAAATCAAGAACGTTTTTTTTTTTTAATATTACTGTATTTCACTTTAAAAGTAATAAAGCAAGTTTTACATCAACATGCATTTTTTGAGGAAAAAGTAGTATGAAACTGTAATGACTGGCATTATTGACTGACTGTAATCTTAGTGAGTTACTAGAAAATCAAAAATTTTAGAAGGGACAGGGCAGAAATATACTGCAAAATCAGAGATGTGTTGTACAATAACAGACAGGTGAAAGATATGGGTCTATATGCAGCTGTATTCATATCTGGTGGTGTTTGATTGACTATATCCAAGTCACTGTAGATTTAGATCTAGGCATGCATGCAGACAACATTCAGTTAATATATCTTGAAGGTGGTGGATAAAGGAAGTCATTCAGACCTGGTCATTCTTGATATCTTGCTGGCTTTTGCCAATAAGGATCACGTGATCCTGACAGAGCACCTGTGGATACACTGGATTATCTGGCATGGTCCTGGACTTGTGTCTTATTTGACAGACTGTATTCAATGTATTGTATCAGTGATATTTTTTCCAACAATTGCCCCTTGGAGTGTGATGTACTCCGAGGTTCCGTCTTGGCTTCCTTGTTATTCATGAGGGAGAGACAGTAAATATATCTCTTGGCATTCAAAGTGTACATGTTGCTACTAAGGGAGGTTAAGGCAGTTGGGGTATTTTTATAAAACTTAAGCTAATGCTATTCAGTCCTGTCTCTTCTTTTATGGAGAGACTTGCCTAAGTTTTTCTTCTTTGTAAGGCTGCCGAGATACCATCCTTGACTGTATGATGTTTAGGCAACTGACAGCCCAGTAAAGACAAAAGAAATGCTAGTCCATCCAGCAATCCATCTGTAAAATGCTCCTCTGCTCTCAGTATGGTGGGAATCAGCTGGAATTTGTTTCTCACATTCATCATCTGGATGTTCATGAGAACATAATGACACTTACGAACCAGGTGATGGCAGTCATAAAGACAACGGACTTCTCCCATCTGAAGAACATTGTCTAGATTATGCACCATAAATCATCTTCAGACTTGGGCTATGGTAAATGCTGTGGTGCTTTCCCATCTTGACTATTGCAATACTTCCTACCTGGTCTTTGAAATAGTTATGTGGCTGTCTGTAGCAGGTACAGACATCCTCTCCCAGGCTGCTCACTTGTATATTACACCTGTATTGCAGCATCTGTTCTGGCAGATGGTTACAGCATAAGATGCATTTAAAATCCTTACCCTCACATTCTCTGTCCTACATGATCTAGATCCTATTCATCTGAAAGAGCTGTTGAGAACCAATGCCCGTATGAGGCGTCTCAGGTCAGGAAGTACAGGGGTGATGGCTATTTCAAGGAGGGAATTTTCACACCATTTTCATTAAAAATGCATGTACAAAGGTTTTGTGCAAAGCCCTGATAATGAGAGTGAAATCATTTATTTTAGAAATTATCTAACCAGGAGAAGAAGGCATATGAAAAAAGAAAACAATCCATAAATAACTGGCCCATAGTTTCCAAGATTCTTACTAAGCTTGTAGTCAACTGGACCATACAGTTTCTCAGCCATATCACAAAATGCTAGAGGAAGACTAACAGTTTTCTAGATGAAGTAGATTTTCCCAACATATCACTAGAAAAAATCTACAATCACCCATGCGGTCATCTAGACCAGTTTTAAAGATTACTGGGGAAGTATTCTGTGTGATATGTAAGGGCAGCCTATTCCTAAAATGGGGATACATTGGGATAGGTATCAGTCACACCATTTGGTGTTGATGACGTGCTATATGTTTAGCTGTCTAAAGTTGGTGTTTGTGTTAAATATATTTCTGATAAAGTAGAAAGGTTAAGACTAAAAGAATGGAGAGTGCGCTGTTTAATATATATATTAATCAGAACTGTTAATATATATAAAACAACAGCTTTGTGTCAATGGAAAAGACCTTTTAAAGGATATACCTGCATAATATAAGAATAGGAGACAGATCCAGCAGATAGATAGACATAATCTATCATGTAATGGAGGATGAGGAATAAGAGTGAATGGGAGGCGGTCAAACATGTTAAAAGTGGAGAATAACATGCCCCAAGAATGTCCACTGCCCCCAAGTCATTCTTCATTAGTTATGGAAATATAAATAAGAAGACTGAGGAAAGAAATTATAAAGGAGTATTGAATTTTTTGAGGGCAAAAAATACTTCCTGGACACTTGCAGATCAACATATGTTTGCAGTCTGCATGTGGATAATGCAGATATTTCAACTGATAGTGTGATGATATAGTATGTGCGATTTCAGACAGTGTCAAGATTACTTTACAGTAAAAACAGTACTGGTCAAATTAGGAGACTGTCAAAAGGTAGACATCTAGCAGGCTTGGAGGAAAAAGAAAAACTAAAAGCTAAGTATTAATGGTTAGCTATATTTAGGACAGCAGAAAATATGAAACAAATCTACTCTGAAAAACTGAAGAAAGAAACTGAAATAACCCTGAAGATATCTGTAACTACAATAAAAATGTTAGATGGATAGGCTAATGCAAAAAATAAGCCTGAATGAGAAATGTATATCTGTTATCCAACAGGTGTGTTACAGCTTTGCATGGAAAGCAGGCAGGCCAAGGACAGTAAAAAGCAGAGATGGGATGCAGTGAGTAAGGTGACTGGGTGATGGTGTGTTTCATGTTTATACCATTGCATATACTATACATCAGTGCACAAAAGAAGGGAATTAAAGAATACACCACAACACCAAATCAGTATAATAATGATAATAACACTAGGGGAAACTGAGGGCAACATATAATGAGGCATTAAGGAAGTTACAATAAAAATAGGAGAGGAAGAACTCTGGTGAGAAGAATATAGGAAGCAAAGGAATGAAATAAGAAAGCGGTAGAATATGAGAAGAATTTGGAATGTGAAGTAGATAATAATGAGAAAATCAGGAATAGGATGGAAGACATAAATTAATAGCAAGTGAAGAAAATGCATGACGAATGGAAGACAGCAAAGGAGGACAGACTGAAAGGAGTGGCCGGGTTGAAGACCAAAGGTTCCCTCTGCCAAAATGGTCATGGTGAAAGACAAAATCCCTGAAAGGACTAACATATCAAGACTCAAAGACAGACATAACATTCCTGAGGAAAGATTAAAGATAGATGTGATTTGATGGGGAAAAGTGAGAGGGCATTTTTGAAATGATTTTCAAAACCACTCCCTACAACCCTAATGACTACAGACCAGTCGCTCCGATATCCACTGTTATGAAATCTTTTGAGCACCTGATCAAAAAGCATCTTTCATCGTGCCTACCTCCTGATTTTGACCCTCTGCAGTTTGTGTACATAGCTAACCGATCCACGGCTGATGCCATATCAGTAGCACTGCACATCTCACTTGAGCATTTAGTGGGCAAAGACGATTATGTGAGGATGCTGTTCATAGACCTCAGTTCTGCATTTAATATAGTGGTACCAATGCAGCTGACAGAAAAACTGGCACATTTAGCAATCAGTAAACATCTCTGTAACTAGATCCTGGACTTCCTGATTTTGAGAACATAGACGGTGTGTTCAGATAAGAACACATCAAAGTGCATCATGATTAACACTGGGGTTCCACAGGGATGTGTTCCCAGCCCACTGTTATTCACCATCCTGACCCACGACTGCTATGCTAACCCCACAGTTACAGAAAGGAAGGTGCTACAAACAGTGGTGAGTGTTGCAGAGAAAGTAACAGGTTCCAGTTTTCCATTGATACAACATCTTTATTCTGCAGGAAGCATTCAAAAAGTCACAGAAATAATACAAGGCAACATGCATCCTGCACATGGACTGTTTAACCATCTGGCAGGAGATATCACAGTATCCACTGCAGGACTACAACATTTAGTAACAGTTTCTACCCTACAGTGATTAGACTTCTGAACTCGGGCACTAGTCCAGGGGTCTGGACACATAATAAGTCAAATTTTATTAATCTGTGTGAAAAACTGAAAGGCTGCCAGCCCACCCAGATAGAATCTTGTAAATAATTCTACGCAATTTGTAAATATTAATATAATCCTAATCCACAGGCTGGTTTTACAAATGTAAAAGAGAACTATATGTTATGGTTAAAATATATGTTGTATTGAGCTTCAAAAATGTAACCACAGTGCATCCTGCTGGAAGAAAGCATTTTATGACTGTTTGATCTCAGGGCTTGGAGACGGGATGTCTGAATGAAGGAATTCTTTCTATTGCCTTAGGACAAGAGTTAATTGCTAGATTTTTACATATATAATTCCTTTTATGGCTGTGGCTTTCTGCAGGTGCACATTACAAAAAGAAATATAAATTTTGAGTTTCTGTTCACCTGGGAAGCTAAATCAGAACTGTTAAGAATGATGTAATCTAAAATGAGTCAGCAGTGATGTATTATCAATTTAAGACTTTCTTAGAGAGAGAAAAGGAGGGCATTTTGCATTTGTCTTCAGAACTAACATCACCAGCATTTGCTTGCTTTGTATGTAAGTAGGATCTTGGACTTTAGTATTTCTTGTAGAAATAGATAGAAAATAGTAAGATTAGACTAGCTGTTTTCTATATTTATGTCAGACTATTCTACAGTATTATTTTAAGCATTTTCCTGTGATCTCTGAACTCTTGACAAGCACTGTGTTGAACTGAGATTGGTCTTGTGTTTTCATTATTTATTAAATATTTAACCTTTCAACTGTGGCTGTTTTGTGTAGAGATAATTTAAGCTCTAGAGTACTTGCATGTATTTAGTGATACTGTACTAAGCCACTCCAATAGCCTTAAAAGTTCTGGTCACACTTACTAATTGGATAATTTCTACCTTATAGCCTGGGCAGAGAAGGGGCATAGCTGGAGAACCTGTGCCAGCCTTTGCCAGGAGTGTTTGTGTGTTTGTATATAACTCATATCTCAAAGGATGTGTGTGTCAGCTACTTGGGCAGGGACACGAAGCACTGGTTGGACAGAGAGGATGCTGGAGGTTTTAGCTTGACCACTAGGCTGAGACCTGTACCCTATAGCTGTGCCAGTGGGTAGTCTTACTGGGGATCTGGAAAGAAAGGGAGAAACCAGCCTTGGACTGACTGTGATCTCTGTGGGCTTTTCAGGGGAAATTGTACTTTACTGTATGTGTACTTGTTATCCTTCCCAGTGTGCACACCCATCACTGGTGTTAGTGGTAAGGACTGAGGCTCCTTGATTACTGGGCCAGTGCATGTGCATCACAATCTGTGCAATATACACTTACATATATTCCAAGTAAGTGCAATATTTATTTATTACATCCATTATCGGTATTATTTAACTCATTCAAGTGCAATATTAGACAAATAACGTAGGCATTTCAATCTGTAGTGTGTTTTGTATTACTTTAAATAGGGAAGTAAATTTAACTCAGAGGAGGATATTCTTTTCATTTATGAGTGTTGGTAAATGTCTCTATCCTTCTTTGCATGCATTGTATTTGTTAGTTATGCTTATTCCTCTACTTGTATGTGTTGTTTCACTTTCCTTTGTAATCTCAAGAATTGAGCTGATGCATGAAATTTCATTTACGCTACGTGTGTAGTTTTACATGACAATAAAGTTTACTTTGACTTTGAAATGTATTAAAACAAAAAGGCTGAGCCATTATAGTATAAGTGAGAGCAACACTCAGTGGCCCTACACTCTCATTAGACTAAAGGATGAAAAATGGAAGGAGATAACAAGAAGCAAGATTATAGCGAGAACAGCTGGAATGATTTGTATGGTTTTAAGTCATAATTGGTTAGTAAAGATGTAGGAGAAAGTAGGAAATAAATGGAGGAAATAGAAAAACAATGAACTGAGGCTATGTAGAGTTGCTTAACAATAGACAGAAAGGGGATGAGTGAAATAAATTGTGCAATCTGTCTAATCTTAGTATTTTATGATTAGCATTCCATCATGAAGATTTTGAGGAACGGCAATGAAAAGCATCAGTGTTGAGGGAGAAGAAAATAGCATAGCAACAATAAGAATATAAGTAGTAAACTCAGCATGAGGGATACAAGGCTGGTCACAGGCCACTTGAATCTGTTTGGTCTTCCCTTGGGGGCTCCCCTCTAGCCTATGTCAGCATCATTATGCCTTATGTGGTCCAGAGGTTTGCCTGAAATTCACTAGTGCAGACCACAAGACATTTTCCTACTGGTAGTCTTGCTTACATAGTACTTACAAGTCTCATTAGTGGAGCAGACATTTCCGATCAGGCACTGCACTAGTGGCTAGTCCAGTATTAAAAGTAACTGCAGCTTCACGCCTCTTGTGTGGCTAAACTTGATAGTTCCTCACTTTCCCATAGTGGCTAGTTGCTGGTGTTTTGTGGTCAAGAGAGTTATCTACACCAAACGTATCCATCTGTTTTTTTGTACTGCCCCAGTCTTTGTCTTAGAAGATAATAAGACCAGGCTTAATCTAAATACTGATAGCAAAATATCATGCTTTCTCGTCTTGCTGACATGGGGTTTATGATTTGTTGCTAATGAATATAACAATATATGTCTGTAGAATATTAGCCATAAAAAATCCTGTGATCACTAAGACTAAGAGTTCAAAAGTATGAGAAAGCAACGCCTGGAGCAGCCATGAAAAATTACATATAAGGTGTGTACTGAGTGGGAAAGGCAGAGGCAGATAGAAACAATGATTCTCTTACCTGAAAAGGGGAAAAACTGTCACAGAAGTAGTTTGACTCATAAACGTACTGCAGGGGTAAGACGGTTTCAGAGTCGCACACACAATCTGTGAGGCAAGTAGAACATTAAAGCTAGAAAATGGTTGGATTTGACTGGGGGTAGTTTTAGGAAAAGGTGTCTTATAAACAGCAGATGAAACAGTGTAGGTTTTGCATATTCTCTCTAAATCCATACAAGTTTCCTTAAGGTATTCCTATTTCCTCCCATCTGCCAAAGCATGATGCTTTGTGACTACTCTAAATTACCCCTGAATATAATCCTTAGTGTTGCCTGTGACATGGCTGGAATAGATCTGCATATATTAGATCATCTACCCAGCTTATCAAGTAATTAAATAAGTAAAATACAATATTTCAGAAATATTTATAAGTGGAGTGATGTGACAGCAATGTCATTTCTAAGGAGAGGCTTAGATTATTACTATTAGTATTGTGGAGCATTTTGACAAAGTTCAACAGCTTTATGTGGTTTTGTAGAAATGCAGTGAAGGTACCAAGGTATAAGAATTAACTCGTTAAGGAACTTCAACCGTTTAGAGCAAGTGCAGTAGATGATTAGACACTGACAAAGAAAGAAAGGGGAACAATGAGATGAGAATGTATAATGGAGGTTACAAATGTATGCGTGCTCTTTTTGACACCCCCTTCCTCAGCCATTGAGCACAGTCGCATTAATTAATCTTGTTCAGCACTTCCTGGCATCTGTGAACAATGGGTAGGGGAGACAAGAGCTGGGAATTGTCATGAGGACAAATCTACCAGGTTTCATGTTTTAAAATAAGCCAACTTCTTAGTGGCATTCTCTGCTCAGTGTCATCTTCAGTGTTCCCACAGATGATGGAGTACGCAGAATAATTTACAAAGATATATTATTTAGTACTTAAACATTTGTTAACCAGTACAGAGCACTGCTCCACCTAAATGATTGTCAGGCTCACCACAGCAGAAATAAACCAACAAAATAATAAACTTTAATCAGTATCAGTGCAACAGTGGTAATATAAAAGTAAACATACAGAGATGTATAAATCAAGATAATACGAATCATACATTAAAATAATTATAAGTAGAAATGATACAAGAATTCAGTCAGTAAAATAAGTAAGAACATCATGTATCATAATGTTTCTTATCAAGAATATAATGTACAAAACAAAGTACTGACAGAATATGTGATTGTTGGGCAAAAGAGTAAAGCTCAAATTAAAAGATGGGAAGAAGGGAAAGGAGAGAGACAGAAAAGAGCAAAAAAACTGAAAAAGGGAAATGCCAGGTGGGGGGGGGGGCAGATATAAGTGTGCAGCTATCTCCTAGTCAAGTTCATAAAATCTGAGAAGTACAATGGGAGTAGAAACATATTTACTGGCAAGTCAAGGTGCATCTGCATGATGAAGTACAATATGGCTACAAGGCCTCAGCAGCCCATAAAGCAGGGCCTACATTGTGTGTCTGAATGAATAAAGCAGGCCATGAGAGAGGCAGTAGAGGAGATGTTGAATATAGGGGTAAGCCAGGACTTTGTATTTTAGCATGTCGCTTTATTTTTAATACACAGTAATAGCATATATTCCTGACATGTGATACAAAATAGTCAAGTCCAGGAAGCCATCATGGAAGGAAGGTTGGGATGGTAGGTGGGGAGCATCATATGAGGCACCTCACAAGAATAGTCCAAATAGGGCCCCACAATTGGTAAGGCCAGCCCTGTGAGGGAAGGATAAAACAGCTGGCTAGATGTAAAATGTAAGCAAATTGTGTAGTACAGCATGAAAGTAAAGTGATGTGAGAAGGTTTAGTGAGAAGAAAACCAGGACTTGACTAGGCAATGATGGTAAAGAGGAGACTGAAATTGAAGAGAAAAAGGACATAGAAAATGGTAAGAGTAATAGGGGAAATGGAGGACGGCACATATATGAATGATACTGAGACTCATGTGAGTATAGGAGGAAAGAAAAATTAATATAGCACAAGTCTAAAAAAAGGACAGCATGGGAAGGATTCACAGAAATAAACAAAAAAACGATTTTTGTCAGAATGATAGTGTAATGACAAGTGTGTGAGCTGTATTAGTAACTGCTGTATGACTGATATACTTAATTCTCTGAGAACGCGGTGCACATCTTTCAGTATCTTGTGTCTTATGATGAGATTCGGGTTAAGGAAATATAAAGCATTAAAACTATATATGTGAGTGCGTATCTGTCTAAATATCAATTTCATTTTTTTTTATTTCCTTAAGTCATAAAAGGGAGTTCAGAATTAACTTTGTTCAAATCCCATTACCCCATGAGATTTGTCCTATCTTGTGGGTTACAGGGTTTTATATGATGAATCATTGGGGAGAGGGGTGAGAGTATTTCTTTCTGCAATGATCCTGTATTCAAGTATTTAATGTGCTGAGCATTCTCATACAGCTATAAGATTCACATCAAATGACCAAAGCAGAAATGTTTAAAGTTAAAGAATCTAAATGGAGAAACTTAAGTATTCTTTTACTAGAACTTCATTTTACAGGAGTGCAAACCCCTCTGACCTCATGTGTAGGGCTTACCAGCACACTACCTTACAAATATATGTTAATTCTTAGGTCACTTATCCTCAAGATAAAGAAGAAGCATTTGCCCAGGGATTCAGAAATGTTGCAACGGTGACTGTGGTAAGTCAAACTTGTTCACTAGCAGCCAAACCAGTGTGTGCAATGAGCAGCACCTCATAGCAACCACATTAGACATCTATGGGAAGATTGTGTTTGACCAAACTATGGCCAGAGTAAAGTATGAGCAACTATTGCAAACACTGACTGTGCACAACTGTCTAGTATAGTCATTATGAAATCATGCCCATAGATGACAAAACTGAGGTGCTGAATTATTGTTGTGACTTAAGGCAAACAAAATGCAGAAAATGTCCTATGGGCCAAAGTAAGGCTATAATTGCTAATGGTTGATTGGAGAGGTGGTATTTGGGCAATGAAAACAACAGTGACTGACAGTCGGTGCCAAGGGAGCTGGTGAGAATAGCAGTGATGCAGAACACAAGGTGGTGTATTAAACATATTTACAGATGTCGAACTGAAATACCTGAACCTAGACAATGTGAAGCTTAGATAGATTTGGAGATACAGTAAAGTAAGATAATGTACCAACCTACAATACTCCTGACCTCATTTCATTCTATTTTATCAGTGTCTCTGCACAATAATATACATGTAATAAAAAATAAAATGTCAACCTGCAGGGAATTGAAGCTATGTAGGGGTCAGAAAAGTAGATTATCAGGAGAATGTCACACAACAAAATAGCAGAAGTCATGCTGAGGAGATCATGGAACAGAACACATATCATGGGAATGTTACACAAAAAAAGCCTGAAAGAAAAAATCAAGACAGGTCTGACGTGATTAGAACTATGGACTCTCTGCAGTGATAGTCAGACACCAAGATAAGCTATTGCAGAACTCATAGAGTAGGATTAAGAAAAACACATATCAGGAGAATGTCACATAAGAATGGACTGGAAGCAGAAGTAAAAATGGGGGGCCTCAAATGATTGTAGCCCAGGACACTCTGCAGTAATAGTCTCTTAAACACATTACTAACAAGTTGCGTTATTGCAGAAGTCATACTGAAGGAGTCAGGGAAACACATATCAGGGGAATGTTACATAAACACAGACAGATCTCAAGAGATTGGATCACATGACTTTCTGCAGTGATATATCAGGGAAATGTAATATAAGAACAGACTTAAAGCAGACAAATCTCAAGGGATTGGAAGCCAGAGTTCGCTGCAGTGACAATCGCTTAAACACAGCATTAACATGTTCACCCAGTGCGGATGTTGTACTGACCAGGACAACAAAAAAAACACATCAGGAGAATGTTACACAAGAACAGGCTGTAAGCAAAAGGCAAATGACAGGGCTCAAGGAATTGGAACCCAGAAGTTCTGCAGTGATAGCGTCTTAAACACTGCAATAGTAAACTGAGCCATTGCAGAAGTCATGCTGAAGGGGTCAAGAAAACACATATTGGCGAATGTTACACATAGAATGGAAGCACAAATGTAAAATAAAATATATAATACGAGGGGATTAGAACACCCCAGATCATTAGCAAACTGAGCCATGTCAGAGGAGAGAGAGAGAATAAATGTATAAGCTTTAGTACATTTCATACTTGAAAACTGCCCCACAATGGTTCTCAGCTCATTTGTGTGACTAATAGTGATATCTATAGCACAGGACATAGACTGGACTTCATTTTTCTATACAGTGAGAAATGTCATTTCTCAGTGGTTACATATGGGTATTAAGGCTGCTCTTTCTGACCCATCTTGCACTGTATGACCACAAAAAGAGTTTTGTAAGCCCGTTTGGGCATGTGTGTGAGATGTTTAGCTATTTTTGACCAGATTAAAGGTTGGGTTGAAAATGAAGTACAGGACAGAGATGAAAAGGGGAAGCAAGCATAGTGTAGAACAGAGGGTGATAAAATAAGGAATGAGCAGGATGGAGGCTGGGTAGGAGGAATAAACGTTATTTGTTGGACAGCAACCTATTTTTTAAGAGAAGATAAGGAAGTAAGGAAAATAAGAGGAAGATAGGAGAGGTAGATGAGATAGCAGGGGAAGACAGACAAGACTAATAGGGCGTGGTAACACAATTTTGAAGAGGCATCAGACAAACAGATGGTGAGGGGAGGAATGCTAAGTCAACAGGGGTGGGCATGCACACAAAATGGAGGAGAATACCAGGTAGAGAGATAGGACGGAGATGCAGTGGGAAATGACCCTGGGTACTATCACTACTAGGACCTATCTGAGAACATGAAGCTGAGCAGGAATGTGACTCAATATGCCGCTGGACCATGGTCTCCATGTGGCTGATGTCAGCATCCAACCTGTCAAAGATATCCACCACATAGTCTGTCAGTTGCTGAAGGGTGGCAAAGGTGTCACAAAGGTGTCACCTCCACTTGCATTGCTACAATCAGGCACCATTGTTGCACCCTGCAGTGCAGGAATACCTGAAGCAGGACATGCAGGTAGGGCAAGAGATGTGTTTGCAGCTGTGGCAAGTTGGGAACCAGACAGGGGCGGCCCGTGCTATTGGACTGCCGGACTGCAGCCCCCTCAACAAAAGAACTAAAAAGAAATTAAAAAAAAATTTTAAAATTCGCGGACTTCGCGCATGCGCAGTAGTCCAGACTACTGCGAGTCTACTGCGCATGCTCCCGGCAGTCCAGGTAGGGAAACATGAGGAGACGTCTGTGCACTTTATAGTGCACAGACTCGCTGGGAAAACGCGTCGGGGCCGGACTGTAACACCAGCAGTCAGTCTCTCTCGTCGGGAAGGTGTGTGTCCAGCAGTCAGTCTCTCGTCGGGAAGGTGTGTGTCCAGCAGTCAGTCTCTCTCGTCGGGAAGGTGTGTGTGTGTGTGTGTAAATGCCCCAGGTGCTCATGGTGGTGTGGTAGGGAATACCTCAGGCTTGAACCCTGTACCCTGTATGCAGGAGTTAAAGACTTGAGTTCCCTACCCACCACCATTTGTAAAAAAATTGCAGATTTTTGCCTGATATTTGATCTGATCTGTTCCTCATAATATCTGTGGTTTGTAAATGTTGCAATGCTTGATATTTGATGGTGTAGTAGTAGCATTGTTGCCTCACAGCTGCAGGTTCTCAGGTTTGATTCTTGGCTGGGGTTCCTTCTTTGTTGGGTCGTTTGCTTGATATTTGATGGTGTAGTAGTAGCAGTGTTGGGGTTCCTTCTTTGTGGGGTCTGTTTGCTTGATATTTGATGGTGTAGTAGTAGCATTGTTGCCTCACAGCTGCAGGTTCTCAAGTTTGCTTCTTGGCTGGGGTGCCTTCTTTGTGGGGTCTGTATCTTCTCCCTGTGTTTGTGTGGGTTTGCTTTTGTGTCCTCCCATGTTACAAATACATGTCTGCATTATTTCTTCCTGGGCCTCTGCTGAAAATTGTTTTTTTGTTCCAAGTCAGACTGTCCTGATTAACAAATGTTAAATAAAATTGACAGGCATTTGAATTTCAGACTTCAGGTTTCTGAATGTTTAAGTCCTTGCATATTTGATGGTGCAGTGGTAGTATTGTTGCCTCACAGCTATAGGTTTTCTGGTTTGATTCTTGGCTGTGGTGCCTTCTGTGTGGAGTCTGCATCTCCTCCCTGTGTTTGTGTGGATTTGCTCTGGTGCCCTGTCATTTTACAAAGACGTGTCTGCAGTATTTCTCCCTGGGTCTCTGCTGAAAATTGTTTTTATTCTGTCAGCAGTAAAATTGACAGGCATTTGAATTTCAGACTTCATGTTCTTCAGAAAATACATAGTAACACAACCGTAACACAACCTTTTATTCTAGCAATTTTCTAAGTTTATAAGATGAATATTTGAAATTTGTCCCTATTTTTGGGACTGCATTCCCTCATTATTGGCTTCGTCCAGGTCTTTTGTGCTAAGGTTGACAGCTATGGCAAGAACTGAATTCACTGAATGTTTGAGGGCTGTATTCCCTCATTACTGGGTTTGTCCAGGTGTTTTGTACTAAGAGGTTGACAGCTATGGTGAGAACTGAATTCACTAAATGATAGCCATTTAAGTTTCAGTCTTCCTCTTTTACAAAACAGCTGATTTGGCGTAGTGGTATGTTGCTCTGTTTTGCACAGGGAGCTTGGCAGTAAAATGTATGGTTCTAGCAACTTTCCAAGATTATACAAGCAATGTTTGTGTCCCTGTTTTTTGGGATTTTGACCCCCCCCCCCCAATACATTTTGGCTTTTTCCAGTTTTCTTGTGCTGCAAAATTGAGTATTGAGTAGATTTTACAAGGAGCTGAGAGCTGCAGGGGAACAGAAGTTTAGTGCTGCTTAAATGAAGTTGCTTTGCCTTGTTAATAGCACAACAAGTTGTGTACTTGTCTTTGATGCAGAAGGCTGTGGGTTCTACTCCCACAAGGGGTGGATGCTGCTGTACTAAGAATGTTCTCCTTGGTGAAGATACTAACTATGAGTTCGTTATCAGTTTGCCATCCATTTCCTCTTGCAATATTACTAGCTTATCATTTTTGTAATATAATATAGGCAATTTATTCCTGAGGGGCAACAGGCACTTTATTTTTCGATGAAACCATTAAATATAAAGGTGTTTGCTAGCAGCAACCTCTTCATTAGTTACAGATTTCTTTAATGTGGAATTATTTAGATGACTTTTACTTCAGAGATAGTGCATATTTACTGATAATGGACTGTAGAATTGTATATATTTACTGATAATGGACTGTAGAATTGTGCATATTTACTGATAATGGTGGACTGTAGAATTGTGCATATTTACTGATAATGGTGGACTGCGGAAGTCTGCGTAGACTTTTATGATAAATGTTCTGAACTGGGCAGTTTTGTCATTATGGGTGCATGCATTTTGTTTCATTGTTTACTGGAAAAATGTTCAAAACAAATTTAAAACGCCCTCTAACAACTGTAATATATTGTACAAGGAATATAATTTAGTACAATGAGGAAGGTGTATCAAAGAGCAAATGTATGTTTCATATGCATGGGGCCTATGATTTGAAAACAGCCCAAAATTAATCTTTATCTGCCACTGGCAAAATGTATTTTCTTTGAATGTGGGTTTCAATGCTGTTTCAATGAATGTGAGTTTCAAGAGCAGAGAAGTTTTAATGCTAAGTTTTCATTGTGAGACTGCATTGCTTTCTTTAGTAGATGACTTAGTGTTTGTGCTGTAGAATACAAAATAAAACTTTCAAATGAAGTCCAACTCATCATACAAGTAAAGCAGTATGCACATTAGTGTTTATGGTAAATGGAGTGAAATAGCCAAGTAATGGTTCATAGGAATGGCTGCAGAGGCTCCATTCAACTGTGATTTTGTCAGGGTGGAAGGGCAGCAAACTCAGACAGGCCCAGCTGAACTATACCTCCCAACTGTCCAGATTTTCAAAGAATGAATAGATTTTTGCTTCTTATTTTTGGTTTGTTCTTCATAAAATTTGTAGTTTTCTGGCAAATCATTTAGAAATTAAGTCACTAAATAATGATACACTGAGTTTCAGACTTCATAACCTTCAGAAAAATGCATGCTAAAGTAAGAACTGTTATTATATCAACTGTCTCAATTTATACAAGAGCAATTTTTAGTACTGTTTATATGTTCCCCCAGTATCTTTGGCCTTGTTCAGATTTACTGCATTAACAGGTTGAGAGGTACATGCAAATAAATTGCTTTATAGAATTAGGCATAGCCAACCTCTCAACTGTCTCCGATTTTGGCTTAAAATGTTGCTCTTCCCCTAATAATCCCTCCATGAAATAGCAATTTTGGAAGAAAACATGGAGGGTTTACAATTAAGAAATAACTGTAATAATCAAAGTTATAGATTACTTGAAATGCATGTAGATTCTTTTATTTTGTCAGCTGCTCAAGTTAGCAGTACTAATATTAAAGTGTCCCTTCTTTGACAGGTTCCCAGCTGTATTGTGTGGCTATTTTATATTTTGCATCACATTTGGTCCATTTTCATAAAATTGTGTTTTTGGCAAATTAGTGACAAATCACTAAAGACTGAAGTTAGAAAATAATGGCAGACATTTGAGTTTCAGATTTTATACCCTTCAGAAAAGTCATACTAATGCAAGACCTATTCTATTATCTTTCTAAGTTTATTAGAGCAATATTTAAAAATTGTCCTTATTTGTGGGCATTTGTCCCACTTCTGTGTATGGCTTTGTCCAGATTTCTTGCTCTGAGGTTGAGAGGTATGACACGTGTCAGGGCCATCACAGTCAGCCAGAGACATTTCAAATTGTGACATACTTGTTGCACCCCACTCCACCATGTACTGACTCTGGATGTGTCCAAGCAAGGCAAGGAGTAGTTATACAGTGTAAATGTGCAGTGTGCCCCCCCCCCATCCAAGGTAGACACAAGTACTATAGTGGCTTTTCATCTGTCCTTGATTTTGCAGAAAGGTCTGGTTTCTGTCATATTTTTGTACTGTTGATTTATGCTTATTACTCAAAGTGCCTGTTGCTCTGTGTTTAAGTAGCAATGCTTTAATGACCATAATGTAAGCTTGTCTGAGATCATAAGATGCAAGTAAGCTTTAATAAGCATACTGTTAAAGAATTGCCAACATTGAACGCCTTTCTGTTGTTGCCATGCAGAGAATACTCGACTAGATAATGTATAAGCCTTGGGTATTAAAGGACAGGATTCCATTATTTTAAAAGCTCATTACACTTGTTGGAGACTTCCAGTCATCTCTACAGACTTTACCCGTAAACTAAACAGAATGCCAATCATGTGTGGTCCATAACCTGTACAGTAATCCTTTAAGCAATGCATCTTGAGCTTGTTTCTTGTTTGCTTTTCATTTTTTACTTACATGTTTTCCCCATGAAACAAGTAGATAGTTGTCAGGCAGCAGGTCTTTTTTGGATAAGAAACATTTTTACAAGTGGGGCATCACAGAGATTTCTACTTTCAGCATGTTACTTGGCACTTTAATAAAGCTGAATATAAATTATAATTAGAACTGCAGTGCAAGGAGAAGTGGTTTGAGTTGAGTGCTTCTGGTTTGGCTTGTACTTGATTTTGACTGGCATTCCAGTAATGTATTTAAAAAGTAATTTATTTGTTCATGCCTCACAACCTTTTGTTTCCATCTAGATATTAAGTAAGCTGTCATGCAGCCAATGCATTGAAATATTTTTATTCTTCTACACTTATTTTTGTCTTGACTGGACTCTCATAATGATGGTTTGCCACCCAGGGCAGTGTATTTAATTAAAGTTAGTTTTTGTGGTTTTGAGCATAGCTCCTCCCCTTTCTGGTTGGCCACACCCCTTCCCCTTGAACCCACCCATTCAGCTGGCTCCTGCAGCCCCCCTTTGATTTGAAGTCACCAGCCGCCACTTGGAACCAGATGTGCAGGCTTCATAGGTAAGTACTATGCAAGTGGTCTGCAGACCATTTCAAACCTAGTCAAAACAATATATTCAAAATTTCCCTCTAGCCTCAAGAAGGTCAAGACATGATAGACCAGTAGAGAATTTCAGGCTGCCCTTCCGATTATCCTGGTTTAACTTAAAGGTGGCAAGGATGCTACTCTGCTTGACATGTAGTGGAAGTCTGTTGCAGAGGTGAAGGATATACTGGGATATGAATCAATCAAGCTAATGTTTCTTATTTATCTGTTGCTGAATACTTAGTTCCTTTAACTGAGTATTTTATGAACCATTAGTTCTGCAAAGGAATACGAGCTCAAATAGGGGTGGATCTTTCATGACATGAAAGGCTAGAAAAAGATCTCCAAGGAGGAGTCTGTAACAGGCTAAGTACAGTGCTGTCAGTCTCTTCTGATAACTAAGATTTTTGAACCCACTGATCTTTTTAGTTATGAATCTCTCTGAGGTCTTTCAGATTCTGTGATATGTTTAGATAAACACATGCCAAAAGGTGTGTTATACTCAGTAATGGGTCTGATAATTCCCCACAACTTCTCTAGCCAGCCTGATTGAGAAGGGTATCTTCAGACAGTGTCAGAAATGTTTTATGCTGTTTGATGACCATCTATTACTCAAACAGCATTGCACAGGGTATGAGAGACGTACATATATAATATGCATAGAGGCAAAAATCTCACACATAGAAAATTTAGACATGAAAATCAACAGCAATACGCCACACCTCTCCAAGGCCATCACAATACACATAATCCACTATATACTGAGGTTCTAAAAATTAACTTGCCTAAACATCAAAGACCTCCAATACACAACACAGGCACATTAACCCTACTTCCTCACATAGCACAAGGAGTCCCAAAATCACAGATGCTATGACCATAAGGCAAGCATCGATCCAAATATTCTTGTTATAGGTGACTCCATTGTAAGACATAAAGATGTGACTCCTATCAGGCTGAGCAAAGAAAGAGTGAAGGTTAATTACTTGTCTGGTGGCAGGATCCATCGGATCCTTCATGCACTCAAGACCTTGAACAACAAGTACCAGTATGACTGTCATAGTTCATGCCACTGTCAAAGACTTGAAGTGTACCTCCCTGGATTATATGAATAGAGACATGATGGAGCTCTCAGACTATATGTCCAAGGCAGGTATGAGCCTAACATTGAGCAGCATTCGATCTTCTGCAAAGATGATGCCACAGTATGAGCAAAAAATAATTGATTTCAATAATAGGTTTTGGTTTTGGTATCATTGAAAGGGGGTCCAATATTTTTCAGCCTGGGATGATATCGTCAACAGACCACTCTGCTTCACCGGGGATGGCCTACATCTGTTTTCTCTAGGGTTTCAATTACTGGCAAAGGTATTGTCTACCACTATAATGCCTTTTTAGGCAATGCCAACTGGATAAACCTACCAACATAATGAAACAAGCAAAGGAAAATATGAAGGTGTTACTGATCAATGCGAGGGGCCTGAACAAGAAACACCACTCTCTACAAGCCTTTCTCACCCTGGAGGACATTAACATCTGTGCATAGACTGAGACATGGTTTAAAATAGCAGAGAGCACTCTAGCTGTGCAGGGCTATAATGTCTTCCATATGTTTAGAGGAGCTACTGTGCAGGATGGGGAAAAAGGTGGAGGTGTATCAGTCTACAGTCAGAAGAAATTCACATCAAGGTTAGCAGGAGGTGTATCAGTTTACATTCAGAAGAGATTCACATCAAGGCTAGCAAAGGTCCCATGCCATACATATTACAAACCTAACAAATCTGAGCATTGTCTGTACTAGTACAAGGATGCTAAGGCCTGGAACTCCTTACCTGTATCCATCAGGTCTATACCTCCTCTCCCATCTTTTAAACCACCCTGAAAGACTTCTGAACTAAAATCATGCGCTGTTCAGGCTAAAAACCAGGATAAACTATACCTCTAAATGTGAGCAAGTACCTTTTCATTCCTTATACCTCCTTACTCTCCTTTCTTCACTTACTTTCTTACTGCTATCAAATTCTCTTCCTTGTCTTTCTCTCAAAATATACCGTAAGCCTGTTTTTCCCTCACTTCATATTGCAGTTCCTATTTCTATTAGACTAAATTTCTTTTAATTTCACTACAAAATGTTTAAAATTTTTCTAAATATTAAAATGATTGTCATATACCTTGAATAGATTCTTAACCAAAGTTTTATATTATGTCCAATTTGTTATAATTATTTAAATTACAGATATTTTTGTTTTACTTTTGAAGATTGTAAAAATTATTGTTAAAATGTTTTATTGTAATTTGAAGCTTTTCTCCCTGGGCCTCCACTGAAAATGGACTTCTATCAGTCTGACTTTCCCAGTAATCAAATGTTGATAAATAAATAAATAAATAAATAAATAAGCTAGCTATAGAACTCCCCTTATGACAAAAGAAAACCATAAAATCTAAATACAGGAACTAGAATCATTCAATATTAAACCCAATACCATTCCGCTAGGTGATCTAAACTATCGATCTTTAGACTGGGAAACCTACACCACCACTAGTGCACAAGCACAGAGATTCCTGGACTGTGCCAATACAAATGTTCTGGAGCAATTAGTCAGATTACCAACTAGGGTGAATAATATATTGGATCTTGTCTTTACTTCTATGGGAGCATCTTGCACCATACCTTGTGTATCTTCACTTGTAAGGTGTGACCATAAAGCAGCCTCATTCGAAATAAAACTGAAACTATCCCTTCCATCCAGGGTACCTTTAGAAATTTCTTTAAGACAAAATATCTACCCTAAGTGATACACTGGCAAGCTTCAAATCCTCAACAAATCCAGTTAATTCCACTGAATATGCAGAAATAGTCACCACCAGCTGCAGTGATGCAGCTGTAACCTGCAGGAATAAGCACAGGGCAAACCCCAGAAAAAACATACATGGTAGAACCATAATATCAACAGACTTTATAATAAAAGGAAAATAATATTGACCAAAAGTAAGAGGAGTGACTTGCAGAATGATAGAACCTTTGTCACTGAGTAAACAAACAACTCAGCAGCTTAATAAAATCCATCAAAGCCAAGCTTGAGGATAAAATAGCTATCCAGGCCAAACTTTAGCTCTAAATTTAACCCTCCTTCTGTCCATATACTTGAAACTGGCTCACCTCCAGCTATTATACAGGACCAAGTTCAAAAAGTTATATCTTTTTTCTTCTTCTTCTCCTTTTGGCTTTTATTAGGGGTCACCACAGTGGAACAATGGTCCACAGAATGATTGGCAGTGGAATTTTTTACAGTGTCAAGTTGTCAGCCTGGTGCCCAGCCTTCCACAGAATATCAAAAGGTGCTATCAAAAGCTAAAACTACTACACTAATGGGTCCTGACAATATCCCTGGATACATCTTAAACAGCATAAAGCACGATTTAGCCACACTCCTAACAACAGTGTTCAGTCTCAGCCTTCATAAGGTTTTGTACCAAGCGAATGCAGAACAGCTACATTCATTCCCCACATAAGGGAGGAACTTCCACAGACCCAGACAATTACAGACCCATAATTTTAACTAGCCACATATGCAAAGCCATGGAAAGACTTGTCATGGAATTAATCAATCAGGACATATGGAATCTCCAAACACTAGATCCTTTTCAATTTGGATTTGTCAAGGGAAGGTAATGTTTACTCAGCCTGTTGGATTTTTTTGAAATGGTCACCAAAGGAATGGATGAAGGTAAAATGGCACATACCACATAACTTGACCTTGCCAAAGATTTTGATACAATTCCCCACTCAGGTATAGCAGAAAAGCTAAATAAACTGGGAATAAACTCCTATGTCACCCACTGGATTGATATCTGACTAACAGATAGGCTGCAGATATAGAAATAGGGGAAGTTACCTCCACAAAAAGACCAGTCTCCAGTGGAATCCCACAGGGTTCTGTGCTGGGATCTCTGCTGCTTGACATCTACTTTTCTGAAGTAAAAGCCAATACCAAAGGGCTCTGTCTGACAAAGTTTATGCATGCCTGCAAGCTAGGAGGAGTCATTGTATACCCAAATGACTTACCCATCTTGCAGGATGGTTTGTGTCACATAAATAACTGGTGTCAAAATCATGGTCTGAAACTAAATGCCAAAAATGCATTATTGTGCCACAGGGAGCTACCACATTGACAATATGCCCCTAAGAGTTGACCCAGTTGTTCAGGATTTGGGAACTTAAGTAGATAGTGGCCTAACCTTTGATCAATGTGCATTTATTGCAGTAAGAAATGTCTTCTATATTGCATAGCTTGTAAACAAAGGGATTGTGTCTTGATTTAGGGATGTCACTGTTCCCCTTTACTAAGCCCTCATTAAGCCAATTCTTGAATATAATGCCTTCTTTGGCATGTATCTGTCCGGGCACATGCAGCAACTGGAACACCCAGAGAGATACCTTACTAAAAGAATAAAAGGCCTAAACAACATGTCCTACATAAGACAAGCACAAACTGTCCGGAAGCCATAAACCACCAAATAAGACAAGCATATGACTGCAGACGAAAAGCGCTTCATTTAATAAAACTCTTTGTTGTCCTGTGGCTGCTGTTGTTCTACTATTATTTTATACCTTCTACTGCACCGGATTCATTCATCTAGTTTCCCAACATGTCCTACATAGACTGGCTCAAAGTCCTGTCACTATACTCAATAAACCACAGACTTCTAAGACGTGACCTGTATCTGGCATACAAGCTGCTGATGGATTTACTGTACAACAGCAAGTCAAATGGCATCCGAAATACTTGGTCTAGGGATCTAAATCTTTTCTGCATCATTAATAGAACAGTTTAGAAGGACAGGGATATTTTGCACAAGATATTGCTGTTATGGAACAGACTCCCCATCCACATGAAAGTCCATCCCTGTCCATTTTCAAGCATAACTTAATCTATGGATGAGATACAAAAAAGTCACCCCAGGACTGCACCCTGTGCTACTAATGGAAAGTTACAGCTCTTAAATGGTTAATGCCATGTATGAATCCTCTCAAATTATCTGTGGTATCTTATTAGGGGTAATATATAATTATCAACCACGGAATGGGTAAGGCCAATCTATAACCAAATGGGATTGGTTATTTCAAGCACAGAAATGAAAATAGGAAAGGGCCCTAAACTAAATCTTATAGTATACCATTGGTAACTGTTTTGCTGTCAGAAGTGGCATCTGTAAGTTAACCTTAACCACAAGGGGTCGGTCAGACAACAAGTTAGCTATCCATCATACAGTATAAGAATTTATATTCATATTTACAAGTCTGTCAATAACACTTGCATGGGGAATAGTGTCAAAGGCTGTGGCCGGGTCTAGATATGCTGAATGCACTGCATAACCACTATCCACTGCTTCTGTTACTTTTTCAAAAGAAATTTATTTGGTTAAAAAGACAGAATCTTCCTTTGATAAAGCTTAATCGGTGAGGGTACAGCTTTGAGAGAGTTTCAATGTCCGGATTAATAAGGTCTAATATAATGTGTTCCATAGCTTTATGTATGGTGCTAATGAGACTAATGGATCCGTAGTTACCAGGGTCTGTGGTTGGGCCACCATTGTGTAATGGCATTGCAATAGCTTCAGCCGCTGCTGGTGGTGGTGGTGCTGCTCTGCCATGGGTGGACAGCTGATAGGCCTTGCCAATGGGCAGGTTGCAGGTTGCAGGTTGCTGTGCTACTACATACAATAGTAGAACAAATATAAATAAACAAAAATGTATGCAAGACAAAGGATAGGGGACAAAGAGGGTGGGTACTGAGAAATATAAACACAATAACTGCCATCCAAGTATTGTTGCTAATGATAAAGTTAAACAGAATGCCCTTTGCAAAGCATCAAATAATCATCATGTCAGAACCCTTGATATAACTAGGTAGATAGATGTAGATATACATATAGATATAGATAAAGACAAATATAAACAGATATAGCTATATGCAAGAGAGGCCTGAAGTAACATCCAGTCTGAAATGCAGTATTACAGATCGAAGATTAATGCCTGGGGCTGTTTAGCCAGTCCCTGTACCTGTGGTCAGAGATACATTTTGATATCTGAGATTACTGTAGATATAGAAAGAAAACATGCTACCCAGACAGACAGGAATTTCAATCACAGGTGTTAAGGGAAGGACAGGCAATTCTACTGCAAGTTGTGAAATATCCAGCCAAAAAATAATGATGACCTTATAGATATATAGATATAGATATAGATATAGATATAGATATAGATATAGATATAGATATAGCTATAGATATAGATATAGATATAGATAGAATCTTCACTCTATACCAGTACTGACAGATGTTGCTCTGGTGTATGAAAAATCATGCATGTCTATATCCTAAACTGTATTTTTAATTTTAATTATGTTTTTCTACACATTGATAGTTGCTACCACTTAGCTTTCTGAGTGTCTCTATTTTACTGCTCTATGTTTTATGTACTAGGAAACACATTTTTGATGTTACTACGCTTTAACATAGTGGCGTTAGGACCCTGAAGTGTATTTCTTGCTTCATGGCCTCAACAGTTCTATACCAGCGTAGTAGCAACATGTGACTGGATACGCGAATAGGTAACAGGCATTAAACCCTAGACTAACGGCATTTATTATTGACGTTTTGATAAGGTTTACATTATAGCAGGGAATTTCTTGGATTAAGAGCTCGATTTGCAATGAAGCCATTGAAAATATGTTGTATATACATGCTAAACTGGATATATTCTAAGTTTTAACTGTTTGGTACCAGCGATGGAATGGGAGTTTCTTGAAGTAAACAATACACACGAGAATGTCAATATGTGAGTAGCGAGTTATGGTATACATTGAGCAATTCAGTTTTTTAAGAGTTGACGTTGTGATTACTACTTTTATTCCTTATTCATGTTGTGTATAGGGTAGAGTGTTTGTTTTTAACATAATGAAATGCAATACTTGATTTGATGCAACATAGAAGGGAAGCGTATGGATGATAAAGCACTGTTGATTAAGTTTCATTATTAATTAAGGTGCGAATAAGCAATTGAATTAATGAGCCTGCCAAAAAGTTAGGTATATAAATGGGAATTGTTTTGTGTAACTGTATCTGATGAAGCGTAGCTTGCACTACGTGAAAGCGCTTATTCCTTGTTCTAAAATAAATGTTTTTTATTATACATGGTGATTGCCTGTTGGACTTTACTTGTGCTGAAGAAGCTTTATCGTGGTGACTGTTCTCACTCTTCATTTACTATATGCAAGAGAGGCCTGAAGTAACAGCCAGCCTGAAATGCAATATTACAGATCGAAGATTAATGCCTGGGGCTGTTTAGCCAGTCCCTGTACCTGTGGTCAGAGATACATTTTGATATCTGAGATTACTGTAGATATAGAAAGAAAACATGCTACCCAGACAGACAGGAATTTCAATCACAGGTGTTAAGGGAAGGACAGGCAATTCTACTGCAAGTTGTGAAATATCCAGCCAAAAAATAATGATGACCTTATAGATATATAGATATAGATATAGATATAGATATAGCTATAGATATAGATATAGATAGAATCTTCGCTCTATACCAGTACTGACAGATGTTGCTCTGGTGTATGAAAAATCATACATTATTTTTAATGCCTACTGCTACTATTAAATGTTAAATAGATTTATGACAGCATGTACAATCACCATGGTGCTATCTTTGGCTCTACAGACTGTTCATTACCTCATCTTTTCCTTTTGATGTCTTTAGGGGCTAGAGACATGAAAAAGCCATAATGAAAAATGTGATGGTGGCATGTAGTGGCAGATTATTTAAGTAGCTAAAATAAGTTTTACTTACACTGAAGAGGTGGTGACTGCATATAAACGTCTTCCTCCCACAGGCAAGGGAGGTCAGGATTGCGATACCTCATGTAATTTTAATGGTGATGGCAGTGATTTCCCATGAATGAAATGGGGCACCATTACCTTATATACACTGTATAAGTTTGTCTCCTTAAATATAAATGGTCTGCAGATGTACAGAGGACATAATCAGCATTACCCTACCTTATATCCAATAAAAAAACCTTTCTAATAGTTCTGTAAAAATATATAACTTTGTATTTACCCAAAAGTAGCATAAGAATTATAGCCTGTATTTGCTAAACATAGTCTCAGTAGCTGTCATTTGATCCGACAGCTTTTACCCATCACCCTCTACTTTTCCCATCACACTCAAAGGGAAAATTCAAACATCCTTAACTGAAAGGAACAAACTTTGGCTAGCAAAATTATACTATAGTGTTAAGCACTACAACCATTAATAATTGCCATTTGACTGTTAAGTTCCCCCCACCCTCTGCCTTCCCCATTACACTCAAGGGAAAAGTTCAACATCCATAACTAAAAGGAACACACTCTAGCTAAGAGTATTACACTACACTGTTAAACACTATGCCCGTTAAATCTGCTGTGGTTTGAACTTTTATATCCTTATAGTTGTGTATAATGGACTTTTATATCCATATAGTTGTGTATAGTAGCTGGACTGAAGTATTGACCTTCTATAAGAATAATCCACTGAATGCTTTCTGGGATCTCCAGACATTCCCAGCATGTGGATCCTGCTTTGTTTTCCATTGCTTTGCTCGGGCTTACTGCACTCTCCTGCCTTACCCCAATTCCCACCCACTCTTCCTTACTCTACATTTATTCTACACCATATCCCACTCCCTAAAAGATTTGACCACTCAGCATCAGGATAGTACAAAGCTCCTTCCCCACTATATAATTACATAATGTCTTGATAATCCCAGCCTCTCTCTCATCCATCCCACTCAAAAAACTGTACTGGGTTTTATATAGGTAAAACTGAAAAACATTTTAAGGAGAGGATTTATGAGCACCAGTACAATATTGTTAGACAAAATAATACAAATTCATTGGCAAAACATATAATGGAGAATTGTGAGCACCATTTCTCCTACCTAGTTATAGAACAAGTGAACAAGTTACTAGGGAATTAAGGGGTGTTCCGTGGCAACTCCATTTAGAGGAACGTGAACTGTTTTGGCAGCTTAAGCTGAATGCTTATGCCTACCCTGGTCTTAATGATCAATGTTCTTTGAAATGTATTTTAAAACTGAAGGTTTTAAAAAGATAATTTGTATAGGAATGGTTCTTGATATTCCCCGGGATTCATGAAGCTTGCGCCAGGCGCAGGCATAGCGTAGGTGGTATAATGCCAAATATGGCCATCGAGCGATTCAGGTATGATCCAATTCCACGTGCACTACCGGCGTACGCCAGAACTGCGCAGCCCCTGGCTTAGGTATGCTAATCACTCCATGCACAGTGTCACACCATGCAAATGAAGGCATATAGTGATTCATTAAGTGGTGCAGGCCGTAGCGTAAGCCCACGGAAATGTAAACCAAACAACACGGTTTACATTTTCCCAAACAGAGCATCGGAGCTATGGAAGCGGGCCAGACCCAGGTATCACAACGTTAACATATGCCAATGGCGAAATACACAGCCAATGGCATAACGAAAGATGCACAACACGTAAATAACAACATTTAATGTCATGTCCACAGTAACGCACAGCACAACCGCAGGGCATGTGTGCGGAAGCTGTAACATAAAGAAATAATATAAAAATGTCATAAAATCGCAACATAATGGAAATCAGGGTTACAGCATAATACACAATAGTAGGCATGGAACACCACAACCAAGGTGCAAGGGTTGCTAAGGGCCTGCGATAGTGTTCGGCGCGGTAACTATGAATTAGTAGTCAATGCCATGCAAATGAGGCAGATAATACTGAATCGCAAATGTGCCGCCGGATGAAGGTTGTACCATAGGGCGCAGCAGTATAACACCGAGGAGTGGCTCAGAGGAGATACATGACATCAGCAGAGGGGTGTGCCACCATAGCAGTAAGCACATTGGAGCAATGCAAATCTGGACTGTCCATTGCTAAGCAAAGCTGCAGGACAGGCGTGGGGAGGAAGGTATAGAATTGTTTAGCTGAGAGCACACATGGTGCCCAAAAGCACATGTGTACAGGGATGAAAACGTGCCCAAAACCCAGTAATCGGATGCACGTGCCACGAACACTAGCACAAACAGGAAGGTCAGGGGAAGAAAAGAAGGAAATGCTGAAGTAGGGTAATTGGAGTACTAATGAGCAATCAACACCAATCAACCCATGATGGCCAATCGATGGCAGCTGACAAGTCTGCCTGCAGAAACCTGCAAAACAGGATAGGGGAGGCATTGGAATGCAAAGAAAGGAGGGGAGGTATTGGATTGCAAAGATAGGAGACCTGACACAGCAGAGAAAAGCAAATCGACAGCAGACCGGCAGTAGCACACATAACGCAAGATATGCCAGGTGCAAGAAAGTACAAATGAAAGTAGGCTGCAGGATGCACGCCAGAAAATGGTAGGTGCAATGTGCAGAAATGTAAAGGGAAGGTCAAGAGGTAATCCACGGCAGCCAAATGTAATTTAACACCAAAGGCACCACAATAGTAGTTCCGGCAGTAAAACACATAAGATACCCTGTAGCTACGATCGTACATACACACCCTATGACATCATCGATGTTCACAGCACAATAGTATAAAGTGTGAAACACACCTGTGTATTCCCAAACACTGCACCATAGGTGTAAACACATGGGGAACTTTTAAAATGTACATGTTGGGAGCTGCCATAGCTGTGATTCATCAGCATGTGTTAGAGACTGATGGTGTTGTGGAGGATGATGCCGACAACCACCGCAGGCCTCGGAGGAGAAGGAGAGTTTTCAGACCAAGGGTAACCTACCAGGGGCTACATGACCTGGGGATAGTAGAGCGTTACAGGGTGGACAGAGACATCTTACAGCAAATAGTGGAGCTGTGCCGGCCACGCCTGAGAACCAGAAACAACAGAGGGGAACCCATCCCAGTGGACACGAAGGTATGTGTAAGACTGCGAATACTGGCCACAGGTACCTTTCAAAGGCCAACTGGAGATATAATGAGTATCTCACAGGCATCAGCATCCAGGGTACTACACCAGTTCCTGGATGCCATGTTACCACATGCCAATGAGCAGATATACTTCCCCTGAACTCAGGAGGAGTTGGTCAGCAATATGTGCCACTTCCACCATGTGGCACACTACCCGGAGTTACTGGGTGCGATAGACTGCACGCACATACAAATCAAGTCACCACCCGGTGAGCATGGTAGGTGCTACATAAACCACAAGTGATTCCACTCCATCAACTGCCAGGTCATGTGCAATGCCCAGGGCATTATCATGGATGTGTGTGCTGGCAGCCCTGAAAGCTACCATGACTCCCATATCTGGCATTCCTCACAGCAGTATCAGGTATTTGTCAGGGGGGACATCCCAAATGGCCATCTTGTGGGGGATGCTGGCTATGCACTGGAGCCGTGGATGATGACTCCCATCAGAAATGCACACACACACCAATGCAAGAATGCCATAATGAGGCACACGCACAAACCAGAATCATCATAGAGCGTGTGTTCGGGATGCTGAAATCAGGGTTCCGGTGCTTGGATACATCTGGTGGAGCCTTGCAGTACTCTCAAGGCACGTGTGCCCACATCGTCATAGTATGTGCCATGCTACATAATATGATCCTGCGGAAGCAGCTGCAGCAGGGACAAAATGGTGAAGGCCCTCATAGCCCACCGCAATTGCCAAGGCCATTACAGGCACAGAGGGATTCAGACCATGAACACACTGTGCCAGCCCCAGTAGGCAGACGGTGGCGTGCCCAATATGCCTACGCCTTGGCAAAGAGGGAACTTATAGCACATACTCTGACAGTGTAGGCCCCTACGGACTGACACCTCTCCACCTGCACACACAGTAAAATGGATGGCACACAAACATGACCACCTGTAAATTGTAATGTATAGGTGGCCCAATGTGTGACTCCTACATAGGCAGCCCTCAAACATTGTAAACACAACAGCTAGTGGAACACAGAATGCCAACACCTGAACAGTACATGAGCCTTACAGCATATGGTGGTGCTGTGTGCCTGTCACATTCCCCGCCAGATATATATATATATATATATATATATATATATATATATATATATATATATAGATATAGATATATATATATATGTACACATATGCATGTATATAATACAGATAGAAAGGGCAATAGAGTGATATATGTTGATATAGATGGATTCAGCGATATCTGCAAATATAATAGATAGTTCAACGACATTCATAACACCTTGGAGGTACAAATAAATAGGATACCGCCAACTATGGAATGTGTAACATACCGACATGCGTAACCACGAGGCTGAAAGACCGATAGAACACAGTACCGGAACAGTACAGCCGCGAGTAATAGTCACTGCTGCCGGTGTTGCGGTCCACGTAGGTACTGTGTTCAACTGTGTTTGTGAGTGCTGTAGTCTGTGTAAGTGTGCATTGAGGGTGCCATGTGCATCTCCGTGTGACTGTAATGTGTGTGTGTGTCCGCAACATGTGTTTGTTAGTGCCAAGTCAGAGGCAGATCAGTAAGGTAGGTGTGGGTATAGCTAGCCGTAGGCATATGGTTACCACCTGTCCCACAGTAGGAGGGACAGCCCCACCCTGGGCAGGTGTGTCCTGACATAAAACAGTACAAAGGGAAAATGTCCGAGATGGTAGGACATTAATATGTCCCATATATAATGTAATAGTCGTATTTAATAGTTATGCCTGTATGTAAGAAACGTAAATGTTACATGCAATATGATAAGTAGCCAAAGTCCCACAACAATAGGTATATATTGAGGATAAAAGTATGTGCTAACCTGTGTACTGACCGTGGCTACGTGTTGGCCTGTAAACACCACTGTGTGTCCCGCAGGTGTCCAACAATGACCATATGAAAAGGTGGCAACCCATGGCAAACAGGCTCTTCTACCAACACAACTGCAATGACTGCAAATATCTGGGACAGAAATACAAGGGATAGCTGTCACTTACACATATCCCTTGATATATCGCTGCAATTCCGGAGGTATACAAGTAGCAAGCTCACCTGCAGATGATATAGAAACCAATTAACAACAGCCCAACGTACAATCCCGTAACATAAGTCTACTAACTGTTAGCTCTCTAATTAGGGACAGAGCCCACACACATATACACGGATTATGTAGAAATGCAAGGCCCACAAGCCTGTATATGCTACGTACACCCACCAACATCCCCCACACTAGAAACTAAAGCAATACAGACTGTAATAGCAGCACAAACATCCAGTCAGTCAATTACATCTGCAGAACCCTCAACATACCGTGTGAGAGACACAATTAAAGGCGTCATGCAAAATTGCAGGCGTTGTATAATGGAACAAACAGCCATGTTACAGGTTTTGTTTGCAATACTCCGTTATCAGATGTTGGGATGACAGGTACACCCACATGTTGAACCAAATACTCTACCTGTCACACACAATCCACGGGGGACATGAATCCAAACTATACTTGTCTCCATGCGTAGCAGTTGCAATTACACATAACAAAACACAATACAGACCGTCTCCCCGAAGGTAGGGCAAATAGGCAATGCCCAAGTGGAGGATTCAATTATACCCCACTGTTGCCACGTAATTGGTGAATGGAGTAGCTGCACAGCTGATATGCAAGCAATTAGTCACTCAGGAACACCAATTGGCGGGATGAATCCACATGCTACAGGTATCGACGTATATAAGGATGACTTGCCAGACATTCCAACCATATGCTCATACCGAATACCAGTTGAAACACTGTGAGAGAGATAGAAACGAAATGCCATAACGATAACAAGGTATGTAGAACACCCGATATGTAAGGTTATGTATAGCATGATCTGTATTAATTAGTTTTACTGTATGTATAGCCTGGTTTGCATTAATTAAACGTGTCTGCAATGCATAAAGTGGGGAAAGGTATTTATGTAGTGATGTCTTGCCGAGCATACTAACGCTTGTAGAAACTGTGCGTCCAGCAGTGGGACACAAGGTATACAGCACAGACACCACAAGGGATGCTACATGAGGGCGTTAAACAGAACAATTCCATACAACCCGCTGTCAGTGGTAGGGTATGTCCAACAAGGATATGCCATAGCAGGGGATAGTATATGTTGATATACTGTCACAGCACGCATGTGTATGGGCATATAACATTAATGACATATCTAAGGTGGTCCCACTGTGCAAGTATGCTTTGCATTATGGGATACTATGTGAAATATATGTAATGTATAGTATTGTAGGTAGATATGACAGATATTCTACACAGCATAACAGGCATATCATGCATACCACAGGTATCGTCTATTGGCATGTACAATAACAGGATACATATGGCTTGTAGGCATGGGACATTGTAATAGCATGATAGCTAATCTAAATGGAAGGGCTACCAAGTAACCATGCACAAAGGACATGTAATAGCTTCACAGGTGCATAGTGGGGTACTATGCAGTCTGGCAAGTCCATGTGTAAGCACAACTACAGTGTTCACACTAGTGGCACCTCTCTAGGGTAGTGTCCTGTAAACAGCAGAGCCATGTGTCACCTGCACCCCTGCACAGTATAGCCACTGCAGTGATCCCAGGCCTACATGTGTCTCCCAACCACCAAGGGAGGTATCACATGAACAGTGCTACTGAGTGTCCCTACGTGATGTACATAGAACTTATGTTCCAAAGCATGGTGAGTGTCTGGTTTGGTAATGTAACCCTCAAGCACATCCCACTCATTGTGGTGTGTGTGCACATATCCATGATCATGTTGCTCACAGTGGCTTCTGCTTATGTCGCGTATGAGGAGTATATCCATTAATAATGTTGTGGACATGGGCCCTGTCTGATCAGCAGAGGTCACCCCTGAGTATGTAGCATGCAAATGTGTACAGATGTGGTGTCCGTACTGTAGCCGCATACTTAAACTGTCGGAGCTCAGTAAACGTCATGGTGTGTTAATGTTGTGGTATGTAAAGCTGTAGCTGTTGTGTAAGGTACAGCCTAAATGGGGTGGTGTACCCTTGAATGTGTGTAGATGTCTTGAATTCAGAGGTACAATGGGTGCCTATGTACCAGCTACACACCCAGTACAGATAGGTGTGGCCACGTAGAAGGATATCCACGCCACAGTGGCAATACGGTAACCACAGGAGTGAGTGCGACATATGTGTGTACTGCAAACATGTACAATGTGATATGTATGTAGGGGACTACCACCCATGTGATAGTCAGTGGGTGAATGGTGTAATGCAAAGGTGATGTTCATGCACCTTGTGTCATGCAGCTTGATGCCATGATAGTCATATCATGTATCTGTCACAGCGACACCTGTATGGATGGAATCAGTATCAGCTGGTGGAGCAATCATGGCGAGCGTATGCAGGGGTTTGAAAGCTAGGCAGGGAAAGTCCCCTGTGCTAGCCTGTACCACAGGGAAGCATATACTGAACATGAGGGGCCCTATGACTGAGGACTGTGGTATGCCAAATGTACCTGACATGTAGTAGATACTATGGTATGCTGGCCTCACTGTGTGTGTCCTGTCCATGAGCCACATTGCATAACATCCTAAGACATAGGGTATGATGTGCAGGTGGATGTGTATGCTGTCAATGCCAGAATAGAGAATGGTGCTGAAAGGCAATGAGAGGACAATGTAGGATGTGTGGACTCCCGTACCATCAGCAACTGCCCTGGTAACTGTATGAAAGGAGTCCACCATGTGTAGGGGCCATGCTCTGGTCCTAACAAGCCCAACCTGGGTGGCAGCAAAGGACGGGAGCCCAACAATGTCTCTGTGAATGATGTCCTTGATGATGTGCCCCATAGCCATGCAGAACAGTCCAGACAGGTGTGTAGGGCTATAGTCCCACTCATGCATTGTGGTGCCACCTGTGTGTAGTGTGATAAATGCTGCTGTGTGCCATTCAGGGGCTACAATGTCTGAAACAAGGCTATTACTGAATATGGTGGCATAGTGGGGAGACATGTCAGTCAGAGGTTGGTGGACATCACAGCCTGGGATGTTGGAAGGTGACATGGGGCCAGTGTCCCAGGACATTTAGAGTGCAGGTCAGTACTGTGTAGGTGTGACCACAGGGACACCACAATGTTCCTGTATGGATTGTGGCCCTGTAGTGAGTGAGAGGGTGTAATGTTAGCATTGAATCCATCCTCCAGCATGTTGCCAACATCACCTGGGTCTGTAATGTTCCTGAGTGACTGTTGTATGTGACAGCAGATGTGGGTGTTGCCATCGACTACTGACATACCACCATAATGCCTGGTGGTACACCCCGGAATGTGTCACAGTCATGTTTACGTAGCTAGTCTTGGAGTACGTGATGAGGGACCTTGTGGCCCTACCATGGCTGACCAGTGTGCCACCCCACCCTTGGGAATGTACATCACTGTGCAACAGCCTACACCTGTTGTTTTACATCATATGACCATGGAACATGACCACCAGAGTGGCGTCTGTTATCTGGTGTGTACCATCATGGCTCTGTGTGGAATAGCATGATCCATGCAGTTGTGTACATGCTAATGAAGTGCACTGGGGTATGTGTCAGCATATGTATGTGCATTGTCTATCTGCATGGGTGTCATGACGTTAACAACCGCTGTAAGCAGACATCTGTAGTAGGTGTTGTAGTACTTATGTACTGTGTATGCTGTGATGGGTGTGGTGCTGGGATGTGGCTAACAAGGTTGAGTAGCATATGTACAGAATCCACCAATGAGGGGATAACCCCAGGTGTGTAACACCGGTCACATGGTGGTAGTGTTCATGTCAAGGTTAATGTAGGTCTTGGAGGTGGTGTGTATGGGTTGATCCAGCAGAGCGGAGGTTGTGACTCATGGATGTGTCGGTACATGAGTGGCTATCCCAGTTAAGTGTGGGGTAGTGTCGGTCACACATCAGTAGTAGCTGTCTGAGGCCCACTGTCCAATATACCAACAAATAAGGTATGTTAACTGTGGGGTATGATGTTGACTCTGTAGCTTGTTACAATGTGTATAGCAGTCCCGGACACAGTTAGTTGCACATGGAGCACCTCTGATGCATTGTGCTAAGTAACTAGCCAGGATGTGTGCACAACATAGTGGGATATGGGAACCCCTCAGCTGTGGGTGTGCCGGTCCAGGTATGTGCCTGAAAGGTATGATCTGTCTATAACCTGTCATTGCAGGTGAGCTCTGCAGAGCCTAGAGGCAGGTCCCAGTCACTGCGGAGATGTTTGAGTGGTGCATTATAAGGTGTTTCTTGCCTGCATGCGTCACAGAGGAAGATGCAAGCATTGTGTCACATGACCCCATGCCGTGCTTGCCAGTTCCTGTTCTGCCAGTGACAGTTATTGGAAACTGTGCAAGACAGGCAGTATAGAAGCAGCAAGAGCCTTACATGTGAGCTGTACTCCCATGGCTGACAGGTGCAAGTCATCTGTGCCACAGCATTGTGTTTGACCAGGTCAGTCAAAGCGGACAGATACCAGATGCCTGTGGAATGACAATAGGAGCATAGGCAACTGTTGAAGTGACACAGTCGGTCATTGTACAGTGGTATCGTGTCCAGACGAATGCAAAATGATCCCCAGGACGTGGCCCACACCCTCAGGACTATAAGAATGGTGAGCTATTGCATATCACTGCACACATAGTCTGTGAAGTGCCATCACAGGGCAGTCACACTAACATGGAGAATGACAGTCACATCGTACCTGGTGAGGTGTGGCATGGGTGCATAGGTTATGTTGCAGAAGCAGTTACCCAACAGCAAGATGTGTTTACTATCGCCTTGTGTAGCCTGCTGTGTGGAACTGCAGTGTGACTCCCTACAGAGTCACCTATGACTGGTGTGTTGTGAATGTTATAACTCCCATTGGCTGTATGTGATGGGCACACATGAGTCTGTGGGCTATACGTTGGTAAAGTTGTCTGCCATGATGGGGGCTACCTCTGGTGCTTACACTGAGTATGGAGACGTACTGCACAAGTTGTCCTCGTAGGTGTGGCCAGTGGTGTAGATCATGTGAGACTATGTGATGGGTGGGGTGTGTTGCGAATGTTACACATCCCCAAATGACTGTCAGGTGCAGTCAGGGTTGGTGACAGCATTACCCCAGCCATAGCTGTCATCCTCCTGTCCGCAAAATGAGGAACATTAGCCCTCATAATGTGTGACAAATGGGCAAAACGTGGAACACTTACAACTGGCTTACTAACAGCTTCAACTAGGAAGGGCATATGATGGCTAAAATAGGCTGGTTTTACGTATAAAAAGGATATTCTAATGAATTAATATGATTCCCATCTATTTAGCCCTGGCTAGCAGGTAAACAATTTCCAACAATGAATGTGTGACAGACCCTTCCAATATGGAACCTTGACGAACATGCACCTTTTAAGACCCCAAATGAGGTACTTTCCTCGTAATGAGGTACACTTGAGAGCTATGCCCCCAGCACGGCTGCAGAAGTGCATCCCCCACAGGCTGTAGTGTCGCATGTTGGGAGGTGAGCATTGAATGTGTACATGAGACAATTGCTCTATTGCCACATGTATGACATATCCCTCATATAGACAGGCTGTAGCACTGGTACGTGACAGTTGGACATGCCTGTATATACAACCATGTCCCACAGGATATGTGCGTTATGTGTACAACAGCTGTTGTACCATAAGCAAGCTGGGAAGTTTAGGACAGCCAGTGTACCTGTGGGAAATGGTGTGGAATGGGTGCTATACTAATCAGTAGCTCATGACATGCTCACAAGTTCTGAACAAGTGCCTAGCATGACCATACAATACAGATAGGGTGTTGGATAATATCAACCCTCAAGTGGTGATGACAGTCATTTTGGGTGGCACCGCACTATAACCCTGCTGAGTATGGTGTGCATGTCCATGAACCATTATCACTGTAGATGTTAGCAGTACAGATGTACAACACAGCATGGATGTTTGATTACAAATACCTCTGTATGTCACAGGAGTGTTCCACCAGTGGCCTGTTGACAGACTCACAACTACAAAAGGTGCAAGAGTGACATGTGCACATCACACCAGTGCCAGCTACAGTAGAACAGGGTTAATGTGTTGTACCCCACCCTCATTGTAGCCCATACCACACAGGCAAATGTTAGGCATCTGTGTATGTAAGGCTGTGAATGGCCATGACCTATCAGTATATCTGTGTCAGTGTGGTGAACAACATACAGAATGGGCTGTGTGGGTGAGGTGTGTGACATATGTGCACAGTCTGATGGATGATACCAGCATTTTCACCGCTAGGTGAACATCCCTGTACCCATAAACTACTACCTAGGCTGTGGTCAACATTATGGACACTGTGTAAGGGATGGTCCTGTGCAGTGCACCCCCTGACTTGGTGATGTCTCCAGGCCCCTTAGGTAGTCATATGAGGTACCCATGTCATGTCAGGGTGCCATCCATGAGCACGGAGATCAGTGGACAGGCATAAACAGCACTGTGGTGACCAATATTGGATCAAATACCACCTTTAAGGGGTAATGGCTATGCATGGATGTGCGATACCAGCCTTCACAATCCTCACCTCCACTATGCAGCATGCTGTCTACCTTGCAGAAAGACATTAGCTACACCATGATGATGGACATGCTACATGTCCATATCCTGATCAATAAGACATATGTCATGGACAGCCACCGTCCGAATACTAGGATCACCATAGGCTGGACAGATCCCTGTGCCATATATGTGACATACTCCCACCATACCATGCAACCCTGTCCATCAAAGCTGCACATATCATCCCAGTCATACATGGTGTGATGGCCGCATGGTAGATGTACTATCAACTGACTGGATCAGTAATGTGGCACTGATGCACCTTGCAGTGGCATAATGGCTGTCTGTTACAGCTTGGAAACCATGCCCGCACATGCTATGGTTGATAACCATCCCTGCAAATGTCGTCTGACTAGCCATTGTCCCATGTCTATCACATGTGCAATACAGGCGATCCATGGCAGGATGTTGAACAGTTGTACAGTGCTGTGTAGATGTATATGGCAAAACACATGCATGTACAGGTGTCCATGCATATGTGTGCATTGTCACTGCTCAAGTCCATTATGGCTGTGTCTGTGTTGATATGTGACATATACACAGCATCCAGGTCAACAGCATTACCGTGGACACATCCAGGCATGTGCAGATAGGTAAGAACACAAGTGCAGGCAAATAGACATACCCACAGCAAGACAGCATTTACATGGAGTATGAACACTGTAATGAGGTGACACACATATATGGTGATGATATCCAATGCATAATGGGTGTGAGATGTGTGTGACACAAACACATCAGTCGTGTCAGTGTCATGATGCTTTGCAAAGATAACTGTGCAGATGTAGTAGATGTCATAGAAATGTATGTGCAGCAGTATCTCTGTACATCTCTGAAACTGTGACCTGTCACCATCATTATGTCTTACAGATAATGCCCAGTACACGCCTCCCAGCATACAGCCACCAGGAGGATGATGTCCTCATCCCACAGCTCCATGACAACTATGACTTGTTGTTCAGCCATGTGCCACAGCATGCCCAGCAGCAGGATGACCTGTGGCAGGATCTACGCAGGAGGGTGAACGATGTGGGTGGCCATAACTGCACCTACCAGCAGGTGCGCAAACACTGCACGGACTTGATATGACATGCAAAGCAGCATGCCACTGCAATCGCCAGGGAACAAGGTGGAACAGGTGGTGGGCCACCAACCCAGCCCCCACTCACACACACCGAGGAGCTACTGGCCAGTCTGGGGACACCCAGGGAACAGCATCCACAAACACTAGCTGCCATCGTGGAGGTGGGTGTCTCCCAACCAATGAGCCTAGAGTTGCCTGGTAAGTCAGTACTGCACATATGGCTATTATATCCCATTTAGTTGCATGTGTCACTGTACATTATGTAAAGTAACAACATATGCAAGGTATGTGGACACACATGCTGCATACTACAGTATGCTACGCTGTGTATGCACACATGTGCATACTATATGCTATTACACAGATGAATGTGTTCACATGCACAGTGCAACCTGTGGCTGTCATACAGTCATGGATAATGTTCATACTGCTGTGTCACCCCTATACAGGTACCTCTGGCATGCCGCACAGACATGAGTCCGTTGCAGGTGAGACTGTCATCAGTATCAGGTTTGTTACAGTGTAGATCTATTTGCCATGTGGCCAGTTAACACTTGCACACCTGATGTTTGTTCCAGTCACGATATGCAGGTCGCATCACCAATCATTCACACAGGCCACCCATGTGCAATATATATACAAACGAAATGATACACCGACTTGAAATAACAGTACTTGTCATTGTGACATGTGTGGTCAGCTGTGAATACAATGGTGGAGGTGTTCTACAATAGAGGCATATGTAGTATGCATTGGAACAACATGTGTGGTACTGTGGTGACCAATATTGGATCACATACCACCTTTAAGGGGTAATGGCTATGCATGGATGTGCGATACCAGCCTTCACAATCCTCACCTCCACTATGCAGCATGCTGTCTACCTTGCAGAAAGACATTTGCTACACCATGATGATGGACATGCTACATGTCCATATCCTGATCTATAAGACATATGTCATGGACAGCCACCATGATAATACTAGGATCACCACAGGCTGGATAGATCCCTGTGCCATATATGTGACATACTCCCGCCATACCATGCAACCCTGTCCATCAAAGCTGCACATGCCATCCCAGTCATACATGGTGTGATGGCCGCATGGTAGATGTACTATCAACTGACTGGATCAGTAATGTGGCACTGATGCACCTTGCGGTGGCATAATGGCTGTCTGTTACAGCTTGGAAACCATGCCTGCACATGCTATGATTGATAACCATCCCTGCGAATGTCGTTTGACTAGCCATTGTCCCATGTCTATCACATGTGCAATACAGGCGATCCGTGGCAGGATGTTGAACAGTTGTACAGTGCTGTGTAGATGTATATGGCAAAACACATGCATGTACAGGTGTCCATGCATATGTGTGCATTGTCACTGCTCAAGTCCATTATGGCTGTGTTGATATGTGACATATACACAGCATCCAGGTCAACAGCATTACCGTGGACACATCCAGGCATGTGCAGATAGGTAAGAACACAAGTGCAGGTAAATAGACATGCCCACAGCAAGACAGCATTTACATGGAGTATGAACACTGTAATGAGGTGACACACATATATGGTGATGATATCCAATGCATAATGGGTGTGAGATGTGTGTGACACAAACACATCAGTCGTGTCAGTGTCATGATGCTTTGCAAAGATAACTGTGCAGATGTAGTAGATGTCATAGAAATGTATGTGCAGCAGTATCTCTGCACATCTCTGAAACTGTGACCTGTTACCATCATTATGTCTTACAGATAATGCCCAGTACACGCCTCCCAGCATACAGTCGCCAGGAGGATGATGTCCTCATCCCACAGCTCCATGACAGCTATGACTTGTTGTTCAGCCATGTGCCACAGCATGCCCAGTAGTGGGATGACCTGTGGCAGGATCTAAGCAGGAGGGTGAACGATGTGGCTGGCCATAACCGCACCTACCAGCAGGTGCAAAGACACTGCACAGACTTGATACGACATGCAAAACAGCGTGCCACTGCAATCGCCAGGGAACAAGGTGGAACAGGTGGTGGGCCATCAACCCAGCCCCCACTCACACACACAGAGGAGCTACTGGCCAGTCTGGGGACACCCAGGGAACAGCATCCACAAACACTAGCTGCCATCGTGGAGGTGGGTGTCTCCCAACCAATGAGCCTGGAGTTGCCTGGTAAGTCAGAACTGCACATATGGCTATTATATCCCATTTAGTTGCATGTGTCACTGTACATTATGTAAAGTAACAACATATGCAAGGTATGTGGACACACATGCTGCATACTACAGTATGCTACGCTGTGTATGCACACATGTGCATACTATATGCTATTACACAGGTGAATGTGTTCACATGCACAGTGCAACCTGTGGCTGTCATACAGTCATGGATAATGTTCATACTGCTGTGTCACCCCTATACAGGTACCTCTGGCATGCCGCACAGACATGAGTCCATTGCAGGTGAGACTGTCATCAGTATCAGGTATGTTACAGTGTAGATCTATTTGCCATGTGGCCAGTTAACACTTGCACACCTGATGTTTGTTCCAGTCATGATATGCAGGTCGCATCACCCATCATTCACACAGGCCACCCATGTGCAATATGTACAAATGAAAACATGTCATTGCGACATGTCTGGTCAGCTGTGCAAACAACAGTGGAGGTGTTCTACAATGGAGGCATATGTAGTATACATTGGAACAACATGTGTGGTACGCACACAGTACCACACAGTGAGCTGTGATATGGGCAGCCCACAGGTGTCACCATTGTGTCATATGCCCCTGCATTGGTTGCACACATTGTGATGTGCCACCTGACATGTCCCAGACATGTAGTGTTCTGTCTGCAATATTGTCACACTATCGCATGACCTATACCCCACATACCAAACATACAACCCATTGTCTGCATAGCCCTGTGGATTGTGACATATCTGACATCTATGGGTGTATGTCATATGGGACACCACAGACATGTGAGATAGATGGCCATCACACACATTTTACAAATTAACAGGAGAACACATGTTTATCGTCTATTTATATAAATATATTGTGTATAGGACCTTTAGTCATACACATTCATATTTTTTTAGTTTATAAAAAAAATTTTATGTCAGATACAAATTTTCAAATCAAATTTTATTGGACTGTTTTTTAAAAAACACAGGTTTTATCATTTTATTGGATTTTTAGATTATTTTTGTTTAGAGATTAGAATTATTTATTATTTTTTTTCATCATCAGCATTTGTATTTATTTGATGATGTTTGTGTTCTCCTGATGCCTAATGATGTGATGATGGATGTGGAGTTGAAAGTGAAAGCCGTTCTAGTTGTTTATTTGGTTCTCTTTTGTTGTGGTCAAGTGGTCCTGTAATTCAAAATAATTCCAAATTTTCAATTTTACTGGATTTTCTTGGTTACAAGTTTTTTATCTTGTTGTTCATCACACACATTTGGCCAACACATGTGCACACATGGCCATGGGGGATGGCCAGACATGTAGCCACACAGTACATGGGATGTGTATACACCCTGTTGCACATTGTCCACACATGGTCCAATTATAGCCGTAGTTGACCGATTATACAGTTGATGTGGTACACTGGACATCCTAAAAGCCTGTGCACAGCTACTGGAGGTGTCACTGAAGTCTACCATTTATGATCTGTTGAACATCACGACTGTGTTGCAGTTATGGCTATGCAATGTGTACATATTATGCATTCTACAACAACATAGAGCTGCAATGTAGATGGCTCACACTACCCTCCCATGCTCATGCACATTTGCTAAACATGCATTCTATCTGTAGGGCATACACACAACACTGCAATGTGAAGCCCGTTATGATACTGTACATGTGTCAGGACACCATTGTGTCAGACATGTATGCATGTTATTGCACATGTCAGCACATTACATGTCAAGGTCACGTCAGCCATGTGTACTGTTATCCTGTTCTGAGCCACATGGTGTATCACGGGGATGCATGCATACTACCATGATTGTGTGAAATGCATGGCTACTGATATGACACCTGCTTGCTGTAGTGTGCACCCCAGGGAGGTATGCTTACTAACACTATTAATGTCTGAGCTGCATGCCCTCTGCTGTATCACAGGCATGCTGCATGCCATCTGACAAATCACATGCATGCTGTGTGTGTGTGTGTGTGCGTGTGTGTGTGTCTGTGTGTGTGTGTGTGTGTGTGTGTGTGTGTGTGTGTGTGTGTGTGTGTGTGTGTGTGTGTGTGTGTGTGTGTGTGTGTGTGTGTGTCTGTGTGTGTGTGTGTGTGTCTGTGTCTATTGTACTTTACAGTATTTCTTTGCATTCACAGGTGATGTAGGTGTGTTACCCTCCTGCAGTCCATCTGATGTTAGTGTCCCCACAGATACTAGCGGTGATGAACATATGCATGAGGTACAGGCAGGGTTGTCAGGGGCTGAATCTGTGCCAATGGTTACCATCCCAGCTATGTCCCCCTCTTCCCCGCACACAGTTCTGCTACCAACACATACCGCATCACCAGTGGCCATAGAGGAAGCACAGTCAGCGTCTGTTAGCATGGAACAGGAATGTGTGGTGGCTACAGAAGGTGTGTCCACACACCATGGTGTCAGTGTAATGACTGCAGATGTGCCACACAGGCATGTGGCCGGTGCTGCTCGTAGGATGACCTCTGGCAGACATGCACCTGCAGGACAGAGCGCAGCAGCTGGTATCACCAGATGCATGTTCCAGACTGTAATGGTGGCACAGACACGTGCTGAACAGCAGAACAGAGAAGGGCAGAGGCTGCAGAGGGCTGCTATCCATACCCTAAATGACAACATCCAGGCATTGGCAAATGCTCAACAGCAGATTGCTAATGTTTTGGATAGGCGATTGGGTGAAATGGTCGGAATCCTTGACCGAGGCATGGCAATCCACGAGCAGGAGCTGTCTGTGCTGGAACATCTGGTAGGAGTGAGGCATAGGCCACGTGGACGTAGGCCAGCAACACCATCTAGTGTAGGCCGACGTGAGCGTGCCACCTCACATGCCCGCTCCCATAGTGCCAGTAGCAGTAGCAGTGCAGCTGGTGCTGCGCTGTCAACACCAGGACACAGCAGGCCACGTGGACATGGCTCTGGATGTTCCCAGTGGGGACACGGTTCCAATGGACATGTGTCATTGGACAGTGGCCACTCTGTACCTCCACCTGGTAGTGCCCGTGCAACCCCAGGCAGGCACAGGTCACATGGCCATGGACGGACACAGTGAGCTGTACAACCTGGTCTGTACAATCTGGGGCTGTCAATTATACCCCGTGTAGGCCTCACAAATGGCAGAACTGTGTACACACATACACGCACACAGCAAACACAACTGTAGGGCTCCACAACATCCACATGCATTCTGAACAGACATGTCCAATCAACTCACCGGCCCTTACACACACACATGATGTTATCCACTGGTGCAGCCTATGCCCCTGGCAAACATATCACCCTGTGCATATAATGAAGCATGTGCCACATCCCTGTCATCCACACCATCAGTGCAGGGTTATGCACAAATATTCTGATGCACAGGGTGAACAGAATAGTGAGAGGTGTATGTAATATTACCTGTGTATGCATAGTGAGGGATGTGTATGTTGTAGTGGTTGTGTGTGAATACAGAGAGATGTGTATGTGACATAGGTTGTGTACTGTCAACATGCACCGGTCATACCATGTAGTGCAGGTGCAGCATGCATTGTGATGTGTTCACAGTATGTGTCTCGGTTACATCTGTAGCACCATGTTGGTTGTGATATGCTGGTTCCCTCCTATGGTGTACTTGCATGTGCCTACAGGTAGCAGTGTTTGCATTCTCCCACGTGTAACTGTGGATTACTCACAGCACATCTGGCAATATCAGCATGCTACATGTACCCTCAACCTGACTGTTGGAAACACCAACATGACACAGATGTCCGCACATATACTGCACCTGATGCATGTGGTCAGTGCCACAGGCTACACTGGACAGAGACGTGACATACATAGCAGGACACATTACAGGTATGGTGACATGGTGCAGGGGTTGTACACAGCAGTCTGACCAATGATGATGTGAGGTGTCACTTGGTAGCTGAAGGCCACACTGTGCAGCAGTAGGACCCTGTAACAGTACGGGAACATGGCCACATTCACGGGGTGTACACCACTATAACGCACACCCCATAGTGTGCAGGTGGGGACCCTTGCCTATGTGGTCATCACCCTCACAGTACTATGCACCCACACAATGTGTCACAGAGAAGGAACATGCACAGTTAGCCAGTATGGCTGGGACCTATGGCATCAACAGGGTAGTGCACTGCATCACTATTATGGATTAGTCACCACGTGGGGTTAGTGATCATTTCTCACTGTATATTAGCATACACCCTCACACCAAGCACCAGACATACATACAGACACACACACACACTGTGGTGACCACACATGTGTATACAGACAGCCGACGTGTGTGATGCACCACACAGGCTGACATCATGCTTCCCACACTGACGTATGTACAGATCTCTACAACAGTGTACAGGGATGTGTAACAACTGGGACATATTCCCTGTGATATGTGGCATCTCTGGTCACACATTCGGACACACATGGCAGTGCTGGGAATGATACACCTGCCATATGATGACACGTTTGATAGACATGCAGCGGTAATGATTGCATTATGTGTACCAATGCTATATCTGGCAAATGTGCTGCTATATGCACACGGGAGGTTGTAGGTGTTACAGGTGCCATGTGACATATAGTTGGTAACACCTGACCGCTGTGCATGCATTATGTCAGCACCATCACGTAACAGCGACATAACGTACTGTTTGCACATGGCATGATAGGATGGTGTGTGACACAGCTGTGAGCCACCCCCTGCACACATACATCTACACAGGTGGTTCACCACTATATGTACACACATCCCTCCATACGGTCTGCATTGTGACTGCATGTCATAGTCAGGTGCAACTATGTTACGGACATCGGCCACTGCACATGCATGGTTGCTGCATGCACAGTACAGATGTCACATGTGTCTCCTGTTGCCATGTTTGTATGCATTGCTATTGTTGGACATGTGTGTTGACATACATAACACATGGACTGTGGTATGATATCACGGGTGTCACAGGCGACCAGTACAAGGGTATGTGTCCTGGTCAACATTGCTACCCCCTGTAGTGTGTGCATTCAACAGACATGGACCCACCTTCCATTTGCATGTGTAGCATTGATTAGGCCACTGTTATGCATGAGGTACATCAAAGGCTATGTATGTATGTGTTGTGTGTGCAGTCCATGCACACATCCACACAATCACATGTATGACATATCCAGACATGTGTTCATTGGTGTACAGCAACAGTCATGTGTCACAGCTGTGTAAGGGTCATGGTATGTCTTGAGCTGACCTGTTCATGTATACTGGTATCATTGCAATGCATAACACCTGTTGGATCCCTGTTGGTACATGTGTACTCTGCACAGCTGGTGTACACCTCTGTACAGCACAGTGGTCATGTGTCACATGGTGCTGTGGTACTGTAAGGCTGTGTAGTGCTGCACCGACGACATGGTGATGACTTGACAGCTACAGTGTACACTGTAGTGTGTACGTGTGTGACCTGCACCTGTGACAGCTGTGATGGCAGCTGTGTGTGTACAGGTCACTGCATGTGTGACTGCCCTGTGCGTGAGGACAGTTATACCTTACTGTGCCCTTCTGTACTGTGCCCTTCTGTGTGTACACTCCATCTGCATGCACAACAGGCCTTTGCAACAGCTAAGTGTGTGAGCATGCCCAGTATGTTGTTGTGTAGATGGACACACAGTACAGTCCATGTATGCAGTTGTGTAGATGGACACACGGTACAGTCCAAACTAAGACCTTCCATGTTTACACTCCATCTGCATGCAAGACGGCCCTTTGCGACAGCTAAGTGTGTGAGCATGCCCAGTACGCCGTTGTGTAGATCAACACACAGTACAGTCCGAACTGACGTATATTACCAGGTGTGCGGCCATGGCTAGTGACACCTTTTATCGGTGATGTCCCTCTGTGTATGGGCATGGCCGTTGACATCCTGTATTGCCATGGTGGTCATCCAGGCAACGGATTTCTGTCTTCAACGTCAGGATGGATGCCTACCGAGTACACACTGGGTGACTATCTGGAAGGGTGTACTGTCTGTGGTGTGTACTGTGTCTATGTATTGTTGTTGTAGTGCTCCATACATGTATAGTTGCCCCGAGTACACCACTGCCGTGTGGTTGTATATGTCTACCGTGGGACAGTACTATGTCTGATCGTACACTCTCTATACAATCCCTGCCGGCGTCCTGGCATTTGCGGATGTTGACATGTGCCTAGAAGAATGCCTGTGGGACTGCTGTGTTTAGTAATCTTGGTAGCACGTTCTGTAAATGCGTCATGCTGTAGTGTGATAGGGTAGTTAGGTGTAAGTTCGATTCCCAGCCCTGCCAAGTGTGTGTGTGTGTGTGTGTGTGTGTGTGTGTGTGTGTGTGTGTGTGTGTGTGTGTGTGTGTGTGCGCATGCTCCCGTCCACCTGGGGACTCAGGTTATGCTTTTAGATGCTTCACACCACAGATATATCCTGCTGACGTCTTTGCCTTTGCGGATGTTGACATGCACCTAGAAGAATGCCTGTGGGACTGCTGTGTTTAGTAATCTCGGTAGCGCGTTCTGTAAATGCTTCATGCTGTAGTGTGATAGGGTAGTTAGGTGTAAGTTCGATTCCCAGCCCTACCAAGTGTGTGTGTGTGTGTGTGTGTGTGTGTGTGTGTGTGTGTGTGTGCATGCTCCCGTCCGCCTGGGGACTCAGGTTATGCTTTTAGATGCTTCACACCACAGATATATCCTGCTGACGTCTTTGCCTTTGCGGATGTTGACATGCACCTAGAAGAATGCCTGTGGGACTGCTGTGTTTAGTAATCTTGGTAGCAAGTTCTGTAAATGCGTCATGCTGTGGTGTGATAGGGTAGTTAGGTGTAAGTTCAATTCCCAGCCCTGCCAAGTGTGTGTGTGTGTGTGTGTGTGTGTGTTTCCAGCTGCATGTCAACAGTACACTGCTTGTATAGTATTCACTCACCATAACATCTGTGTAGTGTCTTTGCCTTTGATGCCGCTGTCTACAGGCTAGACATATTCCTGTGTGAATGCCGTGATCTACTAATCACAGTTGCACATTCTGTCACTGCATAATGCTGTTGTGTGGTACAGTGGTTACGTTCGTGTTCTGCTCACAACCCTGCCATGTGTGTGTGTATGTGTGTATGTGTGTGTGTGTGTGTGTGTATGTCTGTATGTGTGTGTATATATATATATATATATATATATATATATATATATATATATATATATATATATATATATATACATATTTTCTGCCCATAACTCTGCTCTTGCATGGACAGCTGACTGTTTCATGTATTGCATATTTGCATAGCTTTCACATACCAATGGGGTATGTTGCAAATCTCAACATTGTCCGTGCAACGTTAGGTTACGGGTGGTGTTACACCCTTACAGGCGTTTGCTGTATAGCTTGGCAGACATCTATCCTTGCTGTACTCTCACTCTACTGCAGACATGCAGGAGGCTTCATGTATCATGGCCTAGCTTTGCTGTGTGTATGTCTATTTGTGCTGTGTGCATGGCTGTGGGTATGTCCCACTATCATCATTTGTAAAGGTGACAGCCCTATAGGTACTTCATGTAGACTGCTGTGTCATTTGACATGTCAGCACATACCTGCGGACAGTACTGAACGTCCTACTGCAGCGCTTTTCATACCTTCTGCGTTATCTTGCAGTTGATAATGCTGTTTCCTCACACATGTATCAGTTTCTGATCATACCACTCCACCTCCTAGAGCAAACATCTGGACAAAGCCTTAACTGATAGTGGGACACATAGGGGCAGTATTTACATATTGCTCTTACAAACGTAGATAGTTGACACAATAATAGGTTTTGCATTAGTATGACTTTTCTGACAGATTTGGTGTCTTAAACTCACATGTTTGTCATTATTTCATGACTTCAGTTCTCAGGAATTTGGCAGAATGGTACTGATTTTACATGGAACACACCAAACATATGAGGCAGAACTCTGCACATTCTGCGTAATTCTGTACAGTTACAAGATATCAACTTTCTGACACCAATACACACACTGTATGGCGGCATCACAGGCCACATGCCATTACATTTATATTGCAGGACACACCCACCCAGAGGGTTGTATTCCTCACACAGGCCAACAGCTGCTTATCCACACTAATTAGTCTATCATGTACCGTATGTGTATGCCGGTATTTGCGCTTTCCGTCAGTGGCAGAGCTCACATACGAGTATGGGGGACTGGACATTGTAATGGTGACACTGCATGACACCCTGAGGGACACATTTCTTTTGAGTCTGTTAACCTTCCACATTGACTTTCACAGGGCATACATTGTCATTCACATTTGTCGGAGTACATGCGTATGACTTGTACATGTTTTGTCATTTGTCCTGACGTCTTTCTTCTCACCTGTCCACCTAGTATCACTAGTTCTGTACATGTATTTTGGACAGGTTACCTTCATACCCCTAACCTGTACACATTATGGGTAAATACCCTGACGTTTGACCTTTGCTCTTGTTACATTTGTCATAGTAATGTGCCTTTCTGGTAAATTACTGGCAAGGCATTACGAACTGTGCGGTTAGATAATAGTGACTGACATTTCTATGTCATGATTAGTAACACTCATAACATTCATATTCCTGGCTATGCCAGCATTCTATCAACGTTCTGACTTTGTCTTGGGTATATCTAATATAGTCCCTATTTGTATTTCATGTACTATGCCTTAGTGCAGCTGTCTTATTCTGACAGTTTGCCAGGTATAGTTACCATCTTGGTCGTACGCATGTCCATCCATGATAATCGCCTACATGACACTGATATAGAGCCCTACATATTCCCACAATGGTTTACGCAATATCCAGTGGATGGTTTGCCCCATTATTGAGAATATAGGCGTGTGCTATACCCACATCACTCCCACGGGGCGGACCTAATAAATCTCTGCCAAACAACACCTAGGCCCATTTCTGCATACCCATGATTCCCATATCTGACACCACTCCACAGTACCCATTACACATCTTTAATGTGAGAGGTACTAAAGTGTGGAGACACTTATATGCACTCCCCACTCTCCGGATATCAGTTCGTACGTCATACATTCTATCAACACATGTGTCATTACCCTTGCACCTGCTACTGTTGCATGTACAGCTATATTGTACTTGCTGAGGTCACTTCTTTTGCATCAATGATGGTTGACACTACGTATGGATCAATTTTTGGGGTCCTGCAATGGACACCTATATGCATGTTTAAAGTGTAGAACTTGCTGGACTGTCACTTTCTGGCCAATGGTTTGGAAAGCAGCGGTTTATTCACCTTTCGTGCATGTCTGTTTGTCTACCCATATTAGCTATGCCGTGGCCTATTTATGTACATATGTCATATCTACGGGACATATGTTTGTTGTGTATACATATATACATGTACAGTCCTCATTTCATAATTTGCTTTGGTTTACGTCTGTGGATTATGTGTATACACATATATCTATATCCATACCATACCTTTCCACTGTACAGATTGTCACAGAATGTACAGCTGGTTGCCTGTTTATCTTCGGTGTGTTTTTCATAACCTTGTGTCTATCTGGCAATGTAGTGGCATTTCATTAAAGACTTACATTGGGAAATACTGGCAAGCAGTTCAGGTTACGACTGCATACCCTTCAGAGAATCCATGCTACTAACACACCCGTTATTCTATCCACTTTCTATGTTTGTTCTGGCACATATCTGAGGTTTGTCCCTATTTGTACCGGTAGTTTGCATGCCTTTGTCCAGTTTCATACTTTATGGGGTTAACAGGTTTGAGCCATGTATATCTAATGTGGGGGAAACAGCATTCATTTACTATGCTGTGAGCGGATCACACACGCACAGGCACACTTGCATTTACATGTTGTGGGTTACATCTGTTTAATAAATGTGTGCTTGTGCAGCCTTTCATACGTCTGACCATAACACTTACTTATCTATAGTCCGGTTTACGGACTGGTGTGAAATACACGGTTCACCTTTACGTATTTAAGTGTGTGTACAGCACAAATGCATTCATTACACTTTACAGGGATATCTGCAGTGGTCGTAGGTCAACCGGGACTGCATTCATGTTGGACGGATGCCAGAAACAGTATTCTGTTGCTGTTCTGCCTCATTGATATGCATACCCATAGTACTTAGCTACATCAACATACACCTCACCGCTTCACTTACAACACAGGCATCCATTCCCCTGCTGTCAGAAATGCGGTACTACATATTACACATTCCGTATTGCCTACTGCTGTGGACCCCAGCTGCATTGTTAATCACTCCGAGGATATGCAGAACACCAGGGCATATAGTCGTATCACATACACATTTCTGATTGTCAGGGTGTTCATGTAGTGATCTGGGTATGGGCTTGTCCGCCTGGTGACCGCAACTTCCCTGGCCGCGTTCAAATGTCAGATGAAGCATGTGGACAGGGAGCATCTCCCTATTATGAACATTTTACCTGTATTTATAGATACATGTGTTTGGGCACCTATCAGGAGCTTATTCTGTTGGCTGTACATATTATTGGTGGGGTTGTTATGGTCCATACTCCACGGTGAGGGGGGCTTCCATTCACATTTGACTATTACCTGTATTCATTTATACGGGGATTATTTGCTTGTACATGTTGTGACTACAGGTATGCAGTTGTACATTACACAGATGTCATGGCTTGTTACTGTACATATGTACATCTTGACCTCTTTGAGCAACAAATCTGCGCAAACCCTACATAATGGGGAGAGTAAAAGGGACACATTTTAACTAGTTTCCTTACAAGCTTATAACGTTGATAGAATACTATAGGTTTTGCATTGTCATGACCCTTCTGTGGGATGTGGAGTGCTATACTTAATGCTCATTATTTCGTGATGTCAATCCACATCTATTTACTGGACAGACGCAGGTTATCGGAGGCACACAACACTATGAGCCAACACTCTGGTCATTCTGCAAATATCTGGACAGTTGAGTGATATGGTATGAACCTCTGTAATACACTGTTGTGTTCTGGCACAGCACTAGCTCGGCATTAGGGACAGATTTCGGGACATGCTGGCAGACAGTTGAGTTTCAGACTTCATACTCCGGACATTAATGCCATTGTGCAAACTGTCATTCTATGATATATCTATGTTTATCCATCCACATGGATATATTCCTGCTTGCACCTGTTATACATTCTACAGATCTCACTCCTCTGAGCTCTCCATACTCCTGCTCCTCTCTACCCTTCAGCTTAACCAGACTTAGCTGACACTCACTTGACTCCCAGTATGTCATTGTTGTACATTTCTGTATTACCACTACAAACTCTGGATTTGCACTGTCTTATTATGCACATGTTATGCATGTGTATTTCCTGACTGTATGCCTTTTACTCTTGTATTTTACCTTTAACATTATGTAGCCTTTATTTCTTTGTATTGCTTGTGGAGCTTTTCTACCCAGGCCTCCGCTGTTACTGGGCACTTCTTCGCCCAGTGGACTTCCTGGGTACTCAGACTGCACATACATGAATAACTTCTAACAGCTATCTTTGCATATTGTACCTGCTGTTGTACCTTTGTCTCACTTGTAGTCACGGCTCTGTCCAGATATCTAGCTCACACAGGTTGTCAGGTATGGTCGGTCATGCCGGCACACACTAGGTATCCCTCACACTTCATCAGGGTTCTCCTGTTAATGTCAGGTGTCTTCCTCACCCTTCTGCCGTTTGCCACTATGCGAGTGTGCAATATATTCTCCTGCATATTTGTGTGGGGACACGTGCGTCACGGGAAGGTGTTTTATCCTGGGTACTGGGTTATGCATGACCACTCAGGTCTGGACAGTGTCTTGGACCTGTACTTCATGTTCTGACTTGTGTCCAGATATGTACAGGATTGGACATCTTGTCATCATACACATTCTACTATTTACACAGGTTACTTATCCCGTAAGGGATATTCCAGAAATTGGACCATTCCACACAGAAACAATATCAAAATGTATTTTGGCTTTATGAAAATGTGCAGGGTGTTTAACATGCAGGGAATACATGGTTTGCTATCCTGACACTGCCTAGGGTGACAATACCTACTACATATGCGTAGGGGTCGGTATGTGTAGCTGTGTCTGCAACGGACCAGTGGGCCACGTACGGGTGGATTTGGTGGACATTCCGTTACGAGGCTGGGTTGTGTGATGTGGAGGGTATGCTGGGTAGCCCATTATGCAGCCAGGTGTGTTGCATTTGTTATGGCCAGTTCCATCAGGACCAACCTGTGGGTATGTGACGGTGACATATCTATACATTTTGATCGCACATTTACATGATACATATGTTTGTGGGATTGTGTTCTACACTATGGCCTGTCTGCTTGTCTTGCAGCTGTTTCTCCATGTGTTTGTGTTTATGTCCACTTCAACCGCTGCCCCCTCCTATACCTCTGGTTCACCTTTTCTGCATACGACACAGTATCGCCTGTGTGGGTTTTACCATTACCCATCCACCCCTCACATGCAAATTACTCACATCCAATAGCTCACTACTTTTGTTGTTGGGCCATGACACGGCCAGAGTAGCACATTGACTGCCCTACAGGTGTCGGGTACCTTTATGGTTGTGTGGACTACCCTGCCATGTTTGCTTCCCACGTGCTATACCTCACACACATAGGTACACGCCCATACTTCACTTTCATTACTTAGTTGGTATACCCAGGTACTACCCATTCGGCTGTGTCACATACTAGTTTGGCTTCTACCGATGACTCCTGGGAATTGCAGACCTGTTGTGCTCATTGGGGGGATGGCACCTTTTCCGATGTCCATGCTATTCCTTCCACATATCCGACTGTTGTGGACAATGCCTCCCCACAGTCTACGGTACTGTTTCCACCTTTTCAGTTGGCCACGATGTAACATTTGCAGTGGACACAACACATTTTCCATGCCGACACATACCCACGGTCAGTTCGGCAGATAGAACTTACAACTCTTGCCTATATCTAAGCTTTAGTCTTGTAGCATTTCAGTGGCTTATTCTTTTTGTTATGACATTTATGTCATATACGTGTGGAGAACAACTGTTTAATGCCACTATTACATGACGTCTGAGGGATAATTATGTCCTATGATCTCTGCACATTTGCCATGTTTACATGCTTGTGTCAAGACACATCTGGCTGCAGCGGTACTGTCACTCGCAAAGGGGGACAGGTGGTATTCTTAGTCGATGGTACGGGTCATACTGTTCCTTTCAGCCTACATGTGTCCTTATTGTTGTAGCTGTTTCTATGCTCCTGATTCATTTACATGTGTATTCTATTCCCTATCACATTTGTTATGTGGGATACAGACATACCTTTTGTATGTGACTATTACATCCCTTGTGGGATATGATTCGGACATACAGTCACTACATATATCTACATTTCTCCTCGTGTATTTTGTTATGGATACATCTGCACATCTCTGTGCCCTCCCTCACATTATGGGTCAGCTGGTGACCCTCTCCATTGGGCTGGATGTACCTCCTGGCAGCGCCCTAGCATATGATATGTTTCACTTCCACATGGTATAACTATAAACACTACGTTGGACCATGGGCAAGCAGTTTTTCTGTCATTTGTTCAAGGGTAGGGACCTGTTATTCCCTATCGTGCATTTGTGTTTGCTTCTTCATTTTCTGTTCGCAGGGACTATCTTGCATGCTTTATATACGTTTCAGTCTCCACGGACACTGATAGGTGCGAGTATTACTGCAGGCGGACTATACTATTCAGCAGTTTAGGTTGCTCATCAACAACCGACATTGACACGCCTCCCTCCGCAACTTCGGTACGCCCAATGCACTCGCACACGTTTCCTATGCACATGGCTGTGGCGGCTGCATGCCTTCATTAATATGCATATGGCACTACTACTCCATATATATGCCGCAAGGCTGGCGCAAGCCTTACACCGGCCTTGTGCCGAGCTTCATGAATCCGGGGGATTGTTTTCTAGCATGAATAGTCAGTAGTATTGTATTTTTATGTATGGGTTCATGAATCCATTTTAATATGGTGTGTTGGAGGTTTGTCTCTTTAAGACCTTAATTATTGTATGATGTCATGTTTAATTGATTATTTAAGCTGATTCCTTATTACACTTTCCTTGTCTGAAGAAGTTAATGTACTGGATGTGAACGAAAGCACTTACATAAACTGTGTTTTTGGAGATTACCACAGCCTTGTTGTTTTATATTTAATAAATACTTTATAAAAAGCTCTGCTGCCTTCACCAACAGCACATCACCCTCCCCTACACAAACCAATTGCCCCCTCCACTACCATACTGACCGCTGATATATAGGAATCCAAATAATTCTTAGCCACAAATGCTAACAACTTTACCTTAAAAATTGTAGCAATATCTACTATAAAAAATGCTACTTAAACTTAAACCTTGTTCCACAGCTGCCAACAATCTCCAACTTGAATACCTCAAGAATGGCAGCAGAAGCCATATCTTGCCCAGTATCTGTCTTAATCAATAGAGCCATACAGGAATCTTATGTCCCAGCTATATGGAAAGGATCATATGTCATCCCACTACATAAGGGAGGAAACTCTACAGAAGTGTGTAAATTTTGTCCCATTGCAATTCTCTCTCCTCTCTCAAAAATCCTAGAAAAATGTATCCACACTCACCTTCTAGATTATCTCCTCTCAGAACAGCTCAATTCTGCCCTGGCCATAGCACAACTACTGAACTGATATCCTTTTTAGAGAACATGAACAAGAAATAGGACTCTGGCAAACTTATCTTCTCCATATTTCTGGATCTGTCCAAAGCCTTTGATACTATCCAAATTATCAAACACCTTCAACCACTGCTCCATCTCAGCTTGCCTCTTCTTCAGTTCAGTGGTTTCAAAGCTACCTATCTGTTAGATGGCAACATACTTAATCTCCCTACCCCCATTACTACAGGTGTACCCCAGGGCTCGATTTTTGGTCCACTTCTCTTTAACATTTTTATCAATGACCTCTATACCTCTTTTACACAAGTATCATTTATTCAGTATGCTGATAATTTGACACTAATATGCTCATCAGACACTCTGACGCATTTCTTGAAATCACACGAGAAGCCTTCACTTCTGATGAAAACTGGCTTTAGAATGTTCACTTATTACTCATCTCCAAAAAAAAAAATACTCATATTCTTCCCCAAAGCACATCTGAAGGACAAATCCAGTTTCAAAATCTTCTCACTTAACATTATAGAGATAGAAATTGTATCCCATACAAAACTGCTTGGTGTAACAATTATGACAACCTCAGATTTGAACTCCATTATGATGCCCCACCACTGGACCAGTAACCTGATTCAAAGCTGCGGACAGCACCTCAACCTTACCAGGTTACTCATCCTACCAAATGGAGGGCTACAAAGCCAGATGAGGTGGAGTTTCAATATTTATCAAATATATACACATCTCCAGGCTGGTGAAACGGTATGATGCATAGGATACACTCCAAGTGCAGTTAACTGTTGACAAAACACCTATTCAAATTATAGCTAGCTACAAACCCCCAACCATGACTCAAGATGCCCACTCCACCTATCTGGATGTACTTGAATCCATCAAGATTCAACCCTCTACCCTGATCCTGGGTGACTTTAACTACCCAACCATAGAGTGAAAGACCTATTCTAACCCAAGCATGAACGCCCAAAGATTCCTTGACTTTTTCAATGTCAATGTATTGGATCAGCTGGTTGACAGCCCTATGAGAGGTGAAAATAGCCAGGACCTGGTACTAACCAACATGAGTAGCACTGTAGCACCTCTACAGTGTCATACACCTTGTTAAGATTTGACCATAAAGTGATCCCCTTTGAAGTCACCATCTTCCCAGAGCCCCCCCCCCTTGTCAGAGTCAAACAAAAAACTTTTCCAAAGCAGGTATAAGCAACTACTCAGCCACCATCTATTCAGTAGTAACTAGCACTAATGTCCAAGCCCACACCAAAAAACCTATATGAGCACCTACATAGCTCAGCAATACCTGACAGGACCAAATCTTCATCCGCTAGGAAGAGTAAACCTCTCTGGTGGACATCTGCAATAAAGAAACTATATAACAAAAGCAAAATATTGCTGTCCAGGACCAAGAAGGAGCAGGTGCCCAATTGGAAGCAATCTCTTTTTAGCCTGAACAAGCAAATAAGAGCATCAGTAAAATCCTGTAAAGGCAACTTCAAGTCCAAATTGCCCACATCTCCTGAGACAATCATAAGTTCTTCTTCACATATGTCCGCAGTCTCAAAGGAAGTTCCCATATCTGTTCAGAACTGGTGGTCAAGGACACCACATACACAAATGCTGTAGACATAGCCAATCTACTGGCTGACATATTCTGCAGAAAATTCTCCCCTCTGTCCTCCTCATCAGTACATCAGGACACCCACAGTACCTGCCTCCACCCCTTATCTCTAGAGAAGAGGTCATCACTGTCCTCTCAAAGGCAAAAAAAGACAGCCTCCATGGGACACGACAACATCCCAGGCTGCATCCTACATGAACCCAGCCATGAACTTGCAGCACCATTAGGCACCCTAGTCGATCAAAGCCTGAGTACCGGCTTTGTCCCAGCCGAGTTGAGGACAGCCACTGTCATCCCTTTACAAAGGTGGAGTGTCCACCTATCCAGGACATTGTAGACAAAGCAGGCTAACTACCCTGCTCTGCAAGGCCATGCAATGGATTATCATGGACCTCAGTAACAGGGAAACTGGCAAACTCCAAATACTCAACCACACACAGTTTGGCCTTGTCAAGGGGAGGCATGTCTGTTAAATCTGCTACACTTCTTTGAGACAGCCACCAAAGCGATGGAAGAGGAAAAGATGGTGCACACTGGCCAACTTGACTTGGCCAAAGCCTTCTACACTATTCCCCACTTGGCTATAGTAGATAAACTCTGTCAACTAGGCATCACTCCATATGTTACCATATGGGTAGCAAACTAGCTCACTGATAGAACCCACCAAATCATAATAGTGGTAGCCAACCCAAGCAGTACTCCCCTAACGAGTAGTGTACCCCAGGGATTGGTCTTGGGGCCTCGGTTATATGGGATATACTTCTCTGAGGTGCAGGCCAAAAACAGTGGCCTATGGCTGACCTAGTTTGCAGATGTCCGCAAGCTGGGCACAGTCATCAATTCCTCAAGTGATGTGGATGTCCTCCAAGAAGGTCTCACACAAATGACTGGTGCCAGAAACATGACCTCAAGCTGAATGCCAAAAAATACATCATCATCCCCTTTGGGGAGAGTGATGTCCCCATGTATTATCACATTAACAAAAATGTCCTACGTACACAATCAGTAGTGAGGGATTTAGCCACCCAGGTTGATAGCAACCTGACTTCTGAGTGACATGTTGCTACCACTGTACGGAAAGCTTTCTACATGGCCAACCTCATAAGTAAGAGTATCTCATCCAGGAACAAAGAGGTCATAAGATCCATGTATTCTACTCTTATAAGGACAATTAGTGAGTACAATGCTCCCTTCAACATGTACCTCACAAAGCACATGTAGCAGCTGGAGAAACCACAGAAGTTCCTCACCTGGAGAATCCATGGCCTCAAACACCTACCCTACACAGATTAGCCAAAAGCACTGTCCCTCTACTCAGTTTCATAGAAACTTCTCAGAGGTGACCTCTGTCTGGCATACAAAGGAATCCAGACCCTGCCTTGATGGGACTGCTGAATATCTAGAAGTCAAGCTCCACTCGAGCAACCAGTAGGTGCAGCATCAACCTGGTCTGTGATATCAGTAGTACTTGTTGGCGTGACAGAATATAATCCCTGTCCACATCAAGCAGCATACCTTGATAGCCCTTTTGAACTGCACCCTGGATAACTGGATGGGAAACAGAAAATACACTCTTGACATTCCACCTGTGTCCTTGCTGGACAGGGGCTCAGGGTGCTGACATCTCTAAACACGGGCTACACTCTAGTCTGCTAGGGTTATAAGGGCCTCAGGGGAAATAGCCTAATAACCTCCTATGAATCTATAAATAAATGTCTGTCAGCGGTCCACCACATTATTCTATAATGCTCTACCACTGACATACCAGAAAATCAGTGTTATGTAGAATATACCACACATATTATGGAAGACTCTGCTCAGTCCAATGCACTCTGTACCTACACCAGGATATGACTTTCCAGTTAATATGGATACCACACAACTAGGGGATCCCCAGCCAGTATATCAGTGAGGTGCTGGACTGTTTACACAGCTTCATCAACCAATCAGATGTAGCCATACCTCTCAACTGTCCAGATTTTCAGCTCATATTTTTGGTCTGTTCCTCATAACATTTCCATTTTCTGGTAAATCACTGGGATGATCTGAAGATTTATGTCAGCAAATAATGACATACATTTCAGTTTCAGACCTCATATCCTTCAGAAAATGTATGCTAAAATAAACACTGTTCCTCTATCAACTAAGTTTATAAGAGTAATATTTAAAATATGTCCCTATGTGTGGCTCATTGTCTCCCACCCCCCATTTTTAACAGCCTTTGTCCAGATTTCTTGCACTAAGAGGTTGAGAGGTATGGCTGTAGCACACAAAACCATGGACTGGAGTAGAGCTTTCTCTGGACTGGACTCCCACCCTTACTATAGAAGGTCATACTGGGCATGCTCCTACACTTAGAGAATTACAGCCCATGTCTAAACCCACATCAGACTATACAACTGTATTGTGCATATGTGTATTCGCATACAGACAGCTATGTACAGCTTAACTGTCTCTCCCCACCCCTATCACATAGGATTACCCTCAGCTATCTGTAGGTGGCCCATATATGATATATCTGCATCTGCTGAACAAATATATCAATCATACACAGGCAGAGACAGGGGAAGAGAGAGAAAGGAAGACACAGAGAGAGAGAGAGAGAGAGAGAGAGAGTCATAGAGAGAGAGAGACACCCTGAAAGGCATAGAGTGATGTCCTGCTGCAGACAAGTGCACACCGGTTGTAACTAGTGGCATGTGCCAGTATGAAGGTGAGGTCCATTTTGTAATAGTAGTAAGATAGGGGATGGAATCTGACATCATCTGCCTTTGTGAGTGTGTGTGCGTGTGCGTGTGTGTGTGTGTGTGTGTGTGTGTGTGTGTGTGTGTGTGTAGTGAAACATATTCCCTGTGTTTGTGTTGGTTATAGCATTTTGAGGCCTGTTCCACCCAGTACACCTCCCATTCCCCTACTTTACAAGGCCTGCTGATGTCAGTCACCTTAGAAGTACCTTTGGACACTCTTCAGCCCTATAAGCTCCATGGTGCATACAATAACTGCATAGGAATATAGTACAAATAACTAGATATGTAGGGGTTCTAATCTCACCACTGACAAGTGTGTGTGTATATGTATGTGTGAGAAACATATCCCCTATGTGCGTGTGTTAGTTATACCATTTTGAGGCCTGTTCCACCCTGGTGTCCCCCCGTGAGTGGCCAGGTCTCTCACCACAGGTGGTGTGCTTTGGGGGTAGACACTGATGTAGTTATCAGTAGGGTTTTTTTTTTGTCAAATGGTATGATACATTTTACTGCATTTAGCTTGAGGCCATGACTTTGGCAGTAGTCATTACTTGCTGTGAGACCCTCTTGTAGTATGTTAACATAATTTGGGGAGTCAATGACAGCACCCAACTTACAGTTGTCAGCAAACATGGTCAGCCAGAGGGCTTTTGTCTTTGCCTGTACTTCTGAGAAATAGAAGGCAAACAGTAGGTCTCCCAGGACAGATCTACTGACAGGTCTGCTATCGGAGGGGGTGTGCCTATTTTGACTTTGAGCATCCTGTCGGTGAGCCAGTTGGCCACCCACCTGGTGAGATAGGGGTTTAAGCCAACTTTTGTTAGCTTTTCAATGATGACCAAGTGGGAGATTGTGTCAAACATTTTGGGCAAGTCATGTATGTACTGACTTTCCCTCATCCAGGGCCTTGGTGACAGTCTAGTTGATCAGGTGCAACTGGCAAGATGTGCCCTTCACAAATCCAAACTGGGAGGAATCAAGTGCTTGGAAATTGCCTGTGTCCTTGTTTATGAAATCCATAATAATACACTCCATGGCTTTATAGATCAGACTTATCAAGCTAAAGGGGCGATAGTTTCCAGGATCAGTAGTGGCACCAACTTTGTGCAACAGGATGACAGTGGTGGTTCCCCACTCTACTAGAATGAAGCCAGTACTTAGGATATGGTTGAACAGGCTGCTCAATGGCAAAGACATTTCTTGCTGGAAATTGTGCAGAATACATCCTGCGATACTATCAGGTTCCCATGGAAGCTGTGTTGTTTTGCCATGGATAGGGCCTGTAGCACTTGATCTACAGAGATGTGAGGTGTGGGACAAGTATCAGGGATGTTGAAAGGGTCTTTGGGGGGGACAGGGGGTGAATTTTGCACTGAACCTATCTGCTAGCAGGTGGTTAAGTCAACAGGATCAGTGTATGGGAAATGTTAAGGACTGATTCAGAACAAACTTGCCTTTGCCACAAAGATTCCTGACATAACTGAAGAAGACTATGTGTTTCACCATATAGGTAAAGGGACCTTATCCAGACAAAAGGTGGACATCATCTCTGAAGAGTCCTCAGTCAGTACAATACATTAGCAGCATGGCCAGTCTGCTATGTACCTATGCAGACATCTGCAGAAAAGGCTGTGTTAACACCCACAAAGGTCAGCCATGTCTGTCAACACCTGTTCCATGCAGACAGCCTGTAATCAGTACTGTCCCACTGGTTACAGGTCAGGTTGTTCACAGGTGTCTGTGGCATGCCAAGATGGCAATGTTATGCTCAACCCTTCAACAGATGCCTCATGAATGAGACTAGAACTCTGTGTGCATTACTGGTATGAGAGGCCTGACTTATATATGAGATAGCTGAAACACATGCTGGTGAGTCAGGTTTGGCTACCAGAGGCTACCCTGTGTCAGGACTACTCTCCCCAAACATGTCAAACACAGTACCATGCATACCCTCATCAACTGCATGGTGGTTGAGTGGATGGGGAAAAAATACATCTGTAATTTTTAATTTCTCTAAGTCTTTGGGTTTTTAATACCATGATGGGAATGGACCCCATTCCTAAGTCAAAATATGATTAAAGTTCATGAAATTAGCATTAGTAGTGTCTTTGATGTCAGCCAAAAGTGCTCTTCGCAGCACCCACAATGTGCCCAGTAATGACTCCTTCTGCTATTTGTACGGTGTTACATGAATTGGTAACATATCTAAATACTTTTTTATAAGACCTGTTGCTCCTACTACTATTGGAACTGTCTGGGTATCATTCTTCCATATGACTCTTGTTTCTGCCTACAGATCCAGATATTTTATGACTCTGTGTCTCTCTGTATGCAAGACACTGTAGTCACTGGGTGTGGTGATTTCAGTGATCAATGTTACTTTTGTCTTCTTTTCTTGTACCAATATATCTGGTTTTCTAGCATCTATCTTTTGAACTGTTAGCACTAGGTGATCCCATGTGATATAAACTTTATCATTTTTTCAATGATTCTTTGTGGCTCATGTTTCCAATGTTTTTCAGCCACTTCGATACCATAATGTTTGCACAATCTCCAGTGTAACAGTCTTGCCACATTATTATGCCTTTCAGTATACAGTCCCTCTGCCATTAGTGCATCACAACTAGCAACAATATGCGTGACTGTTTCCAATTCGGTTTTACAAAACCTACATATGTCTTTTTCTCCCACATGTTCAATGGACTTTTTAAACCAGCATGTACGTAGCCCACTATCTTGGGCTGCCAATATTGACCTTTCATTTCTTGGTTTGAATTTGCCTCTCTTTAAACATTCCTGGGTTTGTTCTTTATCAACATGAGGCTCTTCCAGAAGTTTTCTATACTTGCAACTATATCTATGTTTTTTCACATTCCTTGCCTTCTCATCTGGTCCTTCACCTTATATTCTTTCATTTGTTTTTTGGCACATTCAGTTGCTGCCTGGTTTTTATCCACTTCTAGTTTGATTTCCATTCCTGCTTGACGTCGATGTGCTTTTGCTAAATAAAGCAGAGACATCATCTTAGATTTATTCTCCTCATGTTTCAAAACTTTCACTACATTTGGATCTTGTGACGTCAGTAGATATGTGTGGAGTCCCACGATTGCAGATCTATACATGTAATCAGTTTCAAGGAGGCCCATCCCTCCTTCGGAATGGGGAATATATAACATTGATTTTTATAAATCATTTGGTGAGCATGAAGAATCCTTCTTGTTTTAATATCCAATCTAGCCAACACTTTTTTGGGACAGTTGATCACTCCAAAACTATAAGTTAGGACAGGAAGAGCAAATTGATTTATAGCTTGGATCTTGTTTCTAGATGTCAACGCTGTTCTCAGGATTAATGCAAGTCTTCTAAAGTACTCCTTACTGAGTTTTATTCGCATTTATTAATATTTTATTACTGATCCTTCATCAACTCCTATGTATTTATACATGGGTCTATATCATAAGATCGAAGTTTCAAAACTTCAAATCTGATATGGTTGACACCACATGATCGAAGTTTTGAAACTACGAACCTTTTAACAAGGATCTCCGTACAGCATGGAAAGGGAAGATTTCCCTTTTCTGCACTGTAGTGTGATCTCAGAGTTGGTATATTTAAGTAGCAGGGCGATGTGGGTGGTGAATGGGGGCTTGCTTGTCCCCCTGCTTAGAGCATTTAAATGGTTTGTTTGTGTAGGTTGTTGTGTTTGTATTACATTTTCGAAGTTTCAAAACTTTGATCATATGGTGTCGACCATATCAGATTCAAAGTTTTGAAACTTCAGTCATGTAACATAGACCCTTTATACACTCCGTCTTGCTCAAGTTCTTTTATATCACATTCTTGCACCAAACTGATATTTTTCTGGTGCTGCAGTTTTCCTTTCCTAAAGGTTGCCCTCCAGCTATGCTTCAATTCCTCATCTGAGAGAGCTATACAGTTTTAAATCACTGACAAAGAGAAGAAGAGAAGTCATATGTGTTTTTGTTTTTTCCAGAGCAAAAGCCATGGCCTAAGCTGTAAATAAACAAAAATAATGGAATAATAAAGCAGCAAGGCAAAATAGCAACAGTGACAGAGTCACCCTGAAAATTTCCCCTTTGAACTTTTATAATAATCTGTATAATCTGTCCTTATAATGGCTTAATTGCAAAAGTGGTCTGCCAGGTGTTTTACCTAATGTAATGTATGTAATTAGTATCATATACATTTATTTTTTTTTTTGCATATCTTTATCCATCAAATGCTTTTTTCAAATGCTTTTTTTTATATGTTTTCCTATTTTGCTTTTACATTCTACCCTTTTCTCTTTATTTAACTATACAACAAATGACCCTTTGTCCTTTGTTCCTTTCTTTTTTCTTTTTTTGTTCTCTTTTATTTAACTTACAAATTCTAATTTCTAAAAATCTATAAACCCTGTCAGTTCTATAGTTTTCGTATTGTGTATTTGGAAGATTATATTGGTCTATAATTTTTTTAGGGTAGTTTAGATTTCACTCTAAGTAAAGAACATGTTTTCCTGTTGTAAACCAGTATGGTGTCTGTTTTGGGTGTGCATATAAATAGTTCTTATTAATGGCTAAATCCTCTTGCAAAGATGTTAATACTTTCAGCCAAAAGTTAGGTACTGCATCTGGGCCTGTGGTTTTCCAGTTAGAGGCTTTTCTTAACTTTGTTTCAATTTCTCTTACAGTTACTTCATCCCATTTCATATCCTCTACCTTTAACCCTCTTATCCTTTCTTTTATTTTTTTATCCATTTAGCATCTTTCACAGATTCTTCATAGATACTTCCCCAAAATGTATCTATTTCTTCTTTTTTTGGTGGTCTTTCAATTCCTTTTACCCTATTTCCCAATTCTCTATAATTTTTTTGGATAATCAATAAAGTGCTTATTTTGTACTTTTCCTTTATATTTATCTTCGTATCTTCCAAGTCTTTCTGCCTGTGCTGAAGTTTTTAGTTTATTTGTGATAGTACACGACAGATCCTGGTCTGTTCTAATACTGCGCATTGCTTTTATCACATCTATCTTTCTTAGTATTTTTGTTGATCTGTTCCCTCTTCTATACTCTTCTAACAGTGATACTTCTTGTCTTAGCTGCTTTATAGTTTTCTCCATTTGATATTTCTATGATGGCATTCGTTTTCGCCCTTCCTTTCCCTCGCTACCCTGTATTCCTGTGGTATAACTTTATCAGTTATCAATTTAACAGCACAGTAATATATTCTGTTTACTTCTGTTATATCGCATGGATCTCTATGGACAGTCCTAATTACTGCATTCATTTGTTTTATCAAACTTCTGACTTTTGGGATTTTATTAACCTTCTGCAGTCTATTTCTTTCATTGATCTTGATATATCTGTGTCTATTAAATCAAGCAACTCTTCTCTTAACTCATTTTCTTCCAAACTGAGGTTACATCCCTTATTTTCTGTTTCCTGCAGGCATTCTATAGAAGATTCTATAGCATCTTCCTGTGGCACATTCTCTTCAACTTCATCCTGTGCTATCTGTTGCTCTATTGTATGGGAGCTCATTGGCCTATTACTCCTCAACATTGACTACAACAGTTTCCACAGTTTCCTGTTCCTTCCTCTAGCTTCAAGTGAACATTTATACTGGTTTCCCGTGGAAGGCTCCAAAATATCTTGATATGGTACATGACTAATTGCTTCCTGTTCCACTGGTTTCCCATTCATTTGGATAGCCATTGCTCTATCCTGTTGCGGTGCTTTCTGCATTCGATTTTATACACTAAATCCTTCTCTTTGCAGCTGTTCCATAACCTCATTTTCTATTTCTTTGACTTCTTGATTACTAATCTTTTTCTACTTTTCCTCTTAATCTCCTTATTTTTTGTATTGTAAAGTTTTCCATATCCGGATTCCTTTGCCTGTATTTTTATTCAAATATCTTTGGAGCTGCTCTTTTTGTATTGGTTAGTTTTGCTTAAATGTTATACCATATTAAATCTCTTTTCCTTTCCCCTGTCCATATTTCTTCATATGTCACCTGATCTTCTTGCTTGTCCTTATTCTGGGGACTCACTCCATCATGCTGTGATGTAATCTGTGTTAAACCTTCTACATTAAATCCTTCACTTTGCAGGCACTCCATAACTTCAACTTCTATTTCTTTAACTTCTGCTTTACTAATCTTCTTTTCCACATTACATCTTTATGATATTATTTTTTATTGTGGAATTTTCCATATCTGGATGCCTTTGCCTGTATTTTTCTTCGAATATCTTTGAGACTGCCTTCTTTATATTAGTTAACTTGGCTTTCTCCTTTGCGTAAATATTGCACCATATCAAATCTTTCTTCCTTCCCCATGTCCATATTTCTTTTTTATATTTTTCAAATATCTCTAGGTTTTGTTGTTTATATTTTCGCACTTCCTCAGATGATTCTTTTTCCAAACAGATCAGAGTTTCTTGATCTATATATTGTTTTTCAAATATGTCGTATTCATGAACACAAATATTTATTTGAAGTTTCTGACAGTTTTTCTTGTGGAAGTATTTTTCTTTCCTCTAATTTCTCTCTTAATCATTTTGTATATCTTGTGTCTGGAAATTCTGGGCTTTTTACATAATAGTAACAATACATAATTTCTTTCTTATCCTCAGTAGTCCACTCTATCATCTTTATGGCTCTTCTTTGGCCAATCAATTTTTCTGGACTGCTACTTCCTTCTACAACAGGGGCTCCATCTTCCCCCTTGGCCTGGCCTAACCCCATTATAGGAATGTTTCTGTATTTTGAGGATTCTACACTTGTCATTTTTCTAGTCCTGGCACCAGTACGCCTAACAGGATTGGACACTTTTCTATCCTGGGTCTTGTGCACCCAGCTATCTTTTTTTTGTTTTTGACTTATTATATATGCTATATAATATCCATGATATATGCTATATAAATACAGTCTATATATCACTGTCACCTTGGTGAGATTTTGTGAATAACAGGGTCCAACTCATGAAGCTACTCACCAAAACTTGAGGATGAATTCAATTTTAGCACTACTACTACTCTCCTTTGCTTGCTGACTTTTCATCTTTTCATTAGGATCCCTCATATATGAGATAGCTGAAACACATGCTGGAGAGTCAGGTTTGGCTACCAGAGGCTACCGCGTGTCAGGACTATACTCCCCAGACATGTCAAACACAGGACAATGCATACCCTCCTCAACTGCATGATGGTTGAGTGGATGGGGAAAAATACATCTGTCCCTGGGGTTCAACCTGTGTCCACCAATGGCAGTGACAACAGGTGCTGACTGATGATTCTGTTGGGAATAAAGTAATGGCTAGCTTTGTGAGGGACCCAGGCCAACTGTAGTAACCTCCTCTGTATCTATAAACCTGTGGTCTTAAGGATCACCCAGGTGACATGTATGAAGACTAGCTGATTGTATCAAGGGGCATGCATACGTTACACTGTCTGCCCCCTTTGTCCCTCACAGACTGTTGAATGCATATGCACCTAGGCATACATGTACATATGCAGCCATACCTTGGCGATGAAAAGGTCACTGTGTTTCCACTCCATCACACTCGGCTGTGGTAATGTTAACAGCTCCTCAGCCTGTAGACACACAGACACCTGGAACAGAAATAGAATAATGTGAGACAACAGTCAGTCAGCAGTACTAATAGCAATAATGCATCATGGCAGAGAAGCACATACACTTCAATGTGTATCTATGACAGTTGCCAGCAGACAGCACCTTACACAGCATGGCATTACTACACTGTAATATATTCACCCTGTGCATCAGGCCCATGTTAGCATGTCCCTGCATCGATGGTATGGATAACAGGGAGGTGGCACAGGTATCATCACATGCACAGGGTGTGGTGTGGGGTTGCCAAAGGCCTAGGCTGAGCCATACAGTTGACATCTGTGTGGGTATGTGTCTAGAGGGGTGGAGTTCAACTGGGTCATGGAGAGGATCTGTGTGTGTCTGGTGGTAACTTGCATGTGATAATGATGTGTGAGTCTGTGTATGCTCACAGTCAAGCCATGTGCTAGCCCTACATGGGGGTATTTTGGACAGCCATGGATCGTACATGGCAGGATATACAGTTCACTGTCTATGGCCATGGACACGGGAATTGGTTCTGCCAAGAATGTCACTGGCACCACCAGGCACAAGGCCAGATGTGGTACTACTCCCTGATGATGACTGATGTCTGCTGGATTTGTGTCTCTCATAGGGCCAGCCAGGACCATGTACCCATGGCCTGCAACTTTGCAGTGTGCACAGCACTCTCCCTTTGATACTGCTGGTGGTACTGCCACTACAGGAGTGTGAATGTGCATGGCCATGTGGCCTCTCAGCTGATATTGTTGCTGACCTACATCAACATGTCCGATGCCCTACACCCACCACATGCTCAAGCAAAAACATTGCATGGTTAAGCACTGACAATGTCTCACCTCACCGTCTATCCATAACATCAGCAAAATAACGTACAGCATCAACAATGCCATGGAGGTCATCATTCATTGCAGGAAGTGTTGTATCCATGACTCTGAGCATCTGTCTGGTGTACCATTCAGAACAATGCCTGTGCCTCCATGATGGACTGAAACATGTGTCAGGTGACACCTGCTGTGACACCTCTGGATGGGGCTGGATGGGCAGCAGTCCTCCTTTGAGCACCCCTGTTAATCCACCTGTGTGGGACCTCACCAGCTCTCTGGGTATGGCTAATGGCAACAATCACAGATGCCATAGTTGCCACACTAGCCTGTTCAATGCCACCACCCTCCAACTGTCCAATATCTGTGGCTGCTGGGGACTGGGTATGTGTAGGCATACTGACTGTGTACGAGGACATTGTGGCCAGAAGTGGGATGTCAACCAGTGGTACAGATTCAGCCCCCAACAACCCCACTTCTGCCTCACTATGACCACCATCATCATCAGAGTCCAATGAGACAGTGACATCAAGTTGTGAGCAGGAGAGACACCAACCCCCATGTTCATCTGTGAGGGGAAGACAAGAAATGTAAATTACTACCTGCACTATAATGTTTTCTGATCCCCCCTCCCACACACAAAAACAGCACGGTCACACACACACACACACACACACACACACATACACACACACACACACACACACACACACACACACACACACACACACACACACACACACACACACACACACACACACACACACGCGCGCGAGGTGGCACCAAGGCATTATGCAGACCACACTTTCTGACTGATGACATGCACTTCACACAATCAGACCACAACAGACGCACTGTGCATAGACCCTCAACAACATGCAGTGCAGGTTATGTCCAGTTAATGTTGCTACTACTATACACCTGTGAGATATGTGAGGAGTGGAAGTATGTGATGCACCTTTACCTAACACACAGTGCACCCATGTACACAATACTAATGTACCCCTGTATAGCACAGTGGCTACACCTATAGAAACGTACATGCCAATATGTTACAGTACCTGCAAAATAGGCTCCTGTGATGACCAATGTAATGCACCACAGTTAACCCCACCACAAGTGAACATGCACATATTGCAATACGGCTAAGTGTAACAGTTGGTGCAATGGAAAACTGGCTGCCTTTAACATACCTAAGGTATTGGTGAGCCACAACAAGACAGTTCTACACTCACAGGCTTCAGGTAGCTGTTGCCCAGCCACACCAGAGGGACCTATGTATTTGTGGGGGAGAGGTATTGTCAGCACACACACATAAGGCATTGGTACGTGCTAATATGTGAATTTCTGAACATGTACACTAACAAGCTGTGATACTACCCAACTTTCTGAAATTCACAGTAGCTGTGCACTTGTGTGCATTACAAAACCCCACCCATAAATGCAGTTTGACCTGACATATGCATCCAGATGTGCAAAGGCTGACACTATGAATGTTACAGTATTGAATTGATGTTCACTGGGGCCATACCTGGGCACCCCTTGGCTGTTGACTCTGTGCCACCCGCCTCCACGACATAATGTTGATATAGTTTCCTGGGATGCGGAGGCTGCACCAAGGTTGGCGAGGAATGCTACCATGGCTGTCAGTGGTGCTTGCAGAGCAGGCCCTCCATCTGTGTCAGCACAGTCCCTGGCCACAGCTGCAGCCCTTTGCTATGCATTGTGGATAAAGTTTGTGGCACGATGTCGGACCTGTTCATAGTTACAGTTGCATTGGCCCAGGTTGTTCACATTTGCTACCAGTTCTGCCCACAGAGCAGTGCTTTCCTGCAGGATTTGCCAGATCCTCCCCAACAATAACTTGTGATGGACTCAGAGGGCATCAATGATAGCCATAGTCTCGGCTTCTGAGAATGCTGGTTGGAGTCTGCAAGACTGAAAGACATGAACAGGGAAACACATCACAGGACCACATACATTGGCCACCATTATGTACAGATCCTGCACATCCACTTCTGCTAGCTCTATCCACTGCTAACATCCACATCATACCCCCGCCATCTATCAGTACAGTATGTGTGTGGGTATTGTCACCATACTGGATTACAGCATGCGTTGCCCTCCTGATCCTGGTGTTTCATGTTCCCCCCAATGAGGACCATTAATGTGCATAATCCACCATTCATCATTCACATTAGACAGCACATGCAGCAGCTGGGGACATCACAGACGTTCCCTACCAGGGAACACCAGGCCAACAAACATCTACCATACACCTATAGGCTATAAGGCCAACCCACTACCCAGTGTCATACATACTCCTCAGGAGTGACCTCACTCAGGCATGCCAGGCAATCACATACTCCACATTGCTGGGACTGCTGCATAAGTGCAACTTATGCTCCACTTTGTTAATGCACACACATGCACACACACACACACACACACACACACACACACACACACACACACACACACACACACACACACACACACACACACACACACACACACACACAAAACCTCCACCTGGTGAGTGACCTCGACTGGCCTTGTTGGCGGTTTGGATGTGTGTCCCACGAGATCACCCTGCAGTGGAATGTGTTCACATCAGGCAGGGTAGCTACCTACACCTTTGCAGGCCTAACCTCGTCAGCTGAATGGTAAACAGCACATACACCCTTGGGATACCATCAGTGTCCCTGTTGGATGGGGACATCAGCTGCTGCTAACATGTGACCTAGGGATATGGCTGCTCCAGGCCCATAGCCTAGTAACCTCGTATAGTACCAGGAATACCATAAATGGTTTGACTACTGTGACAGACCATCCAGCATACATCTGACAAATAGGTGAGTGCTCCTACAGGTGCATGTGGACATTCCTATAACATATGAGCTATACAATAACTGAGAGTAATGCATATGTGTTGTCAGGTGACCTCCTCATAGGTATTTGACATCTGCAGTACCCAGATGTTTGCAGAATGTGTACAGGTGCCTGATAGATGTAGACTCCCCTGCCAGACAAATGTGCATTTCTGGACAGCAGCTGGACAATACATGATGGTTGTCCACATAGTTTGGGGAATGTGTCTGTGACATGCCAGACCCCTGGGGACACAGTAATGGTGCTGAATATCTGGTACTGTATCCATTCCCTTACATTGTATGCTCAGTATGTACTCACTGCTGCTGAGCCAGAGCCAGCATCCCCTCACTACTAGTACCTATAACCTGATGTCCCACTGCAGGGGCTCACCAGGTATGCTAGCCATGTGTGTCAGGCAATCAGACACAGGTGTGGAGTAAACACTGACCTAACCAGAGTATGTCAGGAATGGTCAGAAAAACCTGGACAATCAGGAAAACAATCCTGTATGACATTGGCAGACTGAGAGAGGCTCAATGATGGTACATAATGTGATATGCCAGCGGTATCCACATGTAAGTATGGTCAGTATGACGCCTCTGCACTGGCCCAATCATCAGGGAGCCTCAATCCTCACCACTACCACCAGTGAGGGACATAAACAATGGGAGGATGACAAGTACACACAGAGCAGAGTAAAATACAATTAACCTTCAGAGCACACAGACATCACAGTCAGTCTGGGGATGGTTTCTCCCTCTCTCTCCAGATCCCCAGTAACATTCCCCACCGGCACAGCTATACGGTTAACATCTCAGCAGACTGGCAACACCAAAATATCCATCACCTTTTCTGTCCAACCAGTACCTCAGGTCCTTGCCCAAGTAGTTGACACACACACTTTGAGATTTGATTTATGAATCTCACTCTCACACACACACACACACACACACACACACACACACACACACACACACACACACACACACACACACACACACACACACACACACACACACACACACACACACACAAACACACACTGCTGGGAAAGGCTGGCACAGGTTTACTAGCTATGGGCTCTTCTGCCTAGACTTTAAGGCAGTTCTGACTGCCACAATCCAGCTCTTTACCAGCTACGGTAAGGTCTTCACCAAAGGGTGATGAATCCTACTGTGTGATGTGCCTATAAGCAAAATGGTAAGTGTGACCAAGACTGAGGCTATTGGAGTGGGCTATACAATGTCATCAAATGCATATGCAAGTACTTTAAGAGGTTAATTAGTGGTATACAGCCCAGAAGCAATGACAAGGTTTAACAATATTTAATAATAACTAATAAAGGAGTAAGACAATACTCAAGTAACTACACAGTTCAGACACACAAGGAATATTTTAAGACAACATTGTGGGAAAGTCTGAAATAAATACAGCAAACATGCAATGTAATAGGTTCATAGGAACAACCCCACTTCTGCCTCACTATTTTACCACTGTCATCAGGGGTCAATGAGACACTGACATCAGGTTGTGAGCAGGAGAGAGAGACCACCAACCCCCATGTAACCATCATCTGTGAGGGAGAGACAAGAAATGTAAATTATACCTGCACTATAATGTTTTCTGATCCCTCCCACACACAAAAACAGCACGGTCACACACACACACACACACACACACACACACACACACACACACACACACACACACACACACACACACACACAAATAACACATACACACACACACACACACACACACACACACACACACACACACACACACAGGCGAGGTGGCACCAAGGCATTATGCAGACCACACTTTCTGACTGATGACATGCACTTCACACAATCAGCCCACAACAGACACACTGTGCATAGACCCTCAACAACATGCAGTGCAGGTTATGTCCAGCTAATGTTGCTACTACTATACACCTGTGAGATATGTGAGGAGAGGAAGTATGTGATGCACCTTTACCTAACACACAGTGCACCCATGTACACAATACTAATGTACCCCTGTATAGCACAGTGGCTACACCTATAGAAACGTACATGCCAATATGTTACAGTACCTGCAAAATAGGCTCCTGTGATGACCAATGTGATGCACCACAGTCAACCCCACCACAAGTGAACATGCACATATTGCAATATGGCTAAGTGTAACAGTTGGTGCAATGGAAAACTGGCTGCCCTTAACATACCTAAGGTATTGGTGAGCCACAACAAGATAGTTCCACACTCACAGGCTTCAGGTAGCTGTTCCCCAGCCATACCAGAGGGACCTATGTATTTGTGGGGGAGAGGTATTATCAGCACACACACATAAGGCATTGGTACGTGATAATATGTGCATTGCTGAACATGTACACTAACAAGCTGTGATACTACCCAACTTTCTGAAATTCACAATAGCTGTGCACTTGTGTGCATTGCAAAACCCCACCCACAAATGCAGTTTGACCTGACATATGCATCCAGATATGCAAAGGCTGACACTATGAATGTTTCAGTATTGAATTGATGTCCACTGGGGCCATACCTGGGCACCCCTTGGCTGTTGACTCTGTGCCACCTGCCTCCACAACATAATGTTGATATAGTTTCCTGGGATGCGGTGGCTGCACCAAGGTTGGTGAGGAACGCTACCATGGGCTGTCAGTGGTGTTTGCGGAGCAGGCCCTCCACCTGTGCAAGCACAGTCCCTGGCCACAGCTGCAGCCCTTTGCTATGCATTGTGGATGAAGTCAGCAGCACGATGTCGGACCTGTTCATAGTTACAGTCATGCTGGCCCCGGTTGTTCACATTTGCTACCAGTTCTGCCCACAGTGTAGTGCATTCCTGCAGGATTTGCCAGATCCTCCCCAACAATACCTTATGATGGACTCAGAGGGCATCAATCATAGCCATAGTCTCAGCTTCTGAGGATGCTGGTTGGAGTCTGCAAGACTGAAAGACATGAACAGGGAAACACATCACAGGACCACATACATTGACAACCATTATGTACAGATCCTGCACATCCACTTCTACTAGCTCTATCCACTGCTAACACCCACATCATACCCCTGCCATCTATCAGTACAGTATGTGTGTGGGTATTGTCACCATAATGGCATTACAGCATGCATTGCCCTCCTATTCCTGGTGTTTCATGTTCCCCCCAATGAGGACCATTAATGTGCATAATCCCCCATTCATCATTCACATTAGACAGCACATGCAGCAGCTGGGAACATCACAGGTGTTACCTACCAGGGAACACCAGGCCAACAAACATCTACCATACACCTATAGGCTATAAGGCCAACCCACCACCCAGTGTCATACATACTCCTCAGGAGTGACCTCACTCAGGCATGCCAGGCAATCACATACTCCACATTGCTGGGACTGCTGCACAAGTGCAACTTATGCTCCACTTTGTTAATGCACACACACACACACACACACACACACACACACACACACACACACACGCACGCACGCACGCACACACACACACACACACACACACACACACACACACACACACACACAACCTCCACCTGGTGAGTGACCTCGACTGGCCTTGTTGGCAGCTTGGCTGTGTGTCCCACGAGATCACCCTGCAGTGGAATGTGTTCACATCAGGCAGGGTAGCTACCTACAAACCAAAAAACACAAACTCGAATAAACAATTTAAAAGCGAACTGGAACGCAATAAGAGATGACTTAAAATAAAACGGTGTTTATTAGATCCAAATAAGAGTAAGCACTTTCGGCAAAATCAATATTCTGCCTTCTTCAGACAAACAGCAAGATGATGAACTACACAAAGTTTAATACAAAAAGCATTTGTTACAAACCAATCGAGAGCAAGTGCATTATTTAATTACTCGTTTCCAAAGTAACCTTAAAGGGAATAGTGAATGCCAAATAAAGCCAGATAGCTCATTTTAAATACTGCATCTACATTTTACATAGAAGTGTCATAAAAAATACTTTTGAATAAAATATTGATATATATACTGTATATTGATAGTTGACTCTACGTAAAATTTATTTAGTGAGCATTAATACTCATGGAAAACGTAAAGAATTTGTTACCCTAGTCATTTCCATTAATAGAACTTGTCTGGAAAAATGTTAAAACAATAAGCCAGGGAGGATCACCAAAATATATATGCATTGGTCAAGCATGTTGTTCCATTATAAATAGCGTACAAAATTACGCCGATAAACCAAGTTCCTAAAGCTGCTTTAGATGTTTCTGTGTTGTTAAAAATGAAACAGCGTGAAATTAAAATTCTCAATAAACTATAAGAGTTAGTGGGCATTGGTCTAGATGTAGCACCAATAAAGTGTTTATGTGGAAATGTTGTAAATATACTAAAAAATATTAGACCAACGTCGTTACACACATTTTGTTCTACAGTAAATGATGGAAAATCATGAATGTGAAAAGTAAAATAAGGTATTCATGCTTAAATTTCTAACAATTTATTTATGGTGTGCAAAAAATGAAAATTCGAATAAATGTAGCTTTTTATTAGATGTAGATATGATAGGTATATTAACATTGAAAATATAATGGTGTTATTAGGTTACCTATTATAAGAAAGCCACTTAAGGACACATTTAATTGAAAGGGTATCATTGATACCTGGCATGAGATGGGCTCTGGTACGGATCTGCCATAAAAGTTCGTCAATTTCTAGACGAATTTGCCAGGGGCCACCCCTTATTTCTGGGTTTCTTTGCTGCAAGACAATAAAGCTAAAAGTGTGCCCACTGTGTTCTGCAATATGCCTAACCAAAGCATTGTTTTCGTCCTGCTTAGCAATTGCATACATGTGTTCATATATTCTAGTTTTAATCTTGCGCTCAGTTTTTCCGATGTAAAATGCTTTACAGTAATTACACAGGGCTGCATAAGTGACAGATTTTGTTTCACAGTTATAATGATTGTCCACCTTGTATTCCTTATCATTAATAACAAAATGTGTTCCAACCTTGATGTATTTACATTGGGCACATGCACCGCACTTAAACATGCCTTGTGGGTGATTAGAATTAGATTTTTTCTTGGACCTCTCCAAAATTGTTTTTAAATTGTTGCCCCTCCTATAAGTTATCTTAGGTTTATCGCCTAAGAGATTGCAGAGGTTCCTATCATTTTTTATTATGTCCCAATTTTTGTTAATGATCTCTTTAATTTGATAGTGTTCCAAAGAAAAAGTGTGCAAGAAATGGGCTATCTGGCTTTATTTGGCATTCACTATTCCCTTTAAGGTTACTTTGGAAACGAGTAATTAAATAATGCACTTGCTCTCGATTGGTTTGTAACAAATGCTTTTTGTATTAAACTTTGTGTAGTTCATCATCTTGCTGTTTGTCTGAAGAAGGCAGAATATTGATTTTGCCGAAAGCGCTTACTCTTATTTGGATCTAATAAACACCGTTTTTATTTTAGGGTAGCTATCTACACCTTTGCAGGCCTAACCTGGTCAACTGAATGGTAAACAGCACATACACCCTTGGGATACCATCAGTGTCCCTGTTGGATGGGGACATCAGCTGCTGCTATCATCTGACCTAGGGATATGGCTGCTCCAGGCTCATAGCCTAGTAACCTCGTATAGTACCAGGAATACCATAAATGGTTTGACTACTGTGACAGACCATCCAGCCTAATCTGACAAATAGGTGAGTGCTCCTACAGGTGCATGTGGACATTCCTATAACATATGAGCTACACAATAACTGAGAGCAGTGCATATGTGTTGTCGGGTGACCTCCTCATAGGTATTTGACATCTGCAGTACCCAGATGTTTGTGGAATGGGTACATGTGCCTGATAGATGTAGACCCCCCTGCCAGACAAATGTGCATTTCCGGACAGCAGCTGGACAATACATGATGGTTGTCCACATAGTTTGGGGAATGTGTCTGTGACATGCCAGACCCCTGGGGACACAGTAATGGTGCTGAATATCTGGTACTGTATCCATTCCTTTACATTGTATGCTCAGTATGTACTCACTGCTGCTGAGCCACAGCCAGCATCCCCTCACTACTAGTACCTATAACCTGATGTCCCACTGCAGGGGATCACCAGGTATGCTAGCCATGTGTGTCAGGCAATCAGATACAGGTGTGGAGTAAATACTTACCTAACCAGAGTATGTCAGGAATAGTCAGAGAAATCTGGACAGTCAGCGAAACAATCCTGTATGACATTGGCAGACTGAGAAAGGCTCAATGATGGTACATAATGTGATATGCCAGCGGTATCCACATGTATGTATGGTCAGTATGATGCCTCTGCACTGGCCCAGTCATCAGGGAGCCTCAATCCTCACCACTACCACCAGTGAGGGACATAAACAATGGGAGGATGACAAGTACACACAGAGTAAAGTACAATTAACCTTCAGAGCACACAGAGATCACAGTCAGTCTGGGGCTGGTTTCTCCCTCTCTCTCCAGATCCCCAGTAACATTTCCCACTGGCACAGCTATACGGTTAACATCTCAGCAGACTGGCAACACCAACATATCCATCACCTGTCCAACCAGTACCTCAGGTCCTTGCCCAAGTAATTGACACAAACACTTTGAGATTTGATTTATGAATCACACACACACATTCACACACACACACACACACACACACACACACACACACACACACACTCACACACACACACACACACACACACACACACACACACATTCACACACACTGCTGGGAAAAGCTGGCACAGGTTTACTAGCTATGGGCCATTCTGGCTAGACTTTAAGGTAGTTATGACTGCCACAATCCAGCTCTTTACCAGCTACGGTAAGGTCTTCACCAAAGGGTGATGAATCCTACTGTGTGATGTGCCTATAAGCAAAATGGTAAGTGTGACCAAGACTGAGGCTATTGGAGTGGGCTATACAATGTCACCAAATGCATATGCAAGTACTTTAAGAGGTTAATCAGTGCTATACAGCCCAGAAGAAATGACAATGTTTAACAATATTTAATAATAACTAATAAAGGAGTAAGACAATACTCAAGTAACTACACAGTTCAGACACACAAGGAATATTTTAAGACAACATTGTGGGAAAGTCTGAAATAAATACAGCAAACATGCAATGTAATAGGTTCATAGGTTCATTGGATGATACTAAGCTATTGGCCTGGAGGCCCTTATAAGCCGAGCTTAGATTTACGCCCATGTTCCTTCAAAGTCAGCACCTGTTTCCCCTGTCCAGCTGGGACACAGGTGGGATCCCAGGGGTGTATTTTCTGTTTCCCATGCAGTCGTCCAGGTTCCTCTTAAAGAGGTCTAGAGAGATACTCTGCTAGACATAGAGAGGGAGTGTATTCCACAGATGGTGGAGTCTTTGGGACACCAATCTATCTTGCCAACAAGTACTATTCATGTCACAGACTGGGCCACGGCCTTGCGTGCAGGTTGAGCAAGTGGGGTCTGTCTTATGGATATGCAGCAACTCCATCAAGGCTGGGTCAGAAATGGCCTAATATGCCAGATACAAGTCAACTATGATCAGTTTGTATAAGACTGAATAGAGGGACAGGGCTTTTAGCCTATCTGTACAGGACAGGTGTTTGAGACTCTGGATTTTCCTGATCAGGAACCTCTGTGGTCTCTGCAAATGCTGCATGTGCTTAGCAAGGTACATGCCAAAGGGGCATTGTACTCAATAATGGGTCTGATACAGAAGGAGTACAGGTATGTTATGACCTCCTTGTTCCTGGATAACATACCCTTATTTATGAAGTGGGTCATATAGAAAGCCTTCTGTACAATGGAGGCAAAGTGGTGGTCAAATGTCAGGTTACTATCAACCTGGGTGCCCAAGTCCCTCATGACTGATTGCATCCTTAGTACATTGTTATTACTGCCATAATTAGTGGGGATGACATTCTCCCCAAAGGGGATAATGATGCATTTCTTGGCATTCCGTTTGAGGCCATGCTTCTGGCACCAGTCATTAGTTTGGGTAAGGGCCTCTTGGAGGATGTTCACATCACTAGGGGAATGTAAGACAGCACCCAGCTTGCAGTCATCTGCAAACTTGGTGAGCCACAGACCACTGGTTTTGGCTTGCACCTTAGGAAAGTATATGCCAAACAGTAGAGACCCTAAGACTGATCTTTGGGGTACACCTCTCATTACAGGTCTACTACTAGAAGTGGCTTCCCCTACTTTGACTGAGTAAGTTCTATCAGTGAACCAGTCAGCTACCCATCTGGTAACATATGGATTGATGCCTAATTGGGAATGTGTATGTATTATAGTTGAGTGGGGAATAATGTCAATGGCTTTGGCTAGGTCAAGGTAGGCAGTGTTCACCATCTTCCCCTCGTCCATGGCTTTGTCAACTGTTTCGAAGAAGTCGACCATGTTTAACAGACCTGATCTCCCTTTGACAATACCAAACTGTGTGGGGTGAAGCATTTGGAGGTTGCTGATGTCCCTGATTATAAGGCCTATGATAATGCATTCCGTGGCCTTGCAGATCAGGCTAGTTATGCCACTCCATCTTTGTACAGAGGGATGACAGTGGCTGTCCTCCATTCAGCTGGAATGAAGCTGGTGCTCAGACTTTGTTTGAATAAGGTGTCTAATGGAGCTGAGAGCTCATGCCTGAGTTTATGTAGGATACAGCCAGGGATGTTATCAGGTCTCATGGAGACTGTATTTTTTACCTTTGAGAGGGCATTAAGGACCTGCTCCATGATGATGAGGAGAGGAAGGCAGGTGCTGGGGATGTCCTGGTTTACTGATTGGGGGGGGGGGGGGCAGGAGGTGAGGTTTTCACTGAACCTGTCTGCCAACAGGCTGGCTATATGTATGGCGTTTGAGTATGTGGTGTTATTGACCACCATTTTACAGATGATTTGGGTGTTGCCTTTGAGATTGTGGTCATATGTGAAGAAAGCCTTGTGATTGCCCTTGGTGGATGTTGGCAATTTGGACTCAAAGTTAGCCTTAGAGGATTACACCAGTGACCTTATTTGCTTGTTCAGACAAAGGAGAGATTGCTTCCAACTTGGCACCTGCACCTTGTTGGCCCTGGACAGTTATTTTTACCTTTTATTATAGAGTGTGTTAATTGCTGCCATCCATAAGACAGGATTACTCTTCCTTGAGGGAGATGATTAGGACCTGTCAGGTATTGCTGAGTCCACACAGCTATGTAGGTGCTCATATAGTTATTTGGTGTAGGCATGGACATTACTACTAGTTCCAACTGAAGGAATGGTGGCTGTGAAGTTGCTTGTACCTGCTCTGAGGAGATTGTAGCCAGCTTTAGAAAAGTGTTTTTGGTTGACCCTGATTGGGGGGGGGGGGGTCAGGGGAGATGGTGACTTCAAAAGTGATCACTTTATGGTCAGATTTTACCAAGGAGGATGACACTGTAGGAGTGCTATAGTGGCTGTTCATGTTGGCTAGGACCAGGTACAGGATATTTCCACCTGTCATAATGGTGTTGACCAGCTGATCCAATGCATTGGCATTGACAAACCCGAGGAATCTCTGGCCGTTCATGTTTGGGTAGAATAGTTCTTGCACTCTATGGCTGGATAGTTAAAGTCACCCAGGATCAGGGTAGAGGGTTGAATCTTGATGGATTCCAGTAGGTTCAGATAGGTGGAGTGGGTGTCCTGAGTCATGGTTGAGGGCCTATAGCTAGCTAAGATTTGAACAGGTGTTTTGTCAACAGTTACCTGCACTTGGAGTGTCTTCTGTGTGTCATACCATTTGACCAGCTTGGAGGTGTGTATGTCTATAATACATATTGACACTCCACCTCCTTTGGTTTTGTAGCCCTCCATTTGGAGTCTGAAAGTATGGTAGAATGAATAACTTGGCAAGATTAGGGTGCTCTCCACAGCTATGAACCAGGTTTCAGTGACTGCACAAATGTCAGCATCCTCCAGAACAAGGAATGCTTGCTATTACTGCAGTTTCAAGCTAATACTCTCAGCACTTAGCAGCACGACCTTTGCATTTCATTTATAACATGTTTTCATGCTGGTAATTTTGTGCTCATGACTTTGCTTAAAAAAGGCACTATGGGGGAGGCAAAAGGCTTTGCTAGAAGCCTAAAGCCCAGGGGAGAGAAATGAAGGCCATCTCTGGCAAAGCATTGTAGTCTGTCAATCATGTACTGGCCTGTGACTGAGACAGCAAGGATTCTAGGTTCTTAATGTGACTGCATCTCTCACATATTATGTTCCTAGATGGTAGCAGTAGACAGTTGTCTGTGTACATAAGGCAGTTGCTACACTGTCTCAGGATGCCCATATCAACCAGAGTAGCAGGGGAAAGCATAGGAAATTGTCCGTCCATGGTTACCAGAATCTGTGGAAGAAAGGTCAGGGATGGTAGATTGGGTGCTATCTGAGGATAGTACCTATAGGTGTGAGTGTGGCTGGATAAAATCAGTACAATAGCTGCAGGCGAGGCATACAAGACATCTGGACAGAGGCACAAATAAAGGAGGGGCAAAAGCCAATAAACAGTGACACTTTATAAATATTGCTCTTACACACAAACAGTTGATAGAATACCAGGTTTTGCTTTCACAGGAATACTCTGAAGGACATGACATCTGACATTCAAATGTGTGCAATTATTTTCGGGTCTATATTATATGTTCGAAGTTTGAAAACTCTGAACGTTAAATAATCGAATTTAAATGTTCAAAGTTTCAAACATCGAACATATAATAAAAAAAACGGAACTTACATGACTTCCCCCTCTCTTTAAATATACCACCTCCAAGACCGCACTACAGTGCAGTAAAAGATTTCCCTTACTGCACTGTAGTGTGGTCTCAGAGTTGGTATATTTAAAGTGTGGGGGGTGTGGTGGGTGCTGCCTACAGCCGTTAGTTTTGGGTATGGGTTTTTCTTTTTTTACATATGTTTAACTTCCAACATTTAAATTCAATATTTTAATGCTAGAAGTTATAAAACTTCAAATATATGATATAGACCCATTATTTTCTGACTTCAGTCTTTAATGATTTGCCAGACAAAACACAAATGTATGTAAAAATTCAACCAAAAGCAAGCAGCTAGACAGGCAGGAAGAGCAGCGAGTACCGCCAACACACAATAAGAACAGTATTCCTCCAGAAATAAAGCACGTACAGGCTATAAAGGCTTTATTTAACGTGTATCTACTGTAGCAACGTTTTCGTTGTTAAAAACAACTTCATCAGAATAAAAACCACACCTCACCACATTCTTTTTATATACAACTACTGAATGAGTAAATAGATGATCTAATCAAGATTTAAAGCAATACATACTTTGTAAAAATATATGTGCATGTATACCAAGCCGTATAGACATAGAAAAATTATTTTAAAAATGTTTTAAAAAACAACTTCATCATCAGGTGCATATGTTTAGTAACAAAACATATACCCATAACAGTGTTCCATATAAATTTTACTAAAAATACATGAGGTACCCCCCCCCCTGCTGTATCCCCATAGGAGGACCCTGCGTCTGTTGTTGATAAGACTGTTGGCGTAGACGCTCCGATCTCCTGGGTAAAAAATCCTCCTGATAGGGTTCTTCAGGATGGACTACGGGTGGAAAAGGTTCCAAGAGTGGAGATGATACCGAAGCTACCCTAGGAAAATCCCTGGGGGCAGGGGGTTGCCCATACCCATTTCTAAACAAGGGGGGGAGGGTACCTCCTGCCAAGGGTTGGAGGGGGAAACAGAGAGGAGAAAGAGAGGAATGGGGGATGTAGAGCAGATAGTGGTCACTCCTATTGGTCAATATTACAAATATTCCCTCCATGACTATCATATATATAACTACAGTGACTTGAAAATTTCAGAAACGTGGTTTTCTTTATTTACTAAAGGATTCAAATTTGTGCCTAGTAGGGGTTGCAGCTTGGTTAACACCATGTTGGATGTTAAACTCTTTATACGTAGATTAAACTTGCAACATATTTTTGGTAACATCTCTCAACCATATGCTGTTAACCTCAAAAAATCGAGTTCATATAACCCCCCTTTGCACCCCCAGTTAAAAAACCTTGAGAATAGGATTGAACAACACATAAGGAGGAAGGTTGGTAAGAATAGTTATACCTCTAATTTGAATATAGCTGAGACCAACCTCCTGGAGGAGTTGGGGGGCAACTCTGGGGTTCGAGTCATGGAACCTGACAAAGGGGGTGGGACAGTGATCATGGACCAGTTTATGTATGAGACCAAAATGCACAACCTTTTGATGGACACTACTAAATATACTATAGCTTCCCTGAATGAAGTCAATATTTCCTACAAAAATATTGATTTAGCTTTAAAGGATCTTCTGGATCAGGAAATAATTGAAGTAGACATTTACAACTTCCTGGAAAACTCCCACCCTAAGGTACCCGTCATTTTCGGGGTACCTAAGGTGCATAAACTGGTAGAAGACCCCCCAATGCGTCCTATTGTAGCAGCACAGGGGTCCAAAACCCACAATTTATCTAAATTCCTGGATTGGAAGTTGAAACAACTGTGGGGTAGGTAAGAATATCTTCTCAAGGACTCGTGGGAATTTCTTCGAAGGGTTACGCCAGATTTGTTTAGATCTGATATATTTTTCGTCACCATAGATGTGGTTGACTTATTCTCTGTGATACCCCATAGTCTAGGGCTAGAATGGATGGAGGAAGCCTTATGGGGTTGTAACGGGGTGACCAACAATGATGTTCATTTGGTGTTGCATCTATTAGAACTGGTATTGAAGTACAACTACATATATTTCTCAGGAGAATATTTTCAGCAGATATCTGGGGTAGCCATGGGGGCCAACTGTGCCCCCATATATGCAGATATCATTTTGTCTGTCTGGGAACAGAAATTTGTTATGAACAGTGAATTCTCTAAATATTGGACACACTACTCAAGGTTCCTGGACGACATCTGCATTTTTTGGGTTGGGCCACGGGACCGCATAGATGATTTTGTGGGTTACCTACACATTACTACGGAATTTTTACGTTTTACTTATAATGTTTCCAGCAAACAGTTGAATTATTTGGATGTTTCCCTTAGTAAAATGAATGATTGTTTCAAGTCCTGTGTTTACAGGAAACCTTCATTTTCTAATGGGTATCTACACTACAGCAGTTCACATCCAAAATTCCAAAAAAGATCTATTCTAAAGGGACAGTATGTAAGGGTGTCCCGTATGACATCAGAAGAAAATGATTTTGTTATGGAAGGGGAGAAACTAAAATCTTTCTTTTTGGAAAGGGGGTATCCTGCAGTTTTGATAAACTCTGTATTTGAGGAAGTCAGAAATTTTAGATCTAGTCGATTTGTCCCCATATTAGGGAGGCCCAAAACAGTTTCTGAGGATGTTTTATACCATGGGCCTAAAGCTCAACCGAGCCTTGAACAGATGTTTATCACACAATACAGTCAACATGCAGGAGAGATTCGACATATTATTGAGAGGGAATTTAGTGACTTCAAGGAATTTACGGATTTGGCCAATCTTAAAGATTTAACATGCAAAGTAGTATATAGGAAAGGATTCAATGTGAAAAGGTCTTTAGAACAGAAGTCTAAGGTGAGGGGTAAAAACATACAAAGAAAGGGGACGTTTCATTGTGGGTGTTGTTCACAATGCAAATACATAACAGACCAGGACAGTATATACTTGGAAAGCAGAAACAGAAGATTGTGGGCAGATGGTTTATACAACTGTAACTCCAAGGGATTGGTGTATTTGGCTGCCTGCCGTGCTTGCCAGGCATTTTATGTAGGCAAGACAGAGAGGCAGCTAAGGAGGCGTATATATGAACACGCCTACGATATACAGAGAAAACTTAACACCAACGCACTTTTTAGACATACCTTGATCTGTGAAGGAGCTTCTTTTAAGTTTTTTGTTTTGGAATCTGTTGTACAGTGCAGTAGGGGGGGTAATTGGTCTGCACTGTTGTCTCACAAAGAAACCTGTTGGCAGATCTTATTGGAATCATATAAATACCCTGGGTTGAATGATTCTATATCTATAGCCCCATATTTAAAATTAAAGGCAGAAAAATTGTAAGGTTTTTGCACTGTGTCAGTTATATGATATTTGCTTTCACTGGTTATGACCTTTTATATACTAGGTTTAGTATATATTTTATAAAAAATTTTTACATGTAGGTTTATTACCAATGTATTTTTAGTAAAATTTATATGGAACATTGTTATGGGTATATGTTTTGTTACTAAACATATGCACCTGAAGATGAAGTTGTTGTGTTTTTAAAATATTTTTAAAACCATTTTTCTATGTCTATATGGCTTGGTATACATGCACATATATTTTTACAAAGTATGTATTGCTTTAAATCTTGATTAGATTATCTATTTACTCATTCAGTAGTTGTATATAAAAAGAATGTGGTGAGGTGTGGTTTTTATTCTGATGAAGTTGCTACAGTAGATACACGTTAAATAAAGCCTTTATAGCCTGTACGTGCTTTATTTCTGGAGGAATACTGTTCTTATTGTGTGTTGGCGGTACTCGCTGCTCTTCCTGCCTGTCTAGCTGCTTGCTTTTGGTTGAGTTTTTGGTTCTTGCAGCATCTCCTTACAAATGTATGTAAAAATGACTACAAATATGAGGCAGACGTGGTCAGTCTGTGAAACCGTGGACAGTTGAGAGGTACGAGCTCAGTATATAACATACAGTTCAGCACACATTTCTGCACCAGTTGTTAATATTTATTTTATTTTTTTATTTATTTTATTTTGCATTTGTTGACTGGGCTAGTCTAGCTGGATATATGTCCATTTTCGGTAGAGGCCCGGGGAGAAAAGCTCCAAGCATTAATACATAGTTTAGTAAAAAGTAATCATAAAAGTAATTACAGCTAAAATAGTAAGAAGGAAGTCAAGTAAAAAAAATGTTTTTTTTTTTTTTAATAATAATGTTTTTTTTTTTGAGGAAATTGGGAGATTAATAAGACAATAGTCTTACACATAAGTGAGATATAAGATCCTACATATTATGTCATGGGCAAAGCATAGTACTTTTTATAAAGTAACATAATTAGAAAGCATAATGAATAGACTGAGGATAAAGTAAGAAAGGAAGAGAAGGAAAGATAGGAAAGGTATCAGAGTTAGTATAGGATGAGTTTATGGATTTAATTATCTTCCTAGGGATAAATAAAAGAGTTACTTTATGAAAGAGAGGCAGAATTTACACCTAAGAAAGAGTGGAGAAACACTCAGAGATAAATAGTCAGCGGGTCAGTTCACTATCTTAATGTATAGTTGAGGAGCTAGGAGACTTCAACTGGGTTATTGGGTAAAGAGGGAGAGAGGGGAAGGTAAGGAGACAAGAAAGGAAGAGTAAGGCTAGTCTGGGTTAGTGCAGGGGCATATCCATTTTTTATTGAGATACTGTTTGAGATTCTTCTTGAAAATAGGAAGAGAAGTCAGAGATGAGATATCAGAGGGTAATTTGTTCCATAGTTTTTCAACTGAGTTGGAGAACAAGCTATCTCCTGCAGCGTTATTAGTTGTAGTCCTGTTGATCAAAAGTTTGTTAGAGGAGCGTAGATGTTGCAGGTTATAATAGGTTCATAGGTTCATAGGTTAGTACTAGGCTAACTGCCCTTGCGAGCCATTTTAAGCCTAGCCAATTATCCCCTATTTTCAAACCCCCCCCCCTTGTGTGTTGTGTGTACACTTACACCTTAACCACCCACCCCACCCCAATAAGGGGTAATAAGGCTGGTGAGTATTGGAGTTTTAGTGGGTTGGTACAGGGTTTTGTGAGCTATTAAGTTGTTGTAGTTTGATCTGATTGTGAAGTTCTAGCCAGCCAAGTTGTCTTAGATTGAGGCAGTGATGGGTCCTAAAAGGAGATCCGGTAGCAAATCTAGCAATGTTGTTATAGGATATAACTAGTTTATTAAGGATTTTTATTGATAGGTTGGTATAAATAGGGCATACATAGAGTAAAGTAGAGATAAGATGAGTTTTGGCTAGGATAATTCTAGTAGCTGGGGTAAGAAATGGTTTAATTCGATATAGGGTTCCTATTTTTTTGTTCACAGTTTTTATAGTAGAGTTAATGTGATTTTCAAAATTAAGTTTATTGTCTATTGTAATTCCAAGTAATTTTGTGGTGGTGTCAGGAGAAATACTAGTATTGTTGTTGGAAGTGATAGAGAAATTTAGGGGGATTTGCTTACGTGTTGGTGTAAAGAGTAGTAGCTTTGTTTTCTTGGGATTGAGTAGAAGGCAGCGTTGTGAGAACCATTGTTCTACTGTGTTAAAGGCTTTTTGGGTAAGAGACTGAAGTTCAGTTTGAGAGGTAGCTGTGCAGATTATAGTGGAGTCATCTGCATATTGAATACAGGTAGTAAAAGGGATAGCTGATTGAAGGTCATTAATAAAGATGGAAAAAAGAAGTGGACCTAGGATAGCACCTTGTGGTACACCTAGGGAGATAGGAAGGTGTTCAGATAATGAGTTTTTCCAGAGTACTGCTTGTTGTCGGTTTTCAAGGTAAGATTTAAACCAAGTTATGCTGTTAGGATCAAGTGAAAGAGAATTAAGAATGTGCAAGAGTATTTGGTGATTCACCATGTCAAAGGCTTTAGATAAGTCAATGAATAGTGCAGAAGAAAGACTGTTTATGTTACAGTTAGTGTTGATGATGTTTGTGAATGAGAGCAGTGTAGTGGTGGTACTGTGGGAAGGTCTGAAGCCATGTTGACAGTTAGCTAGTAGGTTGTTTTGGAGAAGATGGTTTAGGAGTTGTTTATGAATACATTTTTCCACAATATCCACATAACATATATAGATCTCTTAAATTTGTAAGAGAAGCATATGTAGCATAGTAATATTCACAAATTATTATTATTCACAAATAACATATGAATATTTACATCTCAGCTAGCTGGGCTAGCAGGGTCACAGTCAGTATTGTAAAACAGACAATCCAGTAGTACTCATATGTGAGCTGACCATTGCTGGGATGACTCAGGGGCCAGAGCTGTGACCTATGTAACTGCAGACAGAGTCATCAGGGATGGCCATAGTTGCTGGACAGCACACTAACTGCAACATGTCAGGCCATAGTTGCTGGACAGCACGCTAACTACAACATGTAATTCCAGGAAGTCTTGTTGAGTCCTACTGTTTAAATTCCTATTTCTCATGACTGCATCCCCCATCTGCATTCCATTACATGCTTAATTGTATGACATACCTGGTGTACTGCTGTACTCCTTTGTCAAATGAAATTCCCAAGTATTGTTGTCAAGATTCACAGTCTGTCTTCATTGAAAAAGTGTCCCTTTTCCTGGCCTGTGAGGAGAATATTATGGAGGTGTGGCAGCTACAGCATCACAGAGGGTAGGTGGACTACTGATTGGATTGCTGTGTTATGTCCACAGTTTTTCATGCTGTGTCTACATACCCATCAACCTTTGCACAACATCTGGACAAAGCCCAACAAAATGGGGGGACAAAGGCCCAAAAGATAGGGACAGATTTTAATTATTGCTGTTATAAACTTAGCAGATTGCTAGAGTAACAGAGTTTGTTTTGACGTACATGTTCTGAAGGATTAGAAGTCTGGAACTGAAATGTATATGATTATTTAGTGACTTCATTCCTCATATTATCCCAATGACTTGCCAGAAAATCCCACAATTTTATGAGGTGCTTGCCAAAAATATGAGGCAAAACTCTGCACATTCTGTGGAAATCTGTATAGCTGAGATGTATGTATGTCTGGCCATTGTTATGAGACTTTTAGATTCTGTAGCAGTATACTGTGTAAATGTGCATTGGACTGAGTAACGAAACAGACAGATGTTAGCATCATAGCTCCTTTTCTATCTGACTGTGCATGCTGCTACAGTTGATGCTGATCTATCAGCTATGTATGTTTGTAGGGACAGACTGAGGCATGTCCCTTAAAACCTCAACATTCTAAGTACACTGTGTTTTGGGCCATTATATATAGGAGTAGTGTGTGACTGGCAATCAGGATATGTTTGTAAAAGTAGTCATTGTACTCTGGAGTTCAGTTGGCTTAGTGGTATGTTGTTTTGACTGTAGTGCAAAAGGTTCTGGGTTCAAAACTTCTCACCATACCTCTCCACTGTACCGATTTTCACAGATTGCCCAGATTTTTGTCACTTTTATCTAGTATGTTTCTCATAAAATTCCAGTTTTCTGGCAAATCATTAAGGTTTGACATTGGAAAATAATGAAGAAAACATTTGAGTTTCTGACTTCATATCCTTCTGAAAATTCATGCTAATGAAAATCTGTTATTCTACTAACTTTCTAGGTTTGTAAGAGCAATATTTACAAAGTGTCCTTATTTTTGAGCCTCCCCCCATATCTGTGGCTTTCTCCAGATTTCTTGCTCTAAGAAGTTGAGAGGTATGTTTTTCACCATGTCTTTTTACCCTAAAGTTACATCCCTGTAGTGCATGATATATTTGCAAATGCATCAGTAATTCCCCAGAGCTGATTTGGTGTAGTGTTGTGTTGCTCTGACTGTAGTTCAGAAGGTCCTTGGTGGTGATGACTTTTTTCCCTAATGTTAAATGACCATAATGTATGATATATTTACAAAAGAATTAGCAATTCTCACAGCTCATATGGTTTAGTCATATGTTGCTATGACTCTAGTGCACAGAGTCCTGGATTTGAGACTTGGTAGTGATGACTCTTTTTCTCTAATGTCAGATGACTGTAATATATGATATATTTACAAAATCATTAACAATTTTCACAGCTCCCATGGTGTAGTGGTATATTACTGTGATGCTAGTACATACAGACCTGGGTTCAAGCCCTGCCAAGGCTGATAATTTTGGTGCTGGGCAGAACAATGGCTGAATGAGATAAGGTGATTAAAGCAGTTCTAAGCAGGTTTGCTTGGGTTTGTGTAATGCGCCATGATGCCAAGAGACCATTAGGTTCCGTTAGCACTGCTGTTTGAAAAATATGTATTAATGTATATGTTTAGTGCTTATTAGAAGCCAAAAGGGTTAACACATTTCATTCTATTTTATGTACAGCTTAATTCTGTATGAAATTATAAGATGCTTTTTCAAACTGTAGTATGCTTTCTGAAACTGCAAGATGCTCTCTGACCTAGTATTTGCTACCACAGCAAAATTCATGTTTATGCCTTTTGGAAATGTACTGAGAAGCAGGTGATTATCTGCTAGGTCAGGAAAATGAATGAATAGTGAATGAATAGAACAATACTGTTTTCTATAATGTGATTGAATATGAACAATCAGCCCTGTTCGTGTTATGAGAACATGCACAGCTGCGGAAAAGAAGAGATACATCAAACAAAGACTGCTTGAAGAAATGAACTGTAATCTGTACTTGCTTTGTGCTCGAATTAGCCATAGTACCTTGAATGGTAACATTGCATAGTGAGAAGTTGTATCAGACCGGTGGTCATCAAGGCCACGTTGTTTTTCTTAGGAAGTTTTTTTTTTGTAAACTTGATATGCCAGCAGAAAATCATGGACAAACAGCTGCTGTGAAATAATATTGAAAGAACTTGTGATTTATTATGTCAGCTTAGTAAGCAATACCTTGTAAGAAATGTATAAAAATAGTTTCACTTCCTGATTTTAGTTAGACAAACTCTGTATTAGCACATTTTTGTCTCCTTGCTGCAAGATTATAGTGCCTTAACCTGAACCTGCCATGTGTTGATCATTTTGAAGTTATTTTTCCTTTGACAGACTGGTCCACCGGACCGGAAACTCTCACTTCGCCTCAGGTCAGATGGGCCAGGTGGCATGAAACCGTACGTGGAAGAAACCACATTGGTTCTTCTGCTTTGAAAGACCACCGACTGAATTGTCGTTCAAAAGAGGTCAGCCACTTTTCTGATCTGCGACTGGAGGATGATTTACTGTACGAACCAGAGATGGTCAATCACGGAGGCTCAGGTAAGGTGAGATTTACATTTTTTCTGTTTTAGATCAGGGACTTGATTGGAAATATCTGTCAGGAGATTTGTTTTGTACAAGTCAGGGACAGAAAGATTGCAGTCTTGTCATAGGTCAGGGAAACAGAATAGGTAAGACAGTTATTCTAGATAAACTGTGAAACAGAAAATCGTGGTATCACATGAAAATAAGAAGGGTTACGTAACATTTTTTAACAATCAGAACAATATGGGTAATAAGTGCACAAAAAGTTTCCAAAACCCACCGCTAACCGAAGACGCAAAATATATGCAATCACAGCGTGCCGACAATATTAGATACTATACAAAATGGGTTAATAAATATTAATTTAATGGCAAATTAGAAAAATCCTCACTAATTAAACTTGTCAAACAGCTTAAAGCTGATGCAAAAGGTCAGGTAAAAAAGCAACGTCAATTGGGGGTTCCTCAGGCACACAGGTGGATTGAGGAAGCAAACCATAGGGAGCAAAAAAGTAATAATTCAAAAGCTATGTTTCTAGATAAAGAAGACAATAATTTGGTAATAGCATCAGCCCCTCCACCCCCTCCGCTTCCTGCACCGGAATATGAAGTGAGTGGACAAGCTGGTCCACCTCCGCTATACCCGGCTGTTACCGCAAAGCCAAGACCGTATGTTAGAGATCCCATCGAGACTAGGTCTCGAACACGTAACTTAAGAGGAGATATTGAGTTATATGAAATAAACAAAAATTCACGAGCTATGAGTGAAGAAGAGATATGTCCACTCATAGAAGTACCAAATCCGCAGGCAGGACAGGCAGGACAGGACCCAACTCTCCTAGTATATAGACCGTGGACACCAGAAGACATCCGGAAAGCCACAGAGGGAATTCCCCATCCAAAAGTTAATTTTAGAAAATTCTTAGAAGACTTACAGGGCATGAGGCTAAGCTATCATTTAAATGGAGAACAAGTAGAAAAAGTAGTCAGACAGATCGTGGGTCCAGATTGACACATGATCAGTGGCAACTGGAATCCCTGTGACACAGAACATAAGCCACTCCCACACAGCAACGCAGAATTGGATAACAGAGTGAAAGGTCTAACAGACCGAATCTCTGAGAAATGGAAGCCTAGGGCAGACTGGACTTGCATTAATCAATGCATCCAACAGGAAGGCAAAACTGTTGACAGATATTATGCTAGATTATTAGAGTGTTTTAATAACCATTGTGGAATGCAGGTACCTGAAGATCAAACACGATTCCCCATATGAGCAGCAATTAAAGAATGCATTTTTGAAAGGCAGTATTTTGCCTATAAGCAGCTTTATTACAAAGCACATGGTAGACCATTGTACAAGTAGATTACAGTCACTACTTGAATATGCTATGCATGCCGAAAGGCATTTTAACAGTAAAAAGAAAAAGAAAGCTCAAGTATTTGCTGTGGAAGATGGAGCAGAAGTTTATGTAGTACAGTCCAGAAAAAAGGGCAAGAAAAATGCCCAGGGAAACAAACAATCTGATAAACGATCAGAAGAGTTTGAAGAGAGAAAGAAAAGGGGTGAATGTTTTAAATGTGGAAAAAAAGGGACATTTAGCAAGGGATTGCAAGCAAAACAAGAAGGTAGCCATGGAAGATAAGGAGGGTGAGGACTGACTATATGATAGTCAAGAATCACTAGAAGGGAATAACCAAGAAAAGACAAATGCAAATGTGATAGAGGGAGTAGAGAATGTGATAGAAGAAATAGAGGAGGTACAAGAAATCACCAATGGTAAAGAAAGTGAAATTTTGGACTTGGCATTATTGAGCCTAGAGCTCTATTTAGCAGACATAAAACCGGAAGTTACACTTCTGGTAGAGGGGAGGGAAGTTAAATTCCTGTGTGACTCAGGGGCCTCATGAACCCTGATACATCCTTCCAAACTACCAGAAAAGTCAGAATCACTTGATTACATATTAGTGAAAGCAGCTAATGGACAGCTGTATCGGGAGCCACTCTCCCATAACATAGCAATAACTGACCCTGTTTCAGGGATGACCCAGAAAAGCAAAATTGTTGTTTCTGCAAAATGCCCAGTGAACCTTTTGGGCAGAGATCTTATGCAGATATTTGGCATAGCAGTAGTACCGACTATGCAGGGTATGAAAGCACAGTGACAAATGGTTACTTCTGTGGTGCAACGGGAGGGTGAAACATTTTATTGGTGCAGCCAAGACTTAGTTATGACTGGTCCAGGGGCAGTAACTGAAGAATTGATTAACTTAGCCATCAGTAAGTCCCCCTCCCTTGACTCTGATAAACAGCATTTGTTGCACTGTACTCTATATTATTGTAGCACATCAGGACCTGATAAGGAATATGAGCAAGAACTGTTTAAAAACCATGCAAACAGATTAGTATTACGTAATCTGTACTGGGACACAGAAGGGAACAGTGTAGTTAGCTGTTCATTGCCCCAGGAATTCTTTGCACTCTATAAATCTAATCGATTACCACATGTTAGTTTAACCAAAGACAAGAAATGTGAAATGGGCAGATCTTGGAGAAAAAGTCACAAAGTGGGAGAAACAAACAGAGTTAGAATTGTCAGAACAGGGAATACAAACACAGAAGTTATATTGGATAATGCAGACACACCCAGCTGCACACTTGCGGTCTAGCGAGGACAGCTGATTAGCACTCTTACTAGAAGAGGAAGAAAAAGCTTTACAAAGCATACCAGAAACTCTCTGGTCAACAGGGAAATCAGATGTAGGACTAATTTGTACAGCAGGACCAGTTACTATTATGACAAAATCAGCATTTAGACCTCAAAAGAGACAGTATCCCTTAAGAAAGGATGCAGAAATAGGAATCAAACCTATAATAGCAGCTTTACTTAAGGAAGGAGTACTGGTAGAATCTCCCGATTCACCATGTAACACACCCTTATTTCCTGTTAGGAAAGCAAACGGAGAATGGCGTATGGTCCAAGACTTACAAGCTGTAAATGATGCAGTAATACCTAGAGCACCTACATTGCCAGATCCACATACTCTATTGAATGATTTGAAGCCTCAACAGAAGTATTTATCTGTGGTAGATATTAGCAATGCGTTCTTTTCAATACCGATACACCCTGACAGCCAACATTGGTTTGCATTCACATTTCAGGGGAAAAGGTATACATGCACGCAATTACCACAGGGGTATTGTGAAAGCCCAACAATATTTGCACAAGAGATGGCAAGCAACTTGGCAGGATTTAGCCCACCAAGAGGCAGCCAAATTTTACTTTATGTAGACGACATCCTGCTGGCAGCCCCCACCCAGCAAGAATGCAGAGAAGATACAATAGCATTACTACAATTTTTAGCCACTCAAGGACATAAAGTAAACAAAAACAAATTGCAGCTTTGGGGAAAGCAGGTTAAATACCTGGGAAATGTAATATCCAAAGAAGGAAGAACATTAGATGAAGATAGAAAAATAGTAATTTTACAAGCACCCAAACCGACTACAAAGAAGGAAATGATGTCCTTCCTGGGCATGACTAATTTCTGTCGGAGTTGGATTCCAAACTATGCCTTGGATTCTGCTCCATTCACCAACTTGATATACAAGAAGCCTATGGCAGCACAAGATTTATTACAATGGACACCAGAAGCAGAATCAGCTTTCTGCAAACTGAAACAACTGATAGCATCCTCATTAGTTTTAGGATTAACAAACTATCATAAACGTTTTTTCCAAACTGTAGATTGTAAACAAGGTTACATGACATCAGTATTAACACAGCAGCATGGGGATAAGCAACACCCCATAGCTTATTATTCATCACAGCTGGACCCACTGGTGCGATCCCTGCCCCACTGTGTACAAGCAGTAGTTGCAGCTGCAATGGCAGTACAGGCTTCGGCCTCAGTAGTGTTGTTCCACCCTCTCACATTGAGAGTGCCTCATGCAGTCGCAATTATTTTACTGCAAGAAAAAGTAGCATATCTTTCTCCTGCTAGACATCTTTCCTGTATGACTATACTCTTGAGCCAACCTCATATGACAATTGAACAATGTACAACTTTAAACCCATCTACCTTGCTCCCGACCCCTGTGGATGGCACACCACACAGCTGCCTGCAGGAGATTGAGCAAAAGACATTGCCTAGAAAAGATCTAATTGATGTTCCCTTGGATGATGCTGAGGTGACATATTACGTGGACGGCTCATGCAGAAGGGGTCCTACAGGACAGAATCTAGTGGGGTATGCAGTAGTTTCTGATACTGAGATTTTAGAAGCAAAGTCTTTACCACACAACTTGTCTTCACAAGCAGCAGAATTGATTGCTTTGACAAGGGCATGTACCTTGGCAAAGGGTAAATGTGTGAACATTTTTACTGACAGCCAGTACGCTTTTTCCACTGTACATGTTTTTGCACAACACTGGAAAAATAGAGGAATGATAACATCTACTGGTAAACCGATTAATCATGCGCAATTTATTTTAGATTTGTTAGAATCTATTCAGTTACCTCAGAAAGTAGCTATTTGTAAATGCGTAGCTCATACCAAGCAACAGGATAGGATTTCAAAAGGTAATGCAAGAGCTGATATAGCTGCAAAACAGGCAGCTTCAGCTTCAGAAGTATTTCTTTTGAGTGAGGAATTACAACCTTCTGAGATTTTAGATTTAGAAATGTTAAAAACAATGCAGACACTTACTACAAATGTAGAAAAACAGAAATGGATAAAATGAGGAGCAATTCTTGAGAAAGGGCTGTACATCTCCAAAGAAGGAAAACCAATTTTGCCATCTAACTTGTTTAGATATGCAGCTTTGTTGAGCCATGGGCAGTGCCATGTCTCAACAGGGGGGATGGTACAGTTAGTGGACCGAGTGTTCACTGCATATGGGTTTACAAACTACACAAAAAACTTTTGTGCAGCATGCCATGTTTGTAATAGGCATCATGCACAAGGGGCATTGAAGACTAAGCAAAGGAGTTTTCCAACACCACCATACCCATTCCATACTATCTGTATGGATTTCATAGAACTAAACAAATGTGAAAATAAGAAATATTGTCTTGTCATTATAGATATGTTTTCCAAATGGGTGGAAGCTTTTCCGACCAAAAATCCAGATGCAGCTACTGTTGCAAAAGTTCTTGTTAAAGAGATTATTCTTAGATTTGGCATACCGGAAAAGATCTACAGTGACAATGGCACACACTTTGTAAATCAAACCATACAACAGTTGAGCCGATATTTCAGAATTTCCTTAAAGAACCATTGTGCATACCACCCCCAATCCGCAGGATTAGTAGAGAGGCATAATGGGGTTTTGAAAAGCAAACTCAGGAAATTGATTAGTGAGACACAGAAGAACTGGGTGCATTGCCTGCCTCTGGCATTGTTGAGCATGAGAACTGTTCCAAATGCAAAGGGGTTAACTCCTTTTGAAATACTGTTTGGGAGGGCATATTATATACCTCAGTGGAAACCTCTCATGCCTGCAGACCAGGAGGCTGACAGTTCACTTGCAGAGTATGTGAGATGACTTTTAAGTAATAAACAACTTTTGCAGTTAAATTCTGTTTCAGATAAAAAACAAACCAGATCATCGGAAGCAGCAGTAGTCCCAGGCACGTGGGTCTGGGTGAAAGTTATCAAGAGAAGGAACTGGACCACACCGAAGTGGGAAGGGCCGTACCAAGTGCTACTGTCAACACCCACTGCAGTCAAGATCGCAGAGCGAGCATCCTGGATTAATCTGACGCACTGTAAAGTGGTTAAAAACTTTGAACTGGGCAAAAAAACTTGTTACTGTTACACAAGAACAAAATGACCAGATACAGAGCAAATAGAAATGCTGAACAACCTCAGAAGTATTGCATGATCATTCTGTTGGCCATACTAATAACATTAATCTTTTTGTTGTGCCCTTTCCTTTTTCCAGCCACACAAGCTGAACTGCATAAACGTGAATCATTCATAGACTGGCATCCGAACTTTAACACTTACCAAGCAATTAAATATGTGTATGCTGAAACTTTTAATGTTTCGAATTGCTGGATGTGCACAGCTATACCAACAGCATACGGGGGATTATTAATGACTGCTGTCCCCCCTAGGGGTCAATGAGACCTAGGAAAATTTGCTTTTTGATACTACAACTGTAAAATCACAAGACAAAATAGCATTGTACCTGCCTGTTACACAAAAGGGAATTGTATGTTTTTACAAAAATGATACTGTTCAGGTAGGTTGGAGTAATTGTAATGTGACTATTCCTTATAAATGTTATACCAAAGCCAATAATGCACATTATATCTGTGATGCAAACTATGACTCATATCTTGAGTCAATCCATCAGACTATTGATGAGATACAATGTAATCCTGTTCTTTTAAAACAACTATCTATTATTGATAAGAAAATGTTTCATGCAGGGCAAGTGTATGTTAATACTAAAGTAGAGAATTCTTATTTTGTTTGTGGGAAAAAGGCATACAAATGGTTACCTGAGAACTGGTCCGGCAGTTGTTTTTTGGGTTACCTGCTTCCGGCCATATGACACACTGCAGTTTTGCCTCAGGGAAGAATTCGAAATGTCAGAGAGGTCACCAAGAAAACCGGAAATCCAATCAGAAGGCCAGAAAATCCAGTGGGACGAATCAAAGCAGGCTGGAGAAATCATAATTCCGTGAAAAACAAAGATAAACTGACACACATGCACTTGAGTGACATTATTATATCGTGGGCAGGTATAGCCCCTGCATATGGCACAGTGAAATCGATTTGGGAGCTGAGAAAACTGTCCAAACTTCTTGAAGTAATGAGTAATGCAATTTTTCTGCTCTCGAGTTAATGACTGATGAACTGAACGCTATGAGAACTGTGGTGCTTCAAAACCGCATGGCTCTTGACTTCACCCTAGCGGCGAAACATGGTACGTGCGCTTTAATAAAAGAGGAGTGCTGTTCGTATATTCCTGACAACCAGCATGAGATAAACGACCATCTTGAGGTGATTCAGCAAGTGTCGGCCATGACCAAACCAGGCCCAAACCCACTGATGGACTTTTTCCAGAATTTGTTTGGGGGGTGGGGTAGCATCCGAATGAATGTCCTAATTGCCATTTGTGTGGGATTACTCCTATTAGGAGTGTGTGTTTGTTGTGGTATTCCCTGCATGAAAAGATTGATGTCAGTTTCTGAGACTTTATATCAGAGTACTGAAATTGAAGAACTGTTGAAGAGTGAAACACTTTCATAAGTTTAAACTGAATGACTCTCTTAACTGCAAATTCTGAACAGAAAGAGGTTAGGAGAAGAAGCAATTGTTTATGCTTTTGAAAATAGAATAAAAAGTATTAACAGGGGGGAAATGTTAGAAAAATATGTATTAATGTATAAGTTTAGTGCTTATTAGAAGCCAAAAGGGTTAACACATTTCATTCTATTTTATGTACAGCTTAATTCTGCATGAAATTATAAGATGCTTTTTCAAACTGCAGTATGCTTTCTGAAATTGCAAGATGCTCTCTGACCCAGTATTTGCTAGCACAGCAAAATTCATGTTTATGCCTTTTGGAAATGTACTGAGAAGCAGGTGATTATCTGCTATGTCAGGAAAATGAATGAATAGTGAATGAATAGAACAATACTGTTTTCTATAATGTGATTGAATATGAACAATCAGCCCTGTTCGTGTTATGAGAACATGCACAGCTGCAGAAAAGAAGAGATACATCAAACAAAAACTGCTTGAAGAAATGAACTGTAATCTGTACTCACTTTGTGCTCGAATTAGTCATAGTACCTTGAATGGTAACATTGCATAGTGAGAATTTGTATCAGACCGGTGGTCATCGAGGCCACATTGTTTTTCTTAGGAAGTTTTTTTTGTAAACTTGATATGGCAGCAGAAAATCATGGACAAACAGCTACTGTGAAATAATATTGAAAGAACTTGTGATTTATTACGTCAGCTTAGTAGGCAATACCGTGTAAGAAATGTATAAAAATAGTTTCACTTCCTGATTTTAGTTAGACAAACTCTGTATTAGCACGTTTTTGTCTCCTTGCTGCAAGATTAAAGTGCCTTAACCTGAACCTGCTGTGTGTTGATCATTTTGAAGTTATTTTTCCTTTGACAACTGCTTATTCCCACTTAAACCCACGCTATTTCCAAAAAAAGAAAAGAAAAAAGGGGTGATAAAAAAGTGGTGAAATGGGGGCATGTAGGGGGGAAAACATTATGAAAGGCAGCTAGGGATGTGCAGGATGGGTGTAGAAAGGACCATAGCTCTCCATTTCTTCTGCAGCAACAGCTGTGAATGATGTGGACAATTTATTATTTAGAGCCTCACACCCCAACAGGGAGGGGTGGGGGGTGACATACATTTGTTGAGTAATTGAAAGGCAATTTGATGAATGTCAGTGTACATGAAGGCAAATGGAGAACTATGTATGGGACATGTTTTTTTGGGGGGAGAGATGCCCCTTTTTTGGGGGGAGGGGAGATGCCCCCTTTTTTTTTTTTTTTTTTTTAAAGGTGAGAGTGGTATGTTGGGAAAGGGTTGTAGGCAAGTTGGGAAGGGGAGGTTCTTTTTGCAAACAGGCAATACAGCAGACAGGGGCAGTATAAGACACATGAGGGGGATGAACACCTTGGACGGGAGGGTGGTTGGGAATTGGAGGTTCATGTGCCTCCAGATGGAAACAGTGGGACTGAGGTCCCTGCTCATGGTCAGTCATCACTGCACTTTCACGCCCCTGAAGGCGGCTGTGCTGGGGGCTGGACAGGGGCAGGCTGCACCTCAAGGTGCATCAGTCTGCCCTCAATTTGGCACAGGTATACATCCAATTCTATCTAGATGACCCTGTGCACCATACATTGGAACTGTTTTCAGGTGACTGGTTCCTCTCCGCACCTGCAGCCGGGGTGGGACAGTCCCCATCCCCTGATATGGTTCCACCCAAGGGTGTTGCAGGACCAGTGGAAAAGGCAGTTTGAGCTTGGGTCCCAGATGTGCTGGGATCCAGTGCCATGGCCAGATGAGGCAGGATAGGCAGATCTGCCTACCCAAACATCCTATGATGTTGAAGTATTTCAAAGTGTATTGGTTAATCATGAACAAAACATTGCAACATTGTTAATAACAGCACACATGGGTGTTACAATGAACCCAGAATGATAAAACTGGAAAAACTGTATGGCAAACAGAACATATGCATAAATTAAATGCATAAATGAAATAGTCATTATTGTCACAGCATGCCAGAAACAGTTAAGGCAACAGGCCACCGACAATGTTAACAAGGTATGTTAGTAGGCAACCATTTAAATATATTAACAACAATAAAACACAAGTCCCAACATTAGGTTTTGAGAACAACATACCAGTAGTATATGAATAATTATTATTGATGCAGATAAGGGGTGGGGGTAGAGAAACACAGTCCATTAGCAATTGTATAGGCTATATATTTCACAACAGTACTGATCAATACTCTGCAGGTCTGCCCTCACTTTACATCTACCCAAAGCCTATAGCTACTGTAGTATGTACCTACCTGTTAATGTGTCAACCTGGAATGCTATGGGGTGAGCTGTGACAACTGTAGGTACATGAGTAGAAGGGACTCGTACATAACAGGCTTACACATATGACTAACAAGGTGCACCCTGCACTGATGTTGTGGGAGTGTGCTAATGGCATACTTGTACTGAATTTATATGTGTGTGCAAGGTTATTGGCAACAGTGATCACTTGCAGTGACAGCATGACACTTGAGAGACATGTATCAGGAAGAGTGCATGGTGTATATACCTATCCTGTTGTCCTTTGTAAGCATGGGGTTGGACACTGCTACATTTGTACACAATTGATTAGTATACCCTTCATACAAACATTTCTTAACATAACAGCTGCTTAGCAGACAAACCTTAGTGACTTCATGCTCTCATAGCCATATTTGGTGCACAGCACCTGTACATTTGTATTTCTTCAACAACAGAACAAGTTAAACACAACAGTTTTTTAATACACTTTATTGTGGGTAATATGACACAGTGGTTTATTACAATCTAACTTCTACATTCAGTTGTCCTGCATATCCTGCAGATAAAGAATGTATGTCAGTTATTACTTTCAAAGTATCAAGCACAGTGTCGCTTATTAACATATGCATTCCTACACAGTATTAATAAAGTACTGGCTTCCTTTCATCAATAGTAGCTTGTTTGCTGCCTTCATCTGTATTACACAGTACCTGACATTAGTTACTTATATGAATGTTTGTTGAACAACACATTTATTCAGTACACTCAGAACACACCATACCTAATGCCATTAAACAATTACACTTTTTTATTTATTGGACTATATATATATATATATATATATATATATATATATATATATATATATATATATATTACAAGATATATCTGTACTCAGCACACTGTCAGTGCAGCCGCTCCAGTTGTCCTCCATGGGCTTCCACATTACAAGCCCTCTACTCTGCAGCTGTGGGGAAAAATCACATCATTATGCATACCTGTCTAAAAAATATTCATACTATAATTTGATAAATCATCAGCTGCTATACTTACAAACTTCTGGGGCATTCCCATCCTGACCATCTTGGATCTATTGGGCCAAGAGAGCCCCCTTCCTCTGTTTCAGGTCATCATGATGATGACGGACCTGCTCACCAGTGCAGGGGATGCCAGTGACATTGGTGAGCTCAATTGGCAGATGGTCCCAGGCCTCAGCCTTGTATTCTGAGCCCTGGTACTGGCCCTGCAGCAGTCTGATGTCATGGATCTTTACAAGGAGCCTAGCCATGACTCTAGACTCCAAACTTCCCCAGCACTACGCCCAAAAGTGTGCTCCTTCACCAGCACCTGCTATAGCTACTACAGACATCAAACTGTAATGGGTTCTGCCTGTATTCCCACCTGTGCAGTTTAAATAAGGCCATATTTCTGCCCTTTGCTGTCACTGGACCATTTTTGAAAATGTTGAGCAGAGTTCAGCAGTGCACAAACCTGTTAAGCTGACTTGAGCAGTGCTTAAAGTGGCAAATGCTGAGTAGTGCTTAGCAAAGCGCAAATCCATTTAGCTGAGATGAATACTGCTTAGAATGGTCCTGTTTAAGCATTGCTTAGCTTGGCTTAGTTGTACGTCGCAAAACTGAGCTAAGTACAAACAACAGCTTTTATTTTTAAAAAATTAAGAATCGGATATTAATTACTCATCACTGATATATTAGTAAGTGTATACATTTTACTTCATATGACATCCCCCTATGTGCATTGATTACATTACCTTGGGGTGTGACTGTACTGTATGGGACACTTGTGTTTAAATGGGGGATTTCACATTATATATCCACGGACACTGGAATTATGAACCAGCTATACTACCCTGGTTAACAAATAGCAATTACTACATCACTAATCAAAAGAAAAGTAATTTAACAATGCTTTTCCATGTAAAAGCTGAGTGGCCTGTCTTGGCATGCAAACCGTGCACCTGTTGCACACAAAGCCATAACTCAAACCACTAAGCTAACTTTGCTGTTAAGATTGGAGCTATACATTTCTGAATAGCTCTCCATAATGTTTTAAACACCGATGAGCAAAGTGCTGCAGCACACAAACCCAAAAAAATTAATCATTTTATAGATATCCACTTATATGTAAAATAAGCATTTGGGATTCAGGCCACATACTCTTCATGTAAATCCATGCCAATTCAAAACCTGTCATTCCATCAACTTTCTGAGTTTGCAATTAGAAACTGTCCCTTTTCTTTTGGCTTTTGTCCCACTTTTAATCAATGGGCTTTAATCATACATCTTGCTCTAAGAGGTTGAAAGGTGTGTGTTTGAGGTATCATGGTAAGGTTTCATCATGTTAACATGGTGCAGTTTGTGTCCCTGCCTCCTGCCTGCAGTTTTACCATATAGTTAATATTACTGATATCCCTTACCACTTTGAAGGGTCCCTCCCAAACTGCCTACAGCTTGTTGTGCCTGACAGGAATGAGAACCATAACCTGCTGCCCCACAGCATACTCTCTAGCTCAAGCATTCCTGCTATATCAGACATTTTTCTGCTGTTGAGCTTCTGCCAGGTTCTCCTGGGCCAAGCCCATGAGTTCCCTGACACTTGTCCTGAGGTTTAGGACATGCCACAACAGACTACTTGTGGGATTCACACTCAGCCTCCAACTCATCACAAATCAAATCTAGACATTCCCTCACCCTATGCCCATACAGCAAATCAAAGGGTGAAAAACCTGTGGTTTCCTGGGGAAACTCTCTGTAAGCAAACAACAGATGGGGCAAATATTTGTCCCACTCCCTCTTAAACTGGTCTGCAAATGCCCATAGTATGATCTTAAGTGTAGAGGTTAACCTGTCCACCAGCCCATTAGTCTGGGGGTGGTAGGGGGTGGTCTTTAGGTGTTTTACCCCACAGACAGGCCAGCAATTCTGACATGAAATTGGCACCTCTGTCAGTCAGTATTTCTTTTGGGAAACCTACCAGCATGAAAATCTCTAACAAAGCATTTGCCACTTTTTCTGCCTCAATGGAGGACAGAGCCACTGCCTCAGGCACAATATAGTACAACTAGGATATAATTCTTCCCTGTGGAACTTGGTGTATTCAGAGGCACTGCAATATCCATAGCTACCCTCTGAAATGGCTCCTCAATCACAGACAAAGGCATCAAAGGAGCTTTGACCTTGTCTCCAGCCTTGCCTAGCTTTTGGCACTGCTCACAATTCCTGCAGTGCCCTATTACATTCCTGGAAATCCTAGGCCAATAGAAGTTCTGCATAATACATTTCTTGGTATGCTTTATGCCCATATGGCCTGCAAAGAGAATGTCATGGGCTATGGCTAGAAGTGCCAGACAGTAGGCTCTGGGCACCATAAACTGCTGTATTCTCTCACCATCTTGCCCTCCCTCAGGGGTCCACTCTCTATACAGTAACCCTTTATCCAGTGTACAGATTCTCCTTTTCCATGACAATCGGGTGCCTTACCTGCTATCTCCCTCAGGCCTTTATTTTTATTTATTTATTTAGTTATGACATTTGTTTACCGGGAAGGTCCACTGGGCTGACGAGAGCCCATTTTCAGTAGAGGCCCGGGTAGAAAAGCTCCAGTAGATTAATGCAATAAGGAAAACTACATTACATTCCAGAGGTAACTACCACAAGGTGGTTACTATACTTACAAGAGTAACTACAAAAATGAATGATACCAGTGATGAGGTACAATTTACACAGAAAAAACTGCTTCTTATATAGAAAAACTGCATTACAGTACAGAGGTGGCTACTGCAAGGTAGTTACAATATGTACAATGGTTGCTACCATACAATATCAGTGAAGAGAGATACAGCTTACAGCTATAAAGCTACTATGCAAAGATATCAGGGAAATGGTACAGCTTACAGCTACAAAATGTAGTAACAGGATTAAGCAAAATGACAGGAAATGTGATTTTAGAGGCAGCAAAGATCATACGTTAATTAAGAATAGAGCAATACAAGGAGTGCTAATAAGGGAGAGAGGGTTAGGTAACAGCATTAGAAAAGGTACCGCAGTTTCATATCCAGTTAGAAAGAAGATGATTTTGGAGGGCAGTTTTGAATTTGGAGGGGTGTTGTTTAGTACGTACAGAGAAGGGGAGATTATTCCAGTGCCTGGCCATAGTCCAGGAGTATAGAAGTTGGCCAACTGGAAGGTTTGGTTTATGGACTTGTAGTAAGTTTTGATTTTCTGAGTGTAATGACCTAGTGGGGGAGTAAGGGGTAAATAAGGAGCTGAGTGCAGGGCAGTCTTGTAGTATTGTAATGTAGGGTCTAAGAGATGAGCCTGTCTCAACTCTCACTTTGAAACCCTTCCCAGCTTCCCTTCCACAAGAAATCAGGTATCCTCTCATAGCAATGCCTCACTGTCAGCATGGGTACTACTACTCACCTCTGCCCTTGCAGTCACTCTGTCCAAGGGAATATCAGTACTCACCAACAGTTGTGGCTCACCTTCAGAGTCACTGCTACAGGGAAGCTCCATCTCTGAAGTAGCCACCACACCAATCCTGGCTTCAAGTCTGTTGTCTGTCTGGGTCTTCCCAGGCTACCAGACCCACATGCTTGTCTCCAAGCCTGAATGCATTAAGTGCATGCACACAAGGTACCGCATTATCAAAATCATTCCCTATCAGGACATCTGCAGGGATATCCTCAAACACACCTACTTGCTTGCTTCCTTTTCAACCCTACCAGTCAAGGTGAACCCTAGCCAGATGTATTTGGAATGGGGTCTCTCCTAAATCTCTGACTGGAGTAGACTGCCCAAGTAAGTAGTGCTCCTTTTTAACCATTGCAGGATTCACAATGGTTAGGTCAGAGGCTGTGCCTCTCTTAGTAGTGGCCTGTTTCACATCTACTAAGATAAGATATAATCTCTTGTGGTAGTTTGGTACCCTTGTTGTATCCAGATAACGTACTGCTGGCATTCTGTCATTTCCACTTACTTGCTCTCCCACCTTTTGTTCCCCACCTTGCCTCCATGGATATCTATATGCTACATGGCCCCACTTGTTGCATTTAAAGCATTTAACCCTTGGTCCTAGCTGTGTACATGAACTAGTGGCTTCCCCTGCTACTGGCAGACTGTTGTGAGGCAGTTTAGGCTGCCCACCATAGGTTCTCTTAGACTCATGAGCAGCTTTGGGTATTCCTTTCCTGTGCAGTGATGCCCTGATTGCTATATATAGGTGTCTCTTTTTCCCCAACTCATCTGTGGTATTACAATCCCCTATCTGCTAACCAGATTCTCATGTCCTCAGGCAAAGTGTTAAGGACTTGTTCCCTCACCTAAAGGTCTGCCATCCATTCAAAATCACTGACCTGACACCCACTCACCCATCTATGAAAATAAGTGCTTAACTTAGCTATTTATTCACACACACTTTCATCTGCCTTGCGTCTATGCTCACAAAACTTTTTTTCTATAAGCTTCAGGTGTTAACTTAAAACACTCTAATAAACAATTTTTAACAGTATTATAATTTAAGCAATCGGTATCAGACAATTTAGAAATAGCAGTTACAGCTTTACTATGAATTAAGGGGGTCAGGAACCGTATCTAGAGCGCTTGGTCAACATTATACTGCTGATGTACCATTTCAAACATGAATAAAACTATCAAAATTATCACCCTCTTTAAATTGTGGAAGAAATTTACTGACCTTTGTTGCTTCAGGGGATCATCACCCTTCCCCATTACCTCCATAACTCTGGCGAAGAGTCCACATCTCCTTTTCATGTTGCCTGTGCCTCTCATTTTCTTCAGCTTCCAGACATTTCAGTCTCTCATTTTCTTAGGCCTCCAGATGTCTCAGTCTCTCTGCTGATTTTATTTCAAAACATTTGGCCTCCAGTTCAAGTCTTTTTTAACTCTAGATGGATTTTTAAGTCCTCTGAGGCAAGGTTGAACTGTCCATTTTCCGACAGTTGTACATCCCCAAGGCCAGTCTGGTTGTCCTCCTGGTTGTTGGTCTGTGATGCAGCTGTGACTAAGGTGGCAATCATTTCTGCTTTAGTCAGGTTGGCAATGCACCAGTCCTTTGACTTGGCACATTTCAGCCAAACAGGAGTTCAACATCAACACCACTGAATCCCAATATGTGGATATCCCACCACTGCCAATCAATGAATGTGACACCCCACTAATGGAGCAGTAATCAAACAACCTCAAGTCCTCATCACTGGCAACAGTGGGGGACATACACTGGGAGGATGACAGGTACACACACACAGTACTTCCAAATGCAGCTTTGGAATCAAGTGCAATTTCCCTTGAGAGCACACAGAGACCACAGTCAGTCTGGGGCTGGGTTCTCCCTCTTTCTCCAGATCCCCAATAAGAATTCCCACTGCCACAGCTATAGAACTGAGATCTCAGCTGAGTGACCAAACCAAGACTTGCAGCATCATCTCTGTTCAACCACTGCTTTGTGTCCTGCCCAAGTAGCTGATGCACATACTCTTGGAGGTTTGATTTAGACACACACACACACACACACACACACACACACACACACACACACACACACACACACACACACACACACACACACACACACACCTGGGAAAGGCTGGCACAGGTTTACTAGTTATGCCCCCTTCTGCCAAGACTATAGGGTAGTTATCACTGCCGCATGTCACTCCTTGTCAGCTACTTTAAGTCCCTTACTAATGGGTGTCTGGTCTTACTGTGTAATGTTACTATCAATACAAATGTTAGTTTGACCAAGAGCAAGGCTATTAGGAGTGGCCCATACAGTGTCAACAGATAAATGCGCAAGTACTCTCAGAACTTAAATATCTCTAGACAGATCAACCACAATGAAAGGTTTAAATATATTTAATAATAAATATTAAAAGAACAAGACAACACTAAATGTATATGTACAGTGACATCAGAGTTCAAAATCACAGGAAATATTTAAAACAACATTGCAGGACAGTCTCAAATAAATAAAGAAAAATGTCTAAATTAAGCTTTGCTATACTCCTGACTATATCTAAGAGAATTACTACAGCCTAGTTATTACATTTACTTAATTAGACCAGCAAGGCAGATGTGGAGAGTGGATCTTGATGTTGTCAAGACAAAGACAGAATACAGAATGCTGTCTGTCTCTGAGAGTTCTTAAATTAATACCACAAATACTACTACTGGGATAGCTTGCAGAATTACATAATTTCTTGTCATCTGACTCTATCCCAGGTAAACCCCCCACTGCTGAAAGCTAGCAGTATTTATCATCCAACTGTGAAAATACATAGACAAGGGCTTTTTCTCAGATCTTTCGCAAATGGTGGAAGTTATAAAACAATACCACTAAAAACACCAAAAGCAAGCAAGTCCAACTCCTCAGGAACTTAAAATTCGTGAACGTATTTTAATAAGAACGTTTTCGCTCCCACAAAGTAAGAGCTTCATCAGACAATGAAAGAAAAACGCCATTACACTTTTAAACTTTTAAATACCACAACCATGATGTCATATCCTTAACAACGATAGAAATAACGTTGTTTTCATTTTTAAAAGTAGTACCTTGGCAACACCGCACACACACCCTTTTAGGATGAATAGCCAAGGTGCTTTCACCAATTTGGCACCACGCAAAAAACCTCAACCGGGGTACATTTAATTTCTACCCAACCAAGTTAATTTCCTCAACACTAAATATGCATTTATAATGCACACATAATACTTTAATGGTCCCAAGGTTATAAAATATGTAAAAATATATATATGTATAAAAAGTATATAAAAAAATATATAATAATATATGATGACTTGTAACATAAAGTCACTAAAATATTTTCACAAATAATTCCCTAACTAGTGTTTCAAAACGCTCCTCAAATAGAAGCTACATGTCATGTATTCAAAAACCATAGCAGTATAATCATATGACATAACACATTTAAAAACAAATTTAAGAAAAACAATTAATGGATATCTCTGCCATTTTTCTAACATTTTTCTAAAAGGGAACCACAACAAACCTTTTATGTATTTTAAATACCTACCCTAGAATTTTTGCCTAAAGTTACCTATCCTATTTCCTAAGGTAACTTTTATATTTTAAAATCACAGAAATATTACACATATCATTTAGGCCGGGTGGGGAAAAAGCATTTAATAATAACTGCCATTCCAATTCTTTTAGTTCTAGAAGGAGCGTTTGGCCACTAACCCCAACTTTCACTACGTCTATTCCCATAAAAGAGAAGCTGTGTCCAATGTTCTCTAACACATGTTTTGAAAGAGCATTGTCGGTTTTTTTATTTTTAATGGCATAATTATGTTGGTAAATCGTCTCTTAATCTCCGATCCGTTTTACCAACATAAAAGCCCGAACAGCAATTACAAAAGGCAATATAGACTATTGATTTAGAGTCACAAAAAATCTTTTGTCTGATGTAATATTTTTTACCTCTTATCCTAAAAGAGTTTCCTGTTTTTAACAGTCTACACCAGTGACAAAATCCACAAGCAAAAGTTCCAGTTTGTCTAGATAAATTGAGACATGAGTCCCCTGTTTGTAAAAATTCTTTCAAATTTTACCTTTAAAACAAACAAGGGGTCTGTGCCTAAAATTTCAATAAGTTGGGCATTGTTTGCAATAAATCCCCAATTTTCTTGATACTACACATACTCTGAGCATGTTTGTTGTAGGTCAAAGTAAACCTACTTTTAAAGTCAAGTGGAGACAGGGAAAGAGGCCCTTGGTCAATGTTATTTTGTTCTACCATTTGACTTCCATCATTAGTAGTTAATTCAATTTCTAACTCCAAGGTCGTTTCAGGGTTACCATGTGGGAGATTTTGTAATAATGGTTTATAAATACCTGAAGTTCTCTTAAAGGAAATTTCTTCAATAAGGTTGTCTAAGAGGTCCAAGGGGTAACCCCTATTTTGAAACATGTTTTTAAGAGTAACACACTCTTCTTCAAAATCAATCAAGGCTACACATGTGGCCCTCACTAGTTGACCTTTAAAAATAGATTTCTTTTGTTTCCAAGGGTGGTTACTGGTAAAATGGAGGAACGCATTGCAATAGGTGTTTTTTCTAAAAATCTTAGAACGAAAGCATTTATTTTCAACATCCTTAATCAATTTGACATCTAAATATTCAATCTCACTGGTTGAATAGTGGTGAGTAAATGTCAAAAAGCTGCATGATTCATTCATGTACTCTAATAAGTTGTTAACTGTATCTAAGTTCCCTTCAATAAGAACAAATGCATCATCCAAAAAGCGAGTATAATCTTTTGAACACTCCTTGAACAGAGGGTGTTCAAATAAACAGTCTTTCAGTAAGCAACCACGAGGTTACACACTCCCACCACATGGCGAACCCATGGCAATGCCCTTTTTCTGTAAGTAATGTTGGTTATTAAAATGAAAAATTAGATGACAAAATAATTTCAAGAAGGGTAGTGACAACCTCAATTTCATCTTTTGCCCCAGGTCAATTAACATCAGTTCCACCCATTCCACAGCTTCAAGATGTGGTATGGACGTAAGTCCACCACATCGATGGTTAGAAGCTGTAAGAAGGGCTAAACAAATTTTGTCAACAGACTCTAGGAAAAACCACGAATCTTTACAGATCTGTGGGAGAGCTTTGAGGTATTTATTTATAAGATGGTCAACCACTTTAGCACTTGGATGAGTGATACAACATCTCCCGTCCACTAGGGCCCTCATAGGGGGGTCCTCCAAGTTTTTATGTATTTTGGGGATACCAAACATGGTTGGGACCCTAGGGAAGGAGATGTTGATAAAGTTGAAAATATCAGTGTCGATCTTCCCTTCAATAAAGAGGTCTCTAAAGTAACCTTTTATTCTATTGTACTGACAATTTGTCTCATTTAAAGAGGAACTTTCATATGCTGAAGAGTCTAAAATTTTCAGCATTTTTGAAATGTAATCATTTTGGTCTAGAATAACCAACCCCCCACCCTTATCTGGCTTGATCACTCTAACAGGGAGGTTGCCCAGATTTTTCAAGTGAGATCTTGGTGATGTTAACAACCAAAAACCCCCTTTCAAAATGTTAAGTGTCTTCAACCCTCCCCTTCATCCATCGCTGCAGACATTTGAACATGCCTGTGAATTGGATTTCAGACATTTATTTCAGAATATTAGATGGTTTGATGTTGACAGTAATATTACACCAGTACAAAGATCTCACTTAAAAAATCTGGGCAACCTCCCTGTTAGAGTGATCAAGCCAGATAAGGGTGGGGGGTTGGTTATCTTAGACCAAAGTGATTACATTTCAAAAATGCTGAAAATTTTAGACTCTTCAGCATATGAAAGTTCCTCTTTAAATGAGACAAATTGTCAGTACAATAGAATAAAAGGTTACTTTAGAGACCTCTTTATTGAAGGGAAGATCGACACTGATATTTTCAACTTTATCAACATCTCCTTCCCTAGGGTCCCAACCATGTTTGGTATCCCCAAAATACATAAAAACTTGGAGGACCCCCCTATGAGGGCCCTAGTGGACGGGAGATGTTGTATCACTCATCCAAGTGCTAAAGTGGTTGACCACCTTATAAATAAATACCTCAAAGCACTCCCGCAGATCTGTAAAGATTTGTGGTTTTTCCTAGAGTCTATTGACAAAATTCTGTTTAGCCCTTCTTACAGCTTCTTAACCATCGATGTGGTGGACTTATATACGTCCATACCACATCTTGAAGCTGTGGAATGGGTGGAACTGATGTTAATTGACCTGGGGGCACCAAAAGATGAAATTGAGGTTGTCACTACCCTTCTTGAAATTATTTTGTCATCTAATTTTTTCATTTTTAATAACCAACATTACTTACAGAAAAAGGGCATTGCCATGGGTTCGCCATGTGGTGGGAGTGTGGCGAACCTCGTGGTTGCTTACTGGGAAAAGACCTGTTTATTTGAACACCCTCTGTTCAAGGAGTGTTCAAAATATTATACTCGGTTTTTGGATGATGCATTTGTTCTTATTGAAGGGAACTTAGATACACTTAACAACTTATTACAGTACATGAATGAATCATGCAGCTTTTTGACATTTACTCACCACTATTCAACCAGTGAGATTGAATATTTAGATGTCAAATTGATTAAGGATGTTGAAAATAAATGCTTTCGTTCTAAGATTTTTAGAAAAAACACCTATTGCAATGCGTTCCTCCATTTTACCAGTAACCACCCTTGGAAACAAAAGAAATCTATTTTTAAAGGTCAACTAGTGAGGGCCACACGTATGTGTAGCGCCTTGATTGATTTTGAAGAAGAGTGTGTTACTCTTAAAAACATGTTTCAAAATAGGGGTTACCCCTTGGACCTCTTAGACAACCTTATTGAAGAAATTTCCTTTAAGAGAACTTCAGGTATTTATAAACCATTATTACAAAATCTCCCACATGGTAACCCTGAAACGACCTTGGAGTTAGAAATTGAATTAACTACTAATGATGGAAGTCAAATGGTAGAACAAAATAACATTGACCAAGGGCCTCTTTCCCTGTCTCCACTTGACTTTAAAAGTAGGTTTACTTTGACCTACAACAAACATGCTCAGAGTATGTGTAGTATCGTCAAGAAAAATTGGGGATTTATTGCAAACAATGCCCAACTTATTGAAATTTTAGGCACAGACCCCTTGTTTGTGTTTAAAAGGGGTAAAACTTTGAAAGAATTTTTACAAACAGGGGACTCATGTCTCAATTTATCTAGACAAACTGGAACTTTTGCTTGTGGATTTTGTCACTGGTGTAGACTGTTAAAAACAGGAAACTCTTTTAGGATAAGAGGTAAAAAATATTACATCAGACAAAAGATTTTTTGTGACTCTAAATCAATAGTCTATATTGCCTTTTGTAATTGCTGTTCGGGCTTTTATGTTGGTAAAACGGATCGGAGATTAAGAGACCGTATTTACCAACATAATTATGCCATTAAAAATAAAAAAACCGACAATGCTCTTTCAAAACATGTGTTAGAGAACATTGGACACAGCTTCTCTTTTATGGGAATAGACGAGTGAAAGTTGGGGTTAGTGGCCAAACGCTCCTTCTAGAACTAAAAGAATTGGAATGGCAGTTATTATTAAATGCTTTTTCCCCACCCGGCCTAAATGATATGTGTAATATTTCTGTGATTTTAAAATATAAAAGTTACCTTAGGAAATAGGATAGGTAACTTTAGGCAAAAATTCTAGGGTAGGTATTTAAAATACATAAAAGGTTTGTTGTGGTTCCCTTTTAGAAAATGTTAGAAAAATGGCAGAGATATCCATTAATTGTTTTTCTTAAATTTGTTTTTAAATGTGTTATGTCATATGATTATACTGCTATGGTTTTTGAATACATGACATGTAGCTTCTATTTGAGGAGCGTTTTGAAACACTAGTTAGGGAATTATTTGTGAAAATATTTTAGTGACTTTATGTTACAAGTCATCATATATTATTATATATTTTTTTATATACTTTTTATACATATATATATTTTTACATATTTTATAACCTTGGGACCATTAAAGTATTATGTGTGCATTATAAATGCATATTTAGTGTTGAGGAAATTAACTTGGTTGGGTAGAAATTAAATGTACCCCGGTTGGGGTTTTTTGCGTGGTGCCAAATTGGTGAAAGCGCCTTGGCTATTCATCCTAAAAGGGTGTGTGTGCGGTGTTGCCAAGGTACTACTTTTAAAAATGAAAACAACATTATTTCTATCGTTGTTAAGGATATGACATCATGGTTGTGGTATTTAAAAGTTTAAAAGTGTAATGGCGTTTTTCTTTCATTGTCTGATGAAGCTCTTACTTTGTGGGAGCGAAAACGTTCTTATTAAAATACGTTCACGAATTTTAAGTTCCTGAGGAGTTGGACTTGCTTGCTTTTGGTGTTTTTAGTGGTTTGTTTTTTTTCGTTGGCTGCAGAAGTTATAAAACAATAAATCACTTCCAAAACAATACACAAAACACCTTAGATTTAGATATTGTGTCTCCTTGCTGCACTGAAACTGAAAGACAACATCTTTTTTTATGGCCTAGTCATAAAGCAATTTAATTTCAGCTATTTTTCTGAAGTTTTACAAGTTATCCTCCTGTATTCCAGTTTCCCCTGTTAAAGTATATACAGTTAAACAGTTACAATAGGGTATGTACATTTCTGTTCTATTCCACTGCAGATACATTTCAAACAACACTTTGCAAAATACCTTTTCAGTACAAGTCTGTACAATCCATCGTATATGACATAAAGCTCTAATACATATGTAACACAAACATTTTATATGAGTCATGTTGATATTCACAAATTACGTATAATTATTTACAAAATTCCAGATAGCTGCACTGGCAGTATCTCTTTTTGTGACATCCATATTGAAAATAACACAAAAAAAACTCACCAGGAACTGGGTATGCTTTATTGACATACAAAAAATTTTTACTAACTCTGCTAAAACCACTATAGCAATCACTTACCTTCTTCCTTCACTCTTACATGGTGCTTCTATCCTTAGCATCTTGCAAGTATCTGTTGCAACTAAACTTGAAATATGCCACAACAAAGTTGCTAAATTTGCTGGCAATAAACAACACTATACATTTTACTGCAAAGCCCTTAAACGTTTGAATTGACTTGAGCTACCCCACTACCTGGACTTTGTACAGCTAGCTGCTGCCCACAACATCATTTATAAACCCCAGCCTGTCCTGCACTAAACTCTAGTCTTCTTTCCATCACCCAACCAGACCCCTTATTTCTAATGATAAACATCTTCACACCATCTATAAACCTCAAATAGCAATTGTAAATAGCCTTTACTGCTATTCTGTTTCCAAAAATGGAATTCTATTCCACAGGCTAATAGAACTGTATCTTATCATTCTTCCATCAGGCATCTTCTGAAAGACTACCTATCAAAATTATGGCTCACCTCATGCTTAACACCTGGCTGAACATATGTCATATCTACTTTTCTCCAGCCTTATCTGTACAGATTCTCTACCCATCACTATTCCTAATCATTACCTGGCTATCCTATGCACTTTATATAACCTCTTCCTATCACCTACCCATTTATACTAATCTATCCTAATCTGTCTCATCCTTTATAGTTACAATTAAACTAAGCACATGACTTTTACTTTTTAAAAACTACTGCAAATTTCCAAAAGGACACTCCAAAATTGTACTTTGCTTTTTCTCATTGTTCTCTTTGCAACATATTTTGTTATATCTCTGTGCCTTACAATATTGTTGATTATTTTTGAAATGTATAATTTTTAACCATTTTTTTATATAATGTCTGATTTTTTTCTCTGTTAAATGGAGTTTTTTTCCCTGGGCCTCCATTGAAAATGGACTCTTCTGACCCAGTCACACTTTCCCAGTAAACAAATGGCAATAAATAAACAAACAAACAAACAAATAAATAAATACATAAATATTCCCTTTTTAAGGAAGATAACTGCATAATTAAGGTAAGGGCTACTTTTAAATATTTATTTCTTCATATAGCTTTTAGTCTGCTCTTTTGAGTCTATAAGGAATGCCAGTTTGCTAGTACTTGTAAAAGTGTTGTCCAAAAGAGTATTAATGGTTACTTTGCAAGTGTACTGAATATAGTACAATGCAGGATTGTTAAGGATTATTGTGGACACACACCCTAAGCTCATGTTGACACTAATGTTCAGTATTATTGTAGTGTTCTTTGCTTTGCCCATATGTAATTAGCCACAATTTTTAATATTTCATTGTAATGGTCAGGAGTTGTTCACTTGCAGTTATATTCTTTGCCTTTTGAAATGGCTGTCTTGAAGGACAGATACAGATTCTAGCTTGTATGAAATCAGAACACTTTACACCCAACAACCTATCAAAACTTCTTTCTAATGCTGTTATTAACTTAAACTTCTGCTCACCACTAAAAGTGTTTTTGGAATTAAGGTACAAAAATCATACAGATTGAAAAATGGGGAGTATGCTATTTAAAATAATTTTCTTTGAGGCTAGATTAGTGAACAGTCAAAAAAATCTCCTAAATGTGGATCATCCACTGACTCTGCCAAAACGTCTGTCTCTCTTGTAAGTTCTGGAGCTACAAACTTTTAAAGGCCAAAAAACAAAACACAATTAAAAAAAAATGGCCTTGGTTGCAACGAGATGAAGAAAGATAAAAATTTCCAAATATGCAACTAAGAAGTGCTTAAAAAAGAGAACTTTAATTTAACAAATAAAAATAAATCAGATACAATGCCTGACATTTACTTAAAAGATTGTGGATTCAGATGTCTCTCACTGTCAGGCACAACTACATGTGGCCTAGCAGGATATTAGTAGGAATATAAGGACTATTAAGTCACATGCTGGAAAAGGGCTTTTAAATATATTGTTTTCCATACCAAAAGAATTATAACTAAAGATAGTGCCCAAAGAAAAGCACTGCATCTGGTGGTGCTTCCACATCCACCTGCAAACCCTGGTACTGGATGCCCTCTGTCTCCATGAAAGATGGCTCTTTGCTGTCTATACTGCTGATCATCCTTTCTGTGACCAAGCCTGGCTTGAAATGGTCAGCAATGTCAATACTGTGTGTGATCATGATCACAGCTATGATGCGGGCCACTTATATGATATATGCTGCCACCCACAGAGCAGAAGCCCTGTCACAATAATGTAGGACAGCAGGTGGTGGGCTGTCAACTGAACCACCCTTACAAAGATGGAGGAGTTCCTGGCCTCACTTAAAGACAGTATTACTTCCACAGAATCTCACACTGTGTTTCTGGGTGTTGAGGCAGTGTTGGACAGGCCCAAGAGTGTTTCAAGTGCATATGCCCCAGGTATGTAGCTCTAGTTCATGGTATCAATGGCTGCAAATACGCATTACCACACAGTCTGTCTCATCTTTATTAAATCTGCTTGAACTATGGTATGTAATTAAATGGGGATCCAACAAATACAGTCATCTGCACAAGGAATAAGAACAAGGGCTTGTTTTTTCTTATATTTATAGTTGTAAAGATATCAGCTGCATGTGTAGTTGTGGTGCTGGGCCATACTTCCATACTTCATTGGATGTTTTTTGATTTAGTGTATTCATGGACAGAGCTGTATCACAGGCAAATGGACCAGCCCACTCCCTTCCTGCAACCATTCCAGTATCTCACTCTCCCCTTTTACCATAAACACTGTTCAAACTTGTCAGTGTCTATAGCATTTTCTTCTTTACATATACAATGATTACAGAGATTTGGATTTAATCTGAAACATTTATTTAAAATGTTATAACACTGATGACCATTTGCTAAACAAAACAGTCTCATATTGAAATAGACAGCCTGAGCAGCAGTAAACTTATTTTCCCTGGAAACTCATACTCGTTGAAAATCCTTTGACTCACACTCTCATTGAACATGTTATAGGCCAGTGTCAGATTACATACACTCATTGAACATGTATCAGGCCAGTGTCAGATTACACACACTCATTGAACATGTATCAGGCCAGTGTCAGATTACACACACACTTACTGAACATGTTATCAGGCCAGTGTCAGATTACATACACTCACTGAACATGTATCAGGCCAGTGTCAGATTACACATACTCATTGAACATGCTATCAGGCCAGTGTCAGATTACATACACTCATTGAACATGTATCAGGCCATTGTCAGATTAAGTGCACCTTGGGCCTTGGGATGTTTTCAAACCATGGGACGCCCCCTCAAACACATTCAGTACCAAGCATGAATGCATGTGTTCTTTTTGATAAACCTTCCTGATTGTTTAAAAGGTACTTACGTATTATTGCAACAAGATTTTCGCGGAAGTAGCCGCTGGTTTCCAATCATGAAAAATGCCCATTAATGTTGTTAAAATGTAATGTAGTGTGTTTTCTTTACGAATACAGATTGTTTTCTGGACTGCTATCAATACAATTTACAAAACATACTGTTGTTGTTTCTTCATATTGTTTGCTGGCAACATGTTGCTTCCTGCAAGTCTGCCTGTTGAACTTTCCTTCTTTGTGCCAGCAAGTGCCGTCAAGTGATGATGGTCATACATTCATTTGGGAATCATAGCTGTGACTACTTTAAAAATACGAGACAGAAATGTGGGCATTGCAGAGGTTAACATGTGCCTAGATGTGTGAAAGGGACTGGGGACACAGACATGTTTAAAAAATAAAAGAAACATAAACCATTACATGCGAAATGCAAGAAACAACTGTAGCTCATCGTAAACCCATTCATGTCTTCTGGTGTGCGTTTTCTTAATAACTAATTTATAGTAATTTCAAAGTAGCTGTTAGACCCTTTATAGAAATTGTGTCCCTATCTTGTGTGGGTTTCAGTTCACAGACATCATGTATTATTAAGAAAACACAGCAGAAGACATGAATGGGCTTACAATGAGCTACAGTTGTTTCCTGCATTTCGCATGCTTTCCATAGCAGCCATGACAATGAAAGCATGCGTCTGGAATGCATACAAATCAGGAAGAGGATTTTTTCCAATTCCTCTCTTCCTGAAAGTAATGCAACTGTTTTCCTCAACAATAAGGACTTTGAATAGCCCCTTTTGGTGTTTCATACCCTCATAACAATTCAGGTTTATCACATTGGAAGCGGCAACATCTGGTTTCGATAACACGTAAATACCATTTAAAATTATATTTCTTATTTAATACAGCAATATTTGATAGGGTGTGGTTTAAATTTCTAGTTGTGAACATTTTTTTTTCCAGTAAGGAGTGAAATAAAACATATGTACCTATAATAACAATAGTACCCATTTCTGAACAGTTCAGCCATAAAAGGCCCCTCAAGGTGCTGTCATTATAACACACCAATATCTTTACTCAACAGTTATGGCCACTTTATCAACTGTGAACACATCACAGTATTCTAATATGCTTTATGCAAATACACTTTAATTCTGCAAAGACAGACCTATGATGTTTAACTTTACTGGTTCAGCAGGGTCAGACCTTTTTCCCCACAGACATTCCCCAAACATTGTTGACTCCGTTCTTCTTAGATGTCTGTGTCAAAAAACGAACAACACCAATAATGACCAAAGTCACATAATTCATATTTGTTTCACATAAAACACATGGAAGCCAAAGTATACCGACTTAAGTGGGACAGACCCAGTCAAAAAAGATAAGATAATTCACTCACACACACACACACGCACACACACACACACACACACACACACACACACACACACACACACACACACACACACACACACACACACACAGTAGCTCTAAAAATGACCAGAAGACGTGAAATAGCAGCATATGCCCCCCACCCCCAGCAGCAGCTATAGCCACTTATAGACTATGTACACCCATTATTGTTATGAAAAAATAAATTACTTATGCTTTATTGGTATCTTTGGATGAACTGCATGAATCTGTTTAAGGAACACTAGCATTGTATAATAAGATCTAGCCATGCCATGTGCAGAACAGTTTAAAGAGAGTATTCATGAGAGCATAAAAATATCAGCCACCTGCTAACATATGCAAGTTAATATTTACAATTTCTACAGAAGTAAAATTAGTCTGAATAATTCTATATTAAAGAGAGTTATGTCTAATGCAGTGTTTGCTGCTTGTAAACAACTTTGCATTTTAGTACTTCATCTACAAATGCAGTGCCTGCTGCCCTTGAAGAATAAATTGCCTAGTTGGATTAGAAAAAAAAGTGCTGTGCTGGCAATATTATCATACATTTCTTGAATTAGATCAGCTATACAATAGGGAATCACTGGCGATATTTTACTTGAGGGCCTCACCATTTTGTTTCGTGCAGAAGTGGATGTGTCGTGAATTGAGTGACAACCCGGTCTGCATATCTAATTAGCCTTCAAGTAATCGCACATGCATACATATTTTTGGGATGACTCCTTCAACATGTTATTACAAAAAATATATTAAACAGTTATCTTCAGCACTGACATCTCATTAGCCTGGAAACCAGACTAGACCATATCCTTTAGCAGGTGTTGAAAGCTGTTTTAAACCAAAATGACAACTGGCCTAGCACTCAGAATTTTTGGAAATCACAAGTGGCAATTTACACATAAAAACTCAGTACTGTTTCCAACCTTCCTCTTGGTTAACCCCATTTGCATTTGAAAGCAACAACTTAATAAGTTATACTAAGGCTGCTGCCTCTCCCCTTCCCTACTCACGTGTTCTCAGGCTAATGAGGTAAAACAGCAATGTGACACAAACCAGAAGGAATAATGAGAAATCTAAAAGACAGCCACTAAGTTTGTTTGAGTACCAAGTGACTGCCGAGTTTAAAATAAATACAAGACCAGACTCATTACAGATCAATAATACAATTCATTACTCCTCCGGCTATTCAGCAAATAGTAGCTTTCATTGCAACGTGTGCAAGGCTTGATGCACCTCTTCCTCTGCACGCAGAAGTTTTATTTTTTTATAGTTAGATGACTGGGAAAGTCTGACTGCGCAAACTCTGTTGCCAAGAGGCCCCAGGGAAAAACCCTGACAGTACGTAACATCGTAAATGTATATAAAAACTTTTCCTTTAAAATTACAAAATAAAATTACGTGAATGTAAGCTATTATTTTTTTTTTCATATGAATGTGTATATGAAATGCTTGAATAACCTGCCTGCTACACTCTGGAGGGAAGCCAATGAATTCAGTAGGGATTTCAAACTAGTTATTAAACTGCGATTACTGCATACTGAAGTGCATGGGTATTATTAAACTGCATTCCCTTATCTTCCATGTTACCAACTGATGGTAACATTTTACTGTTTTATTTATTTATTGTTATATTACATGTCAGTGCACTTGTTTTCTTTTTTTGACATCCAATGATACATTCGGAGGGAATGCATATTCATGAATGACATATCACGGGGGTCCGTTTTGGGCGGGGCTTGCTACTGCGCATTTGGTGAGGCTCTCAAGTAAAATATCACCGAATCACTGACAAACAACAACATGTTCATAGTCATTAGGCATGCAGTCTGGGAGATCATTAAGGATGCTAGCCCAAATTCCCAATTGCACCAAAGCACTATCTAGTTAAGTGAATTTCTCAATGTCACACAATAGATAAAAGAAGGTGTAAAGATTCAAACCCTGCATCCTTGCCACAGGAAGCAGCTCATTATGTAGTTGGAGCTTTAGTTATCTGCAATAACTGACAAAGTGACAACTTTTGACTAAATGCGGAAATCATTGACAATCTAATCTTGTACAGGAGACTACATCACAGAAATATATAATAATGACTACTTAATGGATGCTTAAAATCAAATGGTTCTGATCATTGCTCCAAATAATGCAGACTATATAACGTTAACAAATGTCAAAACTTTTATAGTTTTTGGAGGCTGTAAAGAAGATACTGTAAGAATATAATATTAAAATACAATGGGTTAAGGCTACTAAAATCCAACATGTTTAGGCTGTATTACACATTCCAAGCCTATTAATGAATTAATTCATTCTTTAGTGAAATGAATAAAGCAAAACAAAGACAATATATATGCTGTTGCAGCAGCAGCTTTTATTCAACATCCCACAACTCAGAAAAAATTCATAAATATTACTGCACACAGCAAACTGTTTTATGCGGGTGGGACTTGCATGCTTGCAGGAAACCTACATCTCATGTTTGACCTCCTTATGTCTTCTCAGCAAAAAAAAGCTAGCCGAGGAACAAACACCAAAACTACAAAAAGAAATATTCAGCAAAGCACCACAGCTTGTTCTCTGCTGATAAAACACTTATGCTGGACATGTCTGATTTACGGAAAAAGCTGCACAATTAGCCAGAGTTACTAAAACTTGTTCACAAGTAAAATGTTCTTCTGTGTCATGAAGCAACTCAAGTAACACTTGTAAATGTTGAGGATCCAGGCAGTTAGATGGGCTCTTGATAACCAAAGCTTCAGTAGGACCAGATTTCAAATCTTCTGCATTCCAGACTTCTGGATGTGAATTTTCTTTCCCTGACTGTTCGGGATTATGAGTACAGGAAAGAAAATTCACATCCAAAAGTCTGGAATGCAGAAGATTTGAAATCTGGTCCTACTGAAGCTTTAGCTATTGAACCACTTAGCCTTGTGTTATTCTGTTACCCTGTGGAACTTTTGTTATTGCATTTAATAACTTGGTTAAAATTGCACAACAAGCATTGTGGATGTCTTAGTGCACATACTGATTCCTTCATTTCAGTGTAAGCCATGATTGCAATGAAATACAAAGCATTGTAATGTTATGATAGGTTGTGAGACAGGTAACTTCAAGGTTGAGTTCCTGCCTGAGGCAAATTCTGGCTCTAAACATGGCTGAAATCATGGGTGGTATGAGTGAAGGGTAAATGGTTTAACATACTCCTTGTCATGTCTGCAAATATTAGATGTATGCTACAGTGGAAGCATGCCCTGTGTGTGTCTGTGGTTGGGGAGCAGAGCCAGATCTTGGTTAAATGGGACCTTAGGCATGGTAATGGATTGCAGCCCTGCCATACACAGCCCTCCCCATGCAGCCATTCTAGTCCCATTCCTTGGATATTTCTCCACAGTTACCATATACACTGTACTGTGGTTTTTGGATTTACTTCTACAATGATTATTTGGACTTAATTTAAAACTTTTATTTTAAATGTTATAGCACAAACACTAATAGACATTTGCTAAACAAAGCAAATCAGTGTCAAAATGAAAACAGACTTAGCATTAAGACTTCTCTTCCCTTGAAACTCACATTCAAAAAAATGCATCTGGCCAGTGGTGGATAAAGTTTACCTTTGGGCTATTTTCACATCATAGGCTCCTTGCTCAAATATTTAGGACTGTGCATACATACATGTGTTCTTTGATTCAGCTTCCTTATTGTACTAAATATTATTTCTTATATAAAACAGCACCATTTGTTAAAGGTTTTAAATTTGTAGTTTTTAATATTTTTCCAGTAAGCAACAAAACAAAACAAAACATATGAACAATAATGACAAAACTACCCAATTCAGAACATTTCCATCAAAAAAGTCTACTCAAACTTCTGTCATTACAATCCACCAATATCAGTAAATATGCACAATCTCTGCAGAACTAAAAGTCATCTAAATAATTCCACATTAGACAGATCTGTAACTAATGAAGAGGTTGCTGCAAGCAAACAACTTTATATTTCAGTGTTTCATCTACAATTAAAGATTGTGTTGCCTTGAAGAATAAATTGCCAATATTAAAATAAAAAAATGGTAAGCAAGTATAGTACCTGTTGTGCTACTAACACTGCTTTTAAATTCATTAACACAACAGTGATACAATTTGCTAAACAAAACAGTTACACATTGTAAACAGACTTAGAATGAGCAGCAGTAAACTTCTCTTCCCTTGAAGCTCACAATTCTTTGAAAGAAGCACTTGACACTCAACTCCTTGAAACTCATTTTTTTAACAGCTTGGTGGTTGGGGTAAAGGATTCAGGCTCTTGTTTCCTGTAACCAAGGTACATGGTTTGAGCCTAAGCAAATTAAGTAACTACCCGCTCATAACTGTGTCATTTTACACACACACATACGCACACACACACACACACACACACACACACACACACACACACACACACACACACACACACACACACACACACACATTCGCCTCTTTGTCCTACTTGCAGGAATCCTGTCTACAGTTCCTGGTGTGCCTTTTCTCCCCAAATTATCAAGTCATAGTAGTTTTCTTTACCAGCCATTGGGTAGGCTTTTGGTTTTCTCAGTACTTCTACCTGACAAAGAACTCAAGTGCACGTCTAGTTATATCCTGTTATCAGTAAAGGTTACGGTCTTGTATCTATTCCTTGTTAGTCAGTGAAACATGGCTATGGCCTTCCACCCTGTGCCCTATTGACACCGTCAGCAGTGGATATGGCAAATGATGCAAGAAGCACTCAACTGAGAATCTTACCAAACGTGATCAGGGTATTATGACATGATTATCTACCACACATACATGCACATTGTACACACATGCGCGCACACGCACACACACTGTACACACATACACACACACACACACACACACACACACACACACACACACACACACACACACACACACACACACACACACACACACTGTACATACGCATGCACACACACTGTCCACACACACACACACACACACACACACACACACACACACACTGTATACACACACATCAAAACCCAATCTACCTCACATAGTGCAACATATTTATAAATATTGTGATAATCAACTTCTGCTGAAAGTTTGCCAGAGTTTTCATCAAATTTTCATCACCTGTATGGTAAATGAGAAGCATAATGATTCTATTCAAAAACAGCACTCCATTGCCATAGTAAAAGAGTGCCATGTGACAGTACTTCCCCATGCGTACCTCACTATGCTGCCTCTACATTGCTCCACCCCTTCTCCTAGGATGGGCCTCAGCATTGCAGTGTGCCTTGACAGAGCTTTGACGTTCAACAAAGAAAATTGTACGACTCCTAGTCTCTGTCTGTCAGTAATAAAATAATAATAATGCTGCTGCACACTGAGGGAACTGGCCTGGTCTGGGTCCAATACATCCTTCACTTTCAAATTCTAAAAATACATTTTTGTGGTCTAGGTCATTCAGATGAACTCAGCTTTCTGAAACGGACAATGTTGGAGACAATAAAAGAAACGTATTCAGAGGAAATATAATATTAGGTTCTATTAACCTTAACAGGGATTCACCAACCCATGTATTTTTCTTCCATGCTACTTATTATAATCATCTTTTGGGTCACTACACCTTGGGGTAGGAATAAAAAAGTACAGTGCACACCCCATTCTTGGGCTTATTTTCCATATTCAGAATTCAGTTGGAATGGGCACCAACAAATATCCTATTTCCCTATTATAGCATTCCTAAAAAATAATGGATTTTCTTCTCACCCCTTAATCTGATTTTTATCAGTGTTTTGCCTCCTTCACCATATCGATTATTATAAGCCAAGAGCAGGATGCTTAAAATTGTTCTTGTTGGCTACAGCTTCATAAAGGGGTATGCATTTCATTATTCACTCCTAAACTTAAGAAAAGCCAAAGGTTTTCTTTGTTTCAGATTTTATTGATGTTTGCCTCTTCTAGCTGCATAATATTCACAGGTTATAGTCTACAAGCCTACCACTGTTTCAGATCTTTAAGAATCTCATAAGGCTAATGCAGTTGGGCTGTCACATGACTCTATCTTGTTTGACAGTTACTAGCTGCCTTTACACTAAAGGACAAGGTTGCTTGACTGTTATGTGAGTTATTCTTTACCTCCCAACATCAGCAATACAAGAATGGAACATCTTCTTGCATTTAACATTCTGCAAACAGGCAGAAAGGAAGAACAGGATGCACATATGTGATGTGACAAGTGTGTGTGCGACCGGACCATTCTTAAAGAAGAACATCCTTAAAGAAACAAAATCAGTATGTTTTAATTAAAAAAAGTAAATGTGACAGTGCCTCGACCCTTGGCAAGTGAAGTCAAAATCCAGGGGGGTGCAAGTGCAACCCCTTGCACCTGTATGTGGACACCCATGCCCATTGTTTGTCTGTCTCTCCCCAATAACCATAAATACTGTCAGTGGACACACTATTTTCTTCTTTACTTTTGCAATTATCACAGAGATTTGGATTTCATTTAAAACTTTAATCTTAAATTTTACAGAAAAACACTGGCAGCCATATTTAACAAAACCGAATTAACTTCTCTTCTGTTGAAAGCCACATTTAGGGAAAATGTGTCTGATAAACCATTCAACTGCAAGAGATGTACTGAGATTCATACTCATATACCATATAGTGAAGTACTAAACAGCATCTATGTGAAAATTGCAGGGATTCAAAAGACAAATGCGTTACACATTTGCTAACAGCCTGGGAAAATCTGCTGGACAAAGTGTCCCTTTTCAGGAGCAGCCTAAGATTACTGTCTAGTGAAGTAACTTGGCAGAGTCATGCAAAAGACAAATGAAGGCGGCTGAAGGAATCAAACCATATACTACAGGAAGCAGCTTTCAACAGCTCATGGCCTTAATAATCTGAAGTGCTAGATAAACTGTTAAACAGGCCAAACTCAGTGAATTTCATACCCGTGTATCTGCAAAAACAAACTAAATATGTATTCATAGATAAAATGCTAAAATGAAACTCAAGACTTTATGCTGTCCAGTTTATTCACAGCTAAATAACAACCACACTGTCAACATTCAACAAAACAAGCAAACCTAGGATCACATCCAAAGAACTTGACTTACATGATGATGCATCTGTTTACTACAATCAGTTTATCCTCATTTACACCATAAGTACAACAGTTCATAGGTTACTAGGCTTACATCTTAGGGGACCATTGAGGAGCCTAGCCCAAATTTCTAGTTGCCACAAAGCACTGTCTGGTTAAGTGATTTGCTCGGGGACAGGGCATAAATATGAGACAAAATCAGAGATGTTCTGCAAAACTGGAGACAGAAAAGAGCAGACTAACTCACTTAAAAAGTCAACAGAGTAACAGGTTTTCTATCAACATTTAATTTGTAAACCACAAAAACGATGAACTCTAATGACTGACACAGGTTGACTGTAACCCTTAGTGAATGATTCAACAAAGGGAGAAAAGTTAATGGAGGTCTGGTGTTCGATGTGGAGGACTAAGCCTCTTACCTCTGGCAACTAAGGTACAGGATTTGACTCTAACCAACTCACTTAAATAGACAGTGCCACACACACACCACATGCACACACACTTAACAAATATATTTTATATACACACATATACACACACACATATATTGTGTATGTATATATATATATATATATATATATATATATATATATATATACACACACACACACACACACACACACACACACACATATATATATATATATATATATATATATATATATATATATATATATATATATATATATATATATATCTTCTCCAAAAGCAGTTTATCTAGTTAAATCTTGTGTAGTTATTTTATAAAGCTATATGCAATCCACTTCCTCTTTGCTAGTGCCACTGCATGCTGTGCCTGTCTTCTTCTGTCATGGTCATCCCTGCTACTAGCTCCTCTTCTGATTCCTCATCATTCCTTCTCTGTCTCAGGTTCCACTGCCTGTGGTGCTGGGAATTGCTGGGTCTTGCAAGAGGCCACCCTGCTGTAATTGCTTCCTGCACACACGGTAATTATTTTTGCAAAAGTATCAGGGTCATACTGCTGTGCACCACCAGATGAATCCAAACAGGGGAAGCATGCCTTCAGCAGCCCAAGCACACATTCTTTAATGTTTCTGGTTTGTGGTAGTGCATACATTTATCCTTGGTCAGTCTGATTGTGCAGATTTCTAACTGGTGTCATGAGCCAGGGTCCCATGGCATATCCGGCATCACCAATAAGATGTTCCTGTGGGAATTTCCCCCTTGCAAACCATTTGTACAGGTTACATGTGTGCCATATGTGAAAGTCATGAAAACTGTCCTACAAACACAGTGTAGATGATGCCCTGTGCATTACATACCACCTGGCAGTTGATGGAGTGATACCCTTTGTGGTTCACATACCACCTTCACTAGATGGGGCCTTTATTTCAATGTAGGTGCAGTCTTTGGCACTCATAACTTTTGGAAAATTGGCTATATCATAGAACTCCTGCATGGTGTTGTCTCAACCACATATGCTCCCCCACATGCTGAAGCATAGCATTAAGAAACTGATGGAGTATTCTCCAGGCAAAGGCCTGAGATATGCTGACTGTGTCCCTAATAGTTTTCTGAAATGTCACTGTAGCTAATGTACATAAAGATACTCACAACTTGGTAACCTCTGGGATTAATATTGCTTGACTGCTATGGGGCTGGAGAAGAGGCTGACACATTTCCACAAATTGTTGTATGGCGTCTGTGTCCACACAGTACCAGTCCATTATGTCAGTGTGGTGGTGGGCATGAAATGTGAAGCATGGTCAGATGACCCTGCACTTCATGTGGGGGGGGGGGGCATTGTACACTGTCAGGCAAAGCTGCTGCAATGAGAGCTCACTGCAGATACACATTTACCATGTTTGAGGCAACCCCGGGCATATTTGTGCATTGTGCTCTGTCTGAATGTGGGCATATTGCTAAGTTCAAATCTAAAGTGAACACACGTTACTGCACAACATTTAGACACTTGATGGTATCACTCTGCCATCTTCTTCTGCCTTACAATCATACATGGCACTTCCTTTTACAGTCAATAATATATAATATCCCTGACTACACTAAGACACTAGATGGTATCACTCTGCCATCTTCTTCTGCCTTACAATCATACATGGCACTTCCTTTTACAGTCAATAATATATAATATCCCTGACTACACTAAGACTCTTAGTCACATTATGTAGCTGGGTTTTCTGAATCACACCTACTCTGTATGTGGCTGCTCGTTGCACAAATTCACTTAGCTTGACACAGAAAGATTTCTGAATCCAAATGTCAGTTTCTACTCAAACAAAGCATTTTTCCTGTCTCTCAGTTTATACAACATGGTGGTATGTGATTGAAGTAATTTTGTTTCAGTAAAAATACATTAAATGTCTTCATTTTGCAGTTTTAAATATTTTTCTTACTTATTTTCAGTAAAACTTAACTTTTTTGGCCTTTTTCTCTTCAGCCTTCTTTGCTTTAGCCTTCAGTAGTAAAACCCAAAATGCATTATGCTCATCATAAGGATTATTGCTGCATAAGTCTGTTTAAGAGAGTACCAGGCAGTGTGCATTCACCTTCCAGGAATAGCTGAATGGTCTAAAGCAATATTTCAGGTAGGGCAGCAGAGGCAAATCCTGTTCTTTTACTCAAATGAACACCTAATTTGTAATGCTGAGTAAATTAATTAACTATATTCCAAGATACAGAGTGACAGAGTTACAAATATTCTGAAGTACATTCTTCAAAAAATCAGTTTTATATTGTATGTTTGTTTGTTTTAAGTACCATTGTCAGAGACATGTATTGTGGTGCAGCGGTTAGCGTTGTCACCTCACAGCAAGAGGTTCTCCCATTCGATTCTCGGCTGGTGCGCCTTCTGTGTGGAGTCTGCATGTCCTCCCCACGGTCGAGTGACATTAAAGGCATGCAGGTAGGTGTGAGCATGAATGGGCATGCCTTCTTTGAAGGTTGGGCATCGGGCTGGCAACTTGGTACCATAAAAATCTACTGCCAGTCATGAGCGGACCGGAGTTCCGCTGTCGCGATGCCTAACCAGGAAAAGCCGAAAGTCTTTTGTCACAGACATGTATTTGTGGTAACAGAAGGCAAGTTATTTAGCCATCCAGTAAGAACTAGGCATTCTTCTTTTCCCATCACAAAATGACAGAAAAAAAAATCAGACCAGCTCATTTTTTCAGTGAAGTGTTTCACTTGTCTGTGAACCTGTGTAATATAGTCAGTTTCCTTGGGAAAATACTGATAGTTAAATGGGCCGGTTTACTGCACCTCAAACATATAAGGAGGACTAGGCCTCGATGAGACTGCCTCAGGCAAAAGTAGATAAAGCTCCTTATACATCATGGCTTGTATTATAGAATTAATTTTAGATGAAGGAGATGGTATTAAGATGAACTCATTCCAGTAAAGATACTTAGAATGTAATGTAGACAGAGGTTCAGAAACAGGTAGTTTCAACTTCTCGCTCATGGAATGTAATTCTTATATTAGATGTAGCATAATAAAGTAATAATAATAATACAGTAATGCCTTGTGTGCTTCACTTCAGGCTCATCACCTCCACGATGACCCAGTAAAATTGCTTATAATGGTGAAACACTCACTTGCATTCTAGAGTAAGGGGATTGTCACTGAGACTCTGGAAATGTATTCTCTTAACAGAAGTGCATCAGTGGCTTTTGATTAGTTCAGACCTTCATGCCATATCCTTAATAAGAAAAGTGTTTCTCAGCTCCTCCACTAATTAGCTAGATGTAAAGCAATATTTCTTAACTGACTATAGCCAACAACTTTACAAAATTTAAAATGCAATAAATTGTAATATAATAAGACCCAAATAAAAAAGGAATGGTAATATTCAAACCTTAAATACAGAAGATCCAAAGATTAAAGCAATCGAACAGTATTTTTGAGGTAGGAGCTCTTGCAGCTGAAGAGGAATGTAGGAGAATACTATAAATAAGAAAACTGTTTTGCAGCTCCTCCCACTAATTAGATCGATCTAATTCCTATTTAATCAATAAATACAAAATGAATGTTTCTAACTGACCATAGCCAACAACTTTTAAGACCTCAAGAAAAAAAAAACATTTGCAGTAAAACAAAATTTAAAATACAACAAACTGTAATATAATAAGGCCAAAATTAAAGACTTCAGACTGAATTCAATAAACTCTACATGGCTTGATACAACTATGTACGGCTCGCACACAGTAGTGCACCAATTGGTAATTAGTAAATGGCTCTACAGGGTGTCTAGAGTTGCACAAACAAGATAAACATTGTGCCATGCTAATTACAGCATAAGGAGCAGAACTGTATGCTAATCAACCAATCCAAGATAGATGAGGTATACAACAAGCTATAAAGCAATTATATATGCTCAGTTTAGGTTTTGGCCTTGAATTCCAAAACCTATTGGAATACAGCCATGGAAACTACACTATACAGAAAGAATGCTAGGGGCTGCTGCTGCCCTTCTGCATGTGTATGTGCAACAGGCTCAAATCTCTGCTGCTGCTGCTGATAGATCTCAGCCAGGAAGGAGACGGAGAAGGAGAAGAGCTTTAGAAGCGGTTCAACTTTTTCATGGTCTCCATGAGGTGAAAATAGTAGAGTGCTACAGGATGGACAGAGACACAGTACAGCAACTCTGCAACCTCTGTCATCCTCAACTGAGAACAAGGACAAATCAAGGAGAACCAATACCTGGAGAGACCCAGGTATGTGTAGTACTTACAATTTTAGCTACGGAAACCTTCCAGAGACTAACAGGGGACATGCTGTGGGTGTCACAGACATTAATCTAGAATCCTAAATCAGTTCCTGAATGCTATACTGTAGTATGCCAGTGACTACATATATTTTCCCCTTAACCCCGAGGACAGAGTTACAACTATGCAGGATTTCTACCCCTTAACACACTTAACCCGAAGTCTTGGATGCCATAGACTGCATGCACATTGAAATCAAAGCACCATCCAGGGAACTGGGAAGGGTCTACATAAACAGAAAGGGCTTCCATTCCATTAACTGCCAGGTCATGTGTAACACTAAGGGAATTGTCCTGAATATCTGTGCTGGCAACTCCAGCAGTTACCATGACTTCTGTATCTGGCACAACTCTCAGCTCTACCAGAGGTTTTGCAGGGGAATATCCAACAAGGCCATTTACTGGGAGATGCAGGGTATGCACTCAAATCATAGCTGATGATGCCCATCAGAAATGCACACACACACACACACACACACACACACACACACACACACACACACACACACACACACACACACACACAGGAATGCAACAATGAGGCACACACTCAAACAAGAAATAACATAGAGCATATCTTTGGGCTGCTGAGGTCACGATTTCCATGCCTAGATATATGGGGGTGGTGGGCTGCAGTTCAGTCCCAACATTTGTGCTGAAATTTTCACTGTCTGTGCTATCCTACACAATATTATCCTGAGAAAACAGTTGCAACAGGAATACCAAGGGGAAGGAGCACATGGTCTACCACCACTGGCAATGTCACCACAACCACCAGCTACTGTGGATGTAGGTTGACATAGTTATGCACAATATGCCCTCACTCTGGCCAAGAGGCAATGCATAGCACATATGCTGACACCTAATGGGTACAACTTTCATACCATGCACATTCACACAGTAGCACTGATGCCAGGGGCAATGCTCACAACCTTTACTTACCAATTTAATGGCTGTGTACTGCTAGCATCAGACAGAATCAGTCCTGAATTACAACAGTTATAACTGCAGGACTATCAAGAAAGCTGTTGAACCTGTAACAGGAAAACAAAAGAGTAAGAACACAAATGAATGGCAGATAATTGCATACTGTTATTTGCAAATGTACCTAAGAAGAAAGTATGTGAGTTTTCCGGTTTACTATTGAAATTAAATAATCAATCTAGGAGCGGTGTTAACATGGGTCGGTAGGTGTTCAGTATTATTCCCTACAAACATCTTCCCTACCACCCATGTTAAAACCATTCCTAGATTGATTCGACTCTCCGACTGTCGCCCAAGTGAGTTTTCCAGTAATGACATTAATATGTGACAGCACTGACTTATATCAATAGATGTCTGTTGTATATCAGCTAATAGGCCTCATGCATCAAAAGGTACACACAATACAAAAACATTTTCAAGTCTCTAATTATCCCTACTTTCTCACAACTGGAGCAATAAGCCACACTGACATATCAACAATTTCAAAGTATTATTCACAAAAGTAAAAAGGCTCTAAGAAAGCAGTACAATTTTTAAAGTAGCATCACCAACACATAGATACTAAGCACTCAGCCAGCTATGCACCCTGTGCATCAGAAAACATACTTGTGTATCCCTGAATCACAGGGTGTTGTTTGGGGTGGGGGGTCAAGATGCCAAGGCTAACACAAAAGGTAGTGAGTGTGTGTGGGTGTGTGAGTAAGAAAGACAGGCAGGAAAAAATGTAGCTATTTATCAAATGGTCAATGATGCAGAATGACCTGCAAGCCTCACAAATGCCTCATGTACCTGGTGTGTGTGTGTGTGTGTGTGTGTGTGTGTGTGTGTGTGTGTGTGTGTGTGTGTGTGTGTGTGTGTGTGTGTGTGTGTGTGTGTGTGTGTGTGTGTGTGTGTGTGTGTGTGTGTGTGTCTGTATGGGCATTCAGTGAGAAACGTGTGTGAGAGTGCCTGCATGAACACAGCCAAGCTCTGTGCTAGCTCTACATCTTGGCATGTTGGACATGTTTGAGCTGTACATGGTAGAGGACACAGTTCATCATTGTCATGCCAGACCATGAGAACTGGCTCTGCCAGGAGTTGCATTGGCACATCCATGCCCATGGCCAAATGTGCTGTTGCTACCTGAACATGTGAGATGTCTGCTGGATGAGCTTTCCTAATGACTAAACTCAGATCCACAACCCCATAGCCTACCATGGCTGGGTGTGGATACCTCAACCTCTGCACCCACCCCCCAGCTGTGCCTCCATTTAGCCACCATCATCATCAGACCCTACTGATACTCTGACATCAGGTGGTAGGAGTCCTACATTTCCACTGTCAGGATCACCTGTAACAATAAGCAACAAACATAGGAAATAAATTACTACTCCACTAAATATTAAACCAATTTATATGATAACAAAGTAATGCTGGTCACACAATTGCAGATGATACAGCAATGCAGATACTCATTACATCCACCTCACACATACAGATCATTTATATATGTAAAGAATGGCCATTAATTAGCAAATAAACATTTGCTTACCATGTGCAAACATTTCCACACTTTGTGGGGAAGGTGGTGAAGCAAGGAAAGGACAGCATTTAATTGTCACAATGGGAGTAACATAGGTGGACAATGAATACACAATCACCTATATGTCCTGTGAGAAATAGCTGAAACTGAAACTTGTCTGACACATTCACCCACACCCATGTGTACAGAGCAAATGTAAAATATAACTCTATTAATTTATCATTAGGTACAGAAAAATAAATTTCCCAGGAATTATTAGTCAAATTATATATTTCAGTATACAAGCAAATACAAAACTTGCCGTATGTAAGCTTACCTAGAAGCTGCTCCTAGGACACATTTGTCCTCCCAGCCACACGAGAGCAATGTCAACCATACAGTGTGCAGTTTCCACTGAGCTGTCTGGATCTCTGAAAGTGGACAGCAACTCTTCATTTGGTGTCAGTAAGGTATCTGTAGCAGTACCACTCTCCCCGTAACCAGCTGTTCTTGGGTAACTGCAGCTGCTCTACTCTGGGCTGGTGGCCTGATGATGCACCTGATCATAATTCTTGTTGTGACCTTCTACTACATTGCAATGATTCACTAACTGGTTCCAGATCTTTATTATGGCAGCTATATCCCCAAGTCCTCTCTCAGAAAGGCTCCATGGTGCCTGAAAGCCTGCAATATCACTTAAGTTTCAGTCATTGAAAGGGTTTATGTGGATATGTAGACTTGGGTCTCATCCGCACACACGCACACGTATATATACATCATATATCAGCTAGTAGAACTCATAGGACTCTTTTATGAAGAATATATTCATTTGATAAAGCCAACTTTGAATCAACAGCAAAATTGTAAACTGTTGTTGCTAATTCCTGATAAGCTCCTGTTTTGGTGGGAAATGTTCATTTATCTTTTACACGCTATAAGAGTTGACCTGAAGTGTTAACAGCTATGATACAAAAAGAAAAAGTTATTTTATTTAACTGATGATGTTTTTCTTTGAAAGATAAGGTAAAGGAATTTGAAACACTTTTGCTAGAAAGTTTTTTGGACTGACCAGCAAGTTAATATAGAGCTATTGAAATGCAAACTAGTAATTTACATTGCAAGGATTTAGATCTCCCCCTTACATAATATAAACATTAACAAAGCTAGCAGTCCAGATAATCTTTCAAATAAGGATACCAGCACCTTAAAATCTACTATCCTAGAACCATGTTTAATTCCATGTAATAAAAGTTTCAGAGTCCAAAATACCATCCTATATATAAAAATAAAGGTGTGAGGTACTGGGCCAGATCCTAAAAGAGGCGCTCTTAGTTTAAGTCTCCCCTGATTTCAGTGTAAGAGACTCAGTTCAGTGTAAGGCCTATCTATAAACAGACTTACTTTGGGATCCAGATTCCAAAATACCTGCTCTTAGTGTAAGTGATCTCTTAAACTGAGAAAAAGTCTTTTGGAAACAGGCCCATTTATTGGAAGACTAATACGGCTGTTATAATGTACTGGAGAATTAATAGATAAATGGTCTCAGAAAAACTCTTACAATATTCAGAGACAGAAGTCTGCTGTCATTTTTACCAACACGCTTACGTGGAATTCATATATACAATTTTAAGCTTCTACTAAAATGTAGTTACAGCTTTAGGTCAAAGTCTCAAAGTTGATGTGGTATTCATCAACTTCTTTAATGCATTTGCTAAGGCAAATTGTGACATCTTGTTGAAGAAATTCATTCAGGAGACACAGAAAACACGTAAACAACATTTAACTCATTACAGCCTAATGACACCTCCAGGTGTTTTTGTAGTTACATCCTACTGAAGTCTCAAGGCATCTCATATAACCTGGTCATATTTGCATTAAAAATTCTAAAGCCAAGCTGCATGCAAAATATTGAAATTTTTAATTTTAAAGTTTACACGAGGGGAAACATTACTGCACTGATATTTGAAATGGTGTTGCTAAAGACATATTAACTGTTCTACATATACCATTTACTTACCATCATAGGTTCATAGGTTGCTACTAGGCTAACGGCCCTAGGGCCTATACAAGTCTAGCCATAACAATTCTCTGGCTATTTCTTCCCACACTATTTACTTCCCTGGACTCCTGTCTAGCAGGGCGACTGACGTGATCCCCGGGGTGAATTTCCTTTCTCCCATTCAATCGTCAAGGTTCCTTTTGAAGAGGGCCAAAGAGGCACTCTGCTTGACATGTATAGGTAGTCTATTCCAGAGTTTGGGGAGTCTCTGGGTCAGGAACCTATCCCTCCAGCATATTTTGTTTATTGTGATGACAAGGTTTAGATCCCTGGAGCGTGTGGCTCTGAGGGATGGGGATTTCTTTAATTGTAGCATGTCCAGCAGCTCTGGGTTTGATATGGCCTTGTATGTTAAGCAGAGATCATCTCTGAGTAGACGATATGCGACAGTTGTTCCAGTTGTTGCAGGTGTCTTGAGAGGTACATACCAAATGGGGTATTTATTCTATAATGGGTCTAATAAGGGATGAGTACAGTGGGACAATGACCTCCTTTTTTCTGGATGAAAAGCCCTTAGTGATGAGGTGTGCCACATAGAAGGATTTCCTGACTGTTGTGGCATTGTGGTTATCGAAGGTGAGACCACAGTCCACCTGTGTCCCTAAGTCTCTTATCACACTTTTGGTGTTTAGTGTACTGCCACCTATGTGGTAATTCACTTGTACATGTTTTTTCCCCAAAGGGGATAACTATACATTTCTTGGCATGGAGCTTGAGCCCATGGCTCTGGCACCAAGCATCTGTTTCTGTAAGGCCCTTTTGTAGAGTATCCACATCATTTGGAGATTCAATAATGGCTCCCAGTTTGCAGTCATCTGCAAACTTTGTTAGCCAGAGTCCCTTAGTATTGGCCTGTACTTCAGAGAAGTAGATGCCAAACAACAGTGATCCCAAGACTTGAACCCTGAGGTACTCCACTTGTCACTTGTCTGGAGATGGATTTGGAGTCAGCTACTTTTACAGTGTAGCTGTGCACCACTCAGTGGGCATGAAGCCTGAGGTGATGCTATGATTAAACATGACACTTAGGTGAGGTACCAGTTCATTTTGTAGTTCATGCAGTACACAGCCTGGCATGTCATCTGGTCCCATGGATGCTGTATTCTTAGCTTTGGAGAGTGCGTTTTTTTATCTGTGTGGCCATTATTACCAGAATTTGGTGATCTTCCGGTATTGAGATGGGCCATTTAGGGGGTGAGAGGGGGGTGAAGTTGGCACTGAATCGATCTGCCAGGATATTGACAATATCCTTGGGGTCAGTATATTTAATAAAAATGCACTTTCCTGATCCAAGATACCAAAAGAAACCACCACGGTGTCCCAATAAAAACAGGTTTATCGATGCAATGGAATAAGTGTAGTACTTATTCCATTGCATCGATAAACCTGCTTTTATTGGGACACCGTGGTGGTTTCTTTTGGTATCTTGGATCAGGAAAGTGAGTTTTTGTTGACTTAATGGTTCTCAGTATATTTAATGCCATTCTGTTGTAGCTCAGAGCAGATCTGAGCATTGCCATTTAGATTCTTGACATAGTTATAGAATGTCTTGTGGTTGTCTTTGGAATCTTTGTTAATTTTATTTTCATAAGTAGCTTTGGAGGATTTTATGAGGATTTTTTTATTTTCATCAACATCCTCAAGCCCTTTTTCCAATTTTTCTACATTGGGTTGGGGTGTCAAGTCAACTGTCATCAGCTCTCTTGATTTAATGCCATTTTCCTATCTTCTTCGACTGTCATGACCGACTGTTTTAAGTCTTCTCCTCCACACTCCATCCATCTCTTTGCTGGATGCCCATTGTTTCCTCTTGCCTTCTTCCTGTCTTTCCAAATCTTCTTCATCAGATTGTCATTTGCTTTCCTGCACATATGCCTGAACTACCATTATCTGTTCTCTGCGATTGGAGCTACTTGGGCGTCTGCTCTAAAGTCCTCATTTCTTCATCTAGCCCACCGTATGAACTTTACTACCTATCTCTGGCACGTCATCTCCATCACCTCATCTGCTCTGCCTTTATTGCCCAAATTGTTGTGCCATACAGTAGTACTGTCCTTGCCACTATTTTGCACACCTTATGTTTCAGCTTCTTAGACATTCTCACACTCCCTCTGACACTCTGTGTCATTTGGTTGCAGCTCTTCTGGTTCTAGCTCTGATCTCTTTAAACAGACTTCCCTTCTATTCAGGCACCCCTTCCAAATGCTTTAAGGTGTTAACCTGTTCCACTATTCTCCCTCCTATCTCAATTTCTCATCTTCAATTTTCTCCCATTTCTTGTCATTATAACTGTCTTATCTGTATACGTTTCATCCTGTGTGCCTTCAGTTTTGCATTCCATTCCCTATAATTTACTGAAGTTCTTGTTCAGAGTCTGTCTATAAAGCCACATCATCTGCATACAGCAGCTTTCTTGATCTATCCCCTCCAACTTGTTTACAAATATAGTCCATCACCAGTATGACCAGCAGAGGGCTCAGAGCTGAACTCTGATGCACACCTGTAGATCAGAGTATATGATGTACCTTTAAGAAGCATTCCAGTCAGTGGGCACATGCATATTAGTACTGAGCATGTGCAAGCAAGAGTGCCATTTTGAGTGAGCAGCCAGAGTGAAAGCATGCATGTGTGTAGTGGTCAGCTAGTCAGCTCGTTTAAGTTTAATGTTGCAGTCATCCATCCTGATGTGTTTGCGTGTAATAAACTACTTAAATGAACACTCAAGCTTCATTGTCTTATTCAGATACATGAGACAAGCAACATGGCGTCAGAGTGGGATCCAGAGACACAACCATGTGGCATGCAGTCAGAAATGGTGGAATATACAGAAGTGGATCATCTAAAGCTCAAACAACTCACAAACAGGTCAGAAATGATTTCCAGGTAATAAAACTTGCTTAAATGATTTTTCTCGCAACAAATATAAAATGAAGCACTCAGAATGCTCAAAACAAATTTCTAATAAAAAGAAATGTCTGAAACTGTAATATATTGATAAAAATATTCACAATATTTATGAAAAAGTTTGAAACAATATCCAGATCACATAAAATGTATAAAAAAGGGAAAACCATATTTTTTGCAATGAATGTGGGATACTATCAAATGCTTTTTTGTAGTCAATCCATGCCATACTTAGATTCTTCCCTTTTTTACAGTTCTCCACTATAACCTTATTTAACAACAAATGATCCTTTGTTCCATATGACTTTCATTTATTGCCCTTTTGTTCTACTGCCATAATTGAATTTTCTTCTAAATGACTATAAACTCTATCGGCGTCAATTCCCGTGTATAGTTTATACATTGTCGGAAGGCAAGTTACTGGTCTTTAATTTTTTGGGTGGCTCACAGGTTCACTCTTAGGTAAGAGCATTGCTTTGCCTGTTGTTAGCCAGTGTGGTGTCTGTTCTGGGTGTGCATATAAATAATTCTCACTCATGGCTAAATCCTCATGCAAAGATGTTAATATTTTAACCAAAAGTTAGGTACTGCATCTGGGCCTGGGGTTTTCCACTTAGAGGCTTTTCTCAACTTTGTTTCAATCTCTCTGGCTGTTAGTTCATCCAATTTCATATTTTGTTCCTTTAAACTTCTTTTTCTTTCTTTTACTACTTCTGTCCATTTAGTATCTTTGTTATGTTCCACAGGCTCTTCATAGATACTTTTCCAAAATGTATCTACTTCCTCTTTTTTTGGTGGTCTTTCAATTCCTTTTACCTTATTTCACAATTCTCTATAAAACATTTTTGGGTCATAAATAAATTGCTTATTTTGTACTTTTCCTTCATATTTATCTATGTATCTTCTAAGTTTTTCTGCCTGTGCTGAAATGTTTAGTTTGTTATTTGCGATAGCGCATGACAGATCCTGGTCTGTTCTAATACTGTGCATTGCCTTAATATCTTTCTTAGTATTTTTGTTGATCTGCTCCCTCTTCTATAATCTTCTAATAACACTTCTTGTCTTAATTGCTTTATAGTTTTCTCTATTCGATACTTCCATGATGGTATTCAATTTTTCCCCTTCCTTTCCCTCACTACCCTGTGATCTTGCGTTAGAACTTTATCAGTTATTAATTGAGCTTCACAGTAGTATATCCTACTTAATTCTGTTATATCACACATGGATCTCTACGGACAGTCTAATTACTGCATTCATTTGTTTTATCACTTCTTACTTTTTGGGTTTTATTGACCTTCTGCAGTCTATTAATCTCATTGATCTTAATTTATCTATCCATGTCCATTAAATTAAGCAATACTTCTCTTAGCTCATTTTCTTACAAACTGAGGGCACATCCCTTGTTTTCTGTTTCCTGCGGGCATTCTATAGAAAGTTCTATAGCATCTTCCTGTGGTACATTCTCTTCAATTTCATCCTGTGTCATCTGTTGTTCTGTCATATGGAAACTCACTGTCCTATCACTCCTCAACACTGACTATCAGAGTTTCCACAGTTTCCTGTTCCTTTCCTTGCTGTCTGTCTTCAAGTGAATGTTTATACTGGTGTCCTGTGGAAGGCTCCAAACTATCCTGATATGGCATCTGACCAATTACTTCCTGTTCCACTGGTTCCCCCTTAATTTGGGGTTCCATTGTTCTATGTTGTGGTGCTTTCTGCATTTGATTTTCTACACTGAATCCTTCTCTTTGCAGCTGCTCCATAACCTCAATTTCTATTTCTTTGTCTTCTCCATTACTAATCTCCTTTTCTGCTTTTCCTCTTTGTCTTCTTATTTTTTGTATTGTAAAAGTTTTCCATATCCGGATTCCTTTGCCTGTATTTTTCTTCAAATATCTTTGGTGCTGCTCTTTTTGTATTGATTAGTTTTGGTTTCTCCTTTACATAAATATTCCATCATATTAAATCTCTTTTCCTTTCCCCTGTCCATATTTCTTCTTCACATGTCTTCTGATCTTCTTGCTTTTCCTTATTCTGGGGACTCACTCCATCATGCTATGATATAGTCTGTGTTAGAACTTCTACATTAAATCCTTCACTTCGCAGGCACTCCATAACTTTGGCTTCTATTTCTTTAACTTCTGCTGTACTAATCTTCTTTTCCACGTTACATCTTTGCAATATAATTTTTTATTATGAAATTTTCCATATCTGGATGCCATTGCCTGTATTTCTCTTCAAATATGTTACAGACTGCCTTCTCTATATTAGTTAACTTGGCTTTCTCCTTTGCATAAATATTGCACCATAGCAAATCTCTCCTTCTTTCCCATGTTCATATTTCTTTTTTATATTTTTCAAATATCTCTAGGTTTTGTTGTTTAAATTTTTGCATTTCCTCAGATGCTTCTTTTTCTAAACAGATCAGAGTTTCTTGATCTATATACTGTTTTTCAAAAATGTTTTGAATTAATGCATGCAAATTTTTATTTCAAGCTTCTGACAGTTTTTCCTGTGGAAATATTTTTCTTTCCTCTAATTTCTCTCAAACATTTTGTATATCTTGTATCTGGAAATTCTGAGCTTTTTACATAATAGTAATAGCACATAATTTCTTTCTTATCCTCAGTAATCCACTCTATCGTCTTTATGACTCTTCTTTGGCCAATCAATTTTTGTGATTTTTGTGGACTGCTACTTCCTTTTACAACAAGAGGGACATCTTTCCCCTGGGCATGACCTGGCCCTATTGTAGGAATGTTTCTGTATTTTGAGGATTCTACGCTATCATTTTTTCCATTCCTGGCACCAGTGCGCCTACCAGGATTGGGCACTATTTTATCATGGGTCTTGTGCACCCAGCTTTTTTTTGTTTTTGACTTACTTCTGTGCATGATATAGGCTATATAAATACAGTCTATATATCAGTGTCACCTTAGTGAGATTTTGTGAAAAACAGGGTCCACCTTGCGAAGGTACTCACCAAGACATGATGATGAATTCAATTTCAGCCCTACTACTCTCCTTTGCTTGCTGACTTTTCATCTCTCCATTTCTCAGAGTGACTTATCCAATGTTCCAGTTCCAGAGGGCATTCCATCAGCAATCCCTGTTCCAGAGAATATCCCTGAAAGTTCTAAAGCAGAAGATTCCCCAGTGACTGTTCCTTTTGCTAAACCCTGTTCTATTACATTACAAGATCAGGTCACATTTCCAGACCTAGTTCCAGGTACATGGCAACCTGGACATGAATGTTGTTTTGTTTATTATTGTCTGTATAACTGCATGCCTATTCAAATGTCATTGTCAATTTGAGACAGCTCAGTAAAAAGGGAGGATTTAGATGAGAGTGTGTGATGTACCTTTAAGAAGCATTCCAGTCTTCCATTCCAGCATATGCAAGTGCATATAAGTACTGAGCATGTGCAAGCAAGAGTGCATTTTGAGTGAGCAGCCAGAGGGAAAGCATGCATGTGTGTAGTAGTAAGTCAGTTGGTTAGTTTGTTTAAATTTCCAGACATCCATCCTGATGTGTCTGTGTGTAACAAACTACTTAAATGAACACCCAAGCCTCATCTTCTTATTCAGATACACAAGACGAGCGACAACACTCACTCGCACTGGAGGACCCACTATGAGTCCAAACTCTGATCGTTCTTGTGTCATTGTGTCCTTGTACATAGCCTGTATTTTATTCTACCAAATGTTTATGGGACTTTAAACCATCACAGGAATGTCAAAATCAGCTTTTTTTGGTCCTTGTCATATGCTTTCTCCAAGGCTAGAAAATGCCCAGTTAGACTCTTTCTTCATCTCTAACTTCTTCTCAACTATCTGTCTCACTGCAAACATTGGGATGGTTGTGCTGCATCCTGATCTCAATGTGAAGTGCTAATCTCCCATTTTAAATTAATTCACAGAGTTGTATAAAGTATCAGCCACCACACTCTGACTTTCACACAGTGTGACAGGCATTTGATACCTCTGTACTGCTCACAGTTGTGAATGTTCCCTCTGTTCTTGTAAATTGCCAGTAGAATGATTATTCTGCAGTTATCTTGGATATGCCTTTCTCTCCATACTGTTATGAATATTCACTGGTGCCATTTTGTCCCTAACTCTCCCAGCATCTTAATCATATCTGCATTGATGTCTTCTGAGCCTGCTGCTTTCCCTGAATTCATTTTCCTTTCTTCTTTCATTGTAGGTTGTGGTTTAGGCAGAACAGCTTCTATGGGGCTTCCTTTATTCAGAAGATGCTAGAAGTATTCCAAACATGTGTTTTTTATGTCCCATGGACTGGTGAGCAGGTTGTTGCTGGCATTCCTTATTAAGGGTGCCTGATGACTCTCTTCTTGATCTTCCTTTGTTTTTCACCATGATAAAATGTCATTATGACATCTAGTAAGTCACTTTTCAGAAGCCAGTAAAGTGCTATGATGCCTTGTTCTGTGCTATTGCAACTACTCTTTTGACTTAGCTTTGCACTTCTCACTTTTTCTGCACTCCTTTCTTTTCATAACATCCTGGACTTCTGTGTTATACCACCAGATTTTATTATACACCTTATTTCTATACCTGGCTTGATTGCATATCTGTTCTGTAGCCCATTTACATGATGTTTTGAGGTGCTGCCATTCCACTTCATCTCCACCTATTTCCTCTTCTTCCTGAGATGCTAGAGCCCTGATGATTTCCTTGAACTCTTCTGCTTTATCTCCAGTCGTCTTCCAGGTCTTCACTCTAGGGTCTATTGACCTTAAAGCCTAATCTGACAATTGTTTGCAACTGATTGTGACAACCAGTGGTTTATGCTGTGGGCAAACTGTTTCACTGGGAATAAATTTGCAATTGCTTATTCTACCCCAGTACCCTTTCCTTACGAGGAGGAAGTTTACATGCATTGCATGTTGTCCACTCTTCTATATGATCTTGTGACTGTCTCTTAATAAACCATGTATTGATCACCATCAAGTCATTCATCAGACAGAAGTCTAGAATGGCCTCTCCTTTTTTATTCTTGTTGCCCCACCCATGAGGACTCAGATAATCCTTATATCCTGTTATTTCTGTCATGCTATGTCTGCTCAGGTCCCCCATTATAAAAAACAACTCATTTTGTCCTACTTTATCTAGAAGGTCCTGCAACTGCTGCCCGAATGCATGCTTTTCCTTGCTATCACAACCCAGTTGGGGGGATTGGCTAAGATTATGAATAGTGCCCAATCCTTACACTGGACTCTGATTGCCATAGGACTGTCCCTAATTCTGATGGCATTGCTCACTGTGTTTTGAAGCCTTTCCCTTACCACAGTTCCCATGGCATTTCTAGTTTGTCCTCCCCAGAGTAGCAGACTCTGGATCCCAACCTAAGTGGCTTTGCTACACTGCATTTTCACCTTGTCTCCTGGATACAGAGGATGTCAGGCCTCACCTTGCCATCATGTCATTCATTGCCAAGCTGCATCCTGTCAGTGAGTGTAACAATGCTTAATTTGACTGGTGATACACTAGACAATGAAGTTATTTCTGTTTTGAAAAAGGGCTTTTCTTTTGTTCCCAATAATGCTGTGAATATTCTTCGGTTAATTGTGGATTTTAGATTGTACCTCAGGAAATTAAATTTAAGTTTCATCTTTGACAACATTCCTAATGTTCAAACTGTGACAAATGTGTTTAAAAAGAACAGTACTTACAATCCAACTTTGAATTCTACCATCCAAATGTTTGGTACACTTTGTGAGAAACAGTTTAGAGCTATGAAAAGATTTATTCTTGATTCTAATTTGCCTGAGGGTAAAAGAAGGACTCTGTTTAACTTAAGTAACAACAATGAAGTTAGAGTTATGAAGCAGACAAAGGGGGTTCATTAGTAGTTATGAAGACTACATCTTATGAACAAGCTATGCTTACTTTACTTGCTGATGATAACTGTTACAAAGCAGTTAGTAGTGAATACATTCTTAACTACTTTAGGAATTTGGACACTACTTTATTTGATTTATTTTGTGAAGGTAGCATAGATTTTGACACATACAGGTTTTTACAAGTGGAATACCCTAAAATGGCTGTAATGTTTGGTATTCCCAAAGTACATAAAAATCGTACTTGCCCCCCTTTTTAGGCCTATTGTATCTGCATCATACTCTAAGACAGAACCCATTTCAGTTTGGCTTGATAACATCTTTAATCCATTTGTTCAAGTATCTAAGTTTTATTTAAGGGACTCTTGGCATTTACTAGAACTGTTAAATGAACTTAAAGTGGTAGATGGCTCTTCTTCTACTTCCTTTTCTTTTGCAAGTTTGGATGTCACCTCATTATATACTAGCATTGATCAGGAGGTTGGTTTGGAATACTTGAGGGAATATCTAACTGAGTATACAGTTCTTGAAAATGTTATGGTCAATACTGTTTGCACCCTTATGGAATTAGTTCTTATTAAATTTCTTCAAATTTGGTCAGAGTTTTTTTCAGCAAACATCTGGAGTAGCTATGGGGTCAAGAGTAGCACCCTCATTTGCCAATATTGTTATGGCCCTTTGGGAAATGAAACATCATTATGTGTCGCCCTTTGTAGAAAATATCTTGTTTTACAGGCGATACATAGATGATTTAATCTTTCTTTGGAAGGGCAGCTATGATAGTATTTTACTTTTTGTTGAGCATCTTAATCGTAGCACTACTTTTTTGAAGTTTACTATTGGAAATTTTGGAGACTCCATAGACTTCCTAGATTTACATCTTACTTTTGACATTAACATTTTGCATTTTCAGAGTAAGATTTTTAGAAAGAACACCTTTGTTAACCAGTATTTACATCGTGAGAGTTTACATCCTGACCATATGAAAAGTGGGGTTGTCAAAGGTCAGTTTATATGACTCAGCAGATTGACCACTGAACATTCAGTTTTTTTAGAAGAAGTAGACAAATTGTTAAGTTTTTTTCAACAAAGAGGTTATGACTTAAATTGGCTTCATGGGATTGTTCAGGAAGTTACGCAACTTAGGGTCACTTCTGCACATCCAATTTTGGACAATAATGTCATCTGTAAGGTCACATCTCATAGTGTCACAAATGGTGGTTACAAGAATTTCATTTTAGCTTTTCCTATACCTATTTGCAATGAAATGAGTGTAATAAGAAAGATTCTGTTGGAACATTTGCAGAATTGGTCAAGATTTTAGGTGACAAATCATTTTTAAGAAAAATCAGAGTACAAGTTCAGTAGTTAGTTCAGTCGGAAGTTTTTCATGTGGTAAATGTAAACAGTGTAGATACATGAGTAATGTGTCCAGTTTAGATTTCAAACATTTAAAAAGAAAGTTTGTGGCTAGAGGGCATTACTGTTTCAACACGACCAATGTGGTATATTGTGCAACATGTGACACATACCGAAAGTTCTATGTTGGGAAAACCATTAGAGCATTAAATAAAAGAATTTATGAACATTGTTTAGCTGTAAGAAATAAGGATGTCAACAATGCTCTGGCTGTTCATTCCACAGAATGTGTACTGTTTAAGAAATTTTCTTTTTTTGTTTTAGAAAGGATTAACACTGACTCATTTTCTGGTGATTATAGTGTAAGGAAAGTTTGTGGCAGATATTATTAGCTGACGAACCTCCTGGCCTTAATGGTGCAGTCAACATGAAATGTTTTCTGCAGATGGCTAGGATAAAATAATTTTATATATTTATAGTTTTTTATTATATGGATATTTAAACCACTTGATTAGATATTATTATGGTGACAATATGTGCATCAAATAATAGTTTGATTCAACAATTTAAATGTATTTAGTCATTTCACTTTAAGGTTTTTCAAAATGAAAGTCATGTGATTTGATATCAAATAGTATTTAAACAGTTTGTAATTAATGGAGTGTTTGTTCTGAAGAAGCTCGTGTGCATTAAAGTGAGTGAAAGCGCTTAACAAAGTTACGTTGGTAGTCCTGTGGTTGGATTTATTGTCTCTTTTTTTGTTTTGGTGCTCTTTTTATCTTGTTTTGGTCGAGTATATGTGAGTTTCAATGCTTAATTCATATTTGGCAAATTGATTGGTTTTACTTCCAGCTTTCACTCATCAGAACTATTTCAAGTAACCAAGGCTGGGCAAGTGAACAACGGATGGCCATTAGTTTATTAACACAGAACTGCTGTGCTTTATGGTGTGCAAGGGCAATAGGGGTGCATGGATCCCTCCCACCATTAACATGGGTCCCTGGCATAGGCTGGAGTAGTCTAGGTCCTCAATATACTTATCACCAGTAAATACCAATGCAGCAATGGTCATTGTCACTAAATCACTAGGAGACAATTTTTATACTACCGGATTGTTACCCTTAATGCAGTCTGTGATCTATAAGTTCATAGGTATGTACTAGGCTAATGACCGCAAAGGACTTTTTAAGCTTAGCCATGCAGCCCAAATCTCTGTCAAGTTCTGGTACCCTTGATAAGTGGAAGCAGGGGATTGGTAGATTAAATATTTACAAGTAGGGGCCTGGGGGATGAACCATTTACAGGCTGCCTGTGTCCATTAGAGATATAGGTGCCAAAGAGGGACATTTTCCTGATCCCCTTCCAGCTGTTCAAGTTACACCTGAATTGTGCTAGGGAGAAATTCTGCTTCACATGGATGGGGAGCCTGTTACAGAGAACAGGATAGTCTCTGGAATAAGATCTCCTAGCTAGAGGATACTGCACAACACAGGTGATGCCCAAAGCGGTTGGTCTATACAACTCTTCCCTAGATAGGGACTCTCTAGAATCTGTGTTGCTGCCCATAAACTTCATTCTTGAGTGAGTTTTGAGGAGGAAACATCTAGTATGCTTTTGAGAAGCAGGAGGAACTCCACACAGACACAGGGAGAATATGCAAACTCAACACAGGCATTGGCCTCAAGTCAGGATCAAAACCTTGTGTCTTGTGCTTGGGAGGTTAAGGCCTTAACCATTATACCAACTATTTATTTGTATGTCACAATTTTCATATTTCTCTAAATATCTCAACAACCATGTAATACAGACAGGACTGCTTAGCCTCTCATGGCAGTTCACAGAATGACAAACAAAATGTTGCTGAGTGTAACGTGAGTGGTTACTGAGGTACTGTTAAGTTGTTCACACAATATTACACAGCTAATATTTACTGTGTTTATTGTAATTTATAAAGTCCAGTCTATGACCCATAATCTACCGAGCCCTACCACAGTAAAGATTTGCTTGCTCTGTGACTCCAGAGATATGAACATTTATTTGAAATATAAGGATATAACTTGACTTTGTCAAATAGCTCAGGATGCTGTCTTTGGAAGGCAGAGGCAAACCTCCAGAGCTCCATCAGAGTGAATGATTAAAACAGGAAAAGTGATTACAAGTAGTGATGATATAACCTGTTTACAGACGGCATTGATTAATCTGACTGGCTGAACTATGATGCTATGATGAATCGTGTTGTTATAAACATTAATAAAAGTAACTTTTATGTCTTTTTGTAAACTGAAAATGAACAGTATTGTATTAGAGATTCAAGTCTTGGAACAAATGCAGACTTGTTGTTATTCAGGTGAATTAGTTGACAACATTGTTGCCTTTATATATCATATTGATGAATTACGTCCCATTGTTGATAAGACAATTAGGTGTATTTTTAGATGTATTAGAATCAATAATAAGGAAATCATGATAGAATGACATGTTAGGATTATTAGATAAAAAATTAGAATTTGGAGTCATTATCTAGAATCCATCATCCAAAGTAAATTGTGTAATAATAAAAAAATTGTGAAAGTTTGCTTAAGAGATATTTGCATTGAACAGGCTAACCTATACTCAAAGACTGAAAAAAAAAACAAATATTCACTGCTTGTCCTAGAGACATCTGCTTTAATTATTTATTTGGTTACTGGGAGGTTCCCATTGGGTCAAGTAAGCTTAAGCCTTGTGAAAAATGCCCCAAAAACATATTTAGTGAGACAAAAACTAAGTTAAAGAGATTACAGCAGACTTTTTATGACTACAAACAATATTTTTATTTTATTTATGTATAATATTTGTATTTGTTTTATGGGATACAGCACTGATCTCCTTAGACCTTTTCCACACTCAGCCTGAGAACAATGTCTGGTTAAGTGACTTGCTTGTTTGAAATATAGTGTTTACAGATTCAGCACAGACAAGGAATCTTGTTGTACATGACAAGTAGCAGTTTACAAAGAAGAAAAAGTAACATGGGGGCTGCGGTACTGGAAAAAGTTAGGGTACACAGTTGTAGAACAGTAGAAAGAAGAGTACATGAACAGAGAAAGAGATCGAGATCTAAATGTTGACAGAGATCCACACTAAAATGGGAAAAAATCTAGAAGATTGAGCATAAAATCTGGTGAGTGAGGACTGCATTATTAATATGCATTATCAAGGTTACAGAAAAGAAAGGGTTAAGGATTCACATAAACAGTTATAAAAAGAGTAATTCTACAATTACTGATGAGAGGAGAAGGGTGCAGTCTGGCGAACAACTGACTAACCAGGAGAGGAATAGCAGGAGCAGACAGAGGAAAGTAGATGAGTGTGGAGATATCTCCTTGAAGTCTTATATGTAGGTCATGTGTCACTTCAGAACAAACTCCTATATATTTTGTTTTATGTTCAAAACTCTGCAATAAAAGAAAGAGGACTACCACATATTAGTTTTCACAAAGGATATTGACAGTATGGAATATATTTTACTTCAACTGACACTAAACTAAATTTGTGATTTTTTTACCAGTTTGTGTTATTTGTTTGCAAAGTCTTTACTGTTCACTCTGCACCATGGAAGTTTAAGCCATTAGTTATAAAGTGATGGCCCTTGGAAAAAAAATGTATTTTTAAGGCATCCCTAAACAGCTTTTTCATTTTAATTAATATATTGGAGCTCATATTGCTCCCACAATACTAAACTGTCCTAAGTAGGTTAGGACTCATTCCAATGATGTCAACCCAGTCACTAATAAGCAAAACACAAGAGGTTAAATTGTTATGTATATAAATTGATGCATCTCTACATTTCTTTGAGTTTATTTTTTTGCAGCTATGTGGGAAGAGGGACTTGACAGTAATAAGCCAAGTTTCACTAATTTATAAGTTATGGGCCCTTTTCTGGCTGTGCAAACTCCTTGCTTAACATTAATTATATAGTAGGTACTTGAAAAGTGGTTTAAAGATTAATCTGTTTTATACTTTATTTATTTTTTTGCATCTAGTGTTACTTAAGTATATATATATATATATATATATATATATATATATATATATATATATATATATATATATATATATATATATATATATATATATATATTTGAATTTTTCCTACCCTAATTATCTTTGTAAGATGTTTGTGTTATACCTGTCAGCAATATACTTACATGCATGTGTTTGTTATCACTTAAAATTATTGTAATATTTCTTATATCTATATAAATAGTATATAGTTGATTTACCTGGTTATAATAAAGAAAATATATTAAATAAAACTATGGGCCAAATATCAAAATATGTATGCAATCCACTTAAAGTTATTCCATTGCAGAAATATTATATTATATTATATTATATTATATTATATTATATTATATTATATTATATTATATTACATTATATTATTATAACTCCTTTCATCTCCCTCCCTATCTTTTCCATACTACTACTTGCTACTACTCTGCTAGATATAGATGCATTTGAACCTCTGTTCATCTTGCCATCCAGTTACTACTGTGTGTCTCTCTGCTAATACCTCTCTGTACATAACTTTTCATATATATTAGTTTCACTGTTACTTGTATTCCTGTATTATAGAAATCCTCTCATTGTTAAGCTCATGATTACTGCTGTGACTGTAGTTGTATTTTTTGTATTCTGGGATTTCTCAGGCTACTTGTTATTCTTACTCAGTGCTGTCTTGGTATTAGAGCTTCTTATTTATAATCCTATATTCAACTGTAAAGTGTCTTATATGTAACTATGTCTAATATTACTTGTTGGAGATTTTCTCCCCAGGTCCCCGCTGAAAACAGGCTCCTTAGCCCAGTCAGACATCACCTGGTTAACAAATGCTATAAATAAATAAATAAATACATATTACTTCATTCTGCTATGGGCAGCATTTCAAGATTAACTTTCCCAGCACAAGTCACCCTTTATTTTTTCAGCAATTGCAGTGGTACTACTGTTGGTTTTTCTTGTACAGTCTATGCATAAGTGAATATCTGACATCCTGATAGTTGGGTGATGTCATTTTGAAATCCTCTGCTGTCCAAAGTGAGGATACACATATATATTGTATATTCTATGTGTGCATTTCTGGCAAATGTGTACCATCCATATGAGAAAGAGTGTCTTCAGAAATAAACATTATTCCATCTGTCAGTGTTAAATGTGATGTGCACCAATACAATCACGTATGAATGAGTACCATTACACCTGGGATGGGACTGCATAATGAGACTTCACAGTTATGAGAATGGCAGTAACTGTGATGCTGAAGTTACTATGCTATGGACAATCAGGACACTGAAGTGAAAGAATCATATCAGTTTCATTTCTAGGGCTATGTATGTTCACATGCTCATCAGGGCCCCATAGTCATGGCGCAGGTAATGATAGCAGCCCATGCAAGGGTGTCACAGCAATTGCAGAGTCATTTCATCCAATAAATTAGAAGATAGTGGAAAGAGCCAGTAAAGAAACATACGGAACAATAGGTAAGAGAAAACAGGTATAGGACAAAAAAGCAAACCTTTTTGGTTACCCATTTTTCATTTATGAAGAGAAAAAGGGGATGTAGGAAGGAGAAAGTGCAAGTAGGAAGGAGAGTATAGGGAAGGAATTGGGGCAGACAAACATACAATGCAGACAAATACTGGCGGGAAGTAGTGACACTTAAGGAGACAACAATGAAACAATACAAACTAACAGAGGGTGGCCAACTGGGGATGAGTGAGATACAAGGATGGGGAACAAAATGATGGAAGAGAGGGAGGGGTAAAGGGGTCCTGCTAAACTGGCCCACAATTTGAACCCACCCAGATATCAGTTACCATCACTGCTCTTATCCAGGGAAAGCACAACTTCTGGTCACCAATGAATGGGGCTGGATGGCTATGCGACTCAGTCAGGTTCAGGGTGTTACTATGGTCATCCAGCCACCAGGCCACTTCAGCTGTCACCTGCATCTGCTCTTCACAGGTGTATCCATCCAGACCATTCCCAGATGAGGAGCCTTTATACCCCCTTCTGAGAGGTGATCATGGAGGCCACCATTTAGCTGTCCAGTTCATTTTCCTCATGATTAGCTTCATCACCCTGTGGAAATGTAGGCCTAGAGACCAATGAGGACCAGGTGGTAGGCACAGTGATTGCTGTAGAGCACAGTTGCTACAGTTTTACCAAAGTCTGCACTACTGCTGGGCCTAGGGAAAAAGAAAATTAAAGGAAAAAATGGTTAACAAATAGATTAGTACGTGTGCTAATTACACTTCACTAAACCAGTACAGTACAGGTACCAATATACTACACTTACCCGCCACCTGGCGATTATGGTACACCATTTCAGACAACTCATCCTGTTATATTTGTCTGCTGTAAACTATGAAACAAACAGTAATCAATAGAGTATATCCCCAAAAATAGAAGACAATTCCAGCTGGCTGAAAGCAGTAGTAGTAGTAGGCCTAAGGTCAGGTGGCACGATGCCAGAGTAATCCTATGGGCTAGGCTTGTAAAGGCTCCAGGGCCATTAGCCTAGTACACATCTATGAACCTATAATATAAAGTGCAACAAGTACAGAATGCTTACAATAATTAGATGTCTCTATCTCCCAAACTTCTTTCCCCATTTGGCTGCTGCCTCTACAGTTCTATGTACTTGAGCCCGCACTGCTCACCAGAATGTGTGAGATACTAATGGCATCAATAAACTACTTGACAAGGTGGTCAGTGTGACAATATTACTTAGAGCCAGTTTTTACTCCTTTGAGTTGCTAACCATGATGTATAGGTGTGAAGCATCCATTACACAGAAAGGGTCCCTATACTTCTCCAGCAGGTGCTCCCTATGGTTCCTGCACAGAAGGTTCATGAAAATCTTGCCTTCTTTGTTGCAACATGCAGAAGCCCTGCTGAACTCAGTATCTGAAGAGACCATGCCCAATCTGCAGGTCGAAACATGGGGAACAATGGTAGCCTGGATAACACAGCCACACATACTGGACATGACATGATATGCATCACTGTAATGTATACCAGAAATTGGGGATGTCTAGATGGATGGATAAAATATCTACAACACATAGTGATACAACATTAGTATATAGGCAGTCATAGCAGTGTAAGTGTATCTTACTTAGCTAAGGTCACATAAACATGGATATTTTATGGGCATTAGTACCACAATGATATATCTTGCTCCACTTCAGTCCAGTACAATGAAGCATAATTCATGCTTTCAAATTTCTGTGGCCATGGCCTACCCAGAAGTGACAAAATAATACCTAACTTAATGTCCTATACTTGGCATTTCACTTTATTGCTGGTTTCCTAGCATATTGACTTCCAGTGAAAATGAATGGAGTGTTAAACCCTTAGAACCAAATGAAGTAAGTTTCCAGTGCCTTAGTTCCTTTCCCATTTTTTTATTTCTTTCTAATCCAAGATGAAATATCTCGCTTATTGAACTGCTGGCCTTTACGTGTCCAGCATGCAAATGCTCCAGAAGAAGAGGCCAGTGAAACTTGCATAACACCTACACTGAGTCCCAGGTTTACTGTGAAATGATTTTAAGATTATAAAAGATGTGCATCAGTTACAATTTCTAAATGAACATTAAATAGTATACATGTGTTGGGGGTGGGGGTACTTAGAATACAAAGAAGATAAAATGTTAAATAAAAAGAGAACAACATGAAGAAAATGTTTCACCACATCAAATAAAAAAGTAAGACAAACAGCCAGCCTTTTCAGACATGTATATGCAGAAAACAAACAACTATACTGCACTGTTAGAATGATGGCAGACAGCTTTGTTTTTCTGAGAGGTATTTTAGTGAGGCACTGCTTGTATAAGGACCTGTTCTTGTCACCTGAATACTTCTTGATTAGCAGAGAGCCAAAAATATCCATCCAGTAACAGTCTGCACTTAATGAGATTTTATACTGCTGTCTGCGTTTAAAAATAGTATTGACAGTTGGTGGGCAGGAAGTTACTAGCAGAGGGATGTTTTCTTTCACAAGTCTTTCTCTTTTTAAATGGCAATTTTTAACAAGAAGCCACAAGGGATAAGACCAATATACCTTTAATGTATTTCAAAGGGAGAGACTTATTATAGTAACACAGCCTGACTGCCTGCTTAGGTTAGCAATTTGTCACTGAAGCTATAAAGTTCTTCAGTTAATACATAATAATCCATACTCTCTGTGATGCACATGCAGGGTAAAACATTTCCAGCACTCAACATAAGGCAGGCTATTTAAGGCAGACAGTGTTCACTTGTTATTGTATTTAGGTAGAGGGTGGTTATAGAGTCAAAGGGTGCAATAGTGTTATCAAGAAAATATAAAATGGTAACTTTGAAGCTATAATGTTCAAAATGTTTAGTGACTTGCTAATCAGAAATGTGATTTGTGCTTCATTATACCAGTACACGGGTAGAAACCAGATATTTATATAACACTGGATTTACCAAAGGCTGAGTCAGAGGAAATGTTCAGTGAATGAAAGTATACAGCCCATGATGATAACTGTGATTCATGGTTTCAAAACCAGGTATCTACTTACTCTGAAGACACTGACCTTTCTAAATGGTCTGATATTAAGCATCACTCAGGACAACACTGAAGATTTATGACCATCTATGCCAAACCTAAATACTATACCTCTCAGAGGTTCGGGGTGGGGGCTGGGCTTAATACATTTTGCTGCTAAGAGACAATTACCAGAATTTTATCCAGAAATCTGATGAGCTTGGAAGACTGAAATGGACTCCTTTAGTCAGCTGCAACCTGTTTTGTCAACTGTTATTTTTCACTGATTCAGTTTTCACCACACTGGAACATTATTATCTCAGGGTCCATCTGGCTACGTCATCACACACGGTGAAGTTTACCTCACTTTTACTGGACTGCTTTAAATGTTTCATTATTTTTTTCACCCATTTGTTATGGATATACTATTTTCATTGCCATGCCTTTCTGATAATCAGATTCCTTCCATATCCTCTTCACTGAGTTAAGGAAGGCACTTCATTTCTGTACTTAGTCAGTTGGAACTACTCAAGCAAAGAAAATCATGCCCGCAACTTGCTTTCATTGAGTAATGTGGGGGCAGGTGGGGAGGCAGGAGTCTGTGCTGCATTCCATCTATCTAGACCTAAGGAGCTTCACTTGCACTTCTTCATCCCTGCATATAAAGTCATCTGCCACAGAGTGCGTGACTGTTTGCACGTGTGTGTGTGTGTGTGTGTGTGTGTGTGTGTGTGTGTGTGTGTGTGTGTGTGTGTGTGTGTGTGTGTGTGTGTGTTGTAAGTATATGCATATCTGTGCACTTGAATGTCTCTATATACATCTGACCCAGTAAGCATCCAGCAGGTTGTGAACACTAAATCTCTCATTTCCTGGAGATTACTGGCAGTGACTCCCCCCACCACTAGACTCCCTTGCAGGAAAGAATATCATTCCACTAGACAGTCATATACCTCCTTCAATCATGTGCTGATCATACAGTGACTTGGGCTTGTTTCAAAATTTGGATCTCTGGTGGTATAGATGTATGCAACAAGGCTGTGGGGTTGATGTCACCTACCACTTCACTTAGCTCGTTCGCAGCAAACTACAATACACAGACTTATCTATTAGCCAGACAATTTCCCAGTCCTTAACAAGTTAATAAAACAGTACTATCCCAACAGAACTTTATGATCAAGAGAAAAAGCACTAATTACTATAACCAAATCATCTAATATGCAGGTGACTCTCTATATTCAAATAGTGCAGCTAAACTATGGAACCACATCCTGTACCACTGAAATCCATTCAGAATGTAAATTTACTTTAAACACAACTAAAACTTCACCTATCAAATCAATCAATCTGCTCCTTTATATCTCCATAATAAATAATACTATAATCTTAACCTTGCCATATCATCAATCCATTTTTCATCATTCAGAATCCTAAGCCCCGCAACCAATCTTCACCATTATCTGAAGAGTTTTAGTAGCATCTTCCACATATATACATTGTTTTGCAACACTGGTCACCCCCCCCCCATTTTTATACTTCTGATATAAACCAGATGTAAGCCATATATATATAATTGTCTTTTAACCTGCTTTACACCCCACCTCTTAGCTACAATGTTAACATTTTCTGCCCTAAGTAGTTCATAGGAGGTGACTAGGCTAGTGGCCCTAGACCCTTTACAAGCCTAGCTATGTTTATCTCAAGTATCTCCATTTGTTCTTTTGGAGTAACATTTCCACTAGTATCCAGACTAATACAAGCCTCTGAAACCTTTGAAACCTTGACAATTCTGCACTCATATTACAGACAGAGGCGGCTCGTGCTCTAGGACTGCGGGACTGCAGCCCTCCCACCTGTGAAATAAAGTCCCCAGTCCCCACAGTCCCTGTAGAAAAAATAAAAATAGAACATATAAAACATGAAAATAATAAAAAAAAAAATCTCGGACTGCACGCATGCGTGCTTAGCTCCTGGCTGCTGTGTTAGGCAGACCAGAACACCAAGCACGCATGCTCAGGCATTCCTGAGCTCCAGACTTCTCAGTTAGGCAGTCTGGATAGGGAAGGGAGTAAACTCCTCCCTTCCAACCCAGAGATCTGTGTGGTGACGACCGTACAAACCAGATGGTCACCAGACTGCATCGCCCGCAGTCTGCACCAATAGCAGGAGGCTCCAGCCTCCTCACTTCTCACGGGAGAGTATGCGCGGGCTAGGATGGGAGGTGCAGATCATGCCAGCATGGAGGACCGAGATCGGGGAGCTGCAGGATGGATTTGTTGCACGCCAGACCAAGAAGCTGTAGAATGGACCGAGTACAGGATCGGATCGTGGCCGAGACAGGTAGGGTGTACGATCGGGAAACAGGTGTGTGTGTGTGTGTGTGTGTGTGTGTGTGTGTGTGTGTGTGTGTGTGTGTGGGGAGGGGGGTCTGCTATACCTCTAAGCAACCCAAGAATAACAAACAATTCCTGCACAACTTGAGAGAGGAGTGACACTTGATACTACAGAGGAATTATAAAGATTATCGTAAGTCAGTTACAAAGTTAATAGAATAACAGGAGTTTTTGCAGCATGAAAGATGCATGGGAGAAGGGAACACCTGACACTAGGGATTTGAAATATTACCCTAAGACACTTAAACAGTCAATAGAATAACAACTTTTGCAGATTTTGGCAGGGTGAGACTAGACACCAAAGACATTCATTAAATATTACCTCAGCTCACTTACAAAAGTTAAGAATAATTGAAAAAAGATTCAAATAATGTACCTTTGACACAAAAGCAATTCATCAACAAGGCAGAGCTTTACTCCACTGCACTAACACTAGACACCAAGGACACTGTTTAAATATTAACCCTAAGACATTAAAAAAAATATATATATATATATATATATATATATATATATATATATATAAATGAACAATGGTGAAAAAAAGTTTCAAAAACTGTATCCTTGGTATGGAAAGCACCTCATTACCAATCAGCTCTTGCATTAGGCTGTATTTTCTGAACAATATAAGAAGTAAGAAACTCTGATGTCTGGTATTGATTGACAGTAATGGCCTATCAATTAGAAGGGACAGTGGACGTTTAGGGTAAAATAAGGGATGTGCTATAAAATCAGGGGCAGTTGGGAGGGATGAAGGTGTGTATTGGTGCTGCTGTACCTCTGTACTCAATACCCCTGGGCAAAGCCAGACAGAACAACAGAACACTAGATGACACTACGGAGAATTTTTAGGTACTCCTTGGGGTGACTTAAAAAGTTATTCTAGCAATAGTACTAGTATCCATGATGCACTTCCTGTGCAATAAGAAGAAAGAGAGTGTAATGTTTGGCATTACTGACTGACAGTAATGATCTGTGATTTATAAGAGGCAGGGAAATAATAGCAGGAAACAACAGGGACAATCTGTAAAGTAAGGAAATGGTAAGTGTGTGTGTGTGTGTGTGTGTGTGTGTGTGTGTGTGTGTGTGTGTGTGTGTGTGTGTGAAATGCCTCAGTTGCTTCATGGTGGTGGGTAGAGAATAAGACTTGAACCCTGTACCTTGGACCCAAGTGACAAGAGCCTGAATTCCCTACCCATCACCATTTCTAAAGCATTTGCCAATTTTTGCCACATATTTGTTCTGTTCCTTATAAAATCTGTGGTTTCTGCATTTCTGTTACTTAAAACAGACAGTGGTGCAGTGGTAGCAGTGTTGCCTGACAGCTATGGATTGTCTGGTTTGATTCTTGGCTGGGTTACCTTCTGTGTGGCTTCTGCATGTCCTCCCTGTGTTTGTGTGGGTTTGCTATGGTGTCCTCAGTGGATATTTGTCCCTATTTTTTGGACTGTATTCCCCCATTATTGGCTTCATCCAGGCTTTTTGTGCCAAGGTTGAGAGCTATGGTGATAACTGAACTCACTGAATATGTTTGGGGGCTGTATTCCTCTATTATTGGCTTTGTTCAGGTGTTTTGTGCTAAGATGTTGACAGCTATGGTGAGAACTGAATTCACTAAATGGTAGCCATTTAAGTTTCAGTCTTCCTTTCTTTCATAAAAATAGATTATTTGGCATAGTGGTATGTTGCTCTGGCTGTTTAGCACAGGGACCTTGGTTCAATACTTGACAGTGAAATGTATGGTGATAACACAGCATTTTATTCTAGCAACTTTCCAACATTATACAAGCAATGTTTAAAATGTGTCCCTGGTTTTTGGGCTTTTGTCCCCCCAAATAAATTTTGGCTTTGTCCAGATTTCTTGTGCTGCAAAGTTCAGAGATACAGCTGAATGTCGAGTAGATTTTACAAGGAGCTGAGAGCTGCAGGGGAACAAAAGTTTAGTGCTGCTTATAGCACAACAGGTAGTGTACTTGCTTTTGATGTAGAAGGCTGTGGATTCTACTCCCACAGTAGGTAGATCCATTGCTGATACTCTATTCTGTTTTAAAGGGGATGGATGCTGCAGTCCTCTTTGGCGAAGATACCTAGTAACTATGAACCTGTTATCAGTTTGCCATCCATTCCCTATTGCGATATTACTAGCATTATAATTTTTTTAATGCAACATAAGCAATTTATTCCTCAAGGGCAACAGGCACTTTATTTGTAGATGAAACAATGACATATAACGTTGTTTGCTAGCAGAAACCTCTTCATTAGTTAACAGATTTCTTTAATGTGGAATTATTTAGATGGCTTTTACTTCTTCAGAGATCGTGCATATTTACTGATACTCAGAAAAAGCAAACTCCACGAAAACAAACTAGTAAAACACGAAAAAAACACGACCAACCTGGAGTGAACCTTTTAATAACACAGTTAAAGTGCTTTTCGGCTTACAATAGTTAGCCTTCATCAGAACAAATAAACCTAAATTTCAACATCCTTTTAAGGTAAAAAAGGCGCAAAATTCTAGAAATTATTGCATAATTAAACAATTAAATGTTAAAATTGAAAATTTGACATTTAAAGTGCACGTGGATAGTTTCTTCTCAGTTGAACTCAAAAAACAAACAGCCATTATTTACATAAAAAATGAATTATTAAATATGCTCAATTAAACTAAGTTAGATTAAAATAATAATAATAAAAAAATAGGTTAGGTTAAACCTAACATAAATCATTATGTATATGTATATATATAAAAATATATATAAAAAAATTATCTCTCCAAACTTTTAAGTTTCAGAAGAACACCAATTGAAAGAGCATCATTAAGGCCAGGGAACCTACCTGCATCTAATTTAACTTGCCATTTTAATTATAGTTCTAATAGTTTTAAAGGGAATGGACCACCCCTAGGATTACGTTCTATATTGTCAATGACCATGAATTTAAATGAATGGTCAGTATAAGAATGTTGTGGAAAAAACAAGGTTGAACACTGCTGGCAGCGTTTTAAAAACTTTTATTCTTAAAATCACAGGATAAGCGCTTTCGGGATGACCCTTCTTCAGATAAATAAAAGAAATGATGGTATTTGCTTTTATACATACAGAAATCCAATCACATTCAATGAAATACACGCCTATTTTTTAATATAGGCTTAATTGGTACAACCTCATTCAATCCAGGCTTCCTACTGGCCATCAAATTAACAATCCAAGTAGTTTCAATTAACTCAGTTTGAAGCATAATATCACCCCCCCTAATGCTAGGTCTAACATTTGCAATAGCCCTAAATTTAAATGTGTGTGTAGGAAATAAAGCAACATGTCTACATAATGCATTTCTTTCATCTCTATTCCTAATACTGGAAAGATGTTGAAGAATTCTAACCTTGAACATGTTATTTGTCTTGCCAACATAAAAACATTGGCATTGACAGCACTCCGCTAAGTAAACAATGTTGGTTGTGCGGCATGTAGCTCTTCCTTTAAAGTGAAATACTTTACTAGTAATGGGATGTGTAAATTCAATCTCTTTGTTGATGAAAGGGCATGCTTTACACATACCACAAATGTTCGTTCCTATGGAGTATGGGAGGGCATATTGTGTATTACCTATAGATGGTTCCCTGCAAAGTAGATCCTTAAGATTCTTATTCCTCCTGTATCTAAAAAAGGGTTTTGGGTCTACTACACCTTCCAAACTGTTATCACTAGTCAAGATGTTCCAATTTTTTCTCACTATATTGCAGATATCACTAGTATTGCTACTATAGTTAAGCATTAGCTGTAGACCTTTCTGTGATCTTTCATTGTTCGTTTTTGGCTCATTCCTATCAATAGTACGTGATATCCATGGCTTGTAGTCATTAGATCGCTTGGATCTACCTTTTTCCACAGCTTTGTTTATCATACTCTGCTTATAACCTCTATCTTGAAAGTTCTCTTTAAGTTTCTCCGTTTCAGCTTCAAAGTCTGAGTCTAAGAGGCATAGCCTGGAAACCCTGCTCACCTGTCCCTGTACTATATTTCGATAAGTATGCCTAGGATGCATACTATCGAACATTAAAAAGGAATTCTTCCAACAATCTTTCTTATGCAGCTTTGATCTGAAACCTTCTGTATCCTGTTCTATACATACATCTAAAAAATCTATGGAGCTGTATGACTGGTTAACAGAAAACCTGAAAAAAGCGGTGGTTGTATGTAGGTAATTAGTAAATTCCCCTAATTCTTGCTCCGTCCCATCCCACAAAAGGAAAATATCATCTACAAAACGTAGATATAACTTTAAACAATGTCTCCAGATATCGTTATTGACAACATATGTTCTCTCCCATTGAGAGAGAACCAAAGTTGCATATGTATTAGCGCAGGGGGTTCCCATAGCTACCCCCTGCGCTTGTCTGTATATGCAATTGCCTCCCAGAAAAACATTGTTTTCTAAAACGAGACTTAACATAGACTTAATGAGTGATATCTTCTCTTCACCTACATCTAAGTCATTAAGAAGCTTTGCTACACTATCAATACCAAATTTATTATCAATGACAGTGAACAGGCTTTGAATATCCATAGTAGCCATTAATAAGTTCTTATTGTGTGATTTGTTCACTTCACCTAAAAGCCTCAAAAAATGTGCAGTGTCTTTCAAGACAATGTCCATCTTATCTAAATAGGGTTTTAGTGTATGTTCAACTCATATGGATGCATTCTCAGTGACCCACCCCCTCCCAGATTCTATCGGTCGAAGGGGTGGGTCTCGGATGGATTTATGTATCTTCGGTAATGCTTTGAAAATGGGAGTGACCGGTTTCTCTATTCTGAGAAACTGATATGTTTCTTCAGATATTTTCATGTCATATAAAAGTGCATTCAAATGAGTAGTTACTCTATCTGTAATAGTTTTAACAGTTAAAGGGTTTATAAGTATATATGTATTACTATCCTGTAATAATTCATTTAATTTAGTGTTATACCATGTTGTGTCCATTAAGACAATTGCTCCTCCCTTATCCGCATTTTTTATTATAATATCTTTGTTGGCAATAAGGCCTTTCAAAGCTGTCCTTTGTTCAAAAGATAAATTATAGTATTTGTTAAAATCTGCTTCTTTATAATAGTCTATCAAATCATTCTCACAAGCACTAATGAATAAGTTCAAACTTGGTGTTAATTGAGGAACAAAGCCACTTGGTTTTCTAAGTGAGTGACCATTTTCATTGTTATTACCATACATTAATTTCAGTGCCACATTCCTACAGTATAACATTATGTCTGTCAACATTTCATCATAGCATCCACTCTTACTCGGAATAAAGGTTAATCCCTTATTCAGCACTTCTAATTCATTTGAGTTTAAAATATAAGATGATAAATTAATAACAATACCCAAATCAGTATCAGCAGTCAGTCCCATACTTTTCTTCTTTTCTCGGTCCCCCTGTCCTCGCTCAATGACCTCTTCCAGGGACCTTTCTTTTTGACCGGCGCCGGTAGTAATCCCAAAAAATTTTTGTTGTTCATCACTCCTTGTGTTTTAGGGCGTGCACCCAGTGAACCATCACTCGAACAAGGATTTAATTCAGCAGTTCTTTGTGGAAAATTAGTATCAGTACTGCTTGCATCAATATTCGATGCACCATCGATATCGCTTGCCGAACCCTCTTGTGTTGGAATAATTCCTGTGGATGTGTGTTCCACTGCTGGAGTAACAGTAGATGTTTCTGTCATTATTTCTTGTATTTTAGTCACTGATGTCAAACGCGTTCCTACTCCACTCTCCTTATCCTTTTGAAACGGTGTGGGAAACGAGTTGTAATCAGTCGCTGTATAAGTCGTCGTCGTCATCACATCACTCCTTCCTCCCCTTCTAGAGGTATCTGCCAATCCCCTTGCATTATGGCTCGTTGATCTGTTCTCATTGGCCCTTGGCCATACGAAGATGTTTCCATTGGTGAAATCCGTAAAGTCTCTTTGTAGTTTGCCCGTTTTTTTGTTTTTTCAATTTATTATCATTCTCCGTAAAGGTAACATATAATGCCTCCATACGCTCAATGTATTGTGTGTCACCATAATCAATTTCTAATTTATGCTGCAACTCTGTCACTTCTTTTTTTAATCTTTCCAGTTCAGGAGAAAAGAACTCATTCAGTAAAGACATATATTTAAAACTAGTGTCAATATTGATGGATTGCCATTTGGCCAAAAGTTCCGGGTAGCGGTCGCCTTGTGCTGGCATGCACAGTATCCGCATACCTCTCGGAACTATGCCATATTGAATGCAGGCTTCCAAATGGTATGTCTGCCATTGAAGCCTCTGTAATTTATTCACTTTAAAGGCCAAATCTCTGGTTAGTTCCTCAAAATTCTTGTCAACAGCTGCCGGTTTTAAGCTATCCACGCCGACTTTACAAGTAGAGAAACCCAAATTCAATAACGGATTATCACAATCAAGGGCTCTCTTCAGATGCCATAGACCGTTCGTACTCGCTTTATCAGTTCACCCATTCATGGAAGAGGTTTCTTGCATAACAGAATTAGCTGCCATTGCATGCACAATACTGAAAACACAAAACTGATGAAGAAAAAGCTGAAATGTCCAATAAACAGTACCGTGCTAAAGTCCAACCAGAGCAAAACGAAGATAATTGTGGAAAAAACAAGGTTGAACACTGCTGGCAGCGTTTTAAAAACTTTTATTCTTAAAATCACAGGATAAGCGCTTTCGGGATGACCCTTCTTCAGATAAATAAAAGAAATGATGGTATTTGCTTTTATACATACAGAAATCCAATCACATTCAATGAAATACATGCCTATTTTTTAATATAGGCTTAATTGGTACAACCTCATTCAATCCAGGCTTCCTATTGGCCATCAAATTAACAATCCAAGTAGTTTCAATTAACTCAGTTTGAAGCATAATATCACCCCCCCTAATGCTAGGTCTAACATTTGCAATAGCCCTAAATTTAAATGTGTGTGTAGGAAATAAAGCAACATGTCTACATAATGCATTTCTTTCATCTCTATTCCTAATACTGGAAAGATGTTGAAGAATTCTAACCTTGAACATGTTATTTGTCTTGCCAACATAAAAACATTGGCATCGACAGCACTCCGCTAAGTAAACAATGTTGGTTGTGCGGCATGTAGCTCTTCCTTTAAAGTGAAATACTTTACTAGTAATGGGATGTGTAAATTCAATCTCTTTGTTGATGAAAGGGCATGCTTTACACATACCACAAATGTTCGTTCCTATGGAGTATGGGAGGGCATATTGTGTATTACCTATAGATGGTTCCCTGCAAAGTAGATCCTTAAGATTCTTATTCCTCCTGTATCTAAAAAAGGGTTTTGGGTCTACTACACCTTCCAAACTGTTATCACTAGTCAAGATGTTCCAATTTTTTCTCACTATATTGCAGATATCACTAGTATTGCTACTATAGTTAAGCATTAGCTGTAGACCTTTCTGTGATCTTTCATTGTTCGTTTTTGGCTCATTCCTATCAATAGTACGTGATATCCATGGCTTGTAGTCATTAGATCGCTTGGATCTACCTTTTTCCACAGCTTTGTTTATCATACTCTGCTTATAACCTCTATCTTGAAAGTTCTCTTTAAGTTTCTCCGTTTCAGCTTCAAAGTCTGAGTCTAAGAGGCATAGCCTGGAAACCCTGCTCACCTGTCCCTGTACTATATTTCGATAAGTATGCCTAGGATGCATACTATCGAACATTAAAAAGGAAGTTGAACTCAAAAAACAAACAGCCATTATAGATAGGTTCCCTGGCCTTAATGATGCTCTTTCAATTGGTGTTCTTCTGAAACTTAAAAGTTTGGAGAGATAATTTTTTTATATATATTTTTATATATATACATATACATAATGACCTATTTTTTTTTTTTTTTATTATTATTATTTTAATCTAATTTAGTTTAATTGAGCATACTTAATAATTCATTTTTTATGTAAATAATGGCTGTTATTTTTTAGTTCAACTGAGGAGAAACTATCCACATGCACTTTAAATGTCAAATTTTCAATTTTAACATTTAATTGTTTAATTATGCAATAATTACTAGAATTTTGCGCCTTTTTTACCTTAAAAGGATGTTGAAATTTAGGTTTATTTGTTCTGATGAAGGCTAACTATTGTAAGCCGAAAAGCGCTTTAACTGTGTTATTAAAAGGTTCACTCCAGGTTGGTCGTGTTTTTTTCACGTTTTACTAGTTTGTTTTCGTGGAGTTTGCTTTTTCTGAGTTTATGGCATCCTACTCGACTTCACCTGTTGTTTTTGAACCTGTCTGGATTCCAATCAGCTGATACAGCAGATTCTAATGAAAAAATTGTAAGACTACAATTTCCAGTTATGGAAAATGAGAGCTTTTCATTGCTTATGGCTAAGATCGACTTACTTTGTGCACGTTTGGATCAAGTTGACTTGAATCAAAAGTTATTTAAAGATTTTATGGCTACTAAAACTTCCGGTTTAAATCCACCATTTGTTGATGGTTCTAATTTGATGACTAACCAGCTGAATTTAAAAAAACCCAAAAAAGGCCCTTTAAAGACAGTGTTCACTTGTTATTGTATTTAGGTAGAGGGTGGTTATAGAGTCAAAGGGTGCAATAGTGTTATCAAGAAAATATAAAATGGTAACTTTGAAGCTATAATGTTCAAAATGTTTAGTGACTTGCTAATCAGAAATGTGATTTGTGCTTCATTATACTAGTACACGGGTAGAAACCAGATATTTATATAACACTGGATTTACCAAAGGCTGAGTCAGAGGAAATGTTCAGTGAATGAAAGTATACAGCCCATGATGATACCTGTGATTCATGGTTTCAAAACCAGGTATCTCCTTACTCTGAAGACACTGACCTTTCTAAATGTGGTCTGATATTAAGCATCACTCAGGACAACACTGAAGATTTATGACCATCTATGCCAAACCTAAATACTATACCTCTCAGAGGTGAAGGGTGAGGGGGGGTGGGCTGGTCTTAATACATTTTGCTGCTAAGAGACAATTACAAGAATTTTATCCAGAAATCTGATGAGCTTGGAAGACTGAAATGGACTCCTTTAGTCAGCTGCAACATGTTTTGTCAACTGTTATTTTTCACTGATTCAGTTTTCACCACACTGGAACATTATTATCTCAGGGTCCATCTGGCTACGTCATCACACACGGTGAAGTTTACCTCACTTTTACTGGACTGCTTTAAATGTTTCATTATTTATTTCACCCATTTCTTATGGATATACTATTTTCATTGCCATGCCTTTCTGATAATCAGATTCCTTCCATATCCTCTTCACTGAGTTAAGGAAGGCACTTCATTTCTGTACTTAGTCAGTTGGAACTACTCAAGCAAAGAAAATCATGCCCGCAACTTGCTTTCATTGAGTAATGTGGGGGCAGGTGGGGAGGCAGGAGTCTGTGCTGCATTCCATCTATCTAGACCTAAGGAGCTTCACTTGCACTTCTTCATCCCTGCATATAAAGTCATCTGCCACAGTGTGCGTGACTGTTTGCACGTGTGTGTGTGTGTGTGTGTGTGTGTGTGTGTGTGTGTGTGTGTGTGTGTGTTGTAAGTATATGCATATTTGTGCACTTGAATGTCTCTATATACATCTGACCCAGTAAGCATCCAGCAGGTTGTGAACACTAAATCTCTCATTTCCTGGAGATTACTGGCAGTGACTCCCCCCACCACTAGACTCCCTTGCAGGAAAGAATATCATTCCACTAGACAGTCACATACCTCCTTCAATCATGTGCTGATCATACAGTGACTTGGGCTTGTTTCAAAATTTGGATCTCTGGTGGTATAGATGTATGCAACAAGGCTGTGGGGTTGATGTCACCTACCACTTCACTTAGCTCGATTACAGCAAACTACAATACACAGACTTATCTATTAGCCAGACAATTTCCCAGTCCTTAACAAGTTAATAAAACAGTACTATCCCAACAGAACTTTATGATCAAGAGAAAAAGCACTAATTACTATAACCAAATCATCTAATATGCAGGTGACTCTCTATATTCAAATAGTGCAGCTAAACTATGGAACCACATCCTGTACCACTGAAATCCATTCAGAATGTAAATTTACTTTAAACACAACTAAAACTTCACCTATCAAATCAATCAATCTGCTCCTTTATATCTCCATAATAAATAATACTATAATCTTAACCTTGCCATATCATCAATCCATTTTTCATCAATCAGAATCCTATGCCCCGCAACCAATCTTCACCATTATCTGAAGAGTTTTAGTAGCATCTTCCACATATATACATTGTTTTGCAACACTGGTCACCCCCCCCCCCATTTTTATACTTCTGATATAAACCAGATGTAAGCCATATATATATAATTGTCTTTTAACCTTCTTTACACCCCACCTCTTAGCTACAATGTTAACATTTTCTGACCTAAGTAGTTCATAGGAGGTGACTAGGCTAGTGGCCCTAGACCCTTTACAAGCCTAGCCATGTTTATCTCAAGTATCTCCATTTGTTCTTTTGGAGTAACATTTCCACTAGTATCCAGACTAATACAAGCCTCTGAAACCTTTGAAACCTTGACAATTCTGCACTCATATTACAGACAGAGGCAGCTCGTGCTCTAGGACTGCAGGACTGCAGCCCTCCCACCTGTGAAATAAAGTCCCCAGTCCCCGCAGTCCCTGTAGAAAAAATAAAAATAGAACATATAAAACATGAAAATAATAAAAAAAAAAATCTCGGACTGCACGCATGCGTACTTAGCTCCTGGCTGCTGTATTAGGCAGACCAGAACACCAAGCACGCATGCTCAGGCATTCCTGAGCTCCAGATTGCTCAGTTAGGCAGTCTGGATAGGGAAGGGAGTAAACTCCACCCTTCCAACCCAGAGATCTGTGCGGTGATGACCGCACAAACCAGATGGTCACCAGACTGCATCGCCCGCAGTCTGGACCAATAGCAGGAGGCTCCAGCCTCCTCACTTCTCACGGGAGAGTATGCGTGGGCTAGGATGGGAGGTGCAGATCATGCCAGCATGGAGGACCGAGATCGGGGAGCTGCAGGATGGATTTGTTACACGCCAGACCAAGAAGCTGTAGAATGGACCGAGTACAAGATCGGATCGTGGCCGAGACAGGTAGGGTGTACGATCAGGAAACAGGTGTGTGTATGTGTGTGTGTGTGTGTGTGGGGGGTCTGCTATACCTCTAAGCAACCCAAGACTAACAAACAATTCCTGCACAACTTGAGAGAGGAGTGACACTTGATACTACAGAGGAATTATAAAGATTATCCTAAGTCAGTTACAAAGTTAATAGAATAAAAGAAGTTTTTGCAGCATGAAAGATGCATGGGAGAAGGGAACACCTGACACTAGGGATTTGAAATATTACCCTAAGACACTTAAACAGTCAATAGAATAACAACTTTTGCAGATTTTGGCAGGGTGAGACTAGACACCAAAGACATTCATTAAATATTACCTCAGCTCACTTACAAAAGTTAAGACTAATTGAAAAAAGATTCAAATAATGTACCTTTGACACAAAAGCAATTCATCAACAAGGCAGAGCTTTACTCCGCTGCACTAACACTAGACACCAAGGACACTGTTTAAGTATTAACCCTAAGACATTAAAAAAAATATATATATATATATATATATATATATATATAAATGAACAATGGTGAAAAAAAGTTTCAAAAACTGTATCCTTGGTATGGAAAGCACCTCATTACCAATCAGCTCTTGCATTAGGCTGTATTTTCTGAACAATATAAGAAGTATGAAACTCTGATGTCTGGTATTGATTGACAGTAATGGCCTATCAGTTAGAAGGGACAGTGGACGTTTAGGGTAAAATAAGGGATGTGCTACAAAATCAGGGGCAGTTGGGAGGGATGAAGGTGTGTAGTGGTGCTGCTGTACCTCTGTACTCAATACCCCTGGACAAAGCCAGACGGAACAACAGAACACTAGATGACACTACGGAGAATTTTTAGGTACTCCTTGGGGTGACTTAAAAAGTTATTCTAGCAATAGTACTAGTATCCATGATGCACTTCCTGAGCAATAAGAAGAAAGAGAGTGTAATGTTTGGCATTACTGACTGACAGTAATGATCTGTGATTTATAAGAGGCAGGGAAATAATAGCAGGAAACAACAGGGACAATCTGTAAAGTAAGGAAATGGTAAGTGTGTGTGTGTGTGTGTGTGTGTGTGTGTGTGTGTGTGTGTGTGTGAAATGCCTCAGTTGCTTCATGGTGGTGGGTAGAGAATAAGACTTGAACCCTGTACCTTGGACCCAAGTGACAAGAGCCTGAATTCCCTACCCATCACCATTTCTAAAACATTTGCAAATTTTTGCCACATATTTGTTCTGTTCATTATAAAATCTGTGGTTTCTGCATTTCTGTTACTTAAAACAGACAGTGGTGCAGTAGTAGCAGTGTTGCCTGACAGCTATGGGTTGTCTGGTTTGATTCTTGGCTGGGTTACCTTCTGTGTGGCTTCTGCATGTCCTCCCTGTGTTTGTGTGGGTTTGCTATGGTGTCCTCAGTGGATATTTGTCCCTATTTTTTGGACTGTATTCCCCCATTATTGGCTTCATCCAGGCTTTTTGTACCAAGGTTGAGAGCTATGGTGATAACTGAACTCACTGAATATGTTTGGGGGCTGTATTCCCCCATTATTGGCTTTGTTCAGGTGTTTTGTGCTAAGATGTTGACCGCTATGGTGAGAACTGAATTCACTAAATGGTAGCCATTTAAGTTTCAGTCTTCCTTTCTTTCATAAAAATAGATGGTTTGGCATAGTGGTATGTTGCTCTGGCTGTTTAGCACAGGGACCTGGGTTCAATACTTGACAGTGAAATGTATGGTGATAACACAGCATTTTATTCTAGCAACTTTCCAACATTATACAAGCAATGTTTAAAATGTGTCCCTGGTTTTTGGGCTTTTGTCCCCCCCAAAGAAATTTTGGCTTTGTCCAGATTTCTTGTGCTGCAAAGTTCAGAGATACAGCTGAGTGTTGAGTAGATTTTACAAGGAGCTGAGAGCTGCAGGGGAACAAAAGTTTAGTGCTGCTTATAGCACAACAGGTAGTGTACTTGCTTTTGATGTAGAAGGCTGTGGATTCTACTCCCACAGTAGGTAGATCCATTGCTGATACTCTATTCTGTTTTAAAGGGGATGGATGCTGCAGTCCTCTTTGGCGAAGATACCTAGTAACTATGAACCTGTTATCAGTTTGCCATCCATTCCCTATTGCGATATTACTAGCATTATAATTTTTTTAATGCAACATAAGCAATTTATTCCTCAAGGGCAACAGGCACTTTATTTGTAGATGAAACAATGACATATAAAGTTGTTTGCTAGCAGTAACCTCTTCATTAGTTAACAGATTTCTTTAATGTGGAATTATTTAGATGGCTTTTACTTCTTCAGAGATCGTGCATATTTACTGATACTGGTGGACTGTTGAAGTTTGAGGAGACTTTTATGATGGAAATGTTCTGAATTGGGCAGTTCGACTGTACTGTATTGTACAAGGAATATAATTTAATACAGTCAGGAAGGTGTATCAAAGAGCATGTGTATGTTTCATGCTCAAGGGGCCTATGATTTGAAAACAGCCCAAAATTAATCTTTATCTGCCACTGGCAAAATGTATTTTCTTTGAATGTGGGTTTCAGTGCTGTTTCAATTAATGCGAGTTTCAAGGGCAGAGAAGTTTTAATGCTAAGTCTATTTTCATTGTGAGACTGCATTGCTTTGTTTAGCAGATATCTATTAGGGTTTATGCTGTAAAATATAAAATAAAACTTTCAAATGAAACCCATATCATTGCAGAAGTAAAGCAGTATGCACATTACAGTGTTTATGGCAAATGGGGTGAAATAACCAAGGAATGGGGCATTGGAATGGCTGCAGGGGGGACGCTCCATTCGACCATGGTTTTGTGAAGGGGGGGCAGCAAACTCAGACAGCCCCGGCTGAACTATACCTCTAAACTGTCCAGACTTTTGCAGAATGAATAGATTTTTGCTTCTTATTTTTGGTTTGTTCCTCATAAAATTTGTGGTTTTCTGCCAAATCATTTAGGAATGAAGTCACTAAATACTGAAAGACATTGAGTTTCAGACGTCATAACCTTCAGAAAAATGCATGCTAAAGCAAGACCTGTTATTCTATCAACTGTCTTTTTAGCTCTGTTTGTATGTTCCCCCAATATATTTGGCCATATCCAGATTTCCTGCATTAAGAGGTTGAGAGGTACATGTAAATAAATCGCTTTATAAAATTAGGAATATCCAAACCTCTCAACTGCCTCCAATTTTGGCTCCCCTTAATAATCCCTCTGCAAAATGGCAATTTTGGAAGAAAACGTGGAGGGTTTACAATTATAAATAACTGTAATGATCAGAGTTATAGATTTCTTTTATTTCAGAAATGCATTTAGATGCTCTTATTTTGTCAGCTGCTCAAGTTAACAGTACTAATTTTAAAAAGGTGTCCCTTCTTTGACAGGCTCACAGCTGTATTGTGTGGCAATTTTATATTTTTGCATAACATATTTGGTCTGTTGTGTTTTTCTGGCAAATTAGTAGCAAATCATTAAAGATTGAAGTTAGAAAATAATGGCAGACATTTGGGTTTCAGATTTCATACCCTTCAAAAATTCATACAAAAGCAAGACCTACTACTATTCTATTATCTAAGTTTATAAGAGCAATATTTAAAATTTGTCTTTATTTTTTGGGCCTGTGTCCCATTTCTATCTATGGCTTTGTCCAGATTTCTTGCTCTGAGGTTGAGAGGTATGAGTGTCAGAGCCATCACCATCAGCCAGAGACATTTCAAACTGTGACCTACTTGTTGCACTCCACTCCCCATTGTAATGGCTCTAGATGTGTCCAAGCAAGGCAAGGAGTAGTTATGCAGTGTAAGTGTGCAGAGTATTCCCCATCCAAGGTAGACCATAAGTATAACTGTGGCTTTTCATCTGTCCTTGATTTTGTAGAATGTTCTGGTTTTCTGTCATATTTTTATACTGTTGATTTATGCTTCTTATTATTCAGAAAATGCATGCTGTTGTAGTGCCCTGTTGCTCTGTATTAAAGTAGGAATGCTTTAATGACCATCAGGTAAGCTTGTCGGAGATTGTAAGATGCAAGTAAGTTTTAATAAGCATACTGTTAAAGAATTAGCAACATTGAAAGCCTTTTCATTGTTGCCATGCAGAGAATATTTACATAACTAGATAATGTATATGCCTTGGGTATTGAAATGCATATGACAGTATTTGTAATAAAGGACAGGATTACAGTATTTTCAGAAGCTCATTACATTTGTTGGAGACTTGCAGTTATCTTTGCAGGCTTTACCCGTAACCATAAACTAAACAGAATGCTAGTCTATCATGTGTAGTCCATAATTTGCGCAGTAATCCTTTAAGCAATTTATCTTGAGCTTGTTTCTTGTTCGCCATTAATTTTTTACTTTGATCATGTGTTCTCCATGCAACAAGTAGATAGTTGTTGTCAGGCAGCAGGTCTTTTTTGGATAAGAAACATTTTTACAAGTGGGGGTATCACAGAGATTGCTACTTTCAGCATGTTACTTGGTAATTTTATAAAGCTAAATATAAATTATAATTAGAACTGCAGTACAAGGAGAAGTGGTTTGAGCTGAGTGCTGCTTGGTTTTTTTTATACTTGATTTTGACTGGCATTCCAGTAATGTGTTTAAACAGCAATTTATTTTTTCATGCCTCACAACCTTTGTGTTTCCATCTAGATATTAAGTAAGTTGTCATGTAGCCAATGCATTGAAATATTTTTTTCCTCTACACTTTATTTTGTCTTGATTGGACTCTCATAATGACGGTTTGCACCCAGGGCAGCATATTTAATTAAAGTTCCAGTTGTTGTGGTTTTGAGTTTAGCTCCACCCCTTTCTACTTGGTCACACCCCTTCCCATTGGCCCCACCCATTCAGCTGTCTCTTGCAGTCCCCTTTAATTTGACGTCACCAGCCACCACTGATTATAGACCCTTCAAACTAAACTCCAGAGCACAAATCACTTCTTCTTTGTACTAGATCCAACAATTTGGGAATCCACATTAACTTCACTTCAGGACATGTACTCTTACCTAAAATTTTTTTTCTTAAATGAAACTGTACCAGTTCTAAAGTGTTAAAATGGGAGTCTAATATCTGAAATCATACAGCCTAATCAGGGCATTAACTCCCTCTTACTAACTCCTTCCTTATTCTCTTCAGCCCCTCCATACTTAAAATTCTTGCCATGCTAATGTACTGCTAAAATATTTTGAACACTCAGTCTTAATTGTAAGCAGTCTGAGCCATCTGTATAACCCTCTGTAACAATATATAAATTTGTATGTAGTTATATATCATGATTCAGGGCGTGTCTAACTCCTGTGTATTCTCAGCAGCTGTTTGATATTCTCAGTAGCTCATCTACTTTATCACTTGCAGTAAATCTCTGTAATAGTGAATTCCTGGGCTGAAAGTGTCATTGGTTATTTGTGATCAGTGCTCTACCCCAGTTAACACATTTAAATAAATAAATGACCTATTAATTTATAAACATAACTTGAGACTTTTACTCTTAAGGAGTCTTGAGATGGCCTTCTTTTATTGGTGAATTTCTGTTCTTCTTAACTCTGATTTGACTGTTATCTTATGTCAGGAAACCTCGGAGGTATGGCAGTCAGTTTTTGGCTATAATGTAAAATCTTCCATTCTGATGGACAGATTCTTCCAACTAGATACCTTTTGGGATTTGTATAATTTCCTGGGGAATCTTTCACATATCATGTTCTTTGACATATGTGTCACTTCATCCACTAGTGCAACAAGTGATATTAATATTAATAAAAAGTTTGTTTCAGTCTATACAGCAGCAGAGCTAAAAATGGGGTGGTTGGAATCTTTCTGTGGAGTTAACAAACTGATTTCTTTCAGGGGTGTAGCCAGAATTTTCAAATTCATACTCACAGTTCCCAGGACGATGCCCCCTCCACCAAGTCACTCCCCATCTGCATCTAGCTCTCCACCCACCCCTACATTCTGCTTTACCAGCACACACACCCCCTCTACAATGCTGACCTCCCCCACCAAACCCACAGCAAATGTACACAAAGAAGCACAGAATTTCATGAAAGAGGAAACTCACCTGTACATCTTTGAATTTCTAATGACTAATATCAAGATCTATTACCTATCTGACAATCCCAGTAATACACCTCTTCAGATGCTCAATGTTCAACATCTGTTAATGCGTACATATCTTTCATACTGAAGTAGTTGCCTCTTATTTTCATATAAATAGAATTTAATTAGCAAATCTATGTCTAGTTGTTACTGTGGTTTACCTTCATATGTGCATTCTGCACATGGGCAAATGGCAGATGTTCAAAAGGACATTTGCAAAGTTCCCAAACGTCGAATGAAAAATGCTTCAAATGTGCAATGAGCGAATGCACAGTGACATTCACTCACTACAGATTCTGTATTTTGGGTGTGGATTGCACTATCAGAAAATGGACCCTTTCACCACTGTAGTGCGATCTCGGAGTTAGTATATTTAATTAGGGGGTGGGGGCGCAGGGGAGCTTGCTCCCCTGCATTACACTTCATTACACTTCGTATTCGACTTTTATGTTCGAAAATCACCAAATCTGCTTTTCGATTTGCTGATTTTTGAACATTGGAAACTGTTGCAGTTTTGTGTTTCGTCTTTACGATTCGCTCATATGAGCAATTGCAAGAGTGATTTTCGGCTACGTAAAGGTAAACCGTTAATGTATATAACTGAATATCTGTTTAAAAATATTTGCAATATGTTGGGGATTTTCATACCAGGCCTCCGCTGAAAAGGGGTTTTAACTAAATCCAGTTGGACAATCTAAAGAAACAAAAGCAAATAAATTATATAAAATACAGTAAAATACAGAAGTGCGTTAATGGCAATATGGTATATAGCGAGTTTTAGAACCAAGTGTATTTGTTTTGCAGTAGCATTTTATTTTCCAAAAGATCTAGAATTACAGCTCAGGCACTTTTGATAGGAAACCTCGGTATCAATAAGATTTCCTAAGTTTATAATTCACAAATGGAAACAGAAACTGATCCACCCATGCTGCATTATATATGATCACCTACAGAAATAACTATGAAGTAGATTCCCTATTGTTCAAAAATAGTGTCTCGTGACCCAGTGCTAATATCTGAAGCTATCAAGGCTTCATCTTAGGTCTGCACCTGCTGATTCCACACAGTGTCATCTATACATAAGAATAGTAGTGCAGTAGAGATGGTGACCTAATTTTTAGCATCCATGTGTGATGAGGTAGTGTCTGTGAGGCTGTGAACATAAAATGCATCAGGTACAATGATTCTGTGATATAGTCATTGGATCTTTACCTTTACCAGCTCCAGAAGTCTCTGAGGAGCTCTCAGATTGTTTTTCTAAATATATATATATATATATATATATATATATATATATATATATATATATATATATATATATATTCTTATTCTTTTGGCTGTTCCTGTCAGGGTTCACCACAGTGGATTATCTGTTTCTATTTCTTCCTGTCCTCTGCATCTTGCTCAGTCACACCAACCATCTGCTTGTCCTCTCTCACCACATCCATAAACCTTATCTTAGGCCTTCCTCTTTTCCTGTTACCTGGCAGCTTCATCCTTAGCATCTTTTTCCCAATATACTTTGCATCCCTCCTCAGCACATGTCTAAACAAATGCAATCTCACCTCTCTGGCTTTGTCTCTAAACCATCCAACCTGAGCTGACCTGCTAATACACTGATTCCTAATCCTATCCATCCTTGTCACACCCAATTCAAATCTTAACATCTTTAACTCTGCAAACTCCAGCTCTGACTCCTGCCTTTTTGTCAATGCCACCATCTCCAACCCATATAACATAGCTGGTCTCTCTACTCTCTTGTAGACTTTCCCTTTCACTCTTACTGGCATCAATCTGTCATAAATCACTCCTGGCACACTTCTCCACCCTCTCCACCCTGCCTATACTCTCTTCTTCTCCTGTTACTCTGTACTGTTGATCCCAAGTATTTAAACTCACCCACCTTCACCAACTCTACTCCCCTGCATCCTCAACATTCCTCTATCCTCCCTTTCATTCACACACATATATTCTTCCTTAGTCCTGCTGATGTTCATTACTGTTCTCTCTAGAGCATATATTCACCTCTCTAGGGTCTCCTCAACCTGCTCCCTACTCTCACTAGAGATCACAATGTCATCTGTAAACATCATAGCCCACGGGGACTCCTGTCTGTTCTCATCTGTTAACCTGTCCATCAGCATTGCAAATAAGAAAGGGCTCAGAGCTGATCCTTGATGTAATCCCACCTCCACCTTAAATGCATCCATCACTCCTACTGCAGACCTCACCACTATCATACTACGCTCATACACTCTTACATACTTCTCTGACACTCCCGACTTCCTCATACAATACCACAACTCCTCTCTAGGCACCCTATCATATGCTTTCTCTAAGTCCACAAAGACACAATGCAACTCCTTTTGACCTTCTCTGTACTTCTCCATCAACACTCTCAGAGCAAACATTGCAACTGTAGTGCTCTTTCCTGACATGTAACCATACTGCTGATCACTAATCATCACCTCCCTTCTTAACCTAGCTTCCACTACTCTTTCCCATAACTTCAAGCTGTGACTGATCAGTTTTATCCCTCTGTAGTTACTACAGCTCTGCACATCGCCCTTATTCTTAAAAATCGGTACCAAAACACTTCTCCACTCCTCAGGCATCTTCTCACTTTCCAAGATTTCATTAAACAATCTGGTTAAAAACCCCACAGCCATCTCTCCTAAACACCTCCATGCTTCCACAGGTATGTCATCTGGACTAACAGCTTTTCCATTCTTCACCCTCTTCATAATTGTCATTACTTCCTCCTTGCTAATCCACTGCACTTCCTGATTCACCATCGCCACATCATCCAACCTTCTCTCTCATTCTCTTCATTCATTAGCCCCTCAAAGTACTCTTTCCATCTGTTCAACATACTCTCCTCACTTGTGAGTACATTTCCCTCATTATCCTTTATCACCTTTACCTGCTGCACATTTTTCCCAGCTCGGTCCCTCGGTCTAGCCAATTGGTACAGATACTTTTCTCCCTCCTTTGTGTCCAGCCTTTCATACAGCTCTTCATATGTCATATTCTTAGCCTTCGCCACCTCTCTCTTTGCCATATACCTCATCTCCTTATACTCCTCTCTATTTTCTTCATCTCTCAGACATTCCCACTTCTTCTTTGTCAACCTCTTCCTCTGTATACGCTCCTCTACTTTCTTGTTCCACCACCAGGTCTCCTTGTCCTCCTTCCTCTGTCCATATGTCATACCAAGCCCCTTTCGACCTGTCTCCTTTACCAGCTCCGCTGTAGTTACCCAGCTATTTGATAACTCTTCACTGCCTCCCAGTGCCTGTTTTAACTGTTCCCTGAACTCCACCTCACAACCACCCTTTTTCGACTACCACCATTTGATCCTTGGCACTACCCTCACACTCTTCCTCCTCTTTTTGATCACCAATGTCATCCTACAGACCACCATCCTATACTGCCTAGTTATGCTTTCCCCTGTCACCACTTTACAGTCTTCAATCTCCTTCAAACTGGCCCTCCTGCATAGGATATATTTCACCTGTGTGCATTTTCCTCCACTCTTGTATGTCACCCTGCGCTTCTCCCTCTTCTTAAAATATGTATTCACCACAGCCATGTCCATTCTTTTCACAAAATCCACTACAATCTGACCTTCTGCATTCCACTCCTTAACACCATAACTACCCATCACTTCCTCATCCCCTCTCTTCACTTCACCAACATGCCCACTGAAATCTGCTCCAATCACCAGTCTCTCATCTTTGGGTACACTCACTACCGCTTCATCCAACTCACTCCAAAATGTTTCCTTCTCATCCATTACGCACCCAACTTGCGGAGCATATGCACTAACAACATTCCTCATCACACCATCAATTTCCAGCTTCATTAGCATCACTCTATCCGGCACTCTTATCACCGCCGAAACACTCTTGGCATACTGTTCCTTCAGGATAATCCCTACCCCATTTCTCCTCCCATTCACACCATGATAGAACAAATTGAATCCACCTCCAATACACCTGACCTTACTCCCCTTCCATCTGGTCTCTTGTATGCACAATATATCAACCTTCCTTCTCTCCATCATATCAGTTAGCTTCCTCCCTATACCAGTCAAACTGCCAACATTCAAAGGTCCTACCCTCACTATCACACTCCTAACCTTCCTCCTCTCTTAATGCCTTCGGGCATGCCTTCCTCTCATCTACTCCTCGTCCTTCGGCCAACAGTAGCCCAATTTCCACCAATAGCCTGTTGGCTAACAGTACTGGTGGTGGTCGTTGTAACCCGGGCCTCGATCGATCCAATATGGAAATCTGTATTGTTGTCCGCATATGTCATTTGGCAAAGGTTTTACACCAGATACCCTTCCTGCCATAACCCTCCCCATTTATCTGGGATTGGGACTGGCATAAAGAAATGCACTGGCTTGTGCATCCCCAGTGGCTGGGTTATATACATAAAAAAAATATATATATATATATATATATATATATATATATATATATATATATGACTGGCTCCTTCTTTATGAGTACAAATGTAATTGTTATTTTACTTGCAGTCTGTTTTCAGGTAACACCTATATTGGTGTTATGCTTCACTGAAAAACAAACCCAGGCAGTTTCAGTCTGGAAGAGCTTAAAGCTTTGTGTTGCCTTTCATACATAAACTGTGGAGTGTATGCTGACATAGGGCTTAATACTTAAATTGTGTGTATATGCTGACATGAAGTCTTCATGCAAAATCTATGAGGTATATGCTGATATAGGAGTTCATAAATAAACTGTAAGTCCTATGCTGGCATAGGTCTTTATATATATATGTCTTACTGGTTAAAAGTTAGCACAGTATTGTTTGAAATGTAAAGCTCTGGACTGCTTGCATGCAATGGTCCTACACAGTCAAGCATCTTAGACATTATACCTACAAATTCTGCATTATACAGATTATATGGTTCTATATAGATCAAACTGCAACCATCAACTCATTCAAGACTAAATTCAATACAACCTGCTATAACTCTATGATTGACTTGCCTCCAAAAAGCTCATTGTACAACCCAGTAAGACCAATGTTGAAATGCTGTTCATTACACTTTAAAAGTCTCTAAAAGTCCAAATCTTTCATTATAAAAAAAACAAAATAATTACCTAATAGAAACCACCAACAGATTCTCAGAATATGGCTGTGTCAATCTCCGAATTATTAAATGGCGATTGAAAAAATCTGGGCCCTAAATGGTCTCACTTGCTCTCTTCTTAAGCCAGTGCAGTCATAGGTAATGGCATCCTTTTCACCCAGCTGGAATATGATCTTCCTTCATTTGCTAATGTCTCAAATAAAGGCACTATGACATGTCATAACATTTGTTACTTCATTGCTAAATCCCCATCCACAGCACCTCTACCCTCTCATAAAAAGGACAAATGTCTGCCAGTTAAACAAAAAGCTATAGCTAACCTCTTCTAGACTCATTTATATTTAAATTCCTCCATCAAGACAGCCCTTTTCTCACTCATCACAAAACTGCTTTTACATACTTCACACTATAGTCTACAAAGGCATTCCAGCTTAGGCTCACTGCTCCATACCAAAAAACAAAACTGCACTGCAACATATGACGAAGAGAAGTCAGAATTGGCCACGCATGAGCAAGCACTGTTAGGAGAGCTGGAGGGAAGCCAGCATAGAGGGAAGCTTAAGCAGATGGGAAAAGCATGAGGTAAAGGATTAGAAGAGAGGAGATGGCCTGTAGGCAGACTTGAGGAAGGAGGGAATATGGATCAAGTGTAGCTTACTGAATGAAACAACCAACACACTAAGGAGGCCTTGAAGTGCTAGAAGTGGTATGGAAGGCTACAGACAGGAGAGGGTAGTAGTAGTATTAGGTTTCAAATGAAAGAAGTGAAAGTTAGATTGGGTGCAAAGAAGGGGGCTTTGGTGACTGGAGAGTAGGTTAGAAAGGGCATTGGACAAAGGAGGAACCAGATTATACTGAAAAAACTATCTGGGTTTAGATGTAGCCAGATGTGGAAGGCTTTGACTAAGGTGATCGCCACAGGGAAGGGTCGACTTTTGATGCAATACATGCAAGCACCAATGATATTTCATAGGTGGTAGCTAGCAGAGAAATGATGGGAGGAGCTATCAGAAGTATCATTTTCAAAAGTGTTAACCTTTACCAGTAGCCATCACAGAGACTATAAGGGAGTATAAAGACTGGCTGCAGCAGAGACCAGGAGAAGAGTGGGAGACATGGCAGACAGACCATGCATATGAGTCTTACCAATAAGGAACAGCAGTGCTTTGAGCAAAGTGTGAAAGATATTCTTCAATGATCATGCCTTTAATTTAAAATGAAAGAGAAGCAGTGTCACAGGAGGAAAAAAGAACAGTATGTATTCATGCAGGTGATAGAAGGAAAAAGATACAAAGCATAGTAGAGGAACAACTTAGGGTAATTTGGAGCATAGCCGGGAAAAATGTTAGGGAAGTTGCAAACAATGAAGTTCAAGAGGTAGGTGAAGTTTTCTAATGTCACATAAATATGGACTAGTGACAAAATGGATTGAGACACTGAGGTGACACTCCTGTTGTTTTCCTGAAAAAAAAAAAAAAAAAAAAATCCTTGTTTCTCGCCTTTCCTAAACTAGAATAGTCCCTTATACAGGTTTTGCTGTATGCTGGACTTTTGGATAGTTCCTGTGTTGCCCATTTCCTTACTTGGATAGAAGGAAGTTTCTTTGCTCACCAGTGGGAGTGGGAAGCCTTGGGCAGCCTATCTGTCCTGAGGGAGTGACCCCAGCACAAGAATCTTGTAGTAATTGGCCGTTTTGGGCCATTTCTAGCTCTTTTATGTTCCCTGCATAAAACCCGCTTTGGTGCGTTTTTTTCGCTTATCCTATTCAGCAACAGCTCCTCGTGGTCCTGCAGAGTGGTGCTAGCAGCAGAGAAATGAAAAGAGTGACTGCTTTCAAGATATAAGTATATTTTTTCTGTTACTACCTGTGCGACCATCCTTTCTCGCCGAAAAGTGAGTTTACACTGCTGATTTAACTGTTATAAGCTTGTTTTGTGTGTTTTATTACCTGCACTTAGTTTAAAAGTTTGTTTGTTGTATTTAACTGTTGAGGCTGCCCACTCAAGTGCGTTAGCCTGTGCATTGAATATACTGTAATTCTCCTGTTGTTTTCCTGAAAAAAAAATATATATATATCCTTGTTTCCCACCTTTCCTAAACTAGAATAGTCCCTTATACAGGCTTTGCTGTATTCTGGACTTTTGGATAGTTCCTGTGTTGCCCATTTCCTTACTTGGATAGAAGGAAGTTTCTTTGCTCACCAGTGGGAGTGGGGAGACTTGAGCAGCCTATCTGTCCCTGAAGGAGTGACCTCAGCACAATAATCTTGTAGTAATTGGCCGTTTTGGGCCATTTCTAGCTCTTTGAAGTTCCCTGCATAAAAACCTCTTTAGCGCGCCTTTGAGCGATTGTGAGCATAGCGTAGCATCGGGCAGTGCAGCTTAATTGGGTTTAAACTATTCCCGGCTCCACAAAGTCTGCTCTTCACTTTTTCCCTTAGATTTGCTCTATCTCTCAAATTAAACACCCTATTCTCAATCTAAGACCCTGCACTTGCCCAAATAAGCAATCCTACAATCTTGCACTAATAAACTAAAAGCACTACATCCTCATATACTCCACAATTACCTTGTCCCCTATTGGTCCTTCGTAATTAAGTGATAAAAGAGTTCCCTTTACTACTCTAGCATGTCCAAAGGTCAGTTAATGGTTTCCTCTCCAGTCCAGCTGGTGAATCTGGGAATCTTGAGGCAATGTTACAACTGCCTCATGTACACGGACAGCCCTCTCCTCCTCCAAACAGGTTCAAACATATGTGAGAGATGCAACCATATGGCCAAACTGGAGGCTGAGCTCTCTCATCTCAGAACTGGTGCAACCAGTCAGGAGGAGAAGCTAACCTCACACAACACTAATCCAGTCTCACGTAGTCCTACCACAACAGCAAACCAAACACATAAACACACAAAAACATACTCGGAGGCTCTAAATAAAAATCTACCTAAGCAGCAGAGATCTCCAAAGCAGACATCCAAGCAAACGCTACCCCACAGCAAAAAATGTGCAACACATAGCTCACAAAGTCAGTGTGCCAAACAGTCACAGCCCTTAAGGCTGAATAACACACCTGATACACTTGTAATAGGTGATTCTATAGTCAGACACACTGACGTCCCGCTCACCAGGCTGAACAAGGAGAAGGTCACAGTGAGCTACCTGTCGGGTGCCAGGATCCACCACATAACGCAAGCACTCAGGTCACTCCAAAGCAAGTACAAATATGACTCTGTCATAGTACATGCTGATGTGAATGACCTGAGATGTACCTTCCTCGACTACATGAAAAGAGACATAGAGGAGCTCTCTGATCATGTAGCCCAGGCCAGTATGACCCTGACCTTGAGCAGCATCTTACCCTCACCTAGAATGATGCCGCAGTATAAAGACAAAATGATCAATTTTAACAATTGGCTAAAATTTTGGTGTCATTCAAAGGGGATCCAGTGCCTGTCAGCCTGGGTTGACATGCTCGATAAGCCACATTGCTTGCTAGGGACAGCTTGCACCTGTCACCCCAGGGCTTTTGGATACTGGCAAAGGCTCTTGCCACCCCCATAGTGCCTTTTTTAGGCAAGGCACAAAAAACAAATCCACCTCCATAGAAAACACAAAGAACAAGAAACTAAGGGTAATGTTGCTAAATGCCAGAAGTCTAAACCTCAAAATGCATGCACTCAAAGCTCTCCTCAGTATGGAGAACATTGATATCTGTGCAGTGACAGAAACCTGGTTCAAGGCTCCAGAGAGCACCCCAGCACTACCAGGTTATACCTCATATCATGCTTTGTGGCCCCAAAACTCAGACCAAACCACAAAAGGAGGGGGAGTATCCATATTTATCAAGGATACCCACATCTCCAGGTTAGTGGCATTACATGAAGCATCAGAAACTATCCATGTACAACTAACAGTGGGCAAAACTGCCTTTCAGTTTATAGCATGCTACAGACCACCATCTCAAAATCAGGAATCCCACTCAGCTTTCCTGAAAACATTGGAGAACATGAAGATCTCTCCAAACACCATTATATTGGGTGACTTCAACTACCCAAACATAGACTGGGAGCATTACTCAAACCCCAACACCCTAGCCCAAAGGTTCCTGGAATTTATAAACTCAAATGCCATGGAACAACTAGTCACAACTCCCAGAAGAGGGAAAAACATACTTGACCAGATCATCACCAACATGGGGACCCTATGCTCCACACCAGAAGTATACCCCTCATTGGTAAGATCAGACCATAAATTAATTTCACTGGATATCCAAAACCCGACTCCACCCCCAGCCCAGAAAACCACAGTGAAAAACTTCTCAAAAGTGAATTTCACACTTCTCAAAACTGAGGTGGAATCCTTCAAGGCCCCTGGGCTAGTGGAAACTATGGCCCAAACCACAGAATCCTATATAAACGCATTCTATGGACACCTCCAGGAATGCATGGATCATGCTATCCCAAACAAAACCAAGACCCAATCGTCCAAAGGCAGGCGTCCAGTCTGGTGGACCCCAACCATAAACAAGTTGTACAACAGAAGGAGGAAGCTACTACATGATAGAGCAAAATCCCTAAAAGGGAAGGCATCTCTGATCAGTACTAGCAAAAAATTATGATCCCTCATAAAATCCTCCAAGGCCAGCTTCAACAGAAAAATTGCACAGGACACTAAAGACAATCACAAGGCTTTCTTTAGCTATGTTAGGAACCTGGGATGCAACTCCCAGATATGCTCAGAGTTGATTCTAAACGACAAAAAATATACTGAACCCACAGACATTCCAACATCCTGGCAGACAGGTTCAGTGCAAACCCCCCCTTCCCCCCCAAAAGAGCAAATATCTATCCCAGCAGAGTGCAGCCTCCCTAACATCTCAGATGCTCAGGTGAAAGCCACCCTCACCAAAGCAAAAAACACTGCTTCAGTGGGACCAGACAGTGTCCCGGGTTGCGTCCTACATGAACTCCAAGAAGAACTAAACCCTCACGTAAAACTGCTGTACAATCTCAGCCTCACTACAGGATATGTACCCAAAGAATGGCATACAGCAACAGTGGTCCCACTCTACAAAGGTGGTGCCTCAACGGACCCTGGTAACTATCACCCCATAAGCCTAACTAGCCTTATCTGCAAGGCCATGAAGAGGATCATCATGGATCTCATAAACAAAGACACTGGGGACCTACAGACACTAGATCCTACCCAATCCAGCTTTGCCAAGGGCAGATCCTGCCTCTTGAACCTGGTCAACTTTTTCAAAACAGTCACCAAGGCCATTGATGAAGAGAAGGTAGTCCACACAGCCTATCTGGACCTCGCAAAGGCATCTGACAAAATACCCCACTCGGGCATCATAGATGAGCTATCCAGCTTAAATATAAACCCCTATGTTACAAGAAGGGTTGCTAACTGGCTCAAAGACAGAACCCACAGAGTCAGAATTGCCGGAGCCATGTCAGATTCAAAACCGGTTACAAGTGGTGTCCCACAAGGCTCTGTCCTGGGACCTCTCTTGTTTGGCATATACTTCTCCGAGGTACAGGCCAACATGGGAGGACTATAGCTGACCAAGTTTGCAGATGACTGCAAACTGGGCGCCATAACTGACTCTCCAGCTGACATGAACATCCTCCAAAAGGTCTCACAGAGATGGATAACTGGTGCCAGAGCCATGGCCTAAAGTTAAATGCCAAAAAGTGTATAGTCATACCCTTTGGCAAAAGCAAAGTGCCCACAAATTACCACATAGGTGGTAACCCATTAAGTACAGAAGAAGTAATTAGGGACCTGGGGACCCAAGTTGATAGCAATCTCTCCTTTGACAACCACATTGCCAAAGTGGTTAGAAAGACCTTCTACATAGCCCACCTCATCACAAAAGGATTCACATCTAGATCAAGTGAGGTAATAGTGCCCCTTTATTCATCCATCATCAGGCCCATCATAGAATACAATGCCCCTTTTGGGATGTATCTTACCCGACACTTGCAGCAACTAGAAAGACCCCAAAAGTACCTCACAAAGAGGATCAAGGGACTCAAACAGATCCCATATGCTGCCCGGTTAAAAAAACTTCAGCTCTACTCAGTTGTATACCACCTACTTCGAGGCGATCTATGCCTGACATACAAAGCTATGGCCAACCCAGAATTAATGGACATGCTCCATCTCAGAAAATCTAAATCCCTTAGAACCACGTGCTCGAGGGACTTGAACCTCAGCACAGAAATAAATAGAACATGCTGGAGGGACAGATTCATAACCCAGAGGCTCCCTTCGCTCTGGAATAGAATCCCAGTCCATGTTAGGCAGAGCACCTCACTGACTGTCTTCAAGAGGAATCTTGATGAATGGATGGGAGATCATAGGTTTACCCCAGGGATTACTTCTGTGTCACTACTAGACAGAGGCACAGTAAACTAACCTTAAAAAGGGCACAACAAACTCAAAAAAAAGGGCGGCGAAAGCCAAACACACTTGGGCTAGGCTTATAAATGCCCCAGGGCAGATAGCCTAGTATGAACCTATGAACCATAGGCTGCTCAAGGCTACCTGACAAGGGAAGGGTGGGAGCAGAGCGGTAAGTTACATAATGGGAAGTATAATATGTGACAGCAGACAAGAGGAAGTACACTGCCCCTGAGTGCTTAATGAAGTGGGAAGGGTCAAAACCAAGGATAAGTGCCCGGGCTATTATGGCAGAGGAGCAGAGTGCTGGAAGATTGACACAGTATCAGAGATAACACTTCAGGTAGATAGACCTGGTTAGGTGCCAAAAAAATCTCTTCCTTTCTCTCTCTCTCTCTTTATATATATATATATATATATATATATATATATATATATATATATATATATATATGTATATGGGTCTACTGCTTTTGGTCGAATTACACTTCGTCAAAAATGATTTCAGGCAGCCCACTTCACTGAAAGCTCATTTGATTGAAAGCTTATTTGGTCGAATTCCATTTGGTCAAAAATGGGATATAGCTCCTGCCCCACTGCAGTGCGACCCTGGAGTGAGAATTTAAAGTTAAGGGGGTTTGGGGGGCACAGCCCCCCACATTGGTGGATGTGGGAGGCATAGTGGGCTGCCTGAAATCATTTTCAACCAAATGTAATTCGACCAAAAGCAGTAGATCCATATATATATATATATATATATATATATATATATATATATATATATATGTGTGTGTGTGTGTGTGTGTGTGTGTGTGTGTGTGTGTGTGTGTGTGTGTGTATGTGTGTGTATAAAATTGATAATAATAGTAATGGAAGAGGAGGAAGCTGAGAGACTCAACGGGTGAATGGAAGCACTGGATAGGAGGAAAAGGTAATACTCATGGGGATCTGAATCACTTAAGAGCAGACTGGGAAATTTCAGGCTTAAGGGTAGTAAGGAATCAGGAGTCAGATGACATACATGAGCATGAGGGCTTCCATCAACCTATGCAGTACTGTGCTAGAAAGAAATGAATTATCAATGTAGTCCTAGCAAGGGCATTGGGGGTGCAGGGTTATAGAAGGGTGAAGTCATCCTGTCATTGTATGGTTTAGATTAGTGGGGAAGGGGTGGAGTACAAAGGTAAAGACAATGACAGATTTTAGGGTAGAAGATTATGCAGCTGTATGGTAGAGATTTTCAACTAATGACTGCCCATTACAGAAGTCCCAAGGACTGAAAGACAGAAAGTACCACTCCCTTTCATAAATAGATGAACAGGAACATTTAAGAGCTATACAGCTATTAGCGTAACAGCAACAAGAGAGAAAGTAATGGAAAGAATCCTCATAGAAATGCAGGTTACTGTCCAAGATGACAACAATCTGAAAGAGACCAGCCAACACGTGTCTACAGTCAGAAGTAACTGCCAGTCCATCTGGATGCAGCTTTAAGACTGGATTGTATGAGAACTTGGGGAGTACTGGTAAATACCGACCATATTGACTTCAACAAGGCCTTTGATTCAGTTATTCAAAGCCAGGTGGCAAGAACACTGGACTGGTTCAGCTTGGACAAAGAATGAGAAACTGGACTGCTGCATGGCTGAAATGTAAAAGACAGAGGACTGCAGTGAGGGGGTGATATCAAGGTTTACAAAAGTTTCTAGCAGTGTACAACATGGATCATATTTGGGTTGATTACTCTATGTTGTGTTTACTTCAGACATATCGGAGAGAAGAAACAACAGGATTTATCTCATTACTGTTATAATAATACTAGATCTAGCATCTCAGTATTGTGGTTTAGCTGTATTCCTCAATGTTTTCCTACATCACTTTTGTCCCTGGTTGCACAGAGTTAGTTATCATACAATACAGTGTCTTTTGACACTAGTAAAGTTATGTTAGACGGCATTCATTTAACATCAAAACAGGACATTACAATTATATATTTGGCCTTTATAAGAACATCTAGCATTCTATCTCCCATGCATCCCTAGCTACACCCTCACCTTTCTCAATTTATCCCATGACCATGGCACAGAGTGTTAAAGCTATGACTAATATCCAAGTGTCCCATGCTTAATTATTGGCCCAGAGAGTGAAACAGCCAATGAGAGGGGAGACAGAGAAGGCTATTGAGGCACTTCCTTCTCACCTCTCTTATGGACTGGTGCAGAGTGCATACTACAGGTACCAATTCCAGGCTAGACTGTTGATTACATTGATGTACATGCTTGTAAAGGGAAAGGACATCTGAGGATTTGAAAGTGTATAACACATCCTCACTAAAGACTGCTAGAAGGTACAAAACAAAAGGTCCTCAAAGGATGCATGAATAGCGGAGATATTATCATTAGCTTTCAGTCAATTAGGCCATAAATAACAGAGCCTCAAATTCAGATGGTCAGCAGACATAGCAATACAAAAAAAATGAATAAATAAATAAATTTCAGTTCCTTAGTCTTGATCCTACCTCTAACTCTTCCAGTTTCCCTAACAGTAGCCTTTGGATGATTGAGTCAAAGGCTTTGATAAGTTCTTGTTGACCACATATAGAAGTATTTCCCTATCAGATTCATCTGTAAACCAGTCATAAAACTAGATGCATTTTACAAATATCTCTCTCTCTCTGACTAGTACACCATGTTAGATGTTGTCCTGGAGAATGCTTTCATCTAAAAAACTACCAGTCTTTCCATCAGAAGATTCTCCATGACTTTCACTGCCACTGCTGTTAGGCCTCTGGTACAAGCATACCACACTTACATTCCTACACTGCTTAGATGATTTTGCACTGGCCAGGGATCTGTTAAGAACACTTAGATAAATCTAGATAGCACAGTGGTATGTTCCTATCAGTATGCTGTCCGAGTCTCTAAGGACCCTGACAGCCAATACACCTCATCTTTATCCTTCCTTAAGGCAGTCAGTACCATCTTCATGTCCTTCCTTCCTCTTCTAATATTTGTCTACTGTTTTATCAGGCTGCTGTGTTTCCCTGCCAGCATGTTTTCCTTTGAAAAGATTGAAGTAAAGCTTGATTTCAGTCCTCTGCTTTTTCCCAGGCTTCCATTATCTCCCTCCATAGCTGTCAACCTCTTAGCACAAGAATCAAGGGCAAAGCCAAAAATAATCAGGGACAAAGACCCAAAATCAGGGACAGATTTAAAATATTGTTCTTATTTATGTAGAAAATTGTTAGAACAACGGGTTTTTCATGTGTATGTATTTTCTTTTTTTTACTTTTTTTTACTTTGGTTTTAAAACAATAGATAAACAAATCAATTATAAAACAAATAACTATTTACATAGGTTCACAGCTGATCAATACATCAAAGTTATACATATCAACAACAATTAATATTTTTCAAGCAAGTCTTGAAGCTTAAGCCAAAATTTATATCAATGCGTAATATTAGAAGTTCTCATCTTAATAGTATTAAATTCACTACTGCAAACAATTTTTCCATACTAATAAATTCAACACTAGAGGGGGTAACTTTGCTTTTCAAATTTTAGTAATTACTTTTCTGGCTATAGCAAGACTAAACCAGAAGAGGCACTTGGATTTTTGGAATTATCTCAGGAATCAGAGCATTAAATACAACTAAAGATTTAAAAATATTACATCTATCTGACCACAGGGCTTGAATGAAGTTATTAATTTCTTTCCAAAAAGGGGAGATTACTTCACATTCATATACCATGTGTGTCCAATTGGCTATTATTTCAAAATCAGATCTCCAGCATTTAATTCCATTTGATTTATATATAATTGTAATTTTTTTTGGAGTGACAAAAGCTCTGTGCAAGAATTTCTATGTGAAGATTTTCCAGTTTAATGAAGATGTGATTTTATCTGTAGGTTTTAATATTATTTGCTTGTATTCTTCAGATAGGTCTTCATTATTAATTTTTCAGGAATAGTTGCAATAGGAATTGTCTAAATATGTGAAATCTAACTTAAGAATTGTATAAATTTCTGATAAATATGATTTTTTATTGCATTATTGTTAACCAATTCTCAGAATCTTGATTATATTTGGGTCTTAAATTTTCAGCAGTATATATATATATATATATATATATATATATATATATATATATATATATATATGGGTTCCCTACATTACACTGACAGCTCGGAAGAACCGATGCCAGAAGAACGAAACCTCAAAAACACAAAAGTTCACATGCCCGACAAACCACAATACTGACACTTAACAAAACAAAAAGTTCACTGTTACACACAACACACACATAACACAAGCACACCAACAACCTAAAAACCTACACACCTTACACAAAACTATCTATGCACTAACCTTAACCCAAACCCTAACCCTAAGGTCCGACACTACCACACACTTATTTTACCCGCACCCTAACCCTAAGTCCCTCACTATCACACACTTACCTTACCTGCACCCTAACCCCAAGTCCCTCACTATCGCACACTAACCTTACCTGCACCCTAACCCTAAGTCTCTTACTATCACCCACTTACCTTACCCGCACACAAACCCTAAGTCCCTCACTATTGCACACTTACTGGGTCACGCTCACAAGTTATCCCTGTCGGTGTTTTCGTTGTTGGGATTACGACTTGTCAGTCATCTGCTTCCTCAGTCTTCTGGCATCTGTATTTTGAATGTCGATCTTCTGAGCTGTTGGTGTAATATAGAGAACCCATATATATATATATATATATATATATATATATATATATATATATATATATATATATATATATATATATATATATATATATATATATATATATAATCAGTATCATTTAAGAATCAATGCCAATAAATGAAGTTACTTTGTTGTTTCAATAGTAGCATTTTGTTGAAGTTATGAGTTTCTAAGCAGTCATTTGAATATGCAATTGGAAACAAAGAACATATTAAGTCTTTAGTACAATGGTTAGAATATGTGAACTTCTGGAAAGATTAAATGATGTTATTTAAATACAGAATTTGAGAAGAGGGTGTAATTTCATTTACACAAAACTATTTTAGTATCCAGATAAAACTATTAGGGACTGTTTATTTATGAATTGTTGTGATATATTTATAATTTAATAATAATATTTATTGATGTGTTCATTTCCATTTTGAATGATAGGATGAATTAATTCTATAACACCATAACTTTTACAATTTTTAAAATAGCATACAGTTGAATATCAGGGAATCCTATTCCACCATTATCCCAACCTTTTCTAATGCCAGTCAATGGAAACGCTTGGTTTATTAGGATGCCAAAAATTAAGTAAACTATTGTTTATCTTTATCAATTTTTCTAGTGGCAATAGTACTAAAGATTGCAAGACAATATTTTAGTGAGAATTACCATGTTAATAAGGATTCAATATTAATCCATGGTAAAGAAGAATTTGTTCCAAATTGTGACTAAACTTAAAATTGTATCAACAACCTGTTGAAAGTTTGCCTGTATCATTTCTATTAGAGACATCATGGTTATACCAAGGAATTTCATTTGATTGCTATTCTAATTGAAGTTATAAAAAAATCATACAAAATATTCTATTTCTTATTAATTAATGTACTTGTTTTATTATGATTAAATCTTAAGTTCAAGATTTCTTCAGTGACTCGTAGAACTAATTATATGTTCTAATGAATTTTCTGCATTTCTTGTTGCTAGTAAAATATCATCAGCTAAAAGCGGAATCTTTAGTTTGAAATATTTTATTTTGATACAGTTAATGTTCTTATTGGATCTAATACTATTAGCAAATGGTTTTATAGCTAATGCAAAAAGTAAAGGTGATGATGGACAGCCTTGTTATATGCCTTTTTGTAATTTAAAGGAATTAGAAAGAAAATAACCTATTTTAACAGCACAAGAGTTATTGTATGACTTAGAAATTAATGCAATTGGCTCAGATGAGAAATTACACACTAAGTGTTTTAAACAGGTATGACCAATTAACTGAGTCAAAAGCCCTATCTAAATAAAGACTAATGATAGAAGATTTTTTTATTTTTATTTACATAGTCTATTAATGTATGTATTCTTATTATATTATCCTGTACTTGTCTATTTAAAATAAACCCAGTTTGATCATTCATAATTAGTTTAGGTATAAATAAATTAATTCTGGTAACTAAAATGAGCATATATATCTTATAGTCCATATTTAAAAGTGAAATGAGACTGTATGATGAACATGTTGTATGATCCACATCTTGTTTTAAGATAGGTGATATAAGAGAATATTTCCATGATGAGGACTTCAAGCAGTTGTTTTTATTTCTCTATAGACCTTTATCTAATATTTTAACTGCATCAACTGGTAGTATTTTATATATTTCTGGTATAAGACAATCTAAGTCAGTGCCTTATATTTTTTTAACTTTTGTATTTGATCTTTTCTTTCTGTTAAAGTGAATGGACTATCGATTTTTTTATTTGTTCACGTGTTATTTTATTATTTACATTGTCCCTTAGAAAAGTTTCAACTATGTCATCATTATCTAGGTTATTTGTATTATTTATATTTTCATAAAATATTTTAAAGCCATCAAGAATGCTTTTAATATCTGTTCTTTCTTTTTTTATTTATATGTGTTATACATTCTTTGATATGATTTAGTTTATGCATTTTTTTTATCTAAAAGCAAGTTTATGCAAGCTTAAAGGGTTTACTGAATATGCCAGAAGTTTAAGTTTTTCCAGGTTTGTTACAACTTCATGATTTAGAATTTCAACATATTTTTGTAATTAGGTTTTTAAGATCAGAATGACTGATAATGTTATTTGGTTTTAGATTTAACTTTAGTATGTCTATTTTGGCCTGTATTGTAGTCAGTTCTTTGACCCATTCTCTTGTTTTAATAATATACTGGCTTGTAACTCTTTCATTTAAGTAAACTTTTAGTGAATCCCACAGGACAATGTCATATACTTTACCATTCATGTTAATTCTAAGAACTCTTTGATCTGTTTAACATACCAATCATTGAATCCTTTTATTTTAAAGATGTATGCTGGTAATCTCCTGTAATGTATTAAATTGTCAGTTTTTTAAATAATTTTAAAGACTATAGCATTATGGTCTGCTAATGGACATGGAACTATTGAAACTTCTCTGATATGTGATAACAGATTGAGACAAAAATTGTATCAATATTTGTTTGTGTTCTATATCTATATGAATACTGGGTAAATTTAAATCAGTTTGCTTTCCTTTACTCATATATAGCTTTTAAATTCATTTGATTTACAAAATTCATTAAGTGTTTGGCTGAAGATGTGATTCTCAGTTTTTTACATGCAGTGGAATCCTTGTCTGATAAAATGCAATTAAAATCACCAGCCATTATGACTTCACTTTTCATGTAATAGGCTATATTGTCGAAGTAGCTTTTTTTGCAACTTTAGGTCCAACCCCTGGATTCAAATAAAAGTCAACCAATGTATATAGTTTTCTGTTCTGCTCAATTATAGCAATGCTTAACATACCATTTTTATCAACATAGGTATCTTTTACTTTAGGCATTACTGGTGAGTTCTTCCATGAGGGTGCCTCTTCTTTTAGCTCAAAAGCCAGAACCTGCTAAAACCAAATCATTATTTAATGAAAGTGTATTTACATCTTTATTAAGTAAATTTGTTTCCTGAAAAATACTACTTGAGCTTTGCAATACATTGCAAGTATTTGAGCAGACTCTCCGTCTTTACTGGATTATTCAATCCATTCATATTAATAGGTACACATTTAAAAATCAGCCATTTATATGAGAGAAAAAAACACAGATATAATCAAATCACATTTATGTACAGAATGTATTAAATACTTTATATATAACAAAATGAAATCTTCAGCTATGGGCAAATCTTTTGAAACAATTAAAAAAGTACTTAACGATATAACCCTTAAAAAAATTAGGATTGTGTTAGTAGAATGTTTATCAGAAGTGTCATTCTATAGGCTAGTATATGAACTATCCTTTTGGTATACTGCAAGCATTCATAACTTTTTAATAACTGACAGTGGTTTAGAATGCAATTCACTGCCTTTTGCTTATTATCTAACTTGCATACTTTGTCATCTTAGTATATGATTCAAAATATTATGATTATTTACTTTTAGACAGGAATAAGTAACCTGGACAGTTATGAGAATTTTCAGAACTCCCACAGCATCACAAAAGAGCTCATGACTCTAATTAAGCTGCTTCAAGCTGGTCCTCATGACTAGGGCTTGCAAATGAACAGTTTATCAGCTACAATTCACACAAAAACATTTATAAATCCAAGCCAATTCTACATTATACATCAATCCCTCAAACCCTTGCAAACCACTAAAAAAACAACAAAAACATTTCAAAGTATGTTAACTACTAAAAAGCTATTATATTTAAAGAAATAACATTAAATGATTCAATAAGCACTATTTGTATGAGATGTTTAATATAAAGCAGATTGTCATTTTTTAAAGGAGACATAGCATATAAACTTGCATTAAAACAATGAGAGTTATGTGTGATCCAGGTTTAAGTTGCAAAAGTGTTTACTCTAATTACTTGATGACATTCCAATAGTAACTTTTATATACGTAAGAAACTATAATTTTATATTTTGTTTATAACCTAGCTTTACTTTCCTGGGTATTATTGCATGTCAAGTATACTATCGATAGCAAGCATTCAGAATTATGTAATAAGTGACAGTGGTTTAGAATACAATTCATTGACTTTTGCTTACTATTTAACTTGTGTTCTTTGACATCTTAGCATATGATTCAAAATATTATGATTATTTAGTTTTAGCCAGGAAGAAGTAATCTGGAAAGTTCTTAGAATTTTCAGAACTCCTGCATAATCACAAACATGCTCATGAGTTGTTTCAAGCTGGTTTACATTATAAGGGCTTGAAAATGAACAGTCCATCAGTTCTAATTCACACAAAAATGCTTGCAAGTGAATCCAAGCCACCTCCACATCACTCGTCAATCCCTTAAACCCTTCCAAATCACCAAAAGTCCAACAAAAAACATCTCAAAGTATCCAACCACTAAAAAGCGATTAAACTTAAAGAAATAACATTTAATGAGTCAGAAAGCACTATTTGCATGAGATGTTTAATATAAAGTAGACTGTTATTTTTTTTAAAGGAGACATAGCATATAAACTTGCATTAACAGAATGACAGTTATGTGTGATATAGGTTTAACTTGTAAAAGTGTGAATGTTGCTCTTATTATTTGAGATCATCCCAATAATAACTTTTATATATGTACAAAGCTATACATTTTATACTTTGTTTATAACATAGCAGGTCTTTCCTGGGGCTATTGCATGTCAAGTATACTATCAGTAGCACATTACTAGACCATTTTAAGAACCCATAATGTAATTTAACATGCATCTTTAGTATCATTTGTTGCATCTTGTATTATACTTAGTCATATGTTCAACTATGCCAAGATATCAGAAAGTGTGTCATCTAACATAAGTTTCATCATAATGATTAACTTTTAATAAAATTAATAGTTTAACCTTTTAAACTCAGAATGAAAAGAAGTGGCTTTAATTTCATATATAAATAAAATAATCAAACTCTTAATTAACATTTTAAAAAGGGAACTAGTAATCATTTGAAGTAGGAAAGAAAGAAAGAAAGAAAGAAAGAAAGAAAGAAAGAAAGAAAGAAAGAAAGAAAGAAAAGAAATGATTTGCCTTGTAAAAGGCAATATTCAGCACCTGTTTACAAGTAGCACTTCTTTAAATTAATAAGAATTCATAACCATGCAACACACTGATTTTCATTTTTACTCTTTTTGTGTTTTATTATTCATCTCTTGTTGCATTTATTTTCAATGAGGTTGATAGATTCCAGTCCATTTCTTCTGTTATTTCAAGGATTTTATTTTTTGTATAAAGTCCATTGCATCTTCCTAGGTATTAAAAATCTTCTTTCCTCCGGAAGGTGAATCCTTATTTTTGCTGGAAACAATATTTGTGTTTAATATAATTTTTTAAGCTTTTAACTATGGAATATATGATTTTATCATTGACATCACTAATGTTGAACAGTCATTGTTAATGTTTCTACTATTTTTAACTGGTTAATTATTAAATGCAACTTTTAAGACTAAATCCTTATGTTGATTTGAGAAAAGTCTTATAATTACGGACCTTGGTGAAGGTTTTTTTTTTTTTTTAAAGATGAGTTAAGAAGTGATCTATGTGTCCTTTCAATGCCAAAGAAAAAAACTTCAGGCAGGTTCAAAGTTTTAGGCAGCCAGGTGTTAAGGAAATGAATCAGGCTGTATCCCTCTTCTTTTTCAGGAATCTTGTACATCCTGATTTATTCCTTCTAGATCTGTTCTCTAAGTTTTCTATTTTTTCCGAGAATAAGATGTTTTGTTTCAGAAGAAATGCAGTGTTATTCTCATTTTCAAGTAATCTTCCATTAAAATAAAATAGTTCCTCTTCTATACTCAAGATTTCTGATGATTGTTGTCTAAGAGATTCTCTCAGCACTTCAATTTGTTTTTTACATTCATCCTTAAAATTGTCCATTTTGCTTTCTACTTTATCTGTCTTTACAGATAACTCACTGATGCTACTTAGTATGGTCTGTTTGTCTTTCTTCAAGGCATTGTCCTGTACACTGGGCTTATTGTGGTTCATTCTGAGACAGTTATCCCTTTCTAGTTTTCTTGACAGGAAAAAGTAATTGAAAGTTCAAATTTATTATTTTTTTGTAGTAAATCTTTCAACATATGTTCAACTGTAAAATCCATCAAGTTTTGAAACACTCTATTTCAATTGTTTAATAAAAATCCTGTCAGAGATGTTAAAATGAAGCAAAGCTAAAAAACAGTGCTGTTAACTGCTCACTGTCTTGGCCACACCCTCATTGCATGCATTTTCTGAAGGATATTAAGTCTGAAACTCAAATATCTTTCATTGTTTTGTGACTACAGTGCTCATCAATTTTCCAGAAAACAAGAAATTTTACTTGAAACAGACCAAAAAATATGAGGCAAAATCAAATGTATTCTGCAAAATCCTGAAGAGCTGTGTCTCCCTCTCATTTTTCTCAGTTTGGTTAGATGTTTCTGCTGTTCACTGAAGGAAAGCTTTGTTCTTTTTCTACTTACACTTTCTTTGGTCTTACACTGATTACCTCTTTGTATTGTGCCTACTCCACCGCCCCACCACATCCCTTCTACCTCATGTCTGTCTTGTCTTTTGCCTAAGGTGTTTAGTTTTGGGGTCATAGTTAAGCACTGGGCTAGCTGTACTTGTGGGCCATTTTAAGCCTAGAAAATTTCCTTTTTGAGCTCAAAATAACCTATTCCATTTGGTTATAGATTTGCCTAACCCATCCCATGGTCGATAATTATGTATTACCCTTAATAAGAATAAATGGGATCTTGCCACAGATAATTTGAGGGGACCCCCATGCATGAGATAAAGCATTTAGGAGCTGCTTTGGTCCATTAGTAGTACAGGGGACAGCCCTAGGGTATATTTTCTGTTTCCCAATCATTGATCTAAGGTGTGCTTGAATATGGGCAGAAATGAAGTTTGTTTTACGAGGATGGGGAGTCTATTCCACAGCAGCAGTATCCTCTATAAGACATACTTTTTCCTCCAAACCAGTCAGCTGCTGTTGCAGAAGAGGTTTAGATCCCTAAACTGAGTATTTCTGATACCATTTGACTTGCTAATGTACAGTAAATGCATCAGTAATGGGTCAAAGGATGGCTTGTGTGCTTGCGTCATCTTCCATTGTCACCACATTGTCATTCTTTTCTCTCTCTGTCTTACCTGCATTTGTTAGCTCCCTATCAAAGCTGATAATGAGCCACATTGTTAGACAATGACTTCTAAGAATAAATGCTCTTTTCCAAATCTAATATCCTTTCTCCATCACCATTTAAGAATAACTAGTCAAGAACTGCTCCATTCTGAGAGGGTGCTCCATTTTAAGCTGTTTAATGTATGCCCCCTTTACGTCACTGGAACTATTTCTGGTTTTGATAATGAGGTCAACAAAAGTGTACTAATTGACAATAGAAGTATTCTGATTACCCAACAACAACTTCTCTTTTTTTCTGCCATGCCAAGGATAATATTCTCATTGTCAAACAGATCAAGCAGAATTTGTGACTGTTTCTTTGTCATTAAATGATGTTTTATAAATAAGTGTGTGTGTGTGTGTGTGTGTGTGTGTGTGTGTGTGTGTGTGTGTGTGTGTGTGTGTGTGTGTGTGTGTGTAAATCAGTGCAGAACACTGTTTCTTTGCCTTCATATATCACAGGAGGACCTGAGGTGATAGCTCACATCTAAAGCAACAATACTCACATAATTAGCCTAGCTGTTATCTAAACTAAGGTCTCATCATAACAGGAGATATGATTTTTTAATACTGTGTTTTATTATGTTTCAAACTGTGCTTATATTTTTCCTTCTAAAATCACCATCCAAAAGGGACCACAATGGTCTATCAGCTTAATAAATAAAGCACATAACTGATCCTGCCTCAGAGGTCAAAAATGATGCAAGCAGACACAGACAGTATTACATAAGCCCAAAACACATATATACCCAGTAGTTATAGCTCTAGAGGACAGAAGATGTATTCTGATTTTAGATATTCCATTGTAGTTGGAGAAGTATCCATAAGAAGTTTAATTTAAATTCATTAGTGTTCCTTCTTTTCCTTCCTGTCTATCTTGTTGGGATCCCCAAAGAACACTGTTGTTATATATTTGCAGATGATTTCATGCTAAAATACAGTCACACAATCAAAGCAGACATCAGTACAACACTTTTGTGGAATGTGTTATCTGCATGGATAAAGCTGATACCTTATTTTACAAATGGTGTGGCATTTGCCGCTGCTAGCGGTGTTCCTTCTTATTGCTAAAATTCTGCACTTTTTATCTGAAAGTTAAAAAGCCATCATTCAAGGAAATATTTTGTCATTTAAAAAATATTGTCTAACTGATTTTTGTCTTCTGGAGAACCAACAGACTCCGGCTCATAAGTTCATAGAATCTTAGGTGTTTACTAGGCTAACTATCACAAGGGCCTTTTTAAGCCTAGCCATACATCCCAAATCTCTGACAAGCTTTGAAACCCTTGATAAGTGTAACCATAGGTCTGGGAAATGAGCCATTTACAGGTTACCTGCATCCATTAGAGACATAGGTGCCAAACCAGGGATGCATTTCCGGTTTCCCATCCAATTGTCCAAGTTGCACTTGAATTGAGTTAGGGAGGAACTCTGGTTCACATGGATGGGGAGCCTGTTCCATAGATTGGGTAGTCTCTAGGATACATACCTATCTCTCCAGCAGGCCGTATTTATATCACAGGTATGATTTAAGTCTTTAGAACAGGTAATCTTGGTGCTGTTTGCATTGTGTATATGTAGGAAGTCCATCAGAATGGGGTCTGACAATGCCCTGTAAGCCAGGCATATCTCTCCCCTCAAAAGCCTATAGGAGACAGAATACAGGGATAGAGCCTTGAGGTAGTCTGCATAGAACATTTTCATTATGCCCTGTATTGTTTTACAGAGGAAGTCTGTGGATGTTCCAATTGTTGGATATGCCTGGTTAGGTACATACCAAAGGGGCATTATACTCAATGCCAGGTCTGATGAATACTGACTACAGTGCAACAATGACGTTGTTGGACTTAGATGCCATACCATTATTTATAGGTTGTGCAACATAGAATGATTTCCTCACCAATGTAGACACATTTTTATTTTTATTTATTTTATTTTACATTTGTTGACAGGGCTGGTCCAACTGGATATATGTCCAATTTCAGTGGAGGCCTGGGGAGAAAAGCTCCACAAATCATAGTAGTATTTACAAAATGCAGGTACAAAGTTTTGCCATTCATTACATTTCATTGCATTTTTGCTTATATAAAAGAAAAAAAATCCTAGTACATAACAGCTATGAATAGTTATACAAAAATATCTAAAATAACACTATGAAACTGTAAAGTCACAAACACATTATTGTTAATAGAAAAGTAACTAGCTTATACAGGTTTGAGGATTAGTATCTAGGGTCAAGTGAGGTAGTTAGTCAGGGTTAACACAGGTGCATAACCAATGTGATTTAAGGTATGGTTTCAGTTTGCTTTTAAATAGGGTTATTGAGGATATGGAGGTTAGGTCATTGGGGAGGGAATTCCAGGTTTTACCCAACTGTATTAGAGAACAAAAAGTCTCCAGCCAAATTGTTGGTTTTACCTATTTGTACCAGTAGTTTATCTGATGAGAGTAGGGTCTTAGATTATTGTAGGGGGTGATAAGGTTTGTGAGTATTGGTGTATTTGTTGGTTGATACAGGATCTTGTGGGCAACTGTTAGTTGGTTCAGTAGCATTAGATTTGACAAATCTAGCCATACTAGTTGATTAAAATTGTTACAATGATGGGTTCTATAGGTTGACCCAGTTGCAAATCTGGCAATAATGTTGTAGGAGATAGCCAGCTTGTTCAGATTCCTTTTACATAGTTCAGTATAAATAGGGGAGGCATATCGTAGGGTAGAGATTAAGTGGGTATGGGCAATAGTGGTCCTGGCTAGAGGAGTCAGAAAGGGTTTGATCCTGTAGAGGGAACCTAATTTTTTTGTTCACTGTTTTTATAGTGTTGTTCATATGGGGCTCAAAGGTAAGGTTATTATCAATTAGTACCCCAAGTAGTTTTGTGGTAGGATCAGGAGATATGATAGTACCATTGCTAGATGTAACAGTAAAGTTAAGTGGGGAGGCCCTGCGGGTGGGAATGAATAGTAGCAGTTTTGGGGTTTTTTTTGGGATCAAGATGAGACACCGGTGTAGAAGCCATTTCTCTACTGTGTTAAACACGTTTTGGGTTAGGGACTGAAGTTCTGATGAAGAAGTGGCTGAGCATATTAACGTGGAATCATCTGCATATTGGATACAGGTAGCTTGAGGTATTACAGAATGTAGGTCATTTATAAAAATAGAAAATAGAAGAGGACCCAATATGGAGCCTTGAGGGACACCAAGGGCAACTGGGAGGTAGGAAGGTAAGTTATTCTCCCATAGTACAGCCTGTTACCTGTTATTTAAGTAGGATTGGAACCACTGTATAGCAAGTGCATCCAGTGACAGGCTTTTAAGTATGTGTATAAGTAACTGGTGGTTAACCATTTCAAACGCTTTCGACAGTTCAATAAAGAGGGCTGAGGATAGAGTGTCATTATTGTGATTATTATTAATGCAGTCAGTGAAGGATAAGAGAGTAGAGGTGGTGCTGTGAAATGGTCTGAAGCCATGTTGGCAGGTAGCTAGTAAGTTGTTTTCTAGTAGGTAGTTTAATAGTTGCTTATGAATGCATTTCTCCATGATTTTTGCCAATGGGGATAATATGGCTATAGGTCTGTAGTTAGATAATTCGTTGAAATTACCACCTTTATGCAGGGGGATAATATGTGAAATATTCCAGATTGATGGGATAGTTCCTTCAGTAACAGTTCTATTAATCAGGATGGATATGGGGTCAAAGGCTAGATTACTGTCTATGTGCGTCCCCAAGTCTCTGACTACTGGGTCAACTCTAAAGGGTGTGTTGTCAATATGATCGTTACCAGGGATGGATTACTTCCCAAAGGATACTATTATGCATTTCTTGGCATTTAGTTTTAGTCCATGGCTCTGCACCAGTTGTTTGTCTGTGTCAGCCTCTCCTGGAGAACATTTGTGTCAGTGTGAGATTCAATGACAGCTCCTAATTTGCAATCATCTGCAAATTTAGTCAGCTAGAGACCACTGACATTGGCCTTGACTTCTGAAAAGTAAATGCCAAAAATGAGTGGTCCAAGGACTGATCCCTGAGGGACTCCACTTGTGAGTGGCCTCTTTGTAGAGGTGGACTCCCCATTTCTAACTTCCTGGGTCCTGTCTGTGAGCCAGTTGGCTGTCCACCGGGAGACATACAGGTTTGTACCTAACCTCTTGAGTTTGTCAACAATGCCTGAGTGGGGTATTGTATCAAATTGCCTTGACCAGGTCAAGGTAAGCATTGTGAACGATTTTGCCCTCATCCATTGCTTTGGTGACCTTCTCAAAGAGGTCCACCAGGTTAAGTTGGCATGACCTGCCCTTGATGAAACCAAACTGGGTTGGGTCCAGAGTTTGGAGGTTTACTATACCTCTACTGATCATCTCCATGATAATTCTTTCCATGGCTTTACATATAAGACTAGTGAGACTTATGGGTTTGTAGTTTCTGGGGTCTGAATATGGCCCACCATTGTGCAGGGGGATAACTGTTGCCTTTTTCCATTCATGAGACATGAAGACTCTTTGGAGGCTACAGTTAGAAAGTAATTCCAGAGGCCCTGATTGGTCATGTTTCATACTATTTAGAAGGCATCCTGAGATATTTTCTGGGCCCATTGATGCAGTGTTCTTGGTCTTAGAGACCACATTAAGGACCTGTTCCCTAGTGATAGTAGAGGGGTATATTTAATGATATTTCCTGAGGGAAGGTTGAGGGGGAGAGAGGGGTAAAGTAGGAGCTGAATTTATCAGCCAGGAGGTTTGTTATATCTTCTGGATCAGTACAGGTGGCCCCATTAACAATGAGCTCTGCACACAATTGTGTATTGCCTTTGAGGTTGCTGACATAGCTAAAGAATGCTTTGTGGTTGTTATCCTACTGGGTGCTGCACCTCCTAATTTTTGCCATGATTTTCTTCTTTCTCCTGTTATACAGCCTATTGATTTTGTGATTCCACCAGGGTGGCTTGTTTTTTGAGTTAGATCTGTACTTCTTCCTGGTGGGTACAGCTGCCTCTATGCATCTATTAACATACTTTTGTGGGATTTCTGTGAACAGTGCTACACAGGCAGCAATGTTCTTAGGGTTTATGAGGGCTTGAAATTTTGCCAGGTTCTCACTTAATAGCAGGGGCCTTAGAATACTTCCTGAATATTCCAGGTTTAGTTGGGGGTCCAGGTTTTATTTTTACTTCAAAGGAGACCATTTTGTGGTCTGATCTTACCAGGGAAGCCATTACAGAAGGGGGTGTGCAGGAGTCTCCCATATTAGTGAGGACCAGATCCAGCATGGTTGCACCCCTGGTTGGTGTATTGACTATATGGTCCAGGAAGTTTGTGTTTACAAAAATCAAAGAATCTCTATGCATGTACATTTGGTGTTGTATAGGATTCCCAGTTAATAATGAGGTAATTAAAGTCACCTATGAATATGGCATTGGGTTGAATGGGTTCCTATCAGTTCGTTTAAACTTCAGCAGTTCGAACACCATATGTTCGAACTGTGAAGTTCGAAAACTGATTATCGCGAAGCCGTGGAACACCGAATTCTTTCCCAGGGAAAGAATTTGGTTGGCTGTTTCTGCGGCTTCGTTATTTTCAGCACTGTGGTGGAAAGTTATGGGTCGGGTTCAGGTAAGTGTGCAATTGTTCGACGTTAGGGTTAGGGCACGGGTTAGGTGAGTTAGGGTTAGGGCACGGGTGAGGTGGGTGTGCGATAGTGACAGACTTTAGAGTTAGGGTGGGATAGGTGAGTTAGGGTTAGGGAGCAGGTCATGTGAGTGTGCGATAGTGATGGACCTTAGGGTTAGGGTTTGGGTTAAGGTAAGTGGATAGATAGTAGTGTATGTACAGTTTAGTGTAGGGTTAGATGTAGGATTTTAAGTATATGTGAGTGGATTGCTGTTTTTTTTGGTGTGCTTGTGCTGTGTTTGTGTTTCTTGGAACAGCGATTTTTTTCCCTGGGAAAAAAAAATCGCTGTTCTATGCCTTCGATGGTTTTGTACTTCAAGGTTAGAAGTTCAAACATATGGTGTTCAAACTTCTGCCATTTCGCTGAAGTGATATAGACCCGGGTTGAATGGTTAGTGTTTCTAATAAGTTTAAATACATGGTATGAGTCTCCTGGGTCATAGAGGGGACCTATAGCTTTCAAGGAAGTTGGATTTTACCTATGGTGATTTGAACATGGAGCAGCTTAACTGCATTGTCCTGTTTGACCAGCCTTGAAGTATATTTATTTTTGATGTAAATAGACACACCTCCATCTTTAGTTCCTGCCTGTGAAATAGCTGGCCTAAATGTGTGAAAGGCATTATAACCTTGCACTGTCAGCGTGCTCTCCATGGCTTTAAACCATGTCCCAGTGACCGCGCAGCTGTCAGCATTCTCTAGGGTAAAGAGAGCTTCTAGGTGTGCATTTTTGCCATCAGGACCAGGCTGCTTGTAAAGACTTATTGGCAGGAATGCTGAGGGTGGTACTCTGGTGGCTATAGATAGTTTGAAAAGCTTTAATCAGTCTAGAGGCTGATTTGCTAGTATATTTTCATGTGTTATTCCTGGGATTGGTCTGCACATTGACTTATAATATAATGTATACTCACCTTTAACTTCACCTGCTGCTGACCTTTTTATGATTTTACTGGTGTGAGTACTAGCATCTGAAAAAAGTGCATCTAGTAAGACCATTCTAACCTCTGTTGCTTATTGGTGTAGGCTCCCTGTCAAATGTTCATTCATTATGGTCATTCTAATCTCTCTTATCTGGATTTAGTGACTTCCTATCACAAGTGCATTCATTACAGCTATTCTAATCTCACTTACCTGGATTTATTGGTTTCCTATTAGACATGCATTCATTACAGCCATTCTAATCTCTTTTACCTGGATTTATGGTTTCCTATCACAAGTGCATTCGTTACAACCATTCTAATCTCACTTACCTGGATTTATTCGTTCCCTATCACAAGTGCATTCATTATGGCCATTCTAATTTTTTTACCTGTATTTATTCCTACCACAAGTCATTCATTACCACCATTTTATCTGCATTTATTGTTTACTATTACAAGTGCAAATATTGAAATTTTGAGTTCTGCAGCTATAAAAATATACTTCAGTTGCAAATTATAAAATTCATTCTTATACTTTGTGCTTGGAGATGGGGAACTGAATACTCAGATGCTAAACCATCCTACTCAGAATATATTTCCTCACATTCACTATTGTAGTCTCATAATTCTAGGCATTGTAATTACCATGCAGAGAATTACATCAGGGAGTTGTATTTATTGACATGTTTTGTTTGTGTCTGTTTATTCTTTGATAACTCACATATTTACAGTTTGATGACAGAAAAGCACGTTCTACATAAAGTTATAAGAGACTGATATATTGACTGACTGAATTTGCAGAGCCACATAAGTCATCTTTTTTTGTACATAAGAAAGAATGTAATTTCAAGGTTCTTCTGCTAACAAACCTCCTTTGATGCTAACATAATAAATCTGGATGAAACTCAAGTTGGGAGCTAATGGTGGAGATGTGTCTCATCTGTTAAACGTTAAAATTCAGTTGGGCAGTTATGCATTAACTTCTGTGAGGTACTCTAAGGCCTTTTACTTTACTGACTCTGTGTATAACCATTTTACTCAGCATAACCATATAAGCAATCTCAATTTGGAGTACTGAATCATGGCCACTGCTCTGTCATGATGGTAATTTTTGTCACTAGCATTATAGAAAAAGGAATTTGTATGTTTGCTGTTACTGTTGTAGATGTTTTTGTAATTAATGGGTTGTTTTTAACAGGCTAGAAATTAATAAGGGGATGTTAAGACCAGCCTCATGTCTTAAATTAATTAATTAATTAATTAATTAATTAATTAATTAATTAATTAATTAAAACAGTCTCTGAGATTTTGAGACTACAAATAAAATATCAGTAGTGTGTTTGAGGTAGATCACTAAATGCCTACAACCATTTTAAGGATGGTCCACTATTGAAAAGATCCTCACAAGAGAGTAAGGTTGAGATACTATGCATTCTATCACAACAATCACCCAGATCTGGGAGTTTGCATGGTATAATTTGTGGGCTGTTGAGTGGTGGGCTGTTTGGTGTCCCTGTGACTGCTAGTTTCTGAAAGGAAAGTATTGGTAGGCAGTGCTGTTGGAAGGTTAGAGCAAACAGGACTGCTACTTATAAGGTCACCAAACATTTAAAAAAGTTTAATAGAGAAAAAGCTGTGACTTTGTGATAATTATTGTAAACTGTCAAACTGTTCTCTTTATTATGGGTACATAGGTAAGTACCAAACTAGCTACCTTTGTGAGCCATTTTAAGCCTAGCCAATTTCCCTTTCAAAATATGAGACTCAAACCTTGTACTTTGTGACTGTGAGGTAAGCACCTTAACCATTACACTGCTGCCAGCTGCAACACCAACCATTAATGCAGACTGATGGGGCCTCAGTTTTCATCCAAAGGATGACATACTCAGGAGTGCAACACCCCCCCCCCCTCCATCTTAAAGTGCACCACAGTATCAGCAATCCATCTAAATGGTGAGTAGAAACTACAGCCTTCTGCACCAAAGGTTAGGTTTACAGATTAGTAGAAGGCTAATTGCCCTTGTGGACCACTTTAAGCCTAGCCAATTATCCCATGTGAGGATCAAACCCTGCACTTTGTGTCAGTAAGGTTAACACCTTACACATTATGCCAACCTCAAAAAGCTGTCTACTTAAAAAAAGAACACTTTCACAGATAATTTGCAACCTGCTTATAAGCAATCATGAACACTTATTGACAGCCTGTAAACTGCGTTTTCTTTATTTGATTGTTTAAATACTGAAGCTGTCATTGATTAAAAACAATAGGAAGGTTACCCAATATGTGTGTTGCTCAGAATGCCAAATTACCTTGCTACAGCTACAGCTATAGCTGCAAAGGGGCAGAGAACAAGGCTGATTTTTTAATATACCATTGGACATCTTGTTGCACAATCAAAATGTAATTTTTAGTTATTATTTATTTGAATATGCTTACCAGAATAGACTGACCATTGCCAATCTCCTGCAGATGCCTTGAGGGGAAAAAAGCTTTGCATGCATAATGAAGAGTGATGGACATGCATGGTAGAAGAGGAAGCATGCATACAGAGAATTCATAGATGGTTTACATCAAAAGGTAACAAAACTGATAATATATACAACAGAGGCTATTTACAGTACAATATTTTACAACAGTATATCTCTTCAGTTATATGACTTTGTCATAACATTATATACATACCATGAATTAACACTGTGTAGATACTATGTATAGCATACGCAATGGCAGCTGAATATGTAATTAAGATGAAGAACAATTTTTGAAGGTGTTTAAAGATATTGTGAAGAAAAGTATGCAGAATAAATCAGGAAGATAGGCAGAAGGGGAAATACATAAATAGTAACAGGAGCACTTTTACACTTGAGATCAAAAGTCAGCTCCCCCCACATTCCTAATGTAGGAGTGGCCAAGACTCCTGCTTTGGGGACCAATTCTGAAGTCCAGATAAACACAAAGAACTGCTGAGATGAGGTACAAGACAGATAAATATTGCCCAGATCAATGTGAAAAAGGGCCTTTGAAACAAACAAACATAAATAAACAAACAAATAAATAAATAAACAAACAAACAAATAAATAAATAAATAAATAAATAAATAAATAAAAGGAATTTAAAACACAACATTTCATTGAGTTTACATACTTTAACTTTCTGGTTATTCAACCTTCCCTCTGAGCAAACCTTGACACAGTATATGACAGAAATTCATAACTGAGGTGCAAACCAAAGGGTATTTTACAGGAATGGAAGAAATATTTCTGGCATGTGTCATTTGTAGAAAGAAAGATCCCCGTTGTCTACATTAGTTGTGTGTTTACCATAATCCTAACCATGCTGCTGTCCCTAACTCCAGCCAAACACATTACCTTTCCCAGATATTTCTGCTATTCAGACAAACTATATGTATGTATGTTGTTTGGGTTTAACTGAGTAGGTTATCAATTTACCTGATCAGAAAAGGAAAACCTTTGTTATCCTTTTATCCTTTTGTAATCAGTTTTGTATTGGTTATCTTTTTTCAGTATCATTAGGTTAACATGATACTTGATAACAGATTTTTATATATATATATATATATATATATATATATATATATATATATATTTTTTTTTTTTTTTTTGTCTAGGCTTGTAATGATCTGCAGACTGATTGTCTAGTACTTATATATGAACATATGAACCTATGTGTGTGTGTGTGTGTGTGTGTGTGTGTGTGTGTGTGTGTTGTACATACACACCCACAAACCCCCCCACACATATATGCCAAAAAGTCTTTTAAGAAAAATACATTGTGGTCTTAAAACAAGTATCAGAATTGCACCCAGATCCAGTAATATAATGAAGTTTGACATTTAATAAAATGAGATGGATCTGTAGCAAACCATAATACTGCTATGTTTCCCAGTACTGGCAAACGGGACTAAAACTCAGCCCATGCCCACTTAACCATTTATTAAAGGATGTGCAGTACTTCTGGGTCCCATCTGGTTGATAAAGGCAAGTATTTGTTAACATATGGTAGTATATGTTGAAAGACAGAATGCCCTACTTTCACATGCTCTATTGGGAGGTACAGACACCTGTGGTATTGCAGATTTTACTTGCTGGTTTTCCCATCCTCTTAGTATTAATAGTCTAGTAATGCAACCACTGGGCATTGTCTGATCTTGCAGAGAGTCTGAGCAAACAGCTGAGCCCTGTTTCCTTGACAACAGGAGCACTTGGCTTGCCAAGCTCTGTAAGACAGGATGCTTGTCATTTTGTTATCTTTTGAGAAATGTACACTTTTCTTTATTGGAAATACAGGGGAAATGCATACATTTATTGGAAGCATAAGTGACATCTGACAACTTACTTCTGGATAAGGAAAGATGATTGGTAAATTTCATGTAGTGTATGCAGATCAGATTACTCCACCTATCATAGAAGACTATAACTCTCAACCTCAGAGCATTAAAATAATAGAACTAAAAATCATAGCAGATGATTAGAATGAGGATAAATTTCTTTTCTTTTTTTTTTTAGAGCAGAAAGCTTTAATATACTAGACCATATATAGTCTGTGATAAGAATTCTTTGCATGGTCTTAACTTAGTTATGTAACAATACACATACCTTTCTAAAAGTTTATTATTTGTTTTAAGTGAAACCCAAAAAGGATCATTTTCAACCAGATCCTGTGTAAAGATGCAATAAATCCATCCTTTGGATGAGACATTAAACTGAGGTCCCATCTGCTTCAGTTGGTAGTAGCTCAGGTGGATGTAAAAGATCCAAATTTTCCCTAGAAATATGAAGACAACCTTGGGTCTCCCTTGCAAAGAGGCTACTAGCCTAGTGGGTCTAACCTGGTCAGCAAAAGATAAGTGAAATGATAATAAGCTATAGCAATAAATGAAACAATTAATAATACAAATGATAACCAACAATTAGATTTTTCCAAGCATGACAGAAAAAAGTTGCTTGGCAGTCAATTAATGCTCTGCATAAGTACAATCATTTAATGTCAGGTCAGAGAGGGAGAGGAAATATCACCTCATTACGCGGCAAAAGAGTGTGCAGGCTCAGATCCTGTCACTAGTGTTGTATTGGTGGAATGATATAGATGTCTACAACTACAAAGAATCTTAATCTCTTAGGAGAAAGATGGAATATTCTGAGATTTAGGAAAAAGCAAGAGAAACCAAGGGAAAGCATTTATAGCATAAATATACTAACTTAAGGCACACCCTCAAACTATCAGATGTTGCATGTTCCACCAAACCCTTTAAAGGCATGTAAAAATATATAAACACTAAAAAAAAAGTTTTTGCATGGGGAGCAAGCCCCCTGCACCCCCAGTGTATGGGGCAGCACCCACTACATCCCCTGCTACTTATATATACACCAGCTTCAAGACTACATAATGGTGGGAAAAGGGCAAATTACCTCACCCCAATGTCTGCTGAACTTCAGAAAACAAACACCAGTGATGGAATCAAACAAAGCACATACCTAACTGACAAAAAACAACAGCCAAAGAATGAACTTTGATATACTGCTGCAGAATTTCATTTTTATGAAAGCTGACTCAGCAAAATGAATATAAGCCTATATATGCATAAAATAGATATATATAATATAGACACATGTATATATTTATCTTTCTTTACTGGGAAAGTCAGACTGGGACAAAACACTTTTTAGCAGAGCCCCAGGGGAGAAAAGCTCCACTTTTCATACCAGTTTTGATATATACATAAAAGAAAGTTACATGATATCAGAAGGAATTCAAAATATAGGCAAGTGTACATACATACATAAGAGAAAAAAGCTTACATAGGCATTCCCCAGGATTCATGAAGTGTGGCGCAAGGACGGCGTTAGCCTTGCGCTGACCGTGCGGCACAGAGATGGCGCAGCAGCACCTCATGCATATTAATGAAGGTGCACTGCCGTAATGGCCACGTGCATAGGAAACGTGTACAATTGCAGGGGGTGTGTCCAAGCGCTGCACGGAGGCGTGAACATGTCGGCTGCATACTCGCAACCTAAAATGCTGACTAGTACAGCCTGCCTCTAATAGTAATCATGCCTGTCAGTGTCTGTGGATAGTGAAATGTATGCAAAGCATACAAAACATTTTTGCGAACACCACAATAAGAAGTAAACACAAAGGTACGTAGCTGACTATTAAGTCTCTGTCCCTCGAACAAATGATATTTAAAACCTTGTGCCTGTAATTCCATTGTGGTGTCGCTAGTTATACCAAGTGGAAGCGAAATGCAACGTATTAGCACTCCACCAATTGCTAAGCCTAGCCCAATGGTTAGGGTTACCATTTGTCTTACATTGTGAGGGACAGTCCCCCTCTAGGCAGGTGTGTCCATACCAAAACCATTATAAATGTGAAATGTCCTGTGATAGTAGGACATAATTATGTCCCATATTTTATGTAATAGTCCCATACAATACTTATGTTCATATATAAAATACCTAAATGTTACAAGAAACAGAATAAGCAAGTAAATGAAACAGAATAAGCAACTACACCGCTACAACAATAAAAGCTTATATGTAGGCATAAAACTAAAGTACTATCCTTTGTAATGACCGTGGGTATGTGTTGGCCTGTAAACTCTGATGCGTGTCCTAAAAATGTCCCAACCATGTCATATGAAAAGGTGGCAACCCTACCAATGGTCAGAGCATTCACCCAATATCTGCCCATTCATGGTCTAAGTTATACTTGTCAGGACGGCCCATAGATGAACGGATATTACCCGGGTCTATCTACCATGTCATGAAAGATAAGTATTTGCGTATACCTATGTGCATGAAGTACAGCATGTGGATGATCAGAAATGCTAGGGTAGTCCTCACAACCATATTGGTACCAGAAATATGTAGTGTACGCAATGTGTTCTGTTGACTGTGCCATGGGCCATCAACTAGAGAAGGGATGAATGGTGTCTGTGGAATATGGGGGTGGGGGGTGACGGGTAATGTAATATTTCACCAAGGGGAGACTGGGTTGGATGCACAATAGGTGAACTGGAGGTCTACGAGGGAGGAGTGGGTGAATCAGGAAGATAACCAAAGAACAAATATACACATCTGCAATACAATCCCACAAACATGTGAACATTAAAAAGTGCAATAAACATGTACAGAAATGTTACCGGCACATACCCACATAATGGTCTGGCCTGAACTGAGCCATCCAACCCCAACACACTTGGATACATACTTGAATACCCATCATCCCCTTCACAAAACACCACCACCCCCTCCTTCCTGAACGTCCACCAAAACCACTCATACTTGGGCTGCTAGATAGGCACAGCCATATCTGCACTTAGTGACCCCTACCCATATCTAGTAGGCAGTCTCACCCTAGGCAGCGTCAGGATTGCAAACTATGTATCCCTTGCATGTGTAACCCTACTTTATAGCCATAAAGCAAAAAAGGTCATTGGTCCCCACAATATTTGGATATCCCTCATAGGATAAGTATCTGTTCTAAACATTAGACTTGGTGTCACAACACGATGTCCTGTCTACATCTGGACACAAGTTGTATGAGCAGCAGTTGTCCACAAGACTGCTCAGCCTCCAGCTGGTCCTGCAGAACCTATGACCTGGGATTAAACACCTGACTGTGATGCACGTCTCCCCACGTGCATTATCGGGAATATATACCTTACACATTCGCATAGTGGCAGTCTGATATAGGGTGCTTAAGGCGCTTTAAAGCAGACATAATTAAGATTACCACCTGCACCACCTTGCGAGTCCCTTTTTGGGCAGTTGTGTCCAGACCAAATATAATACAATGGCAAATGTCCTGTGATTGTAGGAAATACTTATGTCCCATATTTCATGTAACAGTTGCATAAAACAGTTATTTCTGTATGTAAAATACTTAAAGTTACAAGAAACAGATTAAGCAACTAAACTGCTACAAGAATAAGCTTTCATTTAGGCAAATAAGTAAAGTTCTAACCTTTGTACTGACCGTGGGTATGTGTCGGCCTGTAAAATCTGATGTGTGTCCCGAAAATGCCCCACTTTGGCCGTATGAAAAGATGGGAATCCTAGATGTAAGCGGGTATGCAAGCGTGTATGTGCGACAGTAAGTGGCAGTGATTCAACGGTATGGGAAATGTAAATGAGCATGTAGGTGTATTTGCATGTGTATGTACAGACCGATACACACACACACACACACACACACACACACACACACACACACACACACACATATATATATATATATATATATATATATATATATATATATATATATACATGAAATAATCGACACCGCAAATCACGGACATTTAACAGGTAAGAAGTTTAAATTTGCTAATCATGCCTACCATGTTTTAGTAAGTGTGGCAGTGTTATGTATGTGTGGTAGGCATGATTAGTGAAATTTAACCTTCTTACCTGTTAAATGACCATGATTTGCGGTGTCGATTTCATGTCGGGTGAAGTGGATGTCAATCTTCTAACTTGTCGATGTACTGACATGTACCCATATATATATATATATATATATATATATATATATATATATATATATATATATAGATAGATAGATAGATAGATATGAAGAATGAACATGGTCACAATATAGCAGTCATAACGAATGTGAAAGTAAACAGCAGCGGAAATCCCCATAATAGTTAGTGCGGTTATATATATATCAGGATGGCCATAGGTGAGCACACCTCAGCATACCCAACCACAGGTAGGATGCTAAAAGTAGAATGAATGATCTCCCCATGCTAAGTCTGACTTTGAACTAGGTACTGGGCAGTCCCGGTCCCCAGTTGGACAAGCCTAAACCCGGATGACCATATGAACACTTACAATCGAAAACACGTATGTGCCAGGACTATAGGCTTTGGAGGTCTGAATATCCTCAGAGTGAGTCAACAGGCGGCACGGGTCCAGAGTAGTAGGGTATAGGGAATGGCACATGTGTAGTAGTGTGGTTTTCCCAACAGAAAAATGGATGTCTGCTGTGTAAGTGAAATGATGAGGCATGTGTTCAGGTAACTATGAACCATGGGTATACATATAAATGAAGCAGAACACCAATAGTGTAGTGGTTAGAGCATCCACCTAACGAAAAGGTATTCACGGTTCAAGGTCGACAATAGCACATATCATTTTCCTTGTGGAATGAATGTTGCTCTGCTATAAAGCCAACATTTAAACATGTAAAGGTGAACGTGTGTATCGCATGGCACTATTAACCAGATTCTTTCAATCAAAGTGGTATTGTCATAATGAATAAGGCACAAATAAGCGGCAGAAAACATATGTAATGCACAGTAAGTATGGGCGAGTGCACCTGCGCAGGTGTAAGCAGCTCCCAACATAGGAAATGTATCTTTGTATGTACAGATGTTATATATATATATATATATATATATATATATATATATATATATATATATATATATATATATATATATATACATACACACACATATATATGCGTGTATAGATATATATCTACATACATGAAAAATATATATATAATATACATATATATATATATATATATATATATATATATATATATATATGTATATATATATATATATATATATATATATATATATATATATATATATATATATATATATATATATATAAAGAATGGACGTTGTAACAATAAAGCATACACAAGGGATGTGAAGGGAATCAAGAGCAATGTTGGTATTATATAGTGCTTTCAGCGCATGTCATAAAAAGCTGCCCAGGAGTGAGCAGAGCACCGCTACTCACACCACAGGCAGGGCTTTACCAGTGGGAGTAACATCGTTGAAATGCTACGTCTACTTTACAGACAGACTGAATGTAGTCCCATGCTGGGACCTCCACAAACTGGGAAGCGCAAATGGCCGGAGTTCATAATGCCAGAAAACGCATGTATGTGCAAATATACATGGCGGGAGACCCTGTGAATACACGAGGTGGGACAAAATATGTGTAGGGCCCCAAAAGCTCTGGAGAGGGCAATGTGTAAAGGTGTGTCATGGCTGCGATAACAAGTGGATAATGGATGTTACGTGTGTAAATTTAACACGGGTGGGGTGGAGGAACTATGGGTATGCAATTATGGATCCAGGTGTACCAAGGTTGGATGGGCCGGTTCTAATGGACCACCCCGTGGAGGTCAGCTAGGTTGTAATAGGTATATATGCATACTCACATGCAGACAACAATATATGTTGAAGTACAAATTCTGTAACACATGCATTCCATTTGTTGACATAAAGAACAGGAATGTGCCCTTACAAACATTGACAGTAGATGGAATAATAGGCTGTGCAGAAGAGGGACGGGTTGAATCACACTATCACATTCCAATTACCATCGGTAATCAGTACATGAACATATAGCGACATCTGTCCACTATATAACGTGCTACATACTGATTACAAGATGACTGGAGTGAAGTGTTGGTATTATAATGAATAAGGCACTAAAGGCACTAGTATGCTGGTGAAGCATATACACACCATTACGCATGTGTAAGTGCGTATGAGCGGTGAATGTATTGACACACTGATGTACATATATATAAACATATATATATATATATATATATATATATATAGATATAGATATATATATATATATATATATATATATATATATATATATATATATATAAAACACACACACACACAAATATATATATATATATATATATATATATATATATATATATGTAAATATATATATAAGCAAGATACGGATATACATGTATGAATACATATGCAGATATATCTGTATATATTAATGTAAATATATATATAAACAGATCTGGGATATACATGTATGAAATATATATATATCTATGTATATATATATATATATATATATATATATATATATATATATATATATATATATATATATATATGTTACAGTAAATATACACATGTATATACCTAGGTTATGTTACAGCAGTTACGGGTAACATATGTTTACACCGGGCATATGTTGGTGGGAGGTCCAATCAACAAACGTCTACCTCCCACCCCCCCAGCTAGGCCGGTGGGACATACAGACACGCAATAAAGGTAAATACAACACTGCTTCCCAGACCACCGGCAGGAAACTACATGAGAGAGATCTACAAGGTCTACACTTTAACATGGACAGCGACGTCCCTTGTGGGACGCTAAAAATTTGTACATTCCAACCAATGGGGTAACACTATTATGACCAGGATGTAGCTGTACATGGAACAGTATGTTGTGCAAGCCTGATAACACATGGGTTGACATAACGTACATGTGTCCCGACACAGGGAGATTGGGCAGTGTGTAGGGGTGTGCTCATATCCCACCTGCATCCACCTGCGTCCACAGTAAGGATGAGTGCTGTAGAGTAGTGGCAGGTGGAGGAACTATGGGTATGCGATTATGGGGCTAGGCGTGCAGGTGTTGGCTGGCAGACACGTATTAGGACCGCCCCATGGGTGTAAGTAATATTTCGATGTGGGTATAGCAGATACCTCCCAAACCTTAAGAGCACATCTACTGGACAGTCCGTAAACCATTGGGGGAACACATAGGGACCATATCATTGAACTGTCCCCGATTACCAGGGACGTCCGTGATTACGAATCATAATCTAACACAGTCCCAACTAAACCCTCCTAGAACTACTGATATTAGGAGGAAAGGTGGCGGAATGCACGTAATGAATAATGACAACATGTAAGAGTCATAAACAGCATGTACCTCAGACAATGTGTATGAATACATATGTGCTCTGTGTCCGTCAATGTGTCAGGTTAATAGTACCAACCTACTAAAGGTGTCCCTGAGGTCGTAATGCAGTGTCCCTAATTCAGTGTTCATTCTTCCCCAATCGTATGAGAGGTCTGATAGTGAGAAAAAGTGCATGTTCCGCCTACTAACTTAGAAAGTTGATAGAATAATAGGGTTGGGGTTACCACCTGTCCACCTTTGCAAGGGACACTCCCCTTTGGGCAGTTATGTCTTGCAAAATAACATGACTCATCCGACGGATGTGGCTCCCACAACCCAACTATATGTCTGGATTGCAGAGTCTCGGTTCCCATGTATTAGCCAGACAGGAGCAGACTGTATGTGGAACACACAAATATGATTAATTCACTGGACAGGCCGCTGATTCTGTACAGTCAAATGCCATGCCATCACCTAATGGGCAGCCATTCCCGATACTGTAGTAGTCATGTAGTCCGATGTGATAGCCATCACAAGGTTGGAGCAGATTGTAAGAGGAACACACAAATATGAATGATTCACTGGACAGGTCGCTGATTCCATACAGTCGAATGCCATGCCATTGCCTAATGTCCAGCCATTCCCAATTCTGTATTCATGTATTCCGATGTAATAAGCATCACAAGGTGGGAGCACATTGTATGAGGTACACACAAATATGATTGTGTCACTGGATAGGCCGTTGACTCTGTACAGTCGAATGCGATGCCGTCACCTAATGGGCAGCCAATCCCGATACTGTAGTCATGTAGTCCAATGTAATAGGCATCACAAGGTAATATTGTGGTCCTCACTCACACCCAGGATTCTGAGTGACAGATACAAGCACCAATGTCGGTGCATTAGCAAGTGCGGGAGCGAGCGGATGTAAGCGTGTTTGGCTACCAGTATGTGAGTATTGCACTGGTTAAGCAATGTAGAGGCTAACCGAGCATATGAGGCTGTAACAAGAGGTCAGCAGTGCCTAACACCATGCAAACTCACGCACACCCGCTCCCAACTGCTTTAATGTGCCTTACTCCCTCCATATCCAATGGGCTTGTTCTTCCCTGCAACCAACTAAACATCCTTCACAAGGGTTGGAACCAGGACCCTGCGCACACAGCTAATGTGTATTACCAATACGCCATGGCAGATATACAGACAAAGGACAGTACCACAAACATATCATAGAGCACAGTCATTCAACAGTATAGGAATGTATCCCATCATGTAGATGTACATGTGAGTGGTTATGTCCAGCATATAAGTACATACATATATAGAGATGTATCTGGAACATACCATGTGGCAACAAAGTATTACAAACGAATGAAATGGGAAACACCAGCGATGCCTGTATTATGTAGTGGTGTTGCTCTATGTGATCAAAAGACTCTCTCAGACAGACGTGTCAGTCATACATGCAATTAGTTGTACATTGGCTGTATACATCACTCTGTGCATGTAATGTACATTAACACAACAGTACCTGTCCAATCATTATGTGTGAACAGTACTCTTGCAAGGTGCTGTGTGCAACATCATCATCATGATAAAGGTAAATGGAGTAACCATAGAGGGACGGATAGTGTTTTGTGTACAATGGGGTTGTCCTCCTCACGTGTACCTGGACCATGTAGGAGTGATGTGCATACCAGGATCATGCGCCTGAGGGACAGGGGTGAGGATAACAGTAGTATGGTATGATGCATATTACAAGGGTTTCATGTGTTCAGTGGGCACGTGTGTGTAATGCACAGCTATGTATAGGGCAGATGGTGTCCTAGGAGCCGAATGGCCTTATGTACCCATAGGTGAGGGTCAGATGTTGGGGAAGGAGTGTAGGTATGGCCATGGTGGATAGGTAGGAACACAGAAAAGACAGCATACAGGGTTGGTATATGACACATGTGGGGGGGGGGATACACCCTGGACGGGGATGGGTCTTCGGCATTCAAAAGCCCATGGGAACAGTGGGACAGAGGTCCCCAGCCATCGGCAACTGCCACTGCACCTACACAGCTGCAAAAGAGGCAGTGCTGGGGGCTGTCCAGGAGGGCAGCATCACCCTGTATATGTGACACTCCGCCCTTGAACTGGCATATCTGGCTTTGTAACCCCTTAGGGAGCCACCAACACAACATGTCCGGGACCGCACAACAGCAGATATGTACCTGTCTGGTCCCACTCCCAAGGGGGACATGCTCCATCCCCAGTGGTGGTACCACCAGAAGGTGGTGCAGAGCCAACAGAGGTTGATATCTATGGCAGGGCCCCAGATGTGCTAGTGCCCGTTGCCATGGTCAGCTGAAGTAAGACAGGAGGTTCTGCCGGGAACTCCCAACCCATTCAGCCTATGGTGTTGCGTTTTAAACCCACATATGGCTTAGTGATAGACAACAGCATACAGGATTACCTACGACAGTATGCATATATATCACCAGCAACCCAACCCAACAGATGGTATGCATTTGCAGAGGGAGCACAACACATGCATATATATCACATGCCAACTGTACAATGTGTAGTAGAGCTATGAACAGTTGCCCATCATTGGCTTGTCACTGGGAATCTCACACAGTGTCAGTCATACCACTGTCTCATGTGACACATGTCCAATCAGGGATGCGATGGCAGTAACACAACCCTATCATCATGTACTGTCTGCAATCCTCACACCATGCTTCTGCTGTGCACAGAAGTGTGTTCAGTGTGTAACACAGGAAACAAATGGTTGCACACACTGACCAGTTCACAGATGGTCCTACACATGGGGGTCCCTCATGAACAGAGTACTGTCATGTCTGTATTATAACATGCTGAATAGCCATTACCACACACATGTTAAAAAGGCAGTAGTCTCAATGCAGCATAGCTATACTTACATGCTGTAGTTGTGTGGCACATCACCCTCCTGTCTTTAGGCTATTTCCCACTATGGAAAATGATTGAGATATATCCAGATATCATCTGCGATGCCATGTCAGAACACCACATCCAGGTACCACTCACAGCGACTGTCATGGCCAGATAATAACATGTTTCCCTAGATAGTGTACTGTGTTTATCATGCGAATGGCTATGGGAACACCATCACAGCTGTACAACATGCAATCAGCTAGATGAGGGCTGCAATAGGTGCAGATGCCATCACCTGACCATTTCCATATCTTACAATACACATGCTGCTGCTGTGCAGGTGTACACCTTCACATCCAGCAGAGAGTGTGTGTGCGGGACAGGCAATGTACACCAGGGAAGGGCTTGGAGACTTAACCATAAGCATCATCTGCCACACACCGAATGGTGCAGGGGAAAACCCCTGACTACTCATTACTATTATATGTGCATAACGTTACTACATGTGCCACAAAGGCGACATGTTGCTCTGCTGTAAGAACATGTGTGTAGGTGAGTGAGTACCATCTGCAACAGATATAGTAGACATACATTAGGTGTGACACACGTCAGTCCTCTTGAACGGATGCCATTGTCACCTCAACCACACTCTCTAATGGACACGCATTGGCACCTTTTCCAGGGCCACAAATACACAATGTAACTACTTAGTTTGCCACACTGCAGTAATGCACAGGACCACATGCACCACAGGGGATATCTGGAGGTTCTATGGGCTAGGGCATGTGAAAGTGCTTGACAACTTTTGCTATGCCAACGAGGTTTATACTGGGAGTGACTGTGGTTGGAAGCATCACAACCCACACACAGATATGGTGCCAGTACTGGCATGCAGGTATGCATTGTTCCATGGGTGTGTAGTGTTTGGCTGTGCAAGATGGCTGTACAAGGCTGGGTGAGGGGTGATCCTTGCCATCGCGTCACCTGACAATGTTGTGCAGTGCAGGGGTGTAGTGTCTGCAATGTCCCACACAGATGGGTACTGCATTATCTGGCCCAACATCCTGGTTACCAATGTGCAGGGCTATAGCTTTGCAATGCATGCCATGTCTGTGTTTAATAGTCCTTCACATGGGCATTGCCTGGGATGTGCATGTCCCACAATACAGTACAGTGACATGTACAGGTGTACCTGGTTGGCAGACACATGTAGTATACACAGCCTGTTATACCCAGATATGCCAATACTGGCCTGGTGTGGCAAAACCTGCTTATGGTGTGCAGGTTGGCCCTGCACCTGCATGGATAGTGTGATACAGGTATTCCGTGGTGTCAGTGGCATGGGTCCATACAGGGCACATGTGTACAGCATTGTTTGGCCTTAGTGGATCACATTTGATGGCACCACATATGTTGCAGGCATTCAGTGTGGAACATAGTGAAGGCACATTCTCCGCATATATGTGCCTATTGTACCGCTGTACAGGGTGCCATGTCCTCTGCAGGCCACTGCATTCACACCATGCCTACAATCTGTCCTCAATGTGCATGTTACTAGCAACATAATGGGATATCCTAGGCAAGGTTGTATATGCATGGCACATGGGTGTGGGACGTATACCGGGTACTAGTAGGGCTGCATACTTAGTTCACCAGGCCTTTTGCCAGATGTATGGGTATGGCTTGCCAACACAGTGCCGTGGCTGACTGACAGCTGTACTCCTCGTGAGGTGGCCAATGTATCATAAGATGGATACCATATAGGAAAACTACAAAACCCACTCCCAAACATGTCCAATGGTAAGACAATCACAGCCACCTCTACACAGGCTCTGAAAGACAAACACACACTTGCCATGTCCTGTATACAACCCCCTACCGTATCACACTGCAGCAACATGCATTTAGTGCATGCACTATGTCAAATACTACAAAGCACTGTACTTGTCTCATGCAGGCAGACACACACACACACGCACACACACGCACACACACGCACACACACACACACACACACACAAGCATTACACAGTTACAGTTCATGCTACAGAAATTAGTGGGACACAGCACTCCCAGAGGTGTATTTGTAGATGGGTGACATAGTGGGTATAGGAAATGTATGGAGTGTGAGCAGTATAAAAGGCAAATGGGGACACACACACACACCACACACACACACACACACACGCACACACACGCACACACACGCACACACACACACACACACACACACACACACACACACACACACACACACGGCAAGTGTGGGACTAGAACTTCGACCTAACTACTTTATTATACTACAGCATTATGTAGTTACAGAATGCGCTACGGAGATTACTGGGACACTGCACTCCCAGAGGTGTATTTGTAGATGGGTGACATCATCGGCCTTGCTAACGGTGGGTATAAGAAATGTATGGAGTGTGAGAAGCCACACAGACTACACATTTTAAGGCTGTCATTATGACCTTCTGGGAATGCGGACATCAACAGGGATGCTGGCAGTTAAGATGTACATACCTGTGAACCTGTGTGTTTAAAGTAGGAATCCATCCTGACCTGTAGTATGCCCATCTGTGGAATGGACGGCTACTACCACTATAGAGGGTTACAATGGCCATGCCCATACACAGAGGCACATAACCGACACAAGGTGCCACTGGGCATGCTCATATACAGGGCTGTTCGGAATGCAGTATGTGTCCATCTATACAAGGATATACTGGACATGCTCATACAGGCCCATGGGTTTCGGCCTGGCCATAGTACCATAACCGCTCTTCATTCCTTCCTTTAGAAATTGTCAACCAAGCCCGTGACTCTGGAAAAATTGTCTCCACTGTTCTTCTTGACCTTTCTAAGGCCTTCGACACTATATCCCACACTCTCCTTCTCAACCACCTCTCTAACCTCAATCTCTCCCACAACTCTCTTTCTTGGTTCAGAAGTTATCTCTCTGATAGATCCCAAGCTGTGAAATGGAATACTGGTACCTCAAAATTCCTACCTACCCCTACCCGAGTCCCTCAGGGTTCTATTCTCGGGCCTTTGCTCTTTCACATCTTTATCAATGATCTCCACTCTTCTATTCCTCTTGCTCAAATAGTACAATACATAGATGACTCCACTGTTATCTGCTCTATAACCTTCGAGCTCCAAGCCAAAACCCAATTGGCCTTCACAACCATAGAAAATTGGATGCTTCAAAATCATCTTTCCCTCAATGCCAATAAATCCCACATCATTCTCTTCTCCCCTCAAAGCTCTGACTCCTGATAAGTCATCCTTCATAATTTCCAGCCTCTCCCAGTCCTCAATAGAAGTTGTTAGTAGTGCTAAATTACTCGGGTAACCATTGATGAACACTTGAAATTTAATAATCATATTCAACTAAACATAAAGAAAACTCGTCAGCAGCTCGGTATGCTTTATAGAAATGCAAACTTTGTTACTCCATCTTCGAGACAAACTCTAGTCAGTACGTTCCTTCTCCCTTCTCTACTGTATGGTGCTCCTCTTCTATCCAATCTCTCACTTCTATCTCCACAAAACTTGAAAGTTGCTACTACAAAATTGCCAGCTACTAACTCCACTCATTCTACACACCACTGCATCTGCCTCCGTAGTCTTCTATGTCTAGAACCTGCTAATCAACCCAATTTCCTCCAACTTACTACTGCACACAAACTAATCTTTAAACCCACTGCTTGCCCAGCATTATCTAATACCTTCACCATATACAATCCTCCAAGGCCCCTAGATCCTAGCCACCAAAATCTTATTTCAGTTTACAAACCCAAAACGACCCCTGGCCAACTCCTACTTTCCTATACTACAGCAAAACATGGAACTCACTTCCTTCCCTTCTAAGAGCCACTACAAACTATGAACACTTTAAATTTCTTCTTCATTCTCACCTTTTCCAAAATTGGAAATGTACACAGCCTGTTATACCCAGATATGCCAATACTGGCCTGGTGTGGTGAAACCTGCTTATAGTGAGCAGGTCGGCCCTGCACCTGCATGGATAGTGTGATACAGGTATTCCGTGGTGTCAGTGGCATGGGTCCATACAGGGCACATGTGTACAGCATTGTTTGGCCTTAGTGGATCACATTTGATGGCACCACATATGTTGCAGGCATTCAGTGTAGAACATAGTGAAGGCACATTCTCCGCATATATGTGCCTATTGTACCACTGTACAGGGTGCCATGTCCTCTGCAGGCCACTGCATTCACACCATGCCTACTATCTGTCCTCAATGTGCATGTTACTAGCAACATAATGGGATATCCTAGGCAAGGTTGTATATGCATGGCACATGGGTGTGGGACGTATACCGGGTACTAGTAGGGCTGCATACTTAGTTCACCAGGCCTTTTGCCAGATGTATGGGTATGGCTTGCCAACACAGTGCCATGGCTGACTGACAGCTGTACTCCTCGTGAGGTGGCCAATGTATCATAAGATGGATACCATATAGGAAAACTGCAAAACCCACTCCCAAACATGTCCAATGGTAAGACAATCACAGCCACCTCTACACAGTCTCTGAAAGACAAACACACACTTGCCATGTCCTGTATACAACCCCCTACCATATCACACTGCAGCAACATGCATTTAGTGCATGCGCTATGTCAAATACTACAAAGCACTGTACTTGTCTCATGCAGGCAGACACACGCACACACACACACACACACACACACACACACACACACACACACACACACACACACGGCGAGTGTGGGACTAGAACACCGACCTAACTACTTTATTATACTACAGCATTACACAGTTACAGTTCATGCTACAGAGATTAGTGGGACACAGCACTCCCAGAGGTGTATTTGTAGATGGGTGACATCATCGGCCTTGCTAACAGTGGGTATAGGAAATGTATGGAGTGTGAGCAGTATAAAAGCATTACTCAGTTCCCAGGCAAATGGGGACACACACACACACACACACAAACGTGCACACACACACACACACACACACACACACACACACACACACACACACACACACACACACACACACACACACACACACACAGATGGCAAGTGTGGGACTAGAACTTCGACCTAACTACTTTATTATACTACAGCATTATGTAGTTACAGAATGCGCTACCGGGATTACTGGGACACTGCACTCCCAGAGGTGTATTTGTAGATGGGTGACATCATCGGCCTTGCTAACGGTGGGTATAAGAAATGTATGGAGTGTGAGAAGCCACACAGACTACACATTTCAAGGCTGTCATTATGACCTTCTGGGAATGCGGACATCAACAGGGATGCTGGCAGTTAAGATGTACATACCTGTGAACCTGTGTGTTTAAAGTAGGAATCCATCCTGACCTGTAGTATGCCCATCTGTGGAATGGGCTACTACCACTATAGAGGGTTACAATGGCCATGCCCATACACAGAGGCACATAACCGACACAAGGTGCCACTGGGCATGCTCATATACAGGGCTGTTCGAATGCAGTATGTGTCCATCTATACAAGGATATACTGGACATGCTCATACAGGCCCATGGGTTTCGGCCTGGCCATAGTACCATAACCGCTCTTCATTCCTTCCTTTAGAAATTGTCAACCAAGCCCGTGACTCTGGAAAAATTGTCTCCACTGTTCTTCTTGACCTTTCTAAGGCCTTTCACACTATATCCCACACTCTCCTTCTCAACCACCTCTAACCTCAATCTCTCCCACAACTCTCTTTCTTGGTTCAGAAGTTATCTCTGATAGATCCCAAGCTGTGAAATGGAATACTGGTACCTCAAAATTCCTACCTACCCCTACCGGAGTCCCTCAGGGTTCTATTCTCGGGCCTTTGCTCTTTAACATCTTTATCAATGATCTCCACTCTTCTATTCCTCTTGCTCAAATAGTACAATACGCAGATGACTCCACTGTTATCTGCTCTGCGTAACCTTCCCGAGCTCCAAGCCAAAACCCAATTGGCCTTCACAACCATAGAAAATTGGATGCTTCAAAATCATCTTTCCTCAATGCCAATAAATCCCACATCATTCTCTTCTCCCCTCAAAAGCTCTGACTCTTGATAAGTCATCCTTCATAATTTCCAGCCTCTCCCAGTCCTCAATAGAAGTTGTTAGTAGTGCTAAATTACTGTGAGTTACCATTGATGAACACTTGAAATTTAATAATCATATTCAACTAAACATAAAGAAAACTCATCAGAAGCTCGGTATGCTTTATAGAAATGCAAACTTTCTTACTCCATCTTCAAGACAAACTCTCGCCACTACCTTCCTTCTCCCTTCTCTACTGTATGGTGCTCCTCTTCTATCCAATCTCTCCACTTCTATCTCCACAAAACTTGAAAGTTGCTACTACAAAATTGCCAAATTCGCTACTAACTCCACTCATTCTACACACCACTGCATCTGCCTCCGTAGTCTTCAATGGCTAGAACTCCTAATCAACTCAATTTCCTCCAACTTACTACTGCACACAAACTAATCTTTAAACCCACTGCTTGCCCAGCATTATCTAATACCTTCACCATATACAATCCTCCAAGGCCCTAAGATCTAGCCAGCAAAATCTTATTTCAGTTTACAAACCCAAAGGACCCCCTGGCCAACGCCTACTTTCCTATACTGCAGCAAGGAAATGGAACTCACTTCCTTCCCTTCTAAGAGCCACTACAAACTATGAACACTTTAAATTTCTTCTTCATTCTCACATTTTCCAAAATTGGAAATGTAATTGTACTTCCTACATAGATCTCAATTTATCCTAGTTCCATCCCACCCCCTGGTTCCCTTTTTCTGACTCTCTCCCTAGCTCCCCTCTCTTCTTCATTATCTCCTCCTTCCTCCCTGAATAAACCCTTTATTTTCCTTTAAGTGCTATGCTTACTCTCACCTTAAATCTTTTGACTTTTTTCTCAAGGTGGTCTCCTGGACTCAACCACAATTTGAACATTAGTTATCTGTTCTTTTTCTATCCTCTTCTGACACCTCTCCTTTAATTTCTTTGCTTCTTATTCGTTTCTCCCATGCACCCCTGCTCTTGCATTCAAACTCTATCTATAATTTCCTTTCCTTCCCTACTTTACTAACATTCACAGTTGCACTAATATATCTTTTTCTTATGTATAGTGCCCAATGCACCTCGTTCTCGTTTGGAAATTGTTAAAGTGTTATGCTATTAGAACAGAGTGTGTTTTTGTGTGTATTAGTTTAGATCTGTTCTGCTGTGTTTTTGTGTGTAATGTATTATCATGGAGCTTTTCTCCCCGGGCCTCCACTGAAAACGGGCTTTCGGGCCCAGTGGACTTCCCCGGTTATCAAACTGGAAATAAATAAATAAATAAATAAATACACTTAGTAGCACAGGGGGCATGCTCACATACTTAGTAGCACAGGCCTGGTCAGAATGCACTACTATGTGTCCACCTACACAAGGATATACAGGGCATGCTCATACTCCTAGTAGCACAGGGCTGACTGGGATGCACTCTGATGCTAAACACGGAAGGCCACAGTGGCCATGCTATTACAGGTAGACGTAAAGAATGCATTGTAATGGGCTCTGGTGTTAGTAGTTGTCATTGTTAGCAGGAATGCTGCTCTACATATATTTGACACCGGTCTTTTACACAACATCTGCTGTCATTCTGGGATGACATGGCTGACAGTAGGCAGGCCTTTGTCACATATCACAAGCAGCCATGATTCAAGGGAGTGGGGATATTACCCAAGTCGCATCTGCCCACACAGTGCCATTCCAAGGCAAATGTCCTAAACACAGGTTAACTCCCATACACCTACAGGACAACTGCATTGTTTTCTTATGCTAACCAGTGCTAGATGTGCAGCATGCATATTCACAGCTGGTCACTGTAGATCCAACAATGGGGAGTACAGACATCTGTGCAGTGAGGAACACCTGGCTGATGGCTCTGTAGTGCACAATAGCACTACCACCATATACCTCAGAACCTAGCACTACCACCATATACCTCAGAACCAGACATGTGGGCCATTACACAGGTACGGACCGCTCCAGGTGGTGTACCCACATACACAAAGGCCACTCACATGTACTGACCACTCCCCCCATGAAAGGCATCACAGATGAGTCATGTGCAGGACACAGTGTCACATGTTGCATTCTAGGATGTAAATCTCAGACACCACCATACCCTCGGACCACCAACACACATTCATACATGTTGTATGACATAGAAGAGTACACCATCATGTGACTCTTGACCTGTGTACTGTACTAAGCTCTACATCAACTCTAGAGAGTACACATGTACTGACACAGTTGCATCATGTGTTATGCAATGCAATGATACCACTGTCTGTGGCCAGGTCAGCTGTACACATACCAGGGGCCCTTGGTACTTTCCACCATTAGCAGATGACTGTTGCTGTACACCAGTACACACCCTCATGTATGGATATGACGTACATGTACCTGCCCTGGGTATGTACATGCCACACACACACACAACATACAATTAATAGCATAGCTGTTGTTGTCCTTTGTGCAAACAGGTGGCTACAGCCATTACACACATGCACATGGCATGTAGGTCCATGGCTGCTGAATGCTAGTGGTACATAAGGTGTGATATCAGTGTTGACAGTGGTAACATTCCCTCTGTACTGGTCACCCATTACACCCATCATATCATACAACAGTCCATGGGTCATGTATGTTATTACACATGTCCACCAAATGTCAGGATTGTAGGACCTACACACCTGTACACGTAGTGTTGTGCATTCAGATAACATGCGTGTGCAGTTGCTGATGTATGCAGGTAACATGTATCCTAGTACATCATGCAGTTGCAATGCAGCCTCAACATTGCCAACTGTATATGGTGATATGCTGAATGTACAGAAAGATGTACCTCAGGTATGGACAGATGTGTGGAAATAACTAAGTGGTGGGGCATCTTTGCAGATGGATGTTTGCTGTGGACAGCTCACAGGTGTGTCACAAGCAGTCCTACAATACCCTGCGTGACTGGTAAGCAATGGTTTTGTTAATTGAAGGGCATAACACACAACTTAGACAGCGGTCAGGGTGACAGCGAAGGTAAGTCACTTGACACCTGTTAATAGTTAAGACGTCCTGTGTGCATGTATCAGCACTATTGCCACAGGAAGCATCAGTACAGTTTGTAACACATGCAATACTGCTGTACATCTGACATACATAACATGAGCTAGGCAGGTCTGAGATTCACAGTACTGCCATGTGTGGTTGTGTGTGTGTCCATATATGTCACATATTGTGGAGAATACATCTCAATTGTTACTCAATCTCCTGTACACTAGTGTACACATCTGTACAGACTACAATGTAAAAAGCAGGAAATAGGCAGGGATGTGTATCTCACACATGTGAGGCATCTGTATGTGCATGACATAGGTGTATTAAATACTGAATGCCACAGTGTGTCTATGTAGGGCTGACTGGTCCCTGAGGTGAGGATGTATGTTACCATACTGAGCTGATAAGACCCCTCCCACCATCCAGGTGATGCATTCTACTATCCATGTTGATGTCCCCGATCATAGGCCGTACTGACTACCTGTACATTTGTATTCTCTGTGGTGCGTCATGTAGGTGCACAGTACTGTAATGATGATTTGCACATAGGCAGGGGTCCTCACCTCACCAGTAGCAGCTGTGTGCGAGTGTGTGTTACTGTGTTGGTGAATCTGTGAGTGTGTGGGTGTGTTACTGTGTCACTGAGTACATGTGTGTCAATACCCGAGTGTGTGGGTGCAGTTGTGTGTTGGCATCCTGATATGGGAACGTGTATTACTGATTCCCAATGAGGCATCACACTTCCCACTGGCCTCTACCCTTGTAATCAGCTAGACCACTCTCTTACCTCACCACTCCATGTAACGGTGCCTGTGATGTCACCCTTTATGGATGTCATGTCTGTGGCCACAGTAGCTTAATACACAGCTATCATGCTCTTGGATTGGTAGACGTTTTTGTAACGTGTGACATTCTTACTGGTATGTGGCAGCTACACAGTTCATGCTGGTATATTCATACATACCTGTGAGTAGTCCACATTGACATATGGGACACTAACTGCAAACACTGACATCCACCAGCACATGCAATTAGACTTGAAGGAGGACAGCAGAACATCATAACCAACATGCAGTTACTGTTGTTACACAAGACAACATGTGTGTGCAGTTGCTGATGTATGCAGGTGATGTGTATCCTAGTACATCATGCAGTTGCAATGCAGCCTCAACATTGCAAACTGTATATGGTGATATGCTGAATGTACAGAAAGATGCATCTCAGGTATGGACACCTGTACTACATAGTATATCTGTTGCTTGTCAACAGTCCTCAACAATTGTAAACTGCACTTATCTTCCTAGTCTGTTCACCCTGTGCATCAGACCATATGAGCATGTCCCTGCACCAATGGTGTGGATGTCAGGGATGCGGCACAGGCATCAACATATGCACAGGGTGTTAATGTCTGCCAGAGGCCTAGGCTGCACCATTGGATGACATCATGTGTGTGGGTTTGGGCCTTTGATCTAAATGGGCATGTGTGGATGCTATGCATGTGTGTGTTGCGGTGCCCAACATATGTTTACAGTGTGTGTGTGTATGTATGCACATAGTTCTGCCATGTGTCTGGCCTACACAGGGGTATTATTGACAGCTGCAAACTGTACAGGCGAGGTTTTACAGTTCATGGTGTCCGGCCATGAACATGTGACCTCTGCCTGCCATGGGTTGCACGGGCACTACCAGGCAGAGGTGCAGATTGGGTACTGTCTGATGTCACTTGTCCACTGGAACCATGTCCCTGTTGGGACCATCCCAGGCCACATGCACATGGCCTGCTGTGTTGGGTTGTGGACAGCACAGCACCAGATGCACTGCTGCTGCTACCGCCACTATGGGAGCAGACATGTGAGGTAGCTCATACACATAGACCTGACACAGGTGATGTAGCAGGCCTATGTCCACATGCCCATTGACTCACTCCTACCAGATGTTCCAACACAGACAGCTCACGCTTGTGGAATGTCATGCCACGGTCAAGGACTCCAACCATGTCACCCAACCATCTATCCAAAGCTTTAGCAATCTGCTGTTGAGCATTTACCATTGCCTGGATATTGTTGTTTAAATAACGGACAGCAGCCCTCTGTAACCTCTGATCTTCTCTGTTGCACCATTCAGCATGTGCCTGTGCCTTCATTACAGCCTGAAACATGTGTCTGGTGACACCAGCTGCTGCACTCTGTCTTGCAGGAGCATGTTGGTCAGAGGTCCTCCTATGAGCAGCACTGGCCACGTTCCTGTGTGGGGCACCACCAGTCATTTGGCTGACACCATGGTGTGCAGGCACACCTTCCATAGCCCCCACACTTTCCTGTTCCAAGCTACCATGCACCAACTGTCCTTCCTCTATGGCCACTGGTGATGGGGTATGTGCAGGTATGGGATCTGTGTGTGGGGATGAGGGGGATATAGATGGAATGGCAACCAATGGCACAGTTTCAGCCCCTGACAACTCTGCCTGTGACTCAATCATGCGTCATCATCACTGCTAGAGTTTGTGGGGACACTAACATCAGATGTACCGCAGGAGGGCAATGCACCTATATCACCTGTGAGGGCAGACAAGAACTGTACATTACAATCTATACAATAGACACACACAGACACACACACGCATGTGATATGACAGAAGGCATGCAAAATGCATGTGATACGGCAGACGACATGCAGGGCAGACAATAACAGTGGTAGTTAGCATACATCCCTGGATTGCACACAACAGCATGCATGTGTCATAGCAGATGGCATGCAAATTACACAATCATAGTAGTAGTTAGCATACATCCCTGTGTTACACCATGTAGACCAGCACAAGTTAACAGTACACCTGCCTGATGTGTGGCATATGACCTTGACAATCACATGTAGTATGACATGTGATCTGCTGATGTGTGCAATGACATGCATACGTAACCGTGTCCTGTCAAATATACAGTGGGGCAATGGTGTCGCAATGCAGTGTTGCCTGTCCACCCTACAGATATACTGCACATTTAGCTGATGTGCATGGCCATTGCAGGGAATCATGAGGCATCTCTAGTGCTATACAGTGTGAGTTTCAGACAAGGTTCATAGCCATGACTGTGTTCAGATACAATACATATATACTGTGGAATGTGACCCACATTACTGAGTTGTATACACACTAAACCATGATGTAGAAGTTGTGACACAGGTCACTGATGGGTATACGGATGACACCCCTGCACATCTGCAACCATATTGCTGCTACCTGGCAACTATGGCCAGACATGGCGAACACATTGGTACACCATGTCCCACATGACATCTGTGTACCACACACACACACACACACACGAGGAACAAGTATGACATTGATGTTCAACACCAGCAAGGGGAATGTACTGTATCTGTGGGCTGATGTGGATACTGTACAGGTGACTGCTGTCATGTTGCGACACCCTCAAGATGTTCAACACATCTTATGTGGTGGATTGATGTTATGCCTACACAAGATGTGCACAGGCCTGTAGGATGTCTAGTGTTCCACATCTACAATATGACCATTATACAAAGGCCATAGTTGGACCATGTGTAGCCATTGTATGACAGGGTGTACACACAAGCACATCACATCTACTGTGTGTGTTGCTCCATGTCTCTGGCCATCCTCCATGGCCATGTGTGTACATGTGTTGTCCAAATTATTGTGACGGCCATCTATTTCACATGTCGGTGTTGTCCCATATGACATATATGCTTCACTGATGACAGGGTTATGCAGATAAAGGGTGGTATATGGGATATGTTTTCAGGTTAGGTAGGCAGTGTTGCAGCCAGGCCACTAAATGTCATGGACATGTCAAGATAGCACATTACATTGTGTGACATTCATAGCAGGGCTATGATTCACACCAGTGAATCCTGTGTGCTGGCCATACTCCAGCCAACTGTCTAGTACTGTTTGTATTCACCACATATGTAGTTCTGATCTGTAGTACATCCCTAAAGTGAACAGCACCTCCACCATTGTATGCACAGCTGTCCACACATCTCGCAATTACAGTTTGTGAGGATTCATGTCGGTGAAATGATTCACATAGTTTGCAATTGTTGCACATGGGTAGTCATTGTGATGCATTGCAGGTCCGACCCGTATATTGTGACCAGACCATACATTATGTGTACATGTTGTAAATGCCCACATGGCAGATAGATTTGTGCATTATGATTCCTGATAAATAATAACACTCTCACCTGCAACAGGCTGCTGTCACAGCGGAATGCCAGAGGTACCTAAATAGGAGTAACACAGCAGTATGAGCTTAATCCTTGCCTGTATAATGGCTACAGGGTGCAATGTGCATAACAGATACACCAGTACATTAGACTATACTGTGGTAGCATACTATAGTATGCGGTATGTGTGTATACATGCCTTGCATATGATATTACATTACATATTGTACAGTGACACATGCAACTATATAGAATATAGTTGTTATAGGTGTAGTACTGTCTTACCAGGCAACTGTAGGCTCAGTGGTTGAGAGACACCCGCCCCCACAATATCAGCTAAGGCTTGTGGATGTGGTTCTGCAGGTGTCCCCAGGTTGGCCAGCAGCTCATTGGTATGTGTGACTGGGGGCTGGGTTGGTGGTCCACCACCTGTTGCACCTTGTTCCCTGGCGATTGCATTCACATGCTGTTTTGCCCATCTAATGAGGTCTGTACAGTGACTGCGCACCTGCTGGTATGTGCGGTTGTGGCCACCAACATCATTAACCCTCCTGCAAAGTTCCACCACAGGGCATCCCACTGCTGTGCATCCTGTGGCACATGACTGAACAGGATATTGTGATTGTTAAGTAGGTATGGGATGAGGGCCTCATCCTCCAAGTGGGTAAAAGGGGGTAGCCTTGCACGCGGCATACCTGGAAGACATAATGATGGAGACAGGTCACAGTAACTCACAGAGACATGCAGAGCTACAGCTGAACATACATGTGTATCACATTTATTAAGTTTAAATAGTTGTATTTGCAAACCTACATGACACTGACGTGTTTGTGTCACACACATGTGACACTCAGTGTTGAGTGGATATTATCACCCTATATGTGTGTGTGTCACCTGATTACATTGCTCATACTCCATGTGGATGCTGTCTTGATGTGGGCATGTCTGTTTGCCTGTACTGGTGTTCCTACCTATCAGCACATAGCTGTCCACATTAATGCAGTCAACCTTGATGCTGTGTATATGTCACATATAAGGACTTATGCTGCCTTAATAGACATAACCTGTGACCCTGCAGACTTGCTCACATAAGGTTTTACATGTATGTGTTCTGCCATATACATCTACATGGCACTGCACAGCAATTCAACATCCTGCCATGTATCACATGTGTTGCACATGTGATACACATGGGACACTGGCTAGCCAGATGGTATTTGCAGGGATGGATATCAACTATAATATGTACAGTCAAAGTCAACTAGTGGGCTATATGCCATGGGCCATGTATGAATCTAGGATGAAAGGTTACCTGGCAGTAGTCGACAGGTGGGTCTGTGGGGCCAGGTGGAGCAGTGCCACATTACTGATCCACAAGGTTAATGATGCATTTACCATGTGTTACCATGCGGTCATCACACCATGTCTGAGAGGGGAGCGATGTGCAGCTTTGAAGGACAGGAATGCATAGTATGGCAGGACTATGTAAAGTGTATGGGACAAGGATCTGTCCAGCATGTGGAAGGTGGATGTCCATGAAGTATGTGTTCAAGATCAGGATGAGTACGTGTGGCATGTCCAACATTACTGGGTTGGACATGGATTTATTCAGGGTATGCACCATGCTATATAGTGGAGATGGGGAATAGGAAGGCTGGTGTAGGCAATCTGCACATGGCCAATACCCCTTAAAGGAAATATCTGATCTGATATGGGTCACTTGAATGTTGTGTATGGCTGGACAATGATCTCTAAATTCATGGATGGCACCCTATCATTATTTGGGTTGCCACATATGACTACCTGACAGGTGTGGTGATGTAGCTATCACAGGAAAGACAACTGTCTAGCTGCATCCCTTACACACAAGTGTACATTATGTTGACCACTGCCTAGGTGGTAGTTCATGGGTACAGGGTTATTAACATAGGGGTGACAATGCAATATGTAGCTGTCAGATTGTGGCCATATGTCACACACACACCTCACACTTCTGTATGTTGTCCACAACACTCCTGAGTCAGCTATTGCTCCTAGGTCATAGTTATTCGCATACTTCAATAGGAAGATGCCTTCTGTTTGTCTGTGAGGTAGGGACTATAATGAGGGGGGAATAAAATTCATTAACCCTGACATACTGTAGCTGCCACTGGTATGATGAGCATGTATTATTCAGACACCTTCTGTAGTGTTGGTTCTGCCAGCAGTCCTGTTGCAAAAAACTCCTGTGACATAGGAATGTACAGCTAGTATACTGAGTGTAGGTGGTACACAGTATGGGTGATGATGTCCTATAACTTGGCAAGGTTATGATATGCAGTGTGACATCAACCATACTGTCATCTACATCTGCACTGCTGACATCAATTAATTGATCAAGGTTCATGGCCTTTCAGACCAGACTCAGCAGGGTAGTAGTGCAGTACTTCCCATTATCAGTGGTGTCTCCCCTTTTGTGGGTTGTGTGTACACAACCTGACATGGAGCTATGTTTTACATGATGTTGATGTAGAGAGCATTTTGTTTTGCCATATGTGTATGATACAACCTGTGATGTGGACAGGTCCCATGCAGCCTGAGTGCAGCTTGTACCTGCATAGTTGTGGGTACAGGGGCCCTGTGGTGTACAAAGATATATGCTTATGTACCTGTTGGGGGAGGGGGCCATGTGTTTATGTTATCCAAGACCCTATCCAGATTGCTTATTCATGCTCAGCACTTGTTCAGAACTTGTAAGCACTATGTAAGCTAACAATTACTATAGCACTTGATCTTCCTCATTACCTAGAGGTAAACAGGTTTTGTACACACTTTTCTCACTTGCTTAGAGTAAATTAGCTCTTGTACTCACTTTCCTCACTTATCTAGGTGAAAGTAGTTCTATATTCAGGCAAGTCCAAGAGTCAACTGCCAGTGTTCTCACCTGTCTATCTGATGAATCTGGACATCTTGAAGCAATGTACACATTGCCTCATGTACACAGACAAGTCTCTCCACCTACCACCCAACACTACAACCTGTGAGAGATGCACTCATCTAGCCAAACTGGAGGTAAAGGTCTCTCCAACCAAGCCTGACCCTGACAGTCATGTGGAGAAGGTAAACATTCGCACCACACCACACTCATCACATAGTCTCACTGAATCTACCCCACCATTAACTGGGAAAACTACTCGTGTACCAACACATTAGCTCAACGTTTTCTGGAATTCATAAACACCAATGCCCTGAATCAACATATCCACACACCCACCAGGGGCAACAATATCCTAGACCTAGGCATTACCAACATGAGTGACTGGTGCTCCACACATGAAGTCAACTCCTCGTTGGTCCGATCCGACCATGAGCTGAACACCATTGATATTCACATCCTGTCCCCACCCCCATTAAGGGAACCACAGTATAATATGTCGACAGAGCCAACTACATGCTTCTTAAGACAAACCTGGTTAACGTCATGACACCCATGCAGATGGACAATACTGTTACAACTGCTGAATCCTACACAAATGCACTCTATAAGCACTTACACGAGTGCATGGCTTGTGCTATCCCAAACAGAACCAGGACGCTATACTCCTAATTAAGGAAACCAGTCTGGTGGTCCCCTGCCATAAACAAACTGTACTACAGGAGGAAAACACTGTTGCAAATGAGAGTACAATCCCATGTGTGGAGGAGCTCCCTGGCCAGCCTCAGTAAGAAGGTGAGATCCCTTATAAGATGCTCCAAAGCTAGCTACGAAAACTAAAATGCCACTAATTCCAACAACAGCCACAAAGCATTCTATAGCTATGTCACATATCTCGATGTCAACAACCAGATCTGCTCTGAGTTACAGCACAAAGGCACGAACATTACAGAAACAACTGATATTAGCAACATTCTGGCAGATAGGTTCAGTGCTACCCTTCCCCCCTCCATCTCAAAGCTGCACACTCTAAAGCCAATATCACAGCATCCACGGGACCGGACAACATCCCAGGCTGCATTTTATATGAACTTCAGAATGTACTGTCTCCCCACCTATGCACCGCACCATGTTCAATAATAGCCTCACATCGGGCATAGTGCTCTCAGAATGGTGCACAGCAACAGTTATCCCACTCCACAAAGGTCACACCATAATGGACCACGGGACTTATTTCCCTATAGTCCTGACTAGCCTGGTCTGCAAGGCTATGGTGCACATCATGGATCTCAGTCACAGAGACATTGGGTACCTCCAAACCTTTGACCCTTCCCAGTTTGGCATTGTTAAGAGGAGACCATGCCTCCTAAACCTGGTGGACTTTTTAGGGACAGTTACCAAGGCATTAGATGAGGGTAAGGAGGTCCACACAGCCTACCTAGATCTCTCATAGGCTTTCAACACCATTCCTCCTTCTGGTATTATCAACATACCCATCCGCCTAAACATTAACCCCTATGTCATGTGATGGTTTGCAAAGTGGCTCACGGATAGAACCCACAGAGTGGAAGTTGCATACCCTAGGTCCAACTGTATACCAGTTACAAGTGGCATCCCCCAGGGCTCAGTCCTAGGACCCCTCATGTTCGGTATATACTTCTCTGATGTACAGACAAGCACAGGAAGGCTTTGGCTGAAAAGGTTTGCAGACAACTGCAAACTAGGGAACATAATTGTTTCCCCAGCTCTTACAGACACCCTCTGGAAGGGTCGCACTGAGACGGATACCTGGTGTTAATATCATGGCGTCAAGCTTAATGCCTAAAAGTGCATAGTCATCCCCTTTGGATATAACTAATTACCTGTGGACTACCACATAGTTACTAGTTCCCTATATACAGAAAAGGTAATAAGGGATCTGGGAACCCCAGTAGATAGCAATCTCTCCTTCGATACCCATAATGACAAGGTGGTTAGAATATCCTTCTACATGGCCCCCCTAATCTCTAATGGGGTCACATCCAGATCAAAGGAGGCCATTGTGACTCTACTCATGACATATTAGACCCATTAAAGGATACAATACCCCATTTGGGATATACCTTACAAGACAACTGCAACAGCTTGGAAGACCACACCAGTACCACACCAAGAGGATTACTGAACTGAAACAGATGACCTATGCAGCCCAACCTAAGAAACTCCAGCTGTACTCCGTTGCATACTGCATACTCGCAGGTGATCTCTGCTTGACATACAAGACCCATGTCCAACCCTGTATTGTTGGATATGCTCCACCTAAACAGAGGCCCCTGAGAGCCACATGCTCCAGGGATATACACCTAACCACAACAATGAGAAGGACGTGCTGGATGAATAGATTCCTGACCCAGACATTCCCCATGCTTTGGAACATGTTTCCAATGTAGATCAGGCAGGGTCCCTCACTAGCACTCTTCAAGGGAAACCTTGATGTGTGGATGGGAGACAGACATGTAACCCGGGATCACTCCAGTTGCTCTGCTGGATAGAAGCACAGGGAACTAATGGCTCTGCCGTTCAGAGGCACAGGGAACCAAACTATGGGGGTAGCGAAAGCCAACACATTCTAGCTAGGCTTACAAATACCCTTGGTAAGACAGCCTAGTACTTACCTTTGCACATATTACATGTCTTATGTGCATGGATAGTTAACTAGCTCTTCCATTTTACTTTGCTATCATGCTGATAAACTGTCAGGTGACTAAAAAGACATATGTATCCTGTTATTGTGTATTGTAAATGCCAATAGACATAACTAATGTTTGCCTAATATTACAGTGATGCTATGTAGCTTGTAATAAATATCTGCCTACAATACTATACATTACACAGTTATTGGCACAATATCCCACAATGCAAATCATAATTGCACAGTGGCCCAACCTTCCACATGTTATTCTCAGTAATGCACCCATACATATGGCTACAGTTACAATATGTCAACATATACTATCCCCTGTTATAGCACATACTTGTTGGACCAGCCCTGCCACTGACATCGGCTGGTGAGGAGTATTCCTGTTCAAAGCCCTTATATAGCATCCCTTGTGGTGTATGCAGTGTTTGCCTTGTGACCTACAGCAGTACACACAAATACTACAAGCATTACTATGCTCAACAATACATCACTACAAGATAACTGTTTCCACTGTATGGATTGCGTGCACTTTAAATACTACAGAAAAGTACTGCATACACAGACATAATGACTGTTCTACATACCTTATTAGTAATCCAAGGTATCGTTAACTGTTGATTTAATCCTTTTCAGTTCGTGTTTCAATGTTCTTTGTAACGTTCTGCTGGTATATACGGATGGTTTGAATGTGTGATAACACATCCTTTTCTAGTTACGTATCCTGTCCACCAATTGCTGTTCCAAAGTAGTTAATTAGATGCACATCAGCTGTGCAGCTACTCCATTAGCCAATACTATGGCAACAGTGGTGTATAACTGAGTACTCCTTTTGGGCATTGTCCGTTTGCCTTACTTTCGAGGAAGACGGCCTGGATGTGTTGTTTGTGATATATTTATACAGCTATATGGAGACAGACAGAGATATATTAGCTTCATGACTCCCGTGGATTGTGTGTAATGGCTAGACGATTTTGTTCTACATGTGAGTACAGCTGTTATATTTCAGAACATTGCTACTTATGCAGGGTTTGTTTGTACCTGATTCTTCTGCAGATGTTTAAGTCTGGCAAGGATGTTTGGCCAGCTCAAGGCTGTATGGCTATGCATGAACTGTTATGTGGTTTACAGTGTGCTCACCAGACATCCTTGGTTTGGTGTACATGTGTATCATACTGTGCTGTTACTCAGTAATTGCTAACACATCCCAGTGTACACACAACCCTCTGAAACGGGATTAGTGCAAACAAACCCTGTAACATCAGCAGCTGTTCCATTGTATAACAGCAGCTATTTCACATAGAGCCATGTTAATGTGTCTCTGACAAGGTATGTTAAGGCTTCTGCAGATGTCATACAGTGAGTGAATGATTTGTGATGTTATTACAGTTTCTATTGTAATATGTTTGGGTGTGGGGGTGATGTTGGTGAGTGTGCATAGCAGATGCAAGTGTGTAGGAACTGCTTTTATACATTATTGATATGTGCATGAGGGTTCCTTCCCTATTTGAACACCTGTCCTTTTGTGAACTAATACAATAGTAATTGCAGGCTGATTCATTAAGGCATTATTATGTGGTTCCTGTATAGCATGCAGGTGATTTTAGTCCTTGAATCCCTTTGACAATACATCTGAATGTAATAAAGTGTTGCTACATGAAAGCTGTGTATTTCTGTCATAGGTATTTGCAGTCATTGTAGTTGTGTTGGTAACTGACCCTCTTTGGCTAGGGTTGCCACCTTTTCATATGGCCATAGTGAGACATTTTCGGGACACACATCAGAATTTACAGGCCGACACAAACCCACGGTCAGTACAAGGGATAGAACTTTCCTTTCTTGCCTAAATATAAGCTTATTCTTGTAGCAGTTTAGTTGATTATCCTGTTTCTTGTAACATGTAGGTATTTTAGATACAGAAATAACTATTGTATACAACTATTACAGTACATATGGGACATAATTATGTCCTACAATCCCAGGACATTTCCCACGTTTAATATATTTGGTCAGGACACAACCACCCAAAGAGGGAGTGTCCCTCACAAAGTGGGACAGGTGGTAACACTATCATTGGCTCATGTCCATAGCACATATTTGTAATAGTGTATAGACATATACTCTCCATATCCTTTGTTCATAAAGGTTGGTAGTGGCAGAATGTGTGATTGCTATGGTCCATGTTATACACATATATGAACACTTCAACCTCTGTTTACGGGATACCTATGGAATCCTGAAACCACAGAGTTCCGACGCACACAGTACCAGGACCAGACTCCCATACCCCACATTACCGACAGCGACAGTAACTCGCAAAAGTAACACGAACATGGAACATATACATGCACACACAGACACACTGCTACCCAACACATCCAAACAAACCATCCTACACTACTTATGAGTAGGTGGCCAAGCCCCCTACACCCCCATGTAGGTGTCTACGCCCCCCACACCAGCCCCTACTTTAATATTCTATCTCCTAGGTCGCACAAACAGATGCACAAAGCTAACCCACACCCACACATCACAGTCCCCCAAGAACACACACCACACACAGAACATACACTTACACACACTACAGCCCTAAGAAACACACTTACACACAGTAACCTACCTGAACCGCAACACCAGAAGCACTGACTAACTGTCCCTTATCATCGTGATTTTACACCTCGCGCATCTAGTGTTTTGGTACTGTGTTCTTTCGGACCTTAAGCCTTGGGATTATGTGTGTCAGTATGTAAAGCATTCGGTATGTGGTAGGTATCCCATTTATATATACGTCCATGGTTATGGTTATGTAGATGTTGTTAACCTATCTATATATGTACATATATATGTATATGTATATTCCCATATATCGACATATATCTCTCTCTCTCCCTCTCTCTATATATATGATATATATATATATATATATATATATATATATATATATATATATATATATATATATATAAAACATACACCTTTCATTGGGTACATGCCAGTTTGTCCTATTTCAGCACATTCCTACCTTTTGTGTTTTATCCTGTCAGTATACACGACTGCCATTGGTACATCTCAGGTAGCTTAGTGGTATGTTATTGTGATGAATGTGTACATGGTTGCGTGTTCTAATCCTGGCAGTGATATCTCACCTCTCAGAGCAGGCACTGGTAGTGCAAGGGTGATTAATGCACATTTCAGCGGTTGTGTGTTCCACATGTTTATTATTCTGTGGAGAACTACCTATATATGCAAGCTGTGTTTAAGGTATATTATGTAACATGTAAACATCTGTGAAGATTCCTGTCAGGGATACTCCCCATTATGTGGAACTACATCCCTGATTACATTATACAAAACCCCTCACTAACACTCCAGGGAATCCTTGCAGAGTGGGTGGTGAACAGTGGCTACACCCCAGGGATCCTGCAATTGGCTCTGCTCCACAGAGGGACAGTTAGTTAATCAATGGGGTGGCAACAGCAGACACATTTTGCCTATGCTTATGAGTGGCCTTGACGGTTGGGCATGTACCTACCTATGTATCCATGAACCTGTATATACAGTATGGACACATGCTGATAGCTTAATTTACTGTTCAGGTATTGACTTACCTTGTGCCAATGGCAGTTGTGTGTACAATAGTTGAGGGCTGCCTATGCGGGTTGCACCCAGTAGACCGCCTATACATGACAATTTACAGGTTGTCGTGTGTGTGTGCCATCCATGTTTGCTGTGTGTACAGGTGGAGAAGGGAGTCAGTCCATGAGTGCCTGCAATGTCAGTGTGTGTGCTATACGTTCCCTCTTTGCCAAGGCATGTGCATACTGGGCACGGCTCCGTCTGCCTACTGGGGCTAGCACAAGGTGTTCATGGTCTGAGTCCCTCTGTGCCTGTGAGTCCCTTGGCAATGGTGGTGGGCTGTGAGGGCCTTCACCATTCTGTCCCTGCTGCAGCTGTTTCCGCAGGATCATATTGTGTAGCATGGCACATACTATGAAGATGTGGGCACATGTTCCTGGAGAGTACTGCAAGGCTCCACCAGATATGTCCAAGCAATGGAACCGTGATTTCAGCATCCCAAACACATGGTCTATAATATTCTATTTTCTGCGTGTGCCTCATTATGGCGTTCTTGCGTGGCTGTGTGTGCATTTCTGATGGGAGTTATCATCCACGGTTCCAGTGCATAGCCAGCATCCCCCACCAGGTGGCCATATGGGATGTCCCCCCCTGGCAAATACCTGATACAGCTGTGAGGCATGCCAGATGTGGGAGTCGTGATAGCATCCAGGGCTGCCAGCACACACATCCATGATAATGCCCTGGGCATTGCACATGACCTGACAGTTGATGGAGGGGAATCACTTGTGGTTTATGTAGTGCTTACCCTGCTCACTGGGTGGTGACTTGATGTGTATGTGCATGCAGTCTATTGCACCCAGTACCTCTGGGTAGTCTGCCACATGGTGGAAGAGACGCATATTGCTGGCCAACCCCTCCTGTGTTCGGGGGAAGTATATGTGCTCATTGGCATGTGGTAACATGGCATCCAGGAACTGGTGGAGTACCCTGGATGCTGATGTCTGTGAGATCCCCATGATATCCCCAGTTGGCCTTTGGATGGTACCTGTGGCTAGTATTCTCAAGCTGACACATACCTTCATGCCCACTGAGATGGGTTCCCCTCTGTTACTTCTGACTCTGAGGTATGGCCGGCACAGCTCAACAAGTTGCTGTATGATGTCCCTGTCCACCCTGTAATGCTCTACTATCTCCAGATCATGTAGCCCCTGGTACGTTACCCTGGGTCTGAACACTATTCTCCTCCTCTGGTGCCTGAGATGGTTGTCAGCATTATCTTCCACACCACCGTCAGTCTCCAACACATGCTGGTGAATCAAAGATATGGTGGCCCCTAACATGTACATATTAAAAGTTCCCCGTCTGTATACACCAATGGTGCAGAGTGTCTGGGAATACACAAGTGTGTGTGGGGGGCTTTTACACCTTATACTATTGTGAAATGGATGATGCTGGTGTTATTGGGTGTGTTTGCGCTATTCCAGCTGCAGGGTATCTTAATTATTGGTTTTACAGCAGGTACTGCTATTGTGGGGCCTTTGGTGTTGACTTACGCTTGGCTGCCATGATTCATCTATTGCCCTTTACTTCAATTTTCAACGTGATTCCCCTCCCATTGTCAGGCATGCATCCAGCTGCCGCCTTTCTTGTTTTATACTTTCACAACTCAGGATTGTTTATTTATTTATTTATTGCATTTGTTTACCAGGATAAGTCCACTGGACCTAAAAGAGCCCATTTTCAGTGGAGGCCCGGGGAGAAAAGCTCCAACAAGATACAGAAAAAATAAAAACATTATTTAGTACAAAAGCATGTATTATGTAGCTGATCTACTGCAAGTTTGCTTTGTTCTGCTGTGACAGTTCTCTTTTCTTTGCTGTACGGCACCTCCCCTTTCCTGTTCTGCAGTTAGCTGCTAGCAGCCTTGTTAGCTGTTGTCTATAGCCCACTGTGAGTTTCTAGGTGTACTCATTTTTACCCCAGTTACCATGCTGCAGCATTTCCTTATTGTCTGCCCGTATCCTTCCTGTTTCAAATGTGGTGTGCACCACACACAGCCGTTTACTGGGTTTCGTTCGTGTTTTCATCCACATTCACATGAACTTTCAGTTACCTTGTGTGCACTCAGCTAAGCAAAGCTATGGCTACTTCCACATCCCTATCCTGCGGCTTTGCTTAGCAACACACAACACGGATTAGCAATGATCCAATATGCATACAGCTATGGTGGCATGCCCCTCTCTTGATGTCATGTTTACCTCCAGGCCACTCCTCAGTGTTGTACCGCTACACCGTGTGGTACATCCTTACGCCAGTGGGGCATTTGCGATTCAGTATTACTTGACTCATTTGCATGGCATTGACTGCTAATTCCTAGTTACTGCACAGAACACTGTCACAGACCCTTAGCAACCCTTGCACCATGGTTGTGGTGTAGCATGCATGCCATTGACTATTATGGGGATATCATGAATTGTGTTACATTGCAGTTTTATGGCATCTAAATATATTTTCCTTGTGATCCTGTTTGCGCACAGATGCACTGCGGTTTTACTTTGCGTTTGTGTGGCCATAACATTAAATGTTATTTTTTATATGTTGTGCATGTTGTTTTATGCCACTGGCTATATATTTAGCCATTGGCATATATTAACATTATAATATGTAAGTTTGGTCCACTTTCATGGCTCCGATTTTATGTTTGACAAAATGTAAACTGTTTTTTTTGGTTTACATTTCTACATGCTTATGCTATGCCTGCACCACTTCATGAATCTCTATATACCTTCATTTGCATGCTACACTGCTGCACATGGGGTAATTAGCATACATGCGCTGGGAGCTGCGCAGCTCTGCCTTTCATTGGTAGTGCACATGGAAACAGCCCGTACCTGAATTGCTCGGCGGCCATATTTGGCGCTAGATTGCCGACGCTACTCCGCCGCCTGGCGCAAGCCCCATGAATCCCGGGGATTATTTAAAAACTGAGTATGCATATACTTTGCATGAATGCATACAGTATTGATCATTCATTAGAAATAGACACAGGCTCGTGCACAGTAGAGACAGAGATATATCATTGCAAAAGACACTGTAATATTACCTGTAATTTCTCACAATTAAAATAATGAAAAGAACAGGCAGCTTAACTATGGATATATTAAAAAGGGGGAAGGTGGTATGTTAGTATGGTAGTAGAGCAGCTGTGAATATATTGTCACATAAGAGATTGAGAAGTAAAGTGTTTAGGAACGTGAGAATAGTTGGAGCTACTTAGACCATTACAAAAAGTATTCTTTTTGGATAGATGGAGAGAGAGAGAGTGATGAAACTTTGACAGAGGGGAACAGTAAGATAGTAGTTAATCTAATTAAGGAGAAGAAGAGATTGGATCAGTTGGAACTACCACTAATGTCCAAGCCTACACCAAAAAACTATATGAGCACCTACATAGCTGTATGGACTCAGCAATACCTGACAGGACCAAATCATCTTCCTCAAGGAAGAGTAAACCTGTCTGGTGGACAGCAGCAATAAACAAACTCTGTAATAAAAGGAAGACATTGCTGTCCAGGACCAAGAAGTTGCCAAGTGGGAAGCAATCTCTCCTTTGTCTGAACAAGCAAATAAGGTCACTGGTGAAATACTCTAAGGCTAACTTTGAGTCCAAATTGGCCACATCCACTAGAGACAATCACAAGGTCTTCTTCACATATGTCTGCAATCTCAAAGGTAAAACTCAAATCTGCTCTGAACTGGTGGTCAATAACACCACATACACAGATGCCATAGATATAGCCAACCTGCTGGCAGATAGGTTCAGTGAAAACTTCACCCCCCCTGTCCTCCCATCAGTAAACCAGGACATCCCCAGCACCTGCTCCCTCATCTCATCACCAGGGAGTAGGTCTTTAATGCCCTCTAAATGGCAAAAAATTCAGTCTCCATGGGACATAACATCATCCCCGGCTGTATCCGACAAGAACACACGCATGAGCTCTCAGCTCCATTAGGCACCCTATTCAACCAAAGCCTGAGTACCAGCTTCATCCCAGCTGAATGGAGAACAGCCACTGTCATCCCTCTACACAAAGATGGAGTGTTCACAGACCCAGGCAATTATACGCCCATAAGTCTAACTAGCCTGATCTGCAAAGCCATGGAAAACATTATTATAGGCCTTATAAACAAGGACATTGGCAAACTCCAAACATTTAACCCCACACACTTTGGTTTTGTAAAAGGGAGATCATGCCTGTTAAACTTGGCCAACTTCTTTGAAATGGTCACCAAAGCCAGAGAAGAGGGGAGGACTGTGCACACCACCTACCCTGACCTAGCCAAAGCCTTCGATACTATTCCCCACTTGGGCATAATAGATAAGCTCTCCCAGCTAGGCATCAACTCATATGTTACCAGATGGGTAGCTAACTGGCTCACTGATAGAACCCAATCAGTCAAAATAGGGGAAGCCACCTCTAGTAGTAGACCCGTAATGAGCAGTGTACCTCAAGGATCAGTCTTGGGGCCTCTACTATTTGGAATATACTTTTCTGAGATGCAAGCCAAAACCAGAAGTCTTTGGCTGACCAAGTTTGCAGATGACTACAAGCTGTGCGCTGTCTTAAATTCCTCTAGTAATATGAACATCCTCCAAGATGGCCTTACCCAAACTAATGACTGGTGCCGGAAGCATGATCTCAAACTGAATGCCAAGAAATGCATCATTATCCTCTTTGGGGAAAATGTCATCCCCGGTAGTTCTCACATTAATAACAATGTACTAAGCATGCAATCAGTAGTGAGGGACTTGAGCACCCAAGTTAATAGCGACCTGACTTTTGACCACCACATTGCTGCCATTGTATGGAAGGCTTTCTACATGGCCCACCTCATTAATAAAGGTATTTTATCAAGGAACAAGGAGGTCATAACATCCATGTACTCCTCCCTTATCAGACCAATTACTGAGTACAATGCACCTTGCCAAGCACAAGCAGCAGCTGGAAAGACCACAGAAGTTCCTGAACAGGAAAATCCAGGATCTCAAACACCTATCTTACACAGATAGGCTAAAAGCCCTGTCCCTCTACTCAGTCTCATACAGACTGCTCAGAGGTGACCTGTGTCTGGCATACAAGGCCATCTCAGACCCAGCCTTGATGGAGTTGTTGCATATCCATAAGTCAAACTCCACTCAAGCAGAACTTGTTGGCGGGATAAATTTGTGTCCCAAAGACTCTCCCATCTGTGGAATAAACTCTCTCTCCATGTCAAGCAGAGTATCACTCTAGCCCTCTTTAAGAGGAACCTGGATGACTGGATGGGAAACAGAAAATACATCCCTGGTATCCCACCTGCATCTCTGCTGCACAGGGAAATAGGTGCTGACTTTGAGGGAACATGGGCAAAATTCTTGGATAAGCTTATAAGGGCCTCCAGGCCAAAAACCTAGCATCATCCTATAAACCTATGAGTCTTGTCATTTAGAGCCTGTGATTGATATAATTTATGTAAACAAAGTTTATATTAGAATTGTGTAGTGGTTCTCACTGCTTGGAGAAAACACATGACCCCAAAAAGTATAAAACATTATGTAAATTGAATAGTTTTTAAATAAGTAGGTTTTTATTGAGTTGTACTTGTCTCTTAGTAGTATTTCTCACTGAAGGTGTATTTAATGAGCAAAATGATGTAATATAAAAAGAGGTCTAAAAGAAGCTCAGCCATAGAATTTTGGCCCTTAATGTCTAAGCAGCTCTGGAAGAAAGAATCAACCATAGTGAAGGAAAACCTTGAAGGAGAAATTAAAATTGTTCTTTGCAGAGGAATCCAGGGAGATTGAACACCTGAGATTTTCCCAACAGATTAAGACTGAGTTAAAGATAGTTGCTGCGCTTTTGGTTAAACCATAAGATTTTGTTTTTGCTTGGAAGAACCTACATTTAATTCAGTTTGTATGTAATAAACTGTATTTTTATAGAACTGTTAAGTCTTAACTGCTTTAATCTTCCATACTGATGAATTGTAGCTCATTTTGTGGCAGAAATTATTAATGGCAAAGTCATGAGATTACACCTATCAATGCCAATGTGAGTGCTAAGATGTCCACAATACAGCAGTTACTACAAACCATAACAACTGAAACCAAAGGGATGGTCACAGTGGTTAAGTCAATGATACTTCATGACAGTGCCACTGTTAAGATAACTTAGCTGGGAGGTGAGCCTTGATGTGTATTTTACAACCTTTGAGTGGTATGCCCACCAGGAGGGAAGGAATTGAGCAAACTGGGCCAGGATCACATCAGCCTAGTTAACGGGAGAATCACTGAGATCTTTCATTTGCATGGATAGGATCGATTACCAGGACTAAGATAAAGTCAAAATGGCATTATTTGGCAGAGTCGATACTGCCTCAGAGACTCAGGGTTTAAAGTTTCACAGATGGAGGTTTTCCCATAACAGAATTGTAAAGTCATAATTATTAGACTAAAACTATTAACTACTTTATGGCTGGATCCTGAGAGTCGAGGACAAAAATACATTTTAGAATTATAGCAAATAACAAATCTGAACGATCTTTACCTGCAGATTTCAAAAAGTGGGTGTGTCTAACTTACCTAAAGACCCTGAAAGTTTTGTGGCTGTAGTAGAAAGAAGGTTATGCCATGAAACTAAATAGATGTGAACAGTCTATATCTGCAGTAAAACCTGTCAATGGTTAGTAACAAAAAAAATATATATATCAGTTGCAGATATAGTCTTACAGGTGGAAAAAAAGAGCTACATAACTAAATGTTGTACTAGAAACAATAACAATTACACCTAAGAAAACTGTGACGTCAGAAAAGCATGCGCTAACTATTAGTGATTGTATGCCTATAGAAAGAGAGACATTTTCTGCTATAATGGTTGTGACTGCTTTCTAAAAGTTAAGTGCAATGTTCTAACTGGTAATAGAGCTACAAGGTCTGATAGATTCATGCAGTATGATTATGTTTATAAAGTGGAATTATGTATGTAGAAAAAGAGCCCCTTAGTAACATCTCTGTTGAAGTAGTTTGCACTCATGTTGATTATTCAGCTAAGGGAAGAACATATGTTGCTTAAGCCACAAATTAAGTGCAAACAAAATATTCCAGTACTAAGGGTGAGTATTCAGCAGCAAAATGAGACATTTCAACCCTAAAATGCTATCTGCTTGGCAGAGAATTCATGTTAATAACTGAATAACTGACTATGCCCCTTCTCATATGACTTCACAAACAACAAAATTACAGCACCAAGCTGGGTTGATAGGCCTTTTCACTTCAATCATTCAGATTCAATGTAAGAAACCAATCTGGTTCAACCCATCACAATGTGAATTGCATGTGGAGATCATATAAGCCAAGCAATGGGTAAGAAATCAATGGTTTTAAGTGTGTGGGGGGAGCATTTGTAGCATAATGTGATGGATCTTGCCAAATAAAGTGTCTAGCTGAATGTAAGGATTGTGAATAGTGATGCCTTTTGTTGTATAAACAGATCTGGTATTGTAAATAAAAAGTGCTTCCTTTAAGCATATTTTGTAAATAAGAAAAGAGATGGACCTTTGCTTTATTAAAAGTGTTGCTATCACTTTAAATGAGAGTGATTCCTTATGAGCACAAAAAAACTTCACTGTGTTTGCTTGAGCAAGTTTGCTTAATGAAGCAATGGTGTTTAAAGTGGGGGGGCATTAAGAAAGTGTTGTTTTTCCTTTTTCAGGACGGGTTAATTTTATGTCTTGAGCAGTGACTGTGGAAGAGAGACAGCAGAGTGAATGAAGACAGCAGGAGGAAGATCGAGACTGCTCCTGTTATAGGAATTCCGAACAGATTGCAATTGAGATTCTCGGGGGGGGGGGGGCTACTGAAAGAGACTTTATCCCAGCTGTATGGAACTGCATTGAAGGTACTTGCTGTGAATTTGTGTTAAGCATAACCTGCCTCTCTATCTATCTGTCTATATATATATATATATATATATATATATATATATATATATATATATACACACACACACACACACACACACACACACACACACACACATAACCACTCACACACTTATAGCTGAATATAGCTGAGCTGCATTTTAGTGAACTACAACTCATCAAAAGTATATATTGAACCCAATTTAGCAAAAGGCTAGGAGTGGAAAAGTGGAGGACTTGGTCTTCCTTTTGGACCCACATGAAAGACCATTTCAGAGGTAGAGAGGGAAAGTGGAGAACTTACATCCTCCCCATCAAAACCCATCTTAAACCCAATTCCAAGCCTTATTATACACATACATCTATCTCTCTATATATGTATATATGTACACACACACACACACACACACACACACATATATATATATATATATATATATATATAGAGAGAGAGAGAGAGAGAGAGAAAATGTTTTTGTGTATGTGTGCCTGTCTGTGTGTAACAATGTGATTGCACATTGCACACTTAATTTTCTGTGCAAACTAACATGGACATAAACATCACATGATAACACAATGGAATGAAAGATCACAGATGAACATGTACATCTCACTGTGGTAATGTCACTTTTTTAAATCAAAAGGAACTGTGTAGCTATGAATGAATGAATGATTATAAGAAAATGAAATGTTCTCTTCTGTACTTCTCTTCAAGGTCTTTCAGTACTGAAAAAGTTTTTAATGAACAATTTTCTGAATCATCATGCAGAAAATAGGTCATCTTCTTTCAGAAACAAAAATAAGCTTTTTTCTGTGATATACTAGAAATGAAGCATAAATCATTCAGCCTAACATAATTTGACCATGGAGTGCTGATTCTGGTTATACAGCAAAAACTGTGAGTGCTGCACCAGCCCGGAGTGTTAAGAGATTTTAAGAAATGGTGAGACCTGGTGATACAATGTATTGGTATGCAGATTACTGGAACCTACAGTACATTATAACACACACACAGAAATAGGTCATATTGCTACAACAGCCTGCTTCATGTAGGTTAGAACAGAACAGCAGAGACTCAGATATTTACCAACACAGTATGAAGCAACTATGAGAAAACTACAAAAAAATGGAACAGAAATCTCCATTCAGAATGGCTTTAACACGAAGTGCTTATCCTCTCTCTCTGATGACTAACAGAATTAAAGGAAAGAAAGGAGTTTGTTGCTTGAAATCACTGCCAAATTCTGTGGTATCATTAAAATGAAAGCACAACAGACTCAATAAAATCCCAGCCTGTGATGCTGGACATGTGGCTTTGAGCACCACTGCCATGGGGTTTATATTGTTATGATGCTGAGTAAGTCAGTTAATACCATGGTCTCAGACTGCTGATGAAGAATAGCTGTAGCTAGTAAATGCAATTAAGCCAGCATAAACCTACAGTCAGCTGAAAACTGGAAGAGACATGACAAAATAAGAATTATGATATGGACATGTCATCAGATGGTAGATTGTATGCTGTCAAAATAATTTACTTGTAAAAATGCAAACCTTGCACACTGAGTCTCTTAACTGCATACAAGGAAAAATAATTATTATTTTCTGTTTGTGAAATGTCCACAAACAAAATGACAGAGAGGAATGGAGCAAGATGCCAAACTAGGAAACAAGGTCAAGTGAGAAAGTATAGTCAGACCATGGCTTGACAACCCATATGCTTACATGTTTTATAGCTCTACTAGATATCAGCTGATGATCGGTAGCTTGACCACCCATGTACATGTGATTTAGAGGCATACCAAATATCAGCTGATGGTCCATAGCTTGACCACCCATTTATATGTCATTTAAAGGCATACCAGATATCAGCTGGTGGTGCAAGTCAAAGCAGGGGCACAGTGACTTCAGTGGATATATTCTGTTGTATTGTGTTTCAATAAATCGATAGCCACTGATAAATGGAAAACATTACAGTTTCAATAAATCAGTAGTCACTGATAAATGGAAAGCATCACAGTTATTCAACCCACTTTTCCAAATGTAAAATGCTAAGCAGTTTTTAGGACCCCATTACTAGACATATTAATTCTAAGTTATATTTAGCATTGTGGTTGATTTTTGATCTTATAAAGAACCTCATTACTAAATCATGCCAACTCTGAGGCTGACATGTATAAAGGTAAGTTCTTTTTATCACTAAAGGTGATTTTTGAAAGGCATTTAATTTCATAAAAGTGGGTTGGAGAAATTTCTGCATGAGCAAGGAACTGTTTGACAAGTGAAATGTCATCATTATATGCCGGTTCAGCATAGGAGTGGATATGTGATATCTCTTCTGTCAGTACAGCGTCTGTGAGGTTTTCTTCATTCAGAAACTTCTTGAAGTAGTCTTTCTTTCAAATGCTGATGGCCTCTAACTGATGAACACATTGTTGCTGGTGTCCCTTATGAATGGTGTCTGATGACTTTCTTCTTTATCCTTATGTCATTTTCTTGTAGCTTGATAGAGCTTCTTTATGCCTTCTGCTGATTCACTTAACAGACGTGGACATATGGAGGCATACTCACTGTATGAACTTCAGTAAGTGTTGGAATCTCCTCCTTTAAGGAGGACCATGCATGCATCACATGCACTCTAAAGCAGATGTAAAGCTATTTCGCACTTGCATGCAGAATTTAAAATAGCTGTTCCATTGAGACAGAAAGTAACTAAGTGGTGTGTGGGTAAGTAAGTAAGTGGAGTGTGTGTGTGTGTGTGTGTGTGTGTGTGTGTGTGTGTGTGTGTGTGTGTGTGTGTGTGTGTGTGTGTGTGTGTGTGTTTAACATACCTCTCATAGGTTTATAGGTTAATTGGCTTATAGGACGATACTAGGCTATTGGCACAGAGGCCCTTATAAGCCTAGCCAAGAATTTTGCCCATGTTCCCACAAAGTCAGCACCGGTTTCCCCTGTCCAGCAGGGACACAGGTGGGATCCCAGGGTTGTATTTACAATTTCCCAATCAGTCCAGATTCCTTTTAAAAAGGGCTAGAGAGGTATTCTGCTTGACATGAAGAGGAACTCTATTCCACAGATGGAGGAGTCTTTTGGAAATAAAATCTATCCTCAACCAACAAGTTCTATTAATGTCACAGACCAAGTTGTGGCCTTGCATGTGGTTTGCACAAATGGGGTTTGACTTATGGATGTGCAGCAACTCCATCAAGACTGGGTCTGAGATAGTCTTGTATGCCAAACACAGATCACCTCTGAGTAGTCTGTATGAGACTGAGTAGAGGGACAGGGCTTTTAACCTATCTGCATAGTATAGGTGTTTGAGATCCTGGATTTTCCTGGTCAGGAACCTCTGTGGTCTCTCCAGCTGCAGCATTTGCCTGGGAAGGTACATGCCAAAGGGGGCATTGTACTCAGTAGTGGGTCTGATAAGGGAGGAGTACAGGGATGTTATGACCTCCTTGTTCCTGGATGAAATACCCTTATTTATGAGGTGGGCTATGTAGAAAGCCTTCTGTACAACACTGGCAATGTGGTGGTCAAAAGTCAGATGGCTATCAACCTTGGTGCCCAAGTCCCTCATGACTGATTGCATGCTTAGTACATTCTTATTAATGTGACAATTAGTGGGGATGCCATTTTCCCCAAAGAGGATAATGATGCATTTCTTGGTATTTAGTTTGAGGCCATGCTTCTGGCACCAGTCATTAGTTTGGGTAAAACCCTCTTGGAGGATATTAACATCATTAGGGGAATTTAAGACTTCGCCCAGCTTGCAGTCATCAAACTTGGTCAGCCACAGACCACTGGGTTTTGGCTTGCACCTCAGAAAAGTATATCTCAACCATTAGAGGCCCCAAGACCGATCCTTGGGATACACCACTCATTATGGATCTACTAGTAGAGGTGGCTTTCGCTATTTTAACTGAGTTCTATCAGTCAGCCATTTAGCTACCCATCTGGTAACATACAGGTTGATGCCTTGCTGGGATAGTTTATCTATTATGCCCGAGTAGGGAACAGTGTCGAAGGCTTTGGCTAGGTGAAGGTAGATGGTATGCACTATCTTCCCCTTGTCCATGGCTTTGGTGACTGTTTCTCAGAAGTCGACCATGTTTAACAGGCATGATCTCCCTTTGACAAAACCAAACTGTGCGGGGTAAAGTGTTTTGAGATTACCAATGTCCTTGTTTATAAGATCCATGATAATGTGTTCCATGGCCTTGCAGATCAAGCTAGTTAGGCTGATGGGCCTATAATTGCCTCGGTCAGTAGACACTCCACCTTTGTGTAGAGGGATTTCAGTGGCTGTCCTCCATTCGGCTAGGACAAAGCCAGTGCTCAGGTTTTGGTTGAACAGGGTGCCTAATGGAGCTGAGATCTCATGCCTGAGTTCATGTAGGATACAGCCAGGGATGTTGTCAGGTCCCATGGAGACTGTATCTTTTGCCTTTGGTAGGGCATTAAAGACCTGCTTCCTGGTGATGAGAGCAGGGGTGCAGGTGCTGGGGATGTCCTGGTTTACTGATGGGTAGGGCATATTGGCCACCAGTTCAGAGCAGATTTGGATGTTACCTTTGAGATTGCAGATGTATATGAAGAAGGCCTTGTGATTGTCCTTAGTGGATGTGGCCAATTTGAACTCGAAGTTAGCCTGACAGGATTTAACCAGTGACCTTATTTGCTTGTTCAGACAAATGAGAGATTGCTTCCAACTTGGCACCAGCTCCTTCTTGGTTCTAGACAGCATTTTTTTCCTTTTATTATAAAGTTTGTTTATTGCTGCTGTCCACCAAAGACATTTACTCTTTCTTAAGGAAGATAATTTGGTCCTGCCAAGTATTGCTGAGTCCATACAGCTGTGTAGGTGTTCGTATAATGTTTTGGTGTAGGCCTGGAGATTAGTGCTAATTCCAACTGAAGGGATGGTGGCTGTGAAAGTACTTATGCCTGCTCTCAGGAGATTGTTTTTTGCTTGTTTTTGGCAGGTTGTGGAGTGCAAAATCTGAAGGTAATCCTACTCAATCCTAGAAGTCTAAAACTCAAAATGCACTCTCTCGAGGCACTCCTAAAAATGGAGAACATCGATATCTCTACAGTAACTGAGACCTGGTTCAATGCCCCAGAGAGCAACCCTGCAATACCAGGCTACAACTGTTATCACACTTTTCGGAAACCACACCAGGACCAAAACACTAAAGGTGGAGGAATATCCATATTCACCAAGGATATTCACAACACCAGGCTAGTTGCCCAACACAATACATCTGAAATTCTCCAGGTGCAACAAACACTAGGTAAGACTGCAATCTAAATTGCAGCTTGCTACAGATCCCCCACCATGCCCCAATATTCTCACTACACCTTTCTAAACATACTGGAAAATATTAAGATATAACCAAAACACCCTAATACTGGGTGATTTCAACTACCCTACCATTAACTGGGAAGACTACACGTGCACCAGCACCTTTGCCCAATGGTTTTTGCAATTCATAAATTCCAACGCCCTGGATCAACTAATCCTTAGTCCCACCAAGGGCTCCAATATCCTAGACCTGGTCATTACCAACATGGGAAATCGATGCTCCACACCTGTGGTCACCCTTGACATCCACATCCCACCCCCAGTAAGGAAACCTCCTTAAAAAACTTCTCCAAAGCCAACTTCATGCTACTCAAGTCATAAGTGTCAAATGCCATGACACCCATGCAGAAGGGAACTGAAAGTTCGACTGCTGAATCCTACACTAAGGCACTGTACGAGCACATCCACTCATGCATGAATTATGCCACCTCCAATAGAACCAAGATGTTCTCCTCCAAAAAAAGGAAGCCGATCTGGTGGTCCCTTGCCATAAACAAACTTTACAACAAAAGGAAGAAACTGTTGCAGAAAAGAGGAAAATCCCAGGATGCAAAAAACTCCCTGACCAGCTTCAGTAAGAAACTGAGATCCCTCATAAAATCCTCCAAAGCTAGTTATGAAAATAAAATTGCCAAAGATTTCAAAGGCAGCCACAAGGCATTCTATAGCTATGTCAAGAATCTAAATGGCAATGCTCAGATCTGCTCTGAGGTACAACTGAATGACATTAAATATACTGACCCCAAGGATATTGCCAATATCCTGGCAGACCGATTCAGTGCAAACGTCACCCCCCTCTCACCCCATAAAGGGGCCCATCTCAGTACCAAAACATTGCCAAATTCTGGTAATAATGGCCACACAGGTAAATAAAATGCACTCTCCAAAGCTAAGATTATGGCATCCATGGGACCAGATGACATCCCATGCTGTGTACTACATGAACTATGAAATGAACTGGCACCTCACCTAAGTGTCATGTTTAATCATAGCCTCACCTCAGGCTTCGTGCCCACTGAGTGGTGCACAACTACAGTTATCCCACTCCACAAGGGGGGATCCACCTTGGATCCCAGGAACTACCACCCCATCAGTCTGATGACCCTGATCTGCAAGGCCATGGAACATATTATCATGGAACTTATAAACAAAGACATTGACAACCTTCAAACACTAGACCCCATGCAGTTTGGGTTCATGAAGGGCTGATCTTGTCTCCTGAACCTGATTGACTTCTTAGAATCAGTCTCCAGAGCAGTGGACAAGGGTAAGGTGGTCCACACAGCCTATCTGGACTTTGCCAAGGCCTTCAACACCATCCCCACTCTGCAATCATAGATAAGCTTACTAAGCTGGGCATTAATCCCTACGTCACTCGATGGGTTGCCAACTGGCTTACTGACAGAACCCACACTGTAAAAGTAGCCGACTCCAAATCCAGCTCCAGACAAGTGATAAGTGGAGTACCTCAGGGTTCAGTCCTGGGACCACTCTCATTTGGCATCTACTTCTCTGAAGTATAGGCCAACACTAAGGGACTCCAGCTTACAAAGTTCACAGATGACTGCAAACTGGGAGCCATTATTGAATCCCCAAATGATGTGGATATTCTACAAAAGAGCTTTACAGAAACAGATTTGGTGCCAGAGCCATGGGCTCAAGCTCAATGCCAAGAAATGTATAGTTATCCCCTTTGGGAAAAAAACATGTACCCGTGAATTACCACATAGGTGGCAGTACACTAAACAATGAAAGTGTGATAAGAGACTTAGAGACACAGGTGGACAGTGGTCTCACCTTCGATAACCACATCGCCACAAGAGTCAGGAAATCCTTCTATGTGGCACACCTCATCACTAAGGGCTTTTCATCTAGAAAAAAAGGAGGTCATTGTCCCACTGTACTCATCCCTCATTAGACCCATTATAGAATACAATGACCCATTTGGTATACACCTCTCAAGACATCTGCAACAACTGGAAAGGCTGCAGAAATACCTCACTAAAAGAATCACAGGCCTAAAGCAGATGCCCTATGCTGACAGTCTAAAAAAACTCCAGCTATACTCTGTCACACATCGTCTACTCAGAAGTGATCTCTGCTTAACATTCAAGGCCATGTCAAACCCAGAGCTGTTGGAAATGCTACACTTAAAGAAATCCCAATCCCTCAAAGACACATGCTCCAGAGATCTAAATCTTGTCATCACAATGAACAAAACAAGCTGGAGGGATAGGTTCCTGACCCAGAGACTCCCCAGACTCTGGAATAGACTGCCCATACATGTCAAGCAGACAACTCTTTGGCCCTCTTCAAAAGGAACCTTGATCATTGGATGGGAGATAGGAAATTCACCCCGAGGATCATGCCTAGACTGGGGTCCAGGCAAGTAAATATTGTGGGAAGAAATAGTCAGGGAATTGGTATGGCTAGGCTTGTATAGGCCCTAGGGCAGATTGCCTACTACCTACCTATGAATCTATGGTGATGCATCACTGGGACAAAGTAGAAATTCCCTAAGACTCCAAGAGCAGAATAAGTTATTTCTTACATTTATTTCATTGAACTGCACTTCTTAACACTTATAATTGTGCTATACAGCTAATCTACTACATTTTGCACTGTTATAAAGCTTTTTTTTACTGTTTCACTGCATTTGTGTACTGTTTTATACTGTTTTAACTATTTTCATTGCTAGATAGTGTTTCATTACTGTAACTGCATTTTTACTGAATTACTGTAAACTGTAAACTGCTTTTTCATACCGAGAGTTGTTTTTTTTTGAGGTTTCTGTGTTCTAGTCATGTAGCATAGTCTGGATAGAGGCCTACTGTTATCCAAGCCCAGTTGTTTTGTTTGTTGAGTTTCCTGTGTTTCTAGAAGTCATCTTCTGCTGATAGAGGACACAGAGCTAATTGGAGGAGGGGCTCACTGCTGTTTTTCTGCTGTGATAAACATTTTTGCAGTGTTTTTGCCTAAAATAGTGTAGCTAGTAGCTGTAATAGTTTCCCAGCCTGCCTCCCTAGTGGTTTGTTCTTATACCTGGTGGCTTTGCAGTAAATTTGATCTGGTACACTCCTCCCAGTCTAGTGTCATTAGCTCATTCTACCTAATACAGAGAGAAAAAAAAACTTTGCTAGAATCTTCTTGTGTTCTGACTGAGTGTGTTTCTCAACTGATAAGTATATTTTTTGGCATTTAACTGTTCGGAGTTGAATAAAACAATAATTGAATTCAATTCAGAATACAGTTTGAATAAATTGCATTTATTTAAACTGTATTTGCTTTAATATTGCTACACACTCGCGTGCTAGCTTCACTACACTTGAATTGTTTTAGTGCTGCTTTTCTGTAAAAAAAATCTAAGCTTGTTTCCTACCTTTCCTATTACTACTCTAGTCTAGATACAGATTTGCTGTAGCCAGGATTGTTTGTAAGCTTCTGAGCCCCCCAAGCCTTTCTGTGTTGGACTGAAGCCTTCTAGCTTATCAGTGGGAGTGGTAAGCACTAGGTAGCCTATCTACCACAAGAGGAGTTGTTTCTGGCCCAGAAAATGTAGTTTATTGGCCGTTTGGACAATTTTTCCATCTCTTTCAACTTTAAGGTTTAAAATCCCATGTTTGCGCTTGTTTCTTGCCTTTCCTGCAACTAATCTAGTCCAGATACAGATTTGCTGTATCCAAGACTGTTTGTAAACTTCTGAGCCCCCAAGTCTTTCTGTGTTGGAGGGAAGCCTTCTAGCTTATCAGTGGGAGTGGAAAGCACTAGGTAGCCTATCTACCACAAGAGGAGTGGTTTCTGGCCCAAAAATTGCAGTTTATTGGCCATTTGGGCAGTTTTTCCATATCTTCCAACTTTCTGGTTTAAAAGCCCACAATTATGCTTTTCCCACTTTTCCTGTAACTAGTCTAGTCCAGATACAGATTTGCTGCATCCAAGACTGTATGTCAGCTTCTGAGCCCCCCAAGCCCTTCTGTGTTGGAGGGAAGCCTTCTAGCTTCTTAGGGGGAGTGGTAAGCACTAGGTAGTCTATCTACCACAAGAGGAATGGTTTCTGGCCCAGACATTGTAGTTTATTGGCTGTTTGGGCAATTTTTCCATCTCTTTCAACTTTCTGGTTTAAAACCCCACATTTGCACTTGTTTCCCCCACCTTTCCTGTAACTACTCTAGTCCAGATACAGATTTGCTGTATCTAGGATGGTCTGTAAGCTTCTGAATGGTGCCAAAGTCTGCTCTTTAAATTTTCCCTTAGATCTGCTAGTTCTCTCCTCTCCTGCACTTTTACTAGCTTATTAGTCCAGCACTTTACCAGACTTCTTGTAGCAATTATTGTAGCACACAAAAGTGCTACCAGCACTAAACATTCTACAAGGAAACAGCTCCAGTACTCATTATTAATGCCCACCCTTCCAGGCAGGTCTAAAGGTTGGTTCCCTGTGCTTTCTGTTTCTCCTATTAACCTAGTGAACTTGGGCATCCTGAGGCAATGTAGCAACTGCCTCATGTACACTGACAACCCTTTCCTCTTACCTCCCAACACTCAGACTTGCGAGAGATGCTCTTACATATCCAAATTGGAAGCCACCCACTCTCCAGCCAAGACCGGAATAGCTGGTCAAGAGGAGAAGGTCAACACTTGCACCACACCACGTAGAACACCTAGCCCTCCAGAACACACACCAGCACTGCCTTCACATAAAAACACAAACACACCCACCTTTGCGACGGCTCTCAATAAAAATCTACAGCAGTGACCTCCAAGGCAGAAATGCACTTGACCACCACAACACAACACTAATCATGAGACAAATAACTCTCCTAAACAGTGTGCCACTCAACCAAAGCTCCTAAGGCAAAACAACATGCCCAACAACACTAGTCATAGGTGACTCGATAGTGAGGCAAACTGATGTCCCACTCACTAGGTTGAAAAAAGAGAAAGTAACAGTCAGCTGCCTGTCAGGTGCTAGGATCTGCCACATAATGCACGCACTCATGTCCCTCAACAATAGATACAAATATGACTCTGTTATTGTACATGTGGGTGTGAATGACCCAAGACATACATTCCTGGACTACATGAAAAGAGACATGGAGGAGCTCTCGGATTATGTCGACCCTAGCCCTGAGCAGCATCCAACCATCACCCAGAATGATGCCACAATACAAGCAGAAAATGATTGATTTCAGCAACTGGCTAAGTTTCTGGTGTCATTCTAGTAAATTTGACTGATTTAGTTATCTGCAATTAAGCTAGAAATGTATTACTAAAAGGTACCAAGTTCGTTCCAACACATTTTCCTACTTTAGTAGATGTGCTATGGGATGTTAAAAAATTTTGCAGAAAGTTGTACCTCAAGGCATTTTTTTCAGAAAAAAATTCTGATAAAATGGTAAATGTGGAGAAATTTTATAATTCGTTATTAGATGTTTCCATTTATGATAATCCAATTTTTTTGAAATGTTTGATTTTCATGGTGAACCCGATGTGTCTTTTGAAGATGCTTCTATTGGTGAATTTGAATATGTAACAGGGTATGGGAAGTTATGTGTGTCAAATGTGCCATATGTTAGTACATTTCACCGCCCAGGACTTCTGCTGTTATTAACATGTTTGAGACAATACTATGCAAACAGGTGGAGGTAGAATTCACTAGGTTCTTGAAAAAGACTAAAAATTTAATTTAAATAAGAGTGAACATCTTTCTCTTAAAGAGTTACATAAATTAAATGCGCAATACGTCTTCACACAGGCTGACAAAGGGGGAAATTGGGTGATCATGTCCAGGACGGATTATAACAAAATGGCCTGGGACCTGTTGTCTGACAACAAAGTATACCAGAGGCTTGAGTTTAATCCTATCACAGAGTATAATTCTCTGTTGTTGGATTTGTTGGAAAGGGGTGAACGCTTAGGATTTTTTTCAGCCTCTGGTATCAGGAGGTTGTATATTAAGGATCCCAGGAATGCTAAGTTTTTAGTTATTCTGAAAATTCACAAGTGCCTTGAAAAACCTCCTGGGAGACCTAGTGTCAGGTGTGGGGTTGTTTATGCAGAATGTTGGTATTTTTTTGGATTCTCAACTCAAAACACATCTTTTCAGGGTATCATCACATATTAAAAACACCAGGAAATTATTGGATTGTGTAAAGAACATCAGATGGCAGGATGATTTTTACTTGGCGTGTATAGATATTAAATCATTATATACTAGCATAAAAATCAATAAGGGTTTAGAGGCTGTTTTAAAAATATTTGGGGAAGGACCTCGTACTTCATTCATCATCCAGTTACTGGAATTTTGCCTTACTCATAATTATTTGGTTTTTGATAAAGGATATTTATTGCAAATAGAAGGTACTGCTATGGGTGCTTCCTTTGCCCCATCTTATGCAATTCTGTTTATGGCACACTTTGAAAACTCATGTATGTATTTAAAATAATTTTTCTTAAGGAATGTTGTTTTGCATAAACTGTACATAGATGATTTAATTTTTATATGTAGGGGTGATTCTATGAATTTTGATACATTTATGGAAGATTTAGGTAGAAACACCTTTGGTTTAGAATTCACACACAGGACACAGGCACAAAATAGAATTCCTCGATGTGGAATTGTATGTGGATTCCAGTGATAATATTCAGTTTAGACCCTACCATAAAGAAACTGCTGTCAATCATTTTTACATGCTACCAGTTATCCTTCCCATTTGTTGAAATCTCTTCCATATGAGGAATTCAGGCATATTTTCACCACTACTTCTGAGAAAGATCAATGGGGAATAGAGTTTAATAAGGTAAGACACAGCTTACTTAGTAGAGTTATTCACAGGAGGTAATCTCTGAGGCTGAAATGAGGGTCCTAGAAGTAGAAAGATATCCTATTGGTCATGTATATAATGATGGATATCTTGGTATCAATAAGGGGATGGTTTATAGGGAAAGGGAGCATTTTATGAATAAAAAGAACGAGCAGGATGACTTGTTTTTTGTGAATAAATTTTCCCCATTTTTCTGACACTCTTAGAATGATAGTTAGAAACTTATGGCCAATGATCAGTGAGGATGATAGTCTGGGCAAGCTTTTTCCCAACAGGATTACTTTCTTTTTTGGCGGGTTTCTGAATCTTAAAGAGCTTTTAAGTTTAAAAGAAACCAAGCAAAAAGTTGGTGAGATAGGATCTTTTCCATGTGGCAGATGTAGGGTATGTAGTAAGAGGGAACTTTCATTAATGGAAGAAAATTCATAGCTAGGCACCATTTTGATTGTGGTTCTCATGGGTGGTATATATTTTTGGGCTGTGGATGTTCTCCTATCAAGTGTTATGTGGGACAGATGAAAAGGAAGGTTAAACTGAGAATTCTGGAACACTTGGGGGACATCAGAAATGAGAGAATGGACAGCCTGGTAGCCCAACATTTTTGTTCAACACATAATGGTGCCATAGACAGTTTTTTCTTTGGGGTGTTAGCTAGACTGCAATGTGATGAATACACCGGGGATGTTTTTACTCAAAAATTGTTGCTCTACACCAATAGTCAACTCCTCCCTGGTTAGGTCCAACCACAAACTAATCACCTTGGAAATCCACATCTCTCCCACCCCCCACAAAGGTAACCACCATGAAAAACTTCTGCAAAGCTAACTTTGGGTTCCTAAAAATAGAGGTGGCTAACTTCACGGCACCCATGCAAATGGAGAATAGTTGCATGACTGCTGAATCATACACCAATGCAGTGTATGAACACGTACACAAATGCATGGCTCTCACTATACCCAATAGAAACAATGTTCTCTCCTCCAAAAAACGGAAGCCAATCTGGTGGTCCCATGCCATAAACAATCTCTACAACAGAAAGAGGAAACTGATGTAGAATAAGGTGAAGTCCCAAGACTAGAAAACCACCCTTATCAGTCTCAACAAAAAGTTGAGGTCCCTCATCAAATTCTCTAAAGCTAGCTATGAAAACAGAATTGCAGCAGATAGTAAAGACAACCACAAGGCCTTCTACAGTTATGTAAAGAATCTCAATGGTAATACCCAGATTTGCTCTAAGCTACTGGACAATGGTACCTCCTTTACCAAGCCAACAGATATTGCCAATCTACTGGCCGACATATTCAGTGCCAACTTTACCCCTCCCCTTCAAAGGACCAATCACAATACCAGTAGATTGCCAGGCACCCAGTATTACTGCTGCACAGGTTAAAACAGCACTGTACCCCAGCTTCTATGGGACCTGACAATATCCCTGGCTGTGTTTTATATGAACTACAGAGTGAACTGGCACCTCACCTGTGTGCCCTGTTCAATCACAGCCTCACCCTCAGGCTTTGTCCCTACCAAATGGTGCACTGCTACAGTCATCTCTCTCCACAAAGGAGGAGCGACTACAGACCCCTGGGAACTATCACCTCATTAGCATGACGAGTCTGATATGCAAAGCTGTGGAATGCATCATCATGGACCTAATAAACAAGGATATAGGGAATCTCTAAACTCTGGATCCCACACAGTTTGGTTTTGTGAAGGGTAGATCATGCCTGCTCAACCTGGTCAATTTCTTTGAGTCAGTCACCAGAGCTGTGGATGAAGGCAAGGTGGTTCATACAGCCTACCTTGATCTGGCCAAGGCCTTTGATACCATTCCCCACTCAGGAATCATAGAAAAACTCAGTAAGCTAGGCATCAACCCATATATCACTAGGTGGGTTGCAAACTGGCTTACAGATAGAACCCACAGTGTGAAAGTAGCTGACTGTAAGACTGCCAACCAGTCACGAGTGGAGTCCCACATGGTTTGGTCCTGGGTTCTCTTCTGTTTGGTATCTACTTCTCTGAAGTCTAGGCCAACACGAAGGGACTCTGGCTGACAAAGTTCACAGACGATTGCAAGTTGGGAGCTATTATTAACTCCCCAAGTGATGCTGACATCCTACAGAAAGGCCTCACCTTTGGGAAAAACTCGGTTCCCATGAATTACCACATCAATAGTAGTCCACTGAACACAGAAGGCATTATAAGAGCTCTGGGAACACAGGTTGACAGCAACCTCACTTTTGACCACCACATTGCCACTGTGGTCAGAAAGTCCTTCTATGCACATCACATTACTAAGGGTTTTGCATCCAGGAAGAAAGAGGTCATTGTCTCCCTCTACTCTTCCCTCATTAGGCCAATCATCGAGTACAATGCCACATTTGGCATGTACCTCACTAGACACCTGCAACAACTGGAGAGGCCGCAAAAGTCCCTCACAAAGAGGATCCTAGGCCTTAAATACTTGTCCTATATGGACAGACTAAAATAACTCCAACTATTCTGTCTCATATTGCCTACTTAGAGGTGATCCCTGCTTGACTTACAAAGCCATGTCTGACCCAGCTCTGTTAGAAATGCTACATCTAAAGAAATCCCAATCCCTCCACACCACACACTCCAGAGATCTCAACCTCATTACCACAATCAGCAGAACATGCTGGAGGGACAGAATCATAACCCAGAGACTGCCCATGGTATGGAATAGACTTTCCATACCTGTCAAACAGAGCACCTCACTGGCCCTCTTCAAAAGAAATCTTGATGAGTGGATGGGAAATAGAAAATTCACCCCAAGGATCACTCCAGTGGCTGTACTCGACAGAGGTACCGGGAACTAAGGTCGGGTCGCACAATGCCAGGGTAAAGGCTCCAGGGCCATTAGCCTAGTGCACACCTATGAACCAGTGTAATCAGCTTTGGAAAAGTTTTTTTTGTTTGACCCCTGACAAGGAGGGGGGGGGGATGGTGACTTTGAAAGTGATCACTTTCTCAACTGTCCATATTTAGCCTCATAGTTTTGGTCCATTTCTCATATAATTAGTGGTTTTCTGGCAAATAACGGAGGACTGAAGTCACTAAATAATAACATATATGTGAGTTTTGGACTTCATATCCATCAGAAAATACATGCTAACACAAATCCTGTTATTCTAGCAACTTTCAAAGTTAAAAAGAGCAATATTTAAAATCTATCCCTACTTTGGGCCATTGTATCTCCATAATTTCAGGCTTTGTCCAGATGTCTTGCATTAAGAGATTGAGAGATAAGCTCTCAACTGTCCAGATTTTTGCAGAATGTCCTGATTTTTGCCTCATATTTTTGGCCTATTCCTCAATATTTGTGTTTTTCTGGCAAATCAGTAAGGACTGACATAAAATAATGTGATAAATTTGAGTTTCAGATTTCATTTCTTTTAGAAAATGCATACTAAGACAAATGCTGTTATTCTAGCAACTTTGTAAGGCTGTAAGGGCAATATTTTAAATCTGTACCTATTTTCGGGTGTTTGTCCTTCCATTATTTTAGGCGTTGCCCAGATTTCTTATGCTAAGAGGTTGAGAGTTTTGGAGGAATGGTATGTAATGCCCTAGTTAGGTGGGAGGGCAGGTTAGTCAATTAACTTGATCAGGCTTGATCCTGTAACTTGGTTACAGGAGCCAAGAGCCTGAATCCTCTATACCAACTACCAGACTGCCAAAGGAATTGTGAACTTCAGTGGAGACAAGAGCCTAAACTGTGTACACTGACTACCAGACTGCTGAATGTACTGTGAGCACCAGTGGAGAGAAGAGCCTGAATCCTCTACACCAACTACCAGACTAATGACGACAGACTTGTGAGTTTGAGTTACAGTACATTTTCAGGGAATTATGAGTTTTAGTGCATTTTCAAGGGACTGAGTTTCATTTCATTTTCATGGAATTGTGAGTTTCAAGGGAAATAAGTTTACTGTCGCTCATGCTAAGTCTGTTTTTAATGTGCAACTAACTGTTTTATCAAATGACAGTCACTGTTTGTGTTGCAGAATTTGAAAGCAGTGTTAGTATCATTATTGCCTTTGGTGCAGAAGGCTATGGATTCTACTCCCACACCATGTAGATGGAGTGCTGATACTGCAGTTCCATTTTGATTGCCAATTATTTGGTGCATTTTAAGGGGAGATAGGAGTTGTACACTCCTGACTGTGTCCTCCTTTGTATGAGATGCCTAGTAACTATGAACTTGTTGGTTTCTCAGTCATTCCCTATTGCAATATTACAAGCTTACCATTTTTAATATAACATAGGCAATTAATTCTTCAGGGGCAGCAGGCATTGAATTTGTAGATGAAAATGTGAAATGTATAGTTATTTGCCAGTAGCAACCTCTTTGTTAATTACAGATCTCGTTAATGTAGAATTATTTGGATGACTATTACTTCTGCAGAGATTGTGCTTATTGAGTGATTTTAGTGGATTGTAATGACAGAAGTTTTAGTGGCCTTTTATGGTTGACATTTTCTGAAATGGGTAGTTTTGTCATTATTGGTTCATACATTGTGTTTCATTGCATATTAGAAGAATGTTCATAACTACAAATTTAAAACACCATTCTAACAAGTGGTGCTGTATTATACAAGGAGTATAATTTAATACAATCAGAAAGGCGAATCAAAGAACACACATATGCATGCATGGCCCTTTTAATGTGTGCAAGGAGCCTGTGGTTTGAAAACAGCCCAAAGGTAACCTTAATCCTCCACTTTATTTATTACTGCTCATTATCTGAGTTGTTTAGCTTCTGCTACATACCTACAATCAACGGCATTACTAGCGGAGCTAAGTACAAACTTGCAGTGTTAAAGATTGTACTGCATTTTATTTTTCTGTGTATTTAATTGTTTCATTGGTCTGTGTCTCTCTGTAGTTAGTTATTTTTCTATGAAATTGTTTCATAGAATAATGTGGTCTCTCTCTGTCTCTGCAGTTAGTTGGGGCTATTGTGTTTCACTTCATTGATATTCAATGTTAAACTCAGCCTAGAGGATTCCCCTGTATTTATAAGTGTTAGTCACATATATTTGAATTTATTACTGCTCAATATCCGAGTTGTTTGGCTTCTGCTACATACCTAAAATCAACTGCATTACTAGCTGAGTTAAGAACAAACTTGCAGTGTTAAAGATTGTACTGTATTTTATTTTATTTTTCTGTATGTTTAATTGTTTCATTGGTCTGTGTCTCTCTGTAGTTATTTATTTTTCTATTTAATTGTTTCATAGAATACTGTGGTCTCTCTCTGTCTCTGCAGTTAGTTTTCCGCCCATCCTCCCTCTTCTTGTTGTGGTATTAATCTTGGTGGCTTTGGAATTGCCCGCCTCTCCTGTAAATTTGTGTTTGAACACTCCTCCTGGGTCTCATTTGCTCACTCAACCGAGTACAGTGAGATAATATTTTGACTTCAGTCACTCCTACCAGTCCATCTGTTCAGCTCTATCCCAGCTGTATTCCAGTCGAGTGTCACTAGCTCATTCTACCTAATACAGAGATAACATTTGTGAAGGGCAAGCCACTTAGGTCCTTAATTTTGAATTATCTTCTGTTTCTCCTTTCTCCATTTCCACTTTCCAAAAAAACATTCTAAGTTTATTTTCTGCCTTTCCTGTAACTAGTTTAGTCCAGATACAGATTTGCTGTAACCAGGGCTGTTTGTAAGCTTCTGAGCTCCAAAAGCCTTTCTGTGTTGGAGGGAAGCCTTCTAGCTGATCAGTGGGAGTGGTAAGCACTAGGTAGCCTATCTACCACAAGAGTGGTTTCTGGCCCAAAAATTGTAGTTAATTGGCAGTTTGGGCAGTTTTTCTATCTCCTTCAACTTTCTGGTTTAAAAGCCTGCATTTGGGCTTGTTTCCCACCTTTCCTGTAACTAGTCTAGTCCAGATACAGATTTGCTGTATCCAGGACTGTTTGTATGCTTCTGAGCCCCCAAAGTCTTTCTGTGTTGGAGGGAATCCTTCTAGCTTATCAATGAGAGTGGTAAGCACTAGGTAGCCTATGTACCAAAAGAGTGGTTTCTGGCCCAGAAATTGTAGTTTATTGGCCATTTGGGCAGTCTTTCCATCTCTTGCAACTTTCTGGTTTAAAAGCCTGTGTTTGCGCTTGTTTCCCACCTTTCCTGTAACTAATCTAGTCCAGATACAGATTTGCTGTATCCAGGACTGTTTGTAAACTTCTGTGCCTCCCAAGCCTTTCTGTGTTGGAGTGAAGCATTATAGTTTATCAGTGGGAGTGGTAAGCACTTGGTAGCCTATCTACTACAAGATCCAGGTACAGATTCTTAGTTTTAGCACTTGAATTTGCTTATTCATGCTCAGCACTTGTTCAGAACTTGTAGTTAGCACTAAATAAGCTACAAATTGCTACAGCACTCAACCTTCCTCTTTACCTAGAGGAAAACAGTTTTTGTACTTTCTTTCCTCATTTGCCTAGAGAAAAACAGTTCTTATACTCGCTTTCCTCACTTGTCTAGAGGAAAGTAGTTTTTTATTCAGGCATGTCCAAGGGTCAGCTCCCAGTGTTCTCTCCTGTCTATCTGATGAATTTGGGCATCTTAATGCAATGTAGCAATTGTCTCATGTACACAGACAACCCTCTCCTCCTACCACCCAACACCAAATCCTGTGAGAGATGCACTTATCTAGCCAAACTGGAGGTAAAGCTCTCTCCAACCAAGACTGAACTTGACAGTGAAGACGAGAAGGTAAACACTTGCACCACATCACACTCATCACATAGTCCCACTAAACCTACACCACCAAAATCCACACATAGAAACACAAAAACATTCACAGAGGCTCTCAATAATAATCTGCTCAAGCAACAGAGACCTCCAAAGCAGAAATGCAAGCAACCCCCACCCCCCAACATAACCCAAATGACACATAGCCCACAGACTCAGTGTGCCAATAAACCACAGCCCGTAAGGCAAACCAATGTACCCAACACACTAATCATAGGTGACTCTATAGTCAGGCACACTGATGTCCCACTCACCAGGCTAAACAAGGAGAAGGTTACTGTTAGCTGCCTGTCTGGTGCCAGGATCTGCCACATAACCCACGCACTCAGGTCACTCCACAACAAGTAGAAATATGACTCTATTGTCTATGTTGGTGTGAACAATCTGAGACGTACCTCCCTGGACTACATGAAAAGACATGGAAGAGCTCTTCGACCTTGTAGCCCAGGCAGGTATGACCCTAGCCCAGAGTAGCATCCTGCCATCGCCCAGAATGATAATGCAGTACAAGGACAAAATGATTGACTTCAACAATTGGCTAAGCTTCTGGTGTCATTCTAAGGGGATCCAGTATCTGTCTGCCTGGAATGACATAGTTGACAGACCATGATGCTTTGCCAGAGATGGCCTGCACCTGTCACCCTTGGGATTCCCAATACTGGCTAAGGGTCTTGCCACCCCTATAGTGCCTTTTTTAGGCAAGGTTCAAATGACAAATTTACCACCGTAACAGAAACAGGCATGCAAAAACTGAGGGTAATGCTACTCAATTTCTAGAAGTCTAAATCTCAAAATGCACTCACTCAAAATGGAGAACATCAATATCTGTGCAGTGACTGAGACCTGGTTCAAGGCTCTAGAGATCACCCCCTGTATTACCAGGCTATAACTCATACCACACTTTTTGGCCATCTAACTTGGACCAGAACAACAAAGGTGGAGGTGTGTCCATATTCATTAAGGATATCCACACCTCCAGGCTAGTTGTGCAGCATAATGCATCCAAGGTTATTCAAGTGCAACTAACTCTGGGCAAAACTGCAATACAAACTGTAGCTTGCTACAGATCCCACACCATGCCCCAGGATTCCCACTCCTCTTTTCTTGATATACTGGAAAATATTAGGGTTCAACCAAACACCCTTATAATGAGTGATTTCAGCTTCCCCACCATTAACTGGGAAAACTATTCATGTACCAACTCCTTCACTCAACTCTTTCTGGAATTCATAAATTCCAATGCCCTGGATCAACTTATCCACACCCCACCAGGGGCAACAATATCCTAGACCTAGTCATTACCAGCATGAGTGACCGGTGTTCCACATCTGAAATCAACTCCTCGTTGCTCAGATCCGACCATAAGCTAATCACCCTAGATATCCGCATCCCGCGCCCACCCACTATTAAGGAAATCATGGTAAAAAATTTCTCCAAAGCCAACTTCATGCTTCTTAAGACAGAAGTGGTGAACTTCATGACACCCATGCATATGGACAATACAGTTACAACTGCTGAATCCTACACAAATGCATCTCTATAAGCACTTACACGAGTGCATGGATCATGCTATCCCAAACAGAACCAAGACACTATCCTCAAAAAAAAGGAAAACAATCTGGTGGTCCCCTGCCATAAACAAATTCTACAACAGAAGGAAGAAACTGTTGCAACAGAGAATAAAATCCCATGAATGGAGGAGCTCCCTGGTCAGTCTCAGTAAGAAGCTAAGATCCCTTATAAGATCCTCCAAAGCTAGCTATGAAAACAAAATCACCACTGATTCTAAGGGCAACCACAAAGCATTCTATAGCTATGTCAAGAATCTCAATGGCAACACCCAGATCTGCTCTGAGTTACAGCACAATGACATGAAAATTACAGAAACAACTGATATTGCCAACATCCTGGCAGATAGGTTCAGTGCTAACTTTACCCCTCTCTCACCCCCTAAAGGGCCCATATCTATACAGGAAGAATGCAGAGTCCCTGTAATCACATCTATGCAGATAAAAGCTGCACTCTCTAAAACCAAAAACACAGTATCCATGGGACCGGACAACATCCCAGGCTGCATTTTACATGAACTTCAGAATGAACTGGCTCCCCACCTAAGCACCATGTTCAATCATAGTCTCATGTCAGGCTTTGTGCCCACTGAATGGTGCACAGCAACAGTTATCCCACTCCACAAGGGGGGAGCCACCACTGATCCTGGGAACTATCTCCCGATTAGCCTGACGAGCCTGGCTGCATGGCCATGGAACATATCATTATGGAACTCATAAAACAAAGACATTGGTAACCTCCAAACTCTGGACCCCACCCAGTTCAGGTTTCTGAAAGGCAGATCATGCCTTCTGAATCTGATCGACTTCTTTGAGGCAGTCACCAAGGCCGTAGTCAAGAAAAGGTGGTTCACACAGCCTATCTTGACCTCACCAAGGCTTTTGACACCATCCTCCATTCTGGAATTATAGCTAAACTCACTAAACTAGATATAAATCCCTACATCACAAGATGGGTTGTCAACTGGCTCACTGACAGAACCCACATTGTAAAAGTTGCAGACTCCAAATCTGACTTCAAACCAGTGACAAGTGGAGTACCACAGGGTTCAGTCCTGGGATTTCACCTGTTTGGAATCTACTTCTCTGAAGTACAGGCTAACACAGAAGGCCTCTGGCTAAGAAAGTTCACAGATAACTGCAAACTAGGAGCTATTCCCCAAATGATGTGGACATCCTACAGAAGGCCCTCACTGAAACAGATGCCTGGTGTCAGAGGCATGACCTCAAGCTCAATGCCAAAAAGTGCATTGTCATCCCTTTGGTAAAAACTCTGTACCCATGAACTACCACATAAATGGCAGTCTACTTAATGCCGAATGTGTGATAAGAGACCTTGGGACCCAGGTGGACAGTAGTCTCACCTTTGATAATTACATCCTTACAGTAGTCAGGAAATCCTTCTATGTGGCACACCTCATCACAAAAGGGTTCTCATCCAGGAAAAAAGAGGTCATTGTTCCCCTCTAGTCGCACTCATTAGACCCATTATAGAGTACAATGCCCCTTTTGGAATGTAACTCACAAGACATCTGCAAAAGCTGGAAAGGCCACAGAAGTACCTCACAAAGAGGATTACTGGCCTCAAACAGATGCCCTGCACTGACCATCTCAAAAAACTCCAGCTTTACTCTGTAGCATATCACCTACTCTGAGGAGATTTCTGTCTAACATATAAAGCTATGTTAAACCCAGAGCTGTTGGACATGTTATACCTTAAGAAATTCCAATCCCTCCAAGCTACATGCTCTAGGGACCTAAACTTTGTCACCACAATAAACAGGACATGCTGGAGGGATAGATTCCTGTCCCAGAGACTTCCTATACTCTGGAGCAAGCTACCTATCTATTTCAAGCAAAGTTCCTCATTAGCACTCTTCAGGAAAAATCTTAATGAGAGGATGGGAAATAGGAAATACACCTCAGGGATCACTTCTGTGGCTCTGCTCGACAGGGGCACAGGAAATTAACATTCTTGGATAGTGTAAGCCAGGGAACCTTGTTAGCTAGGCTTACTTAGGCCATTGGGCTGATAGCCTAGAACTTACCTATGAACCCATAAACTAGCCAACTGTATTTTTTTGAATGTGGGTTTTCATGCCATTTCAATGAATATGGCTTTCAAGGACAGAGAACGTTACTGCTCATGCCAAGTCTGTTTTCATTGTGAGACTGTATTGTTTGTTTAGCAGATGAATATCATTGTTTGTCCTATTTTATTTCAATTTTTGTTCTCACTGTAGAAGTAAATAATAAAATAGTATGCATGCTGACAGGTTTAAACAGTGTTTATGGTAACTGAGGAGAAGCAGCCAAGTAATGCAACACTGGAATGGCTGGGGAGAGGGCTGCTCCCTGGGGTAGGGGTTGCTGCAGGAGGGGCAGTGTGCATTTTTTTGCATTATGTTTTGGTTCTGTTTCTTGTAAAAAATTATGACGTTATGTCAAACTGTTGGGGGTAGTAATACTCAGATAGATATTTGAGTTTCAGAGTTCACAACCTTCAGAAAATGTATTGTAATGCAAAACTTAGTATTCAGCATGGAACTTTGTTACATAAGAAAAGAACACATTTTAAATGTCTCTGATTCTGAAACTTTCCCCAACACTACCTTTTGGGCTTTGTTCTACGACTTTCAACTGTCCAATATTTTGCCTCATATTTTGGTATGTTCGTAAAATGTGAGTTCGGCAAAGTGTTCAGGACTAAACTAGTGACTACATAATGACAGACAAGGAAGTATCAGAGTTTATTTACTTCAGAAAACATGCAAATGCAAAACCTGTTGTCCTAGGAAGTGTAGAACATTTAACATCTATCCCTGATACTGCACATTTGTACTCCCCCGTTTTTTTTTTGGTTTTTTTTTTTTACTTTGTAACCATATCTCTCTTCAGACACTGAACTTGCAGAATGTCATTGTGCATTGTATTTCCGGTATGTGTTTTTCTTAAACTTTGTGGTTTTCTGGAAAATTTGTTGTAGACTGCAGTCATGTCATATACTTAGCAAAGTCTGTTCTTTAAGCAACTTTCTAAATATATAAAATCAATATTAAAAATCTATCCCTGTTTTTGCATTTTAAGCCATAACTTAAGATAACTGTCTCATCTCTCTTGCTAGCTCAGTTCCTTTAAGCCAATGACCTTTTTTGTTAGGAACCCTTAGGGTCTGATTAGTGCAGAATATAGAGGGGTAAGGACTTCATTGGATCAAAAGGAAATACCCTGTCCAGTTAGCTGTGCCAGACAGAGTGATTTCATAACCACTGTTGCAACATGGCCATCAAAGATTTATAAGCACCTATTAAGTTACCAAACTTTGAGGATCTTAAGAAGCTAAGCCGTGCATTTCAATTATAATTATCTGACAGGAATATTCAAATATGGCAACAAGTGTATGATGGGGTAATTACATAATTCTCATATCCACGAGGGCCAGTGGTGCTAAACTGGAGGTGAATTTGCAGATACCCATCCATACATCCAGATTACATTTGAATAGAGTAAAAGAAGTGCTCTGCTTTACATGCTGTGAAAGACTGCTCAGTAGGAATGGTATTCTCTGTGATAAATACCTATACATATAGGTTTACTCCTAATTTCATGATTTTGTTTATAATTCCTGATACAGAATAATGTTGAATGACGTGACCAGGTGAAGGTAGGCAGTGTGTACCATTTTGCCTTCATCCATAGCTTTCATCACTTTCTTAAAAAAAAAAAAGAAAACTCCACCTGGTTGATTATGCATGATGCGTCTTTGATGAAACCAAATCATGCCGGATTCAATGTATAAGCTTTCTTATGTCTTTATTTAAAATATAACCCAAAATGAAGAGGTGGAAAGCGAACAAAAAGCACAAAAAACACAAAAAAAGTTTGCTAGTGAAGAACCAAATAAGGGTCCAGACCGAGACTGCAAACTAACGTGAAATATTTAATATTGCAATGCTTGACACACAAGGTTGACGCTAACAAACTAACGCTTAACACACAGTAAGTACGTTTTCGAAAATCTTCATCAGAAAGCAAACACCAAGCCTGAATTACATTCCTATTAAATACATCTATTTGAATGAATAGACCAATGAGTACAAAGCAATTGACATATCAATGATTCAATTAAAAATTTTGTTTCCAATAAAAGTAACATTAGTTAAATATAAAACTTTTCAAGTATAATTTTCATTATCAATTCAACATCAGTAATACATAAATATATTTATATAAAAAAACCTTTTCCTTATAATAAATATACAATATAAAATGTACAATATAAAATATATAATCAATTTTGTGTTGTCAGGGGCTGAGACAGAGTCTGACATTCGAGGCAGGGAGAAAGGTGAGCTTTGGAAAGTGATTGGTCAACTTTCCCAATTGGTTGAGTTGCTCACCCCTGCATGTCAGTCCATTGCTACGTTAGCTTCCGGTTATACCGGAGCATTACGAACTAAGCCAAAGGATTGCCTTCCCAATGTGGAAGGTTTGGTTCATAATTCAAACTCAAATATTCACCGTTCTGATTCCACTCATTTAGATTTACACGACTACAATGAATTTCCTCACTTATTGCGTTCAAATTTTACTGACAACGCTGATGAATGGAATACACGTAACAATAGCAACAGGGCTGACGGCTCTGGTGGACAAGGTGACTTTTCCAACTTTTCTCACAATTTTAATTATAATGACTTCATTAAGAAGAACTATTCATTAAATTCCAACAATTCTGGTGCTCAAGTTCAGGACAATGATACTAGGACTTATAGGGAAAGTCTTGATTTACTATATTTTTATATGGACAAATACAAATGTTTGGGTTGTGACAATTTTTTTTGAAAGAATGTTTAAACAGAAACATTGTTCCCAAGGGCTTGCGAGTTTGCAAGTTTCCGAATCGTGTGGTGGAGGGTTCTACTTTCCATGCTGAACTTAAGATTTTTGATAAATGTGGTCTGGATGTGGTAAAGGCTATTGTTACAGAAAATGAAAAGGTGAGGGAAACATTGTTGGAGAAAATGGAGGTTGTCAATTCTAATATTATTCAGGATCTGTTGTTCAATGTAGAGTCTGAAAAATCTTTGTATTTCAAAATTTTCAAACAAATCGACTCTGACTGTTATAATAATATGAAGCGTAAAGAAGGAAAATTAAAAAGGGATATCAGGGAATATCAGAAAGGTACAGCATGTCCCAAACCTAGGCCTTTCAACATTGACACTAATGAACGCTATATAGGTACACACAATAGGTCTAAGGTTCATTCATTTGTTCCAGATGATGCCTTTTATGATGATTTTCCTGTGGTTGATCAAAATGAACCTTTAGATGTCCCCCCCTCCCCCACGGAGGTCCGACAGGATACGGAAGAAACCAGTATACTACAACAACAATTATTACAACCACAGGGGGAACAACAGATATTAGTCAATCTACATCAAAACTTAGGGAGTGAAATAGTTCAGAATGGTAATATTTTTGAGTATAAGAATTACAAAATTTTTAATTATAGTGTGATACCTATTACTTTATGTCATTTTTAATTATTTTCTAAAGGCTTCAAATTTATACCTGTTAGGAAAGCGAGTATCGCTAAAGCCCTTGTTCTTATGAAGTTATTTTTAAGAAAGAAAAATTTGGCCTTAATATTTGCAGGTTCTAATAATACACACACACAATCAATTTTTAAGAAAATAAGTACCTTCAACCCCCCATTGCATCCACAGCTTAAGAATTTGGAGATCATACTGGAGAGGGAGATAAGAAATACTATTAATACACATAGAGTGAATCCTAACCTTTCCAAAAATGAAAAATTATTATTGAATGAATTGATGAACAACAAAGCTGTGAGAATTATGCAACCTGACAAAGGGGGTGGAACTGTACTTATGGATTATATTTTGTATGAATCAAAAATGAAATATATGTTGGCCAATGATTTTAAATATTCCAAATCATCCTTGAATGAAGTTAACATTGCTTATTCTAAAATTAATATACTTTTAAATGATTTGTTGTTAGAAGGATCCATTGATATGGACATTTTTTGTTTAATAAATACCCTAGGACACCATCAGTATTTGGAATTCCTAAGTTCCATAAGGACCCTATGGATCCACCTCTCTAAGACTTATTGTTTCCTCTGAGGGTTCCATTACTACCTCTCTAGCAAAATATGTGGATGTTAAGTTAAAAACACTCTCAAATGAGGGAGTTACTGTTTTGAAGGATTCTTTGGACTTTCTCAGGCAGGTAAAACCAGAATTATTTCATCCCAACATACTTTTCATAACCTTGGATATAGTTGAACTATTTGGTTCAATTCCTCATGAAACTGGTTTACTATGGCTCGAAGAAAGTATGAGAGATAGTGGTAAATTTAGTTCCCGTGATTTTACGACATGCCTGTTATTAATGAAAATGGTTCTCAAGAACAATTTTATGTTCTTTGAAGCGGAATTTTACAAGCAAGAAAGAGGGGTAGCTATGGGGGCAAAATGTGCTCCCACTTATGCAAATATAGTTTTGTCCAGGTGGGAAAAATTATTTGTTATTGATTCAGAGTTTTCTAAGTGTTGATGTTTTTATAAACTTTTTTAGACAATATTTGCATTTTTTGGAATGATTCCCAGGAAAGATTTTTTGAATTTCTTTCCTATTTGAAAGGAACCACAGAATTTTTGGATTTTACCTACCATCTTGACACTCAACAACTGACTTACTTAGATATTTCTCTGATTAAATTAGACCATTCCTTTTCTTCCAAAGTTTTTAGAAAAGAAACTTTTTCCAATTCATATCTCCACTTTAGTAGTGGGCATCCGTTTTTTCAAAAAAAGAATCTTCTTAAAGGACAGTTAGTAAGAATAAGTCGTATGACTTCAGAAGATTCTGAATTTTTAAAGGAATGTGATTTTGTAACTCAAATGTTTAGAGGCCGATGTTACCCTGAAAACCTGATTTGTGAAGTTTGTAAAGAAGTTTCTGAAGGTAGGAAAGGGAGGTTTGCCCCTATTTTGGGTTGTGATGAAGGACCCAACTTTTGTTATAATCCTAACACTTCCACTAATAATTGGGATGAAACATATGTTATGGATTATACAGGTGATTCAGGGTATATAAAACAAATTGTCTCTAGGGCATGGGAACGTTTTAGACAAATTTCAAAACTTAAACAAATTCACAGTAAACCTTTAACATTTACTTATAGAAGGGACACTAATTTTAAGAAGATATTTGAGTTTGGGGGTGGTTTAATAGTTCAAGGTACATCCAAAAGACTAGGGACTTTTAAATGTGGTTCATGTTCTCAATGTTCACACATTATAAATGGTTCCAGTATTTACATCCCCAATCGCAATAAGCTTATTAAAGGCCACTCTTTTTCTAACTGTAATACTAATGGTGTGGTTTATTTAGCTTTATATAAACTAAGCACAGTAGAACACCAAACCAACGGAGCACGGACCCAGCCACGGAAAAGAAACCAAGTAAAATAGAACACAAAAACATGCGCCGGGTCCTATGGCAGTTCAACCAAATAATACAAGTGTCCAAATGCAACGAAGCAGTATACTTCTGGTAAATCTCCTTTAAATCACAAATCAGGTTCCTTAAAATGCAGCTGTTTATTAGAAAACGTAAGCGCTTTCACCCAACGGCTTCATCAGACGTACAAATGCCTCCTCACATTACAAGTCTTATATAGTCTTAAACGACAGTCTATTGGTTGTCAAATCAATTAGCTGACTCATACTATATAATACATCTAAAAAACTAACTAGACCCAACTGTACAGATAAAAGACTAAACAAACATATACATATATAATATAATAAAGCATTAATTATAAAAGAAGCTATATATAAAATATATATATATAAAAATATATATATATAAAAATATGAACACATCACAGCATAGTACAAACTCATAACACAGTTTGTAAATATAAAAACAACTATATAATAAAACATGTCATGTATAAAACATAATATAAATGCAATAACATGTAAAAATAAACTAAGAATATATGGACATGTCAGTGCTTAGGTTTATGGCATTTCCTCTTCCTAAGTATAGGCCTTATATTCACCCTCTCATTGAGACCTGGTGGGTGATCAGCCATACATCTCACAATCCACCTCATCTCACACTCTAGGGTATGATTTACTATATCATCCCCTCTTATATTCTCAAAAACCTCCTGTATCACACAGAACATGAAACTGTGTGTAGGACCTGAGAGCTTGGTATGTCTAGCTAAGGCATTTTTATCACTGCCGATCCTGGTTTGATAGAGATGTTCCCTGATTCTTTCTCTTAAGGACCTATTAGTTTTGAAGGATTCTTTGGACTTTCTCAGGCAGGTAAAACCAGAATTATTTCATCCCAACATACTTTTCATAACCTTGGATATAGTTGACCTATTTGGTTCAATTCCTCATGAAACTGGTTTACTATGGCTCGAAGAAAGTATGAGAGATAGTGGTAAATTTAGTTCCCATGATTTTACGACATGCCTGTTATTAATGGAAATGGTTCTCAAGAACAATTTTATGTTCTTTGAAGGGGAATTTTACAAGCAAGAAAGAGGGGTAGCTATGGGGGCAAAATGTGCTCCCACTTATGCAAATATAGTTTTGTCCAGGTGGGAAAAATTATTTGTTATTGATTCAGAGTTTTCTAAGTGTTGGTGTTTTTATAAACGTTTTTTAGACAATATTTGCATTTTTTGGAATGATTCCCAGGAAAGATTTTTTGAATTTCTTTCCTATTTGAAAGGAACCACAGAATTTTTGGATTTTACCTACCATCTTGACACTCAACAACTGACTTACTTAGATATTTCTCTGATTAAATTAGACCATTCCTTTTCTTCCAAAGTTTTTAGAAAAGAAACTTTTTCCAATTCATATCTCCACTTTAGTAATGGGCATCCGTTTTTTCAAAAAAAGAATCTTCTTAAAGGACAGTTAGTAAGAATAAGTCGTATGACTTCAGAAGATTCTGAATTTTTAAAGGAATGTGATTTTGTAACTCAAATGTTTAGAGACCGATGTTACCCTGAAAACCTGATTTGTGAAGTTTGTAAAGAAGTTTCTGAAGGTAGGAAAGGGAGGTTTGCCCCTATTTTGGGTTGTGATGAAGGACCCAACTTTTGTTATAATCCTAACACTTCCACTAATAATTGGGATGAAACATATGTTATGGATTATACAGGTGATTCAGGGTATATAAAACAAATTGTCTCTAGGGCATGGGAACGTTTTAGACAAATTTCAGAACTTAAATTCACAGTAAACCTTTAACATTTACTTATAGAAGGGACACTAATTTTAAGAAGATATTTGAGTTTGGGGGTGGTTTAATAGTTCAAGGTACATCCAAAAGATTAGGGACTTTTAAATGTGGTTCATGTTCTCAATGTTCACACATTATAAATGGTTCCAGTATTTACATCCCCAGTCGCAATAAGCTTATTAAAGGCCACTCTTTTTCTAACTGTAATACTAATGGTGTGGTTTATTTAGCTTTATGTTTAATCTGTGGTTCCTTTTATGTTGGTAAAATGGAGAGGAAGCTAAAATTAAGAATCTATGAACACTATTATGAAATCAAAAAGCACAATATGAATAATGCACTTTTCAAACACACTTTAACCTGCCCACAAGCCTCCTTTGTTTTTTTTGTAATTGAAACAGTGGCCAGAGAAATTAGGGGGGCATGTGGGAGACAAAACTTGAATATAGAGAGTTATTATGGCAAATTATTTTGGAAGCTAATAGAAACCCTGGTTTAAATGATATGCTATCTATCCTTCCAGTTTTAAAATGAAGGTGTGCCAAATTATAAATCTCCGCTAGAGGGTAATACAGGATTATTATTTGTTCAAAATGAATTATAATATGTTTTAACCAATTTTATAAGGGTACAAAATTGATTATATATTTTATATTGTACATTTTATATTGTATATTTATTTCAAGGAAAAGGTTTTTTATATAAATATATTTATGTATTACTGATGTTGAATTGATAATGAAAATTATACTTGAAAAGTTTTATATTTATGTTACTTTTATTGGAAACAAAATTTTTAATTGAATCATTGATATGTCAATTGCTTTGTACTCATTGGTCTATTCATTCAAATAGATGTATTTAATAGGAATGTAATTCAGGCTTGGTGTTTGCTTTCTGATGAAGATTTTCGAAAACGTACTTACTGTGTGTTAAGGGTTAGTTTGTTAGTGTCAACATTGCGTGTCAAGCATTGCAATATTAAATATTTCATGTTAGTTTGCAGGCTCGGTCTGGACCCTTATTTGGTTCTCCACTAGCAAACTTTATTTAAAATATCCATGATGATTCTTTCTATGGCTTTACATACAAGCCATGCAAGACTAATCAGACTTATGGGTCTGCAGTTATCTAAGTCAGTACTTGTAATGAGGATTAATTGTTGCAGTCCTCCATTCACTAGACATGAAGCCAGTTAAGAGGCCAATATTGAACACTGATTTTAGAGGGCTTGATAGCTCATGTTTCCTGATATTCAAGAGGCATCCCAGGATATTATAAGGGCCCATTAATGCAGTATTCTTTCCCTTAGAGAGTTCACTGAAGACTTGTTCACCAGTGATAGCAAGGGTAGTTACAGTCAAGGGTATCACTTGAAATGTATTGGGGAAGAAGGGGTATACTTGGGACTAAATTTATCAGCCAGTATGTTTGCTATATCCCCCGATTCCTTCTAGGTGGTTCCATTTACAATTAGTTCAGCACACTGCTGTGTGTTACCTTTGAGGCTGTGGACAAAGCTGATGAAGGCCTTGTGGTTATCTTTTGCCTTTGAGGCTATTTTTACCTAAAGTTTGGCTTTGCTGGACTTGATAAGTTTTCTGAGTTGCTTATTTAGTTTGACAGGTTTCTCACCTTGCTAGGTACTGCACTTCCTAGTTTTGTCAATTAATTTCTTCCTTTTATTATACAACTTGTTGATATTGGGATTACACCAGTTTGGCTTATTGTTTGAGTTAGTTCTCTGCCTATTCCTTGAGGCTACAGCTGCCTCAATGCAGGTGTTTACATGATGGTATAGGGTCTGTGAACAATTCCATATTGGTAGCTGAGTTCACAAGGTTTGGGAGGATGGACATTTTACCATAGTATAACTTAGTACTAGGAGGTTTATTTTGGAGTAATTCCAAAATGTTTGAGGGGTAGATGATATCCACTTGTAACTAGTGCTTGGACAGGTACATACCAAAAGGGTCAGTATGCTCAGTGATTGGCCTAATGAGTGCCAAGTAGAGTGGAACAATTGTGCCTGGATCTGGATGCTATACCTTTAACTATAAGCTGTACAACAAAAAAGGATTTCCTTGCAATAGTGAATATGTGGTGATCAAGGGACAGTCCATTGTTGACATAGGTTCCCAGATGAGACTGGGTTAAGCTTGTGTGTCTATAATTTCCTGGGCCCATTGAAGTCCCACTTTCAAGCAAGGGAATGTCTGTTGCAGTCTTTCATTCATCCAGTACAAACCTTTTTCGAAATTAGTATTGAATAGCCTTTGTAGGCGGTTCAACAAGTCATATTTTAGACTAACTAGTAGGCAGCCTAATGTGTTATCTAGCCCCAATAGACATTATGTTCTTGGCCATGGGTAGTGACATGAGAAATTGTTGAGAGATTTGAAAGGATTATAGATGCAGGTATTTGATCTGAGAATATTGGGTGATGGGTGGGGGTGAAGTTTGAGCTGAATTAGTTGCCAGTGGATTGGCTGTGTCCTCTGGTCCAAGTAGCTCACTGTAGTACCAGTTATTGTTTCTGAGATTTCTAAAACAGTTAAAAATGCTTTGTGGTTTTCTTTCACCTGGGTTTATATTTTTACCTCATATCCGGCTTTGGCTGATTTAGTCACAATCCAGAGTTCTTTGTTTAGTTTAGTAAGAGTGTTTTTGGCTTTTTGAGAGTTAGATTTATTTTTGCATGCAATGAGTTCTCTTTTTTTTATTATGCTGCCCATGGTCAGGGCTTATTTTTGAATTTGGGGTTGTATTTAATTCTGAAGGGGGAAATGTGTCTATACAACTATTTACATATGCATAGAGTTTTGGCATTCAATTATTCTGTACAGTGGAAGTTCGAAACAGGTTTAGTAGAGGAAGTATATTTCCAATTAATTTCCAGTACCCAACATAGTCAGAAACAAGCACTACTCAGATATGTGCACACAAGATCACTTACGCTGGCTTACAAGGAAACTGTGAAGCGTGTGGTAATTATTTCTCTCACATTTTTCACAATCAAACCTATGAGTATTTTCATTTGTTCTTCTTGCATGTAACAGCATAGGGGTATACATAAGGGGACTATGTTTTCATTTTATGTTAGGATAGGGAGGCAGGCTACATTTGCAGATGCTTTGTCTTTACAAGCCATTGTCTTCTCAGTATATCAGGTAGTATCATGTCAGCTTTGAACATTAAGCCTTGGGCAAAACTTATTTCTTCCTTGGAAAAAGAGTATAAGACTGCATTTCTTTTCTTTCCTTTACAATAATTTTGTTCAGATCATCACTGAATCATAAGAATAGGAAAAAGCTCCAAAAAAGCACCTTAGAGCATGTACAGTCCCATCAGTTTTGAGGCTTAGGCCAGTTAACTTGCTTTAACCAAATTCCTTTCAGCAATCGCTTGAGATTTACAGAATGTTAGTAAGGTAGTAAAAGAGTGTAACTTTCAACAGCTTTAGTTTTTGCTTGATTGACTCCCATGGGTACACTTCTTCATTTATTGTCAGTGGCAGTATGACTGAGCCCAGCCAAAATGTATTTGTTGTTGGGAATGTAAGGTTTACCATTCCAAAGGCTTAGTGTAAGTGTAGGTTGCAGGAGTGAGCAGCCATTGCCAGGTGACCCATGCAGGTGGAAGGGAGGTAGTTGTGATTCACAGCTTGGGTGTTACCTAGGCACGACTCTAGATGTTGCACCTACAGACCACAACACTGAAGAGCATGTGCTGCCTAGTGGCTGCCAGTTCTTTATTTGGTAGCACTATTGGAGATATAATGAATTAAAGCAGGGGTTAGGAGCTGCAATGGGGAAGAAGAATAATCTTGGGGTGCAAATGGGTCAATCTACCAAGTGTAAGTGGAAAGGTATTTTGTTTTGTTTTTTTACTCAAGGAAGATGCACTTTTGGAATGAAATCTTTGTGCTGCTTCATCATGTAAGTAATTACTACCCTAGCCTATACTTGCCAGTGACCAGTTCAGAGATCAGCAGTATGAAGGAAGCATGGCTTGGTCAGCAGTGTTAATGTGGGTGTGGCTTGTTGGACAGCAGTCTTGGAGCTGTAAGTACAAATTTGAAAATCCTGGCTACACCCCTTTTTCCAGATGTTAGTAGACTTTCTCTGATGAATTGTTCTTTATCATTATGACATCTGTCTTAGTCTGTTTGTCAGCCATCCAGTATTCCTTCCTGACCTGGTCCATCTTTGTTATTTCAAACAACTTCTTACACTTGTTCTACCTTTTGATAACTTTTTTAACTTCTGCATTTCTTATCAACCTTCCTTCCTCATGTACCTTATTTCTATACCCGGCTTGTCTGCATATCTGTTTTATCATCTTCGCATATGCTGTATTGAGATGCTGCCATTCTTCTTTGGCTCTACTAAATTCTTCATGTTCTTGAGGTGATAGAGCATGGAGTACTTCCTTGAACTCTTGTGCTTTTACTTCCATCAACTTCCAGGTCTTCCGCCTTTTCTCTGTTGACCTTACAACCTTTTCTGACCACTGCGTGTAGCTGATTGTGGCTATATGAGTGCTGGGGGTTGACCATTTCACTGGGGTTGACTATGCAGTCTCTAATTTTATCCTAATGCACTTCCCTTTACTAGAATTATGTCTACCTGAATTGCATGCCGGCTGACCACTCTTGTATGTGATCATGTCACTCTCTCTTAGCAAACCATGTGTCAGCCAGTATTAAGCCATTTGCCAGACAGAAGTCTAGAATGACTGTCTTCCATATTCCTGTTGCTGTACCCATGTACTCCAAGGCAGTCCTCATATCCTGTCCTGTCTGACCAGGTATGAGCATTCAGGTTCCCCCATTACGAAAACTAACCTATTTTTGTCTTGCTTTATTTGGAAATCCTGCAACTGCTGCCTGAATGTCCTCTCTTCTTGCAATCACATCCCTGCTTTGGAGCACATACTGAGATTATGAAGACTTTCCTATCCTTATTTTCTGACTGCCACAAGTCTGTTACTTATTCTAATGACATTCCTCACTGTGATCAGAAGACTCTCTCTCATCACAATTGCCACACTATTTCTAGTCTCTCATCCCCCTGAGAAGTGGAATTTGAATCATAAGGCAAAAGGCTTTGCTGTATTGCAGTCCCACCTTGTCTCCTAGATACATAGCAAGGAGGAGAATGAATATCCTATAATGTCATTCACTTCCAGTGCACATCCTTTCACTGAACCTGTAGTCAGTGTAGCAATGTGTGGTTCATTTTGGCAAGCTGATTGGTTTTCCATCCAACTTTCACTCAACAGATCTATCCATATAACTCAGGCTGGGCAACCAGACAACAGGCACCCAGTAGCTTAATGGTGGGCACATACTGGCAAATAGGGGCACATAGACCCCTCCCACCTTAACATGGGTTCTTGGATGAATTAAGCCAGGTCCTCAACCCACTTGGAAATGTCCAAATTAAAAAAAAAACATAGGTATAAATAGTAATTATGGAGCGAGACAAACAAAAGGCATTTGACACAAAGTGATTTATTTTAAACACAGGTAAGCAAAACATCTATGAAGACCAGGAAAGTTCTGGAAAGAGTGTATTATCAGGATGATCTTACACTAACTGCCTCAAGGAATTCCTTCACTAGTTTACCCAATGAAGACCTCAAAACAGTAAACTTTAAGAATTAGGTCATGAGCATCTCAGTGTGTCTATAGCTGAAACTGTGCTCCATATTACATTTTACATACAGTTTTTTTTCAGGAATGTCAGAGCATTGACAGAAGATGGAGATAGATGAGAGATTTACATAAAGATGAGTAATAAAAGTATGGTAAAATGGAAGACTGGAGTTGTTAGAGTCAGAACTTAGAGTAAGCAGCCGCTGGTTAAGACAGGAAAAGGGTAAAGTCCTAATGGATCAGTCTCATCACAGGAGAATGATAAAAAGATGGAGAGAAGAGAATAAGTGATGGTAGGAAGGAGAAGGTTATAATCAGAGGGGAATATGAATGTACCAAAGGACATGGAGAGGCAGACAGAGAGAAAGAGAGAGAAGGAGTTACCTGAGGTCTTTGGCCTTATGGAATTCAGCCAGCTGGTTTGTGAGTGTATCAGGAAAAACAGGATTCTGGATACAGTCTGACCATAGTAGAGAGGGACAGGGTAAATTCACTATTTGTCAACAGTTGTCGCTGTACTGTTTATTCTGAGTGAGGATGAAAGGTATGAACACAAGGACAAAGAAGAAGCTATAGCATTTTAGGTTACTAGATTAGAACGAACTGTGGTGAATGTCATTGCTCGGTTAGATGGCCAGGGACAAACTGAGAGAATAAGTAAGTTACAGGAATGATTCAGAGATGGAAAAATCTACATTGTGGACAAGATGTGCTTATTATACACTTGATTTACCTACCAGTTGTTGAAGCACACTAATTTGATTGACAGTTTTTCAAAAATTAAATTCTGAAAACTGTCAATCAAAACCACAAAAAAAAAAATTGAAAAAGGCTTTGTTTTTATGCAGGGGGCATGCTTTCTGCACCCCATGTAGGGAGGTCTAGCACCTTCACCCCCTAAATTAAACTTACCAACTCTACAGTCATACCACAGAGGAAAAAGAGGCAAAAAAAAACCTTCAAAAGCACACCTCCAGCTCACACTATACATTGTGGTGAAACTGACCATGATATTCAATTTTCACACAAGTCCACAAATGGAATAACCAACCTTATTCCCCTTGCACAAGATATGTATGCATATGTCTGCTAAATTTTCTTCAGTGGCATGTTGTAGTAGTCAAAATAAGCATTTATAACCCATTTTATGTTAGATGTCCATTTTTCATTTATATTGCCATTCCAGCTCCTATCTCCTTTATCTAAAGATTTACACAGTAGATCCAGGGAGACAGCATCATGCTCACAAGTGGGGAAAATTAATTAGAGTAATACTGAGGTTTGAAAACAATGAACAACTAATTTTAGAGGGGTAAAGAACTCTGTGCCACCCAAGCCCAACAACACCTAATATACAGACTCCAAGATCACACAGAGTTGAGGGTAAGAATATTCTATTTATTCCTAAGGTCCAATAAACATGAAGTTAGATAGCAGCAAGCTTGGATGCTAATGCATGATAACATTTTAGCTGTGATTTAAAGACACCAAGGACCATATTCTAAAAGACTTGCTCTCTCTCTCTCTCTCTATATATATATATATATATATATATACTGTATATACATACATGCACACACAAGTCTATGTGTGCATCTGTACGTGTGTTAAAATGCTTCATCAATATCAGTAAACCATTATCCCATGTTCATTTCATACAAGATTATTGCCTCTTTGGGTCACTCTCCTGAGAAGCAGTGACTGCACAACTGTGAGTCTTTCTGGGCTCCATAACCACTATTGCCACTGGTGACCAATCCTCAATGGGCACAGTGGGTGACGGAGGCAGTGTGACCATATTATCACAACCACCCTCACTGTGGTGGAAAACGGGATCTTTGCAATGTCTGTGATGAGTTGCAGCTGATGTGGATGGCCTATCCTCCGTGTGCCACCCAGGTCTCAGCCTTTATGGTAAAGAAGTATGGAGAATTGTATGGATTGAGAGAAGATGCACCCCATAGATTACGGAAGCTATCCAACATGTAGGCAGAACAAATATCATAGATGTTTAATGCAGTGACATTTTGGAAACATCACTAGCTGGAGTTTAGTGAAGCTTTCCATGAACCTAAGGTAGAACCCAAGATAAACTGGTCATCTCCTCTGCAAATACACCTGCCTCTACAGTGTGGCCAATTCAATGGACTGAATAAATGGTATGATGGAACATTTGCTGGGAGAGGAGCACCCTCCACTTGGCCATAGGTCAGCATCATCATTTGCTGTTAACCAACATGGCCGTGCCCAGTCCTGCTCCCGTAGTGGCAATACTTCCACTGCTCCATCAGTGGTTGAAGTGCCCATATGCAAATGTGGTAGGCCACGGGGTCATGGACCTGGGTGTAGATATGTAGGAGAGTTCATCTGGCAGACATCGCTCATGTTCACGTAGCAGCAGAACATCTGACTATGGGCATGGACATGCCAGTGCAACTCCTGGCAGAGCCTGCTATCATGGTCATGAGTGAAGACAATGAATTGATGCCTCTAGTATGAATAGCTCACACCTGTTTGACATGCCAGGACATAGAGCTAGCACAGAGCTTGGCTGTGTTCTTGCACATAATTACACACACATATTTCACATTGAGTACCCCTACAGACACACTCACATAACAGGTACTCGAGACATTTGTGCGGCGCTTGCAGGTCATTCTGTCTCATTAGTTATTTGACAATTATCTACATTTTGGCCTGCCTGTCTTTCTTTCTCACACACACTCATTACTTTTGTGTCAGCCTTGGCATCCTGTCCCCCCAACCCCAACCTGTGCAAATGATAACCATGCTAGCACCTTGTTTATATCTTTTTGATTCATGGCTACACATGTATTTTTTTCTGATGCACAGGGTGCATAGCTGAGTGATTAGTATATATCAATATCAATATCTATATCTATCTATATATATATATATATATATATATATATATATATATAGATATAGATATAGATATAGATACATACATGTATGTGTGCGTGTGTGTTGGTGATGCTCTCCTGAAAATTATACTGTTTTCTTACAGCCTTTTTACTGTTGTGATTAATACCTTGTAATTGTTGATTCATCAGTGCAGTTTATTGCTCCAGTGGTAAGAATGTAGGGATAATTAGAGACTTGGGAATGGTATTTGAATTGTGTATATTTTTTGTATGGGGCCTACTAGATCATAAACAGCAGAAATCTATTGACATAAGTTGGTTCTGTCACGTGTTGATGTCATTGCTGGACAACTCACGCACCTTCTACTTAGGTGCATTTGCAAGTAAAAGTATGCAAGTGTCTGCCATTCCTTTGTGTTCTTACCTATTTATTTACCTGTTCCAGGTTCAATGCTTACCTGCAGTCCTGCAGTTACAACTCTTTTAATTCGAGGCTGACTCTTTGTGATGCAAGCAGTACACACCCATTACATGGGTAAGTAAAGGCTGTGAGTGTTGCCTGGCATCAATTTTACAGTATATATATATATATGTGCATATGTGAAAGTTGTACCCCTTAGGTGGTGAGCATGTGTGCTATCCATTGCCTCTTGGCCAAGGTGAAGGCATATTGTGCACTCCTACATCTACCTACACCCACAGCGGCTGATGGTTCTCTTTGTTAGTCCTCACCTGAATGTGGCTGTGGTGACCTTACCAGTGGTGGTGGAATGTGTGCCTCTTCCTCTTGGTGTACCTGTTGCAGCTATTTTCTCAGGATAATATGTAGGATAACTCAAACAGTGAAAATATCAGCATAAGTACTAGAATCATACTGCAGGGCCACCCTGATGTATCTTGGCACCAGAAATGTGACTTCAGAAGCCCAAAAACATGCTCTATGATGTTTCTTGTCTGAGTGTGTGCATCTTTATATCATTCCTCCATTATGTCTGCATTTCTGATGGGATTCTTCAGCCATGTTACGAGTGCATACCCTGCATCACCCAGTAAATGGCCTTATGGGATATTCCACATGGAAAGCCTCTGTTAGAGCTAAGAGTTGTGCCAGATATGGGAGTCATAATATCCAGGGTTGCCAGCATACACATTCATGATGAGTCCCTTACCATTACATTCAACCTGGCAGTGAATGAAGTTGAAGACCTTTCTGTTTGTGTAAGCCCTTCCCTGTTCCCCAAATAGTGCTTTGATCTCAGTGTGTGTGCAGTCTATGGTACCCAAGACTTCAGTGAATGTGCTATGGGTAGAAATCCTGCATAGCTGTAGCTCTATCCCTGGGCTTACAGGGAAAATGTATGTAGTCACTGGCATGTTGCAGCATAGAATTCAGGAATTAATGTGGGATCTTGGATGCTGATGCCTGTGACACCCACAGCATGTTGCCTATTGGTCTCTGGAAGATTCCTTTAGCTAAAGTTTTAAGTGCTACAGATGCCACAGTCTCCACAGATATCGGCTTCCGTTTGTTTGCCCTTGATCTCAGTTGAGAATGACTGAGAGTGCAGAGTTCCTGTAGTCTTTCTCTATCCACCTTGCAGCACTCTACTATTTCCACCTCATGCAGACCATGAAAAGTTAAATGGGGTTTAAACACTCTTCTCCTTCTTGGCCAAGGTCTATAAGCAGCAGCAGCAGCAGCATAGAGTTGAGCCTGTTGCACATACACATGCAGAAGGGCACCAGCAGCCCCTAGCATTCTTTCTGTATAGTGTAGTTTCCATGACTGTATTCCAAGAGGTTTTGGAATCCGAGGCCAAACCTACACTGAGTCTGCATAATTCCTTTATAGCTTGTCGAATAGCTCCTCCATCTTGGATTGGTAGATTAGCATACAGTTCAGCTGCTTATGCTATAATTAGCATGCCATGATGTTTACCAGGTTTATGTGGTTGCTTACTGAATACAAATCAGCAAACCACCATGTGTGCATCGCACCATGATGCACACATGGAAGAGAGTTGATATGTATTCAATAAGAGGCTCTACATGGTGTGTAAACTGCACAAACCCAGTTTTAGTGAGCCATGTTGGGTTTATTGAATTCAGCCCTACCTTTATTATATTTACTTATACAAATAGATTTTATGATGGTCTTTTTCACTCAGAAGGGATAAGATCTGACTCATATGAACTTGGGAATATGTCACTTTAGTCCACTAATAACCAAGCATAATTCATTTATCTTCTTGTTCAAAATAGCAATTCGGTATTAACTAAACATAGTTTTTTTATCTTTATGTTTGAAACAGCATGTATTCCTGAAGCTTTATTTTTTTAGCTTGCTGAAAGACTTTATGGTCAGTCTATCTGCGAGCAGTTTATTATGAGTCAACAAGCAGAAAATTGTTTTACAATAATGCTCAATGTAATACATACTCAATTAATGATGTATAGTCAGAAGTGGCCTTAATGAAAACATGAAGACTTCTGACATATGAAACAACGGTTTTACTGGGAAGTCTTGGAAGAGTCCTATCACACAGCATACATTGCCAAAAGTTTGGAACACCTTAAAGTGATATCAGCAGCCAGTAACCTCTGCCCTCCTCACTACACTAGCCAAACTCTAACTTTATTTACTAGGCATAGCTACTTTCCACCCTGTAACTCTCTTTCACCCCCCCCATCCATGATTTTCCCCTTTCCTCTCCGTCTATCTTTTTTTACTCTCACTTGCCCACTAATTGGCATTCCTCTACTATTCTTTTTGCTACCATTGATTCATCCTTTTTCTCTCCATTAACCTGTGTCCTGCAGCTGTAAAGTCTCTTCAACCTTTGTACTTTATCTTTCTCTCTAGACCCTCCCTAACTTCCTTCCTTTTCACTCCAAAGCTCCTAACTCGTATCTCTTTACAGTCTAAACTTAAACCTCTTTTAAAATACATACTTATAACTGTTTCATACCTTTCTGCTGTTTTCCCTTACCTTATAGATTGTTTTTCTTCTAGTGCTACAACACTCCTTTGTCTCTTCCTGCCCCCAAATCTCACCCACCCCTAGCACCTCTACATTTATACCCTCTCAAACACACCCCCTTCCTTTTCCTGACCAATTATATACCATCACTGTATCCACCCACTAAAATAGTCTCCTCCCTCCTCCAACCCCCATCACTACAAACCTTACTCCTCTATCCTCTAACTCAAAACCTACTATACTATCTCTAAGCATGCAAAAGCCATACCAACCTTTACTAGTACTAACTTTCCTAACTATATTCATCTCTACCTATATCCTAACCTCCTATGAACAACCTCTCCCCCTACTCTTACATTCCCTCGCAAAAAAACACTAACTTTTCCCCTAGTGCTATCCACACACTATCACAATCCCATCTATACTACCTCCTACCTTCAAGCGAAATATCACCGCCTCTCTCACATTAAATACACAAAGGTTAACCTCAAAAAGCTTTTTGAATACCTCCGCTATACTCATCTTTATCTCAACCCTATATTAAGTCACTCATTACTAGATGGCGACATTCACCCCAACCCTGGACCCAATGTATCCCCACCTCTCTCTAACTGCTATCACTTTAAAACTCAACCTTTACCCCCTACTAAACTGCCTAAATCTCTCTCTATTGCTCATCTAAACATACGCAGCATCTGTAATAAAATTCCACTAATTCATGCTCTCCTAGATGTCCAACAATTTGATATCCTCTGTCTAACTGAAACATGGCTAAAACCCTCAACATATGATAACGTAATCATCCCCCCAGGTTACAATATTTTAAGGCAGGATCGCCTTAAAAAAAAAGGTGGAGGAGTTGCTATTCTCTATAAAACCAGCCTACAGATAAGTAAAGTTAACCATAATCCACCATTTGACAATAATGCTGAAATAATAATCTCTAAGCTTCAGCTCAACCCACATAAAACAATTAACATTATCTGTACCTATCTTCCACCAGGTAAAAACCTCAACACATTAGAAGACCTATTAAACTGGTTTTCTTTAAATCTTCCTCAAGAAACAATACTACTAGGCGACTTCAATATTGACTGGAATTCATGCAAACAAACTAATCCTTCTACCCTCATCAACCTGCATGGCTTCTCTCAAACCATTAACTCCCCAACAAGGAAAAACAAACCTAATAATAAAGAAAGTATTCTTGACTGGATACTAACAAACAGTCCCCAGCAAAAATATACAACAGGAACCCTCCCAGATGACCTTAGTGACCACCTACTTACATACATTATTAGGCATAAAGCAAGTATGACCATCCCTACCCAAGTCAGATCATCAAAATTCTTTGACCCTGATCAGTTTCTAAATGACCTCAGGCAAGTTAACTGGTCACCCCTTAAATCCCTGCCCATAGAGGAAGCTGTTAGTTTCTTTAATAACACTTTTCTAACAATCCTGGAAAATCATGCACCTATGCGGTCAATAAGAATTAAATCTAAAACAGCCCAATGGCTCTCACAGAACACAAGGAAACTTATCCTTAGTAAAAATAAAGCCTGGGCTAAGTGGAGAACCACAAAAAATACAGCTGATCATCTTACCTTTAGACAGCAAAGAAATATGACAAAAAAAGCTATCCTACATGACAAAAAAACTACTTCACCCAGCTACAACAATCTTCGCTTCAACAGCCAAAAAAATTCTGGAATACCATTAATATGCTAGTAACTCCAGGTAAAGTTGCCACACCAAATCCACTAGGCTCTAACCCGGACTGCCCTTTACAAACAGCTAATGAATTTAATAATTACTTTACTTCTGCGATATTAAAGCTAGCAAATCAACAAAGCCCAGACACATCTAAACTATCCAGTCCAAGCCCAACCCCTCCTCCATTTCACCTCAAACCTATACCCACCTCTTATATTTTATCCCTACTTCAAAAATTAAAACCCTCAACCCCCTCAGCTGACAAACTTCCAGCTGAATACCTTCAAATAAGTGCAAAAGCTATTGCATACCCTATTTCTATACTAATTAACAGGACCTTAGAAGAAAGTACTATTCCATCAGTCTGGAAAATCTCATACATCATCCCTCTCTTCAAAGGAGGAGACTCTACTGAATATTCTAACTTCCGCCCCATAGCACTACTATCTCCTCTTGCAAAAATAATGGAGAAATGTATCCACAAACAGTTACTTAACCACCTATTACAACACAATCTCCTAGCTAATTGCCAACATGGTTTTCGACCATTTCATAGTACAACTACTGCCTTACTATCCTTTATTGACTCTATTAACAACAATCGCAACAAGAATACCCCTTCCTCAGCTTTCTTTGTAGACCTGTCTAAGGCCTTCGACATGGTCAATCACCAACTCCTCCTCCATCGCTTAAAGTCCCTCTCTCTAGACAATTCCAGCTTAAACTGGTTTACATCCTATCTGGATAACCGAAAACAGGCAGTTCATTGGCACAACCATCTCTCTGATCTCCTTCCCACCTCTATAGGAGTCCCCCAAGGCTCTATCTTAGGTCCTCTACTATTCTCTATTTTTATAAATGACCTTCATCTAACTACTCCTCTATCAACTTGTATTCAATATGCAGATGACACTACGATTATCTGCTCAGCCTCCTCACAGTCTGAACTTCATTCTCTCACTCAAAAAACCTTCTCAGCTACTGAACAATGTTTTTCTAATCACTGTCTCCTCCTCAACCCCCAAAAAACTAAACTACTGCTTTTTTCACCAACTCACCTGTCTCCTTCCCTTGATTTTACTCTTTTATCCAGTAACGGTACCATTATCTCTACCGACCAGACCACTAAACTCTTAGGTATCACAATTGACAATCAATTAAAATTTGACACTCACATCAACACCATAATAAAATCTACTAACAGAAAACTAGGCCCACTCTACAGAATTAAACCTTTCTTAACTCCAGAAGCCAGAACTATAATAGCTAGAACCCACTTAATCTCTACCCTACTATATGCCTCCCCCATATTTACCAATCTTTCTAAGAATAATCTTAATAAACTTGCAACAGCATATAATAATATTGCCAGATTTGCTGCTAACTCTCCTTACAGAACCCATCATTGTCTAAATCTCAAAAAACTAGGCTGGCTTGAATTACCCCATCTAATTCATCTTAATCAACTTACTATTACACATAATGCCCTTTATCACCCTGATTACACTCCAATGCTCTCCACCCTTATTAAACCATATTATAACCTGAGGAACCTACGCTCCTCAAACAAAATATTAATCCACACCTTCTTATCAAATAACCTAGCAGGTGATTCCATATTTTCTAACTCAGTTGGTAAAATATGGAATCAACTACCACAACAACTCACTTCCCTAACATCACTTCAACTTTTTAAAACTAACCTAAAACTCTTCCTATCCAACCACTGGCTTTGTTCTTGCAACAATCCTGACTAATAATTTTCACCTTCTACTGACTCTGTTACCTTCCCACAGCTTACTTACTAATTCCAGACTACTTGATTCTCTTGTAACTGCTTCTTCAGCAACTAATGTTCAATACCTGAATTTTTCTTCTTTTCAACCCTACTTCATATGAAATGACCTCACATCCTGTGTTTTCCAACCCATCTCTGTGTTATTTTCATTCTTTGTGTAAATACTTTTTAAGCCTTCTATTCTACCCTATTTAATATCAAATTACCTCACACCCTGTGTGTATTTCCTCCATTCCTGTGTTACTATTATTCTTTGTGTAAATACTTTTAAGCCTATTTTTTCGTTTAACACTGTAAACTAGCAATTGCTACTGTTCTGTAAATTTTTTTCTATGATATATTGCTCATTGTGAATCATTATTTTGTTATTTCTTTATAATTTTCTGTTGCTTTAATTGCTCTAGTTGCATTGTATAATTAGTTAGTTGCATTGTATAATTTCTGTTGCATTAGTACTATTTTAGCGGAGCTTTTCTCCTCGGGCCTCCACTGAAAATGGACATGTATCCAGTTGGACTAGCCCGGTTAACAAATGTAAAATAAATAAATAAATAAATAAATGTATGTATATTCCTCATTCTTAGCAAAGTTTTAATTTGCATGCATCAGAGACTATACGCCTATTATTGTACTACAAAGTATCAGTAAATCCTCACTTTGTATTGCCTGTTTTATGTGTTTATTAATTTGTGCTTCCAATAATGGAAGGATTTTGGTGAAGGCATGAAAACCCATCATGAATGCTATTTTTTGTGCCTGTATCAAAGGCTTTAAATCTTTATGTTATCATGTAGCGTGTTGAGATTTGTTTCAGTAGATCAGTGTAGTTTTTACTGAATTCAAGTACACTGAAAGAAACTAGCTAAAAGTCACTTTTCTGTAAACACTGAAGTCTTTTTTTACCCATATGGGAGTACTCTCCAACCCCCCCACCCCACTAGACTTGTATATACTTGCTGAAATCAGTAGTTCAATGAAACCTTCAGTGAGGTCCAGTGCACTTAAAGAAACCAGCTAAATGAATTTAAGGACAGTCACAGCGGTGAATATTTTAAGTTAGGTTTGGCTGAATATTATCGCAAAGTAATGTACAGGCTTTGACTTAGCAGGCATATATGTAGCTCATGTCCCTGCCCTTATGTTAAACTTGAACTTAATGTTTGGCATTATGGGGTAAATGAAAATCACTGAATACCTCTGTGGTTGACATCTATGTAGTCGACAAAATTTAGTTGACTATACAGATGGTCAATATGTGTGCGAGATTGCACAATATGCACTTTCCCCATCATTGTGTGATCACAGAGTTAGTATGTACAACATGATATAAACGCTTTTGCCTGCAGTCCATACTAGTAACCTGCCCTAACTTGCTGTAATAAACATAAGAGGTATCTAGAATCACAGGATGTATTAGCAAGCATTTTCTAAAGTATACAAACCCCGACACTCAAATATATGTCATTATTTAGTGACATCAGTCCTTGGTGGTTTGCCCACTCTCAAGGTGAATTTCTTGGCATCCATGTCTCGGACTCATGATAAGCACATCACAATCAGCATTCCAGTCATAATCCTGTATATTATATATCTATCACGACCACTTGAGTCACTTTCCAACTATAGCCTCAAAACAGGCTATGAACCACTAGAATGTTTGATTGCAATGGTCATCCCACTTCACAAGGGTGGACCATCAACCAAACCCAGAAACTAGACCTATTAGTCTGACAGTCTAATATGCAAAGCCATGGAATAAATTATCATATAAATTATTTATCATAGAAATGATCTACAAAGACATAGGCGACCTTCAGGCACTGAACCCAGCCCAGTTTGGCATTGTTAAGGGAAGGTCATGCCTACTAAATCTGGTGGACTTCTTTGAGAAGGTCACTAAGGCAATAGGTGAGAGGAAAATGGTGCATACCAACTATCTGGACCTGGCTAAGGCATTTGATACAATACTCCACTTGGGTATAATTTACAAACTCCCCAAACTGGGTATAAACCCCAACATAATTTGCTGGATTGCAAACTAGCTCACAGACAGGATCCAGGAAGTCAGGACTGGTAATATACCACCTCTGCTAAGAGAGCAGTCACCAGCGGGGTATCTCAGTGCTCTATATTGGGACTTTTCCTATTTGGCTTGTATTTCTCAGACATAAATGTCAGGGCATTTGGCTGACCAGGTTAGCAAATTGGGAGCTATAATTGACTCATCCATGACACAAATATCTTACAAGGGGGTTTAACACAGACAAATGACAGGTGCTAAAGTCACAGACTAAAACTCAAAGCAAAGAAATACATCATGTTGCTTTTTTGTGAAAACTGTCACATAAACTAATTACTCCATTGCCAAGATACCCTAAGACTTGCACAGAAGCCAGGGTTCTGGGAATATATGTAAATAGTAATCTGGCCTTTGACCAACATGAATAACATGTGACAAAGGTAGTAAGAAAAGCATTCTATGTCAATGAACCTATTGGAAAAGGCATGGCATCCAGGTCCAAAGAAGTCATAGTGTCACTTTATTCAGCCTATTATTGAGTATAGTGCTCCCTTCTGCATGCACCTAACCAGACCTATACAACAGTTGGAACACTCACAAAGGTTTGTTCCAGAAGAATCCACAGTATAAACACATTGTCCTATACAGATTGCCACACTATCTCTATACTCTATCTCTTAAAGGTTATTGAGAGCTGATCTATGCCTGGCATAAAAGCCATCCTTGTATCAAGCTCTGATGGACCTTTTGTACAGCCACAACATGAACAACATCAAAACCACTAAGGATATACATTTTGCTTGTGACATAAATAAGACACAAGTTGGTGAGACAGATATGCTCTAGAACAGGCTCCCCATCCATGTGAAGCAGAGACCATCCCTAACCCTATTTAAGCATAACCTTGACCAATGGATGGGAAATTGGAAATTCACCCCAGTGCTGGCCCCCATGTCTCTGATAGACAGAAGCAGACAGTAATGCCCTAATTAACACCCTGCATAACCTCTAGAAACTTCTTAAAGAACATACCCTTTCCTAATAAATGTTGAACATAGGGACACAATTGGGTTGGATTGCACAGCTAGGATTATAATGGCCCTGGTGATCATTAGCCTAGTATATATCTATGAACCTATGTGTGTATATAGATATATATATATATATATATATATATAGATAGATAGATAGATATGTGTGTGTGTGTGTGTGTGTATATATGTATATATATATATATATATATATATATATATATATATATATAAATCTATGAATCTATATATATATATATATATATATATATATATATGTATTTTTTTTTTTTTTTTTTTTTTGTTTTGTTTTTGTTTTTGTATAAGGCATCAGCCACTGAAGGTACTTGTTAAAGAGATTATTGTGCTGTTTCTTGGTGGACTTTGGAATGCTCCATTACCCAGAATAATCATGGCAGTGACAACTTGGTTTTCAGTAGGACTGCTTGACCCTTGCACCCTTTATATGAATCTCTTTGCACACAACTGACTGAGGAGGATGAGTATGTGCCCATCTATTTAGATGCAGTCATACTGCACTTGGGTGGGGGTAGAAACTATATAGTATCCATGCCAACTTGTGCGTGTGCATAGGTTGGGCTGATATAGCCAGAAAGGTGGCTTCATACTTATCGGTGATAATTGCTGTATTACATTCTCTTACTATGTTGTATGTTGAGATGCTCAGTCACTCATGACCATTTAGTATACATGTCATACACGGACTCCAAGCATGTTTTATATACAACTTTTGTAAGGTTACAGCTCTGTAACAGCTTTCTGAACTATGCACTACATTTATGAATATCACCCAAAGTCTTTAAAAGAGGATCAAATGATCCATCTTCTTAGCACCATTAACAGTCTCTCACAATTTGCTCAAAATACTAGTCTGCTGTGCTACTAGGCTTCCATTTTGTTCTTTAAGAAGTATGTTGTGAATCCCTTGAGGTACAATTCACTGGTGAATCTTAATTTTTAGCCATTCCTTCATAATTCCCTTTTATGTAAAAAGACTGAATTTGACCTCCTTAGCCAAAAGACTTCTGTTCCATGGATGCAATACCTCTCCACCTATGTATTTATGAATGGTAGTTAAATGCATTCAATCAGTGTCCTTGCTTTGTTACGTGTACCTTTTCCCACCTTTATCTCATTGTTTTGTCAAAGTGTAATACTCCTTTCTTTGTCATTTGCATTGCACCATTTTGTCTAGAATGTATTCCCTTCTTGATTAATGCAGGTGTCTGTTATCATTTTACAAGTACTTATAGCAGTCTTTTCTTTTAATTATTTCAGTTGACAACTTTTTTAAACCTGGCATCTGATCAGAATTAGATGTGAATTTATTATTTGCATCTCAAAAACCTGTAAGTTCTTAAAAGTTAGAAAACACCTACTGGTACATACTTTCTCATTACCCACGATAAATCGATATTTGCTTATTTCTTATTCTTAATTGCATACTCACTTATCACTCGATTAATATTTGCTTAGTAGGGTAAGGGTAACACTAGGGGTAGAAAGGGCTAGCTTAAGAAAAGTAAAAAAAAAAACTGCTTCCTACCAGATATAATTTATTATAGTGTCGGGGTACAGAGCAAAGGCTATCAACCCAAACTAACCATGTGGATTGCTACTAAATAAGATGCCTTTTATGACTTTTTACAAGGGGCACCCATGTTATGCTCTTCACCCAAATAATTATCCCTCAAGAATATATTTATGTTGGCTGACTGAAGCACTTTTTAACCCATTTTATTAAAACAAAGTAAACATTTGTGTGCTGGTATAATCTAAAATCCAAGCCTCTAGATTTATTTTTTTGGGATACTTAAGAGAGTAAATTGCTGAGCGAATTATTTTTGAAATTCTAGGCTGATGGCTATAGCAGAAATATGAACAGTTTTGCTATAAAATGAATTCCCAAATAAGCAACCTTAAAGCAAATACATTGGTTAGCTTGTTTTAAACCACCACTAAAAAAATATGCAGACCTTCTTCACTTAATTGCTACCTCTTAAAGAGCTAATTACTGTACATTAAACTGGCTTGGAATATTGGAACTCCTCAACTTGTGTCATAAGCTGCATGATAAGTATAAAAAACTTGCATCCATATGGGGGGTTTCCCTTGGCAAATGTGATCCTTTTAGACCTATAGTTGATGCTAGAGCACCCAAAACCTATCCCAGTATGAAATTTGTTGATAACCAACTTAAAAAGGTGTTACAAGAGTATACCTTGATTTTGAAAGACTCATGGGATGGTTTAAGTAAAATAACAAATGATAAGTATGAAGATAAGCTGATTTTTGTCACAATTTAATTAAAAGATCTATTTTCAGTAATTCCCCATGACACTGGGATTGATTGGTTTTATTCTTTCCTTTGCCAGTATTCTACCTTGAGATATGAATGCATTTTAACTATTAAAACATTGATGGAATTAGTATTGGAGACCAACATTATTACATTTGAAGAACAACTGTTTAAACAGTGCAAATGGGTAGCAATAGGGGCAGCATGTGCCCTCATTTTTGCAAATATTGTGTTGGCATTTTGGGAAAGAGAATTTGTTTTTAAAAGCAATTTCCAAGAATATTGGACATTCTACGGTCGTTACTTGGACGACATTATTATTATATGGAAAAGTAGTAAACAGGAATTGAACAACTTTCTGTAATTTATTGGAAGTAGTACTGACTTCTTGGAATTTATGAGCACAGTAGGAAAGGAAATGGTTAACTATCTTGATATCACCATTCAAAAAACCAGGGATATAAAACAATTTAAGTCCGACATTTTTAGAAAACCTACATATTCCAATACCCTTCTTCATTTTAATAGCTGCCATCCCCTTAATCAAAATAAATCCTTAAAGGACAGGGGATGCAGATAACTAGAATGGTGTCAGATTGAGGGGAATTCATACAACAACTCAATGTGTTAAAGAACATGCTGATCAAAACAGGGTATCCTGTAGTATTTATAGATAACATACTGCATGAAGTAGCGTTGAAAAGGGAAATTGGATACTTTACCACCCCCCTCCGTTAGGAAGAGGATATGGAATGGAAGGGGGTGATAAACAACAAGACAAGAATTGCCATAATAAATCAGCCATTTTCAGATTCAACAACCAGTTCTATGATATAAGAAATATAATAACACACAACTGGAATATTTTTAGTGTAAATCAGGACCACCTTCAACTAGTGGGTTTATCCCCCAAGATAATATATAGGAAGGATGTAAGTATAAAAATATGAGAAAGACAGATATTAAGGACAACAGAAGCATGGGGGGTATATCTAAATGTGGATTTTGCCTACAGTGCAAATACATAATGGAGGGCAAAGATATGTTTATACCTAATTATGGCAAATATTTTTTACAAAATAAATTTTCCTGTAGTAGTAAGGCAGTGATATATTTAGCCATATGTTCCATGTGCCCTTGTTTTTACATAGGGAAGACTATTAATGTACTTAGGGCTAGAATATACCAACATTATTATGATATTGGTAAAAAAGATAAAAAAAAGCTTTAGCTGCCCATATTGCTTCCCATAATGGACATAGCTTCAAGTTTTTTATTATTGATCAAGCTGTATTAGGAGAAAGAGAGGGTCCCCTAAATGATTATTTAGAACTAAAGGAACTCAGATGGCAAATGAGAGCTAATGCCTCTGAGTATCCTGGACTTAACAGTGCTATTTCTATTAGCTCTATTCTGAGGCTAAAAGCGGAATTTCATATGTAATTTTTTTATATAAAAAAGAAAAATGTTTTAGTAATTTAAGGGATTCATAACAGAATGCGTGGATATAACAATAGTACTCAGTGGATGGAATATTTTTATGTGGTGTTGTAAACATGCATATATTTATATGTATTTTTTTTCTTTACAAAGGAAATGATGTCATTAATTGAATGATCCGGTTTTTGTATATAGGGGTGGGTTGGGCCAGTATTATAACATTCTGATGAAGTTTCTATTTTGAGATGAAAGCGCTTAATTAAACAATTTTGTGGATTCCTGGCTTTATTCCTGTGGCTTTTTTATCAGTTCATGTGACAGTTGTGCTTCATCATTTTACAAGTACTTATAGCAATCTTTTCTTTTAATTATTTCAGTTGACAACTTTTTTAAACCTGGCATCTAATCAGAATTAGATGTGAATTTATTATTTGCATCTCAAAAACCTGTAAGTTCTTAAAAGTTGGAAAACGCCCACTGGTGCAAATTTTCTCATTACCCATGATAAATCGATATTTGCTTATTTCCTATTCTCACTTGCATACTCACTTATCACTCAATTAATAGTTACTTAGTAGGGTAAGGATAACGCAAGGGGTAGAAAGGGCTAGCTTAAGAAAAGGAAAAAAAGCTGCTTGCTACCAGATAGACTTTATTATAGTGTTGGGGTACAGAACAAAGGCCATCAACCCAAACTACCTATGTGGATTGCTACTAAATAAGATACCTTTTATGACATTTTGCAAGGGGCACCCATCTTATGCTCTTCACCCAAATAATTATTCCTCAAGAATATATTTATGTTGGCTGACTGAAGCACTTTTTAACCCATTTTATTAAAACAAAGTAAACATCTGTGTGCTGGTATAATCTAAAATCCAAGCCTCTAGATTTCGTTTTTTGGGATACTTAAGAGAGTAAATTGCTGAGTGAATTATTTTTTAAATTTTAGGCTGATGGCTGTAGCTGAAATAAGAACAGTTTTGCTATAAAATGAAGTCCCAAATAAGCAACCTTAAAGCAAATACATTGGTTAGCTTGTTTTTTACCACCACTGAAAAAATATGCAGACCTTCTTCACTTAATTGCTAATTACTGTACATTAAACTGGCTTGGAATATTGGAATGTCTCAACTTGTGTCATAAGCTGCATGATAAGTATAAAAATGCTTGCACCCATATGGGGAGATTTCCCCTGGCAAATGTGATCCAATGAGGTGAACTGTTTTGAATAGGCATTTACTTTTAGTGATATTCTCCCTAGGCTAAAAGCATCTGTGTGCTGAAACTGTAGCTGCTGTATGCTATCCTGAATGGAATAGATAACTGAGGCTTTGATGAACTTTGGTAAGGCTTTAGTGAACTTTAGCACAGCTCTTCAAGAAACAACTACAGCCACTGACTGACACTCTGTCTCCTAAGTCTCCGGAAGCACATATCCACTGCTGACCAACAAATGCTCAGCCTAAAGCAACAGATTTCCACCATAAAAGCCTAAGAAGTCATCTCACTGGGAATCTCCAAAACCAGAGCACACTCAGAATAGAAGGTGATGTGGAAGCTTACTGAGACTGGTGCTGTGGTGCCTGCATTAAGTACTGAGTTCTCTAGTTTGCATATCTAGTTAGGTAGTGGTTCTAATCTCCCTGCAGTCAACTGGTGAGTTTGTGTGTGTGGTGTTTGCATTCAGTTAGCTCATGCTCTAGAGACCATTTCTGAACAACATGTGAGACACTCCTATTGCCATCTTCTTCTCATTAGACACTGGTGAAGTCATCATCTATAAAGTGTTGTCTGACAGTATGCATGCCAGACTTGTGCTGTGGCGCTTGTGTTAATTACTGTGTTTTGTAGATATTTAGTGTGGGAGGTTGGTGTATTAGTTAAGGTGTTTATCTTACAGACACAAGGTACAGAGTTTGATTCTCACCTGGGGTAACTGGCAAGGCTTAAAATGGCTCACTAAGGCAGTTAGCTTAGCATGAACCTATGAACCTTATTTAGTAGCATTTGAGAGGTATCTGTCTAAGAAAACTGGCTTTAAGCTGAGTTGGCCACGCTAATATCTTAACATCTAACATTGGATTAATTAAAATCATTCATAGGACATTGAGCATGCTGATAAACACAGTTATTAGAAACTGTATCTGCGCATTTTGTCTAGACCTGGGGCTTCTTGTGAAGCCCAGTCAAATAAATTCCACAACTAGACATGCAGTACTGCCAGACAGGTAAGGCCACAGATGGCTGATTTAATACATATTTTAAAACTGTGCCTAGACCCTCATGTAAACAATTTATGTACAAATAGAGAAATCTTAGTTGTAGATAAATTTGAAAAGGCACTCCCTAACAACTTAAAAAATGTGATTCCTGACTTCTCGTAATGTTGATGGCAAGATAGTTGCATTTGTTACTCACAACCAACCCTAGTAGCATAAGTAAGCTTAGATAAATTCAAATGAGTCCTTATTAGTGACACTTGTGTGTTCAATTACCTATTTGTGAGTCTGCTTTAGTCAATGGATGTTCCCTGGGAAGTAGGCTAAGGGGAGTGGATCATGCTAAATGCAGCTGATGGTCCTGAACTCCAGGAGAAGACTGCATCTCCACAATTGGTTCTACCTACAATTAGTGAAGGGAAGATTATGTTGGACTTTGCACTTGAGTCAATTGATGAGAAGTTTGCGTGTATTACGAAGAAGTCACAAAATATTAATGCAACTCTAGCACAATATGTGAAAAAGACTGAGCGGGGGTTTGAAGAGATTGAAGATTGCTTAACTACTCATTCTGAGCACATTTCATACCTTGATAAATGATGGTGGGAGTTTTGCAAAGGCTGGCAGAGACTGAGAACTGGCTGGATTTAAAAACTGAAACTAAATTGATTGAGCAGGAGTATCTAGCATGGAGAAAAAAATCTATTTTACTGGGATTCCTAAGCTTTGGGAAGCAAATGATTGTATTGCTTTTATAAGGGCAAAGTTAGGGAAGTGGACTGCATTGCAAAAAAAAAAAAACCCACTGGCTATTGAAAGTGTACACTGAATCTTTTTGCCCCAGAGTTTGAGGGTGAGAATTTGATTGCCAGTGATTCATTTTGCTACCTATGCACAGAGGGAGAGGGTTCAATCACTGCTATGGCTCCTTGGTAAGAAACTTATGATTAATGAGTATAGAGTATTTTGTCAGAAAAACTTTTGATTGATAACGGAAAGTGTCTCATGACATTTAAACCTGCCTTTTCACTTTGTAAAGAGAATGGATGGTGGTATATACCTTTATATCCAGCATTGTTTATTTATTTATTTACATTTGTTTATCGGGAAATTCCAACTGGACACAGGTCCCTTTTCAGTGGAGACCCGGGGAGAAAAGCTCCACAAGTACAAATAAAAACCTTACAATAGAAAATGTTACAAAAGTAGATGATTTTACTGTAAACAGCTTGACATGCAGAGTACATAGAACAATAGTAAGAAACAGAACATATAATGGTTAATGAGTACTAGACTGATTTTCAGTTGAGTTGACAAATAGATGATATCTAAGAATTAATAACACTGTACTAAGTGGCTGGGAGTCCTGTTAGTCGGAGTTGGAGTAAGGGCAGAGCCAGTGCATTTTTTGGTGAGACTTGAGAATGGTTTTGAATAGACTGCTGGATGGTAATTTGGTTATCAAGGGGGAAAGGTTGTTCCATAGTTTAGTTTAGAAGTGGCACAGGAGACTAGGGCTTTTCCTGCTGAGTTTTTGGGTTTGGTGGTGAGAAGTAGATTTTTGCTGTTGGATCTTAGGGTTCTAGAAGAGGAGTAGGGTTGGAGAAAGTTTTGAAGTGATGGGATCCCATGGGGGGTGGTTTATTAGTTTGTGGGCAAATAACTGTTGATTCAGTTGAAGAAGTTGAGGGAGTTCAAGCCAATCAAGTTCCCTATGTGAGTTACAGTTGTGGCTAGAGTAGGATTCGCCTGTTGCAAATTTAACAATTTTATTGTAGCAGGCTTCTAGTCTGTTTAGGTCAGTCTGTCTAAGGTTGGTGAATATGGCAGAGGTATAGAGTAAGTTAGAGATTAACTTGTAGTTGGCAATAGCAGCCCTGGCTCTCTTAGTTAGGTATTGTTTGTTTCTATATAGTGCCCCAAGTTTTTTATGAACGTTTTTTATGGTAAGAGATATGTGGAGGTTGAATTTGAGATTGTTGTCAATCTCCACACCTAGAAGTTTGGTGTGATCTGATGGGGAGATGATGGTGTTGTTCTTGGCAAGAATGTTGAAGAGGGTGGTAGATTGGTTAGATTTGGAGGGTTGAAAGAAGGAGTTTGGTTTTGCTTGGATTAAGTAGAAATTGGGCATTGGGGAGCCAGCTTTCTACATATGTGAATGACTCTTGTGTAATATTTTGGAGTTCTGGTAAAGTGGGGGCAGAACAGATGAGTTTGGAGTCATCTGCGTATTGTATGAGTGTGGCATGTTTGATGGAGGTATGAAGGTTGTTGATGAAAAGGGAGAATAGTCGGGGGCCAAGGATGGAGCCTTGGAGGACCTTGAGAGAAATGGGGAGATTAGGGGATAGCTTTTCTTGCAAAACCACTGATTGCTATCAGCCAGAGAGATAGCTGTGGAACCAGTTGGTGTTAGTGTGGGAAAAGGAGAGATTAATGAGGACAGAGAGAAGTATATTGTGAGATACCATATCAAAAGTATTTGATAGGTCCAGAAATATAGTGGAGGAGAATAAACCACTACTTTTATGCTGTAGGATCGTGTTGGTGAAGAAGAGCAAGGCAGTGGTGGTGCTGTGATATGGCCTGAAGCCTTGGGTTTTGGAGAGGGAATTATTAGTTAAGAGATAGTTTAATACCTGAGAGTTAAGACATTTCTCAAGACTCTTGGAAAGGGGGGAGATGACGGCAATGGGGCAGTAGTTGGAAGTCGGTTTCTGTAGGGGAATGATGTATGAAATTTCCACAGAGTAGGCCATAGCTTTCTCATATGGACCAGTTAATTAATATGGAAATTGGATAGGCTAGGGTGTCTACTGCTATTTTAGGTATTCTGAGGGTAGATTGTCAACTTCGAGTTTTGTTGGCTTAAGTTTTGTCAGTAGCTTTTTTATATAGGTGGTAGGTACTGCAGAGTATGTGAATAAGGGGGCTGGGGTGTTGGGTTTGTGAGATGGGGTAGTGGATGAGGAGTGTTGTTGTTTGGCTAGTGATAGAATGGTTTCAGCAAAGTGTTTCTTGAAAGAGTCAACTATACTGCCAGAGGAGGAGGAGGGAATGGTAGGTAGGCGGGTGCCTAGCTTACCTGGGTGGTGTATGGAGTTTATTGTGGACCAGAATTGCTTAGGACTGTGATGGGAGGAGTTTAAGGTGGACTGATAGTAAAGAGCTTTATCTGTTTTTATTTGCTTTTTTACTTTGTTACAGAATTCAAGGAAGGATTGCCTAGCAGAGGGGGGTTTTGTTTGGCGCCAGTGTTCCCATGCTTTGTCCTGAAATTTTATTAGTCCCCAGGTGTTTTTTTGAAGCCAGGGAGAGCTTTTAATTTTGATGCATATCTTAGAGGGGTGTGGGTGTTTAGGATGCTGAGGAAGGTAGACTTGAAGTGGACAGCTTCTTCTATATTGAGGTATTTTAGTGGTGTCCAGTTACAGTTTTGGAGGGAAGAGTTGAAGGAGTGGAGATTAAAATTTGTTGTATTATGGATTTGTCTATGGATAATTGGACTGGCATTTTTACATGGTGCTTTAGAAGGAAAATAGGGATATGGTCACAGAGGCTGTCTAGTAGACAACATGTAGTGTAGGCATGGGGATATTTGTTGACCAGTATCCAATCGAGGATGGTATGGTTGTTGGGGGTTTTATTTATATGGATAGGTGATTGTATTAGTTGGGAAAAATGTGTAGATTTAAGTGAATGGTTGGGTGGTCATTATAACAGGATAGCCAGTTTGTGTTAAAGTTGTGATAAACCAATATGCTGCCAGCCCAGCTAGCTCGAATTTTGTAAATAATTATATGTCACTTGAAAATATTAATATGATTTATATAGAAACGTGACACGGCCAGCCTAGCTAGATAGAATTTTGTAAATAATTCTGTCATTTGTGAATAGTAATATGATTTGTATGCTTGCCTTAAAAATGTAAGAAAATTATATGTTCTGTACTGAGCTTCAAGACTGTAACCACAGTGCACCTGATACAAAAGCACAGAAATGTGTATAAACTCTATGCCTATGTAAATGTATGTTTCATAGTAGAACTTGGGATATACAGAGTTAACTTGCAAAGGTCTAAGAAAATAAGTTGATAAGTAAAGAGTTTTACAATGTGTTATAAAGTCAGTTTATCTCAAGCTAAGAGACAGGATGTCTAGGCTAGGGGCTTCTTTCTATTGTCTGGAAACATAGGTAATTACAGGTTTCCAAGGTAATTGTTTTATGACTTCCATTTCAGGCAAGTGTCTAAGAGAGAATTGTCAGCTTCTGAGATATACGTATTTATAACAGAGACATGTTAAGTTCCTGCTACCTGGGAAACTAGGCAGAGGTGACAAGAATGATGTAATCTGAGATGATTCAGCAGTAATGGGTATAATCGATTTAAGAACCATCTCAGAGAGAATGTGTGCATTTTGTATTTTGTTCTGGACCTGTTAACAACTCACCAGCGCTTTGCCTGGCCCTGTAAGTTATTTAGAACATAGTTTCTCTTACAGATAGATAGGAATATAGCAAGATTAGTGTAGATGTTTTCTATATTTATGTGAGACTGTCCTACTATGTTATTTTAAATTATTTTCTGTGATTGTGAACTCTGCTGTTACCGTGTTAATAAGTATTGTCTTGTTCTTTTATTATTTATTATTAAATATTTTTAAACCTTTTAATTGTGGCTGTTTTTTGTGTAGAGATATTTAAGCTCTTAGACTTGCACATGTATTTGGTGATACTATATAGGCCACTCGAGAATAGGCTTAAAAGTTCTGATCACACCTACCAATTGTTTAACAGTAACATTACACAGTGGAATTGGTCACCCTTTGGGAAGAGCCATATAGTAGCGGATAAGTAGGGGTTCTGGTGGCAGTGCTTATGGTCTGGGCAGAAGGAGGTATAGCTGGAGAACCTGTTCAGCCTTCCTCAGTTGTGTTTTTGTGTATAAACCAAATCTCAAAGTGTGTGTGTGTGTCAGCTACTTGGGCAGGGACATGAAGCACTGGTTGGACAGAGAGAGTGCTGGGAGGACTTGGCTTGGAACTCTGGCTAAGGACTCTAGTCTATAGCTGTGCCAGTGGGGAGTCTTATTGGGGATCTGGAGAGAGAGAGAGAAAAACCAGCCCCAGACTGACTGTGATCTCTGTGTGCTTTTGAGGGAAATTGTACTTTACTGTGACATGTCATCCTTCAAATGTGCACATCCCTCATTGGTGTTAGTGGTGAGGACTGAGGCTCCTTGATTACTGGGCCAGTGCACGAGTGTCACAAAAGTCACAGAGGATGATGGTTTCATGGGGAAGAAAGAGACTGGCCCAAATTAGGAGGTTTTCTAGAATAGGAATATTCTGGCCTTGGGGGAAGTAGCAGCCCATGATGTTTATGGTTTTATTTGGGTTTAGTTTGAGGTTGGCATATTAGATTTCATCCCTGACAATCATGGGGGCTGAATTGTTGATAGTTTGAATGTTGAGGTGGTGTTTAAACATGAGTGCTATGTCACCTCCTTTCTTTGATAGTCTATCTTTGTGAATGATGTTATTGCTGGGAGGGAAGAATTTTTTCACTTTTTGATGTGGAGTTTAAGCCAAGTTTCTGTTAGGATGAAGATGTCAGGGGAGTATATTTTATGGTGGCATGTAGGTCTTGGATTTTATTACATATGCTTCTAATGTTTAGGCACAGGATGAAGAGTTCAGATTTTTTTGTTGGCTGTGGTTGGGGGGGGGGGATATTTTGAAGGAGGTTTGAGGTGGGGTTAGGGGAAGTTGGCCAGGGATAGGGTGGGTGTCACAGCGGTGGGTTCATTTCAGAGGGGAAGCCAGTATTAGTTTAGTGTAGATAGTTAGGAGCTTGTCATATTTTAAGGATATTTTATGCTTAAAGGTTGATGATATTTGGTATTTGAGTGGGACTATTGGGATGTGGTTTCCATTGGCTGGGGAAGTGTAGTTGTAGACTGGGTGTTGGAAGGAGAAATATGTGAGGGTGCTGTGAAATTGGTTGGGAGAATCAAATGTAGAGCTGTCATATGATGTTAAGTGAGCAAGAAGAATGCAGGTAAGAAGAGTAAATATGTTGGGTAATAGCATGGTTGTGTTGGGCTAGATGTGTGGTGGAGTAAGGGAGGGTAGTAGGTGGGGGGAGTAGAGTCAAAATTGCCCTGGTTGGTGTGAAATTTGTGGGATTGGCTATGGTCAGGATATATTTAGATGCACTGGGGGTGGGCGGAATTTGGGGGAAGGATGGGGTGCATAGTGAGCCAAGTGAAGCACAGGCAAATATACTGGGGATTAAATCCCTAAGCAAAGGATATTAAGGTAAGCAAATAAGCTGTACGGTAAAATTATTTTTTTATTGCTTATTCCAGAATAAATTAGCTGTATACTAGGTAGCTTTAGGCTTTAATTTTGTTTTATTTGCAAAATTTCTGGTAAGGGGGGCAGGAAGGAGTTAGAAGTAAGAGAGTGACGTGAAAAATAGCGCTGATCTGATCAAGTGCGCACAGCCCTTTTCATAACACTATAAGATAGAAAAGCACATACACTTTGTTTTCTTTGAAATTTTGTTTTCTTTCAACATAGTTTAGGTCCCGCTGTGGTCTTAGGAGGGTGGGGGGGGCAGGTAGGTCAAGCGGTAGTTGTAGGATACTGTTAGAGAAAAAAATAGAGAAAATTAGGGGTACAAGGTTAGGAATAAGATTATGGCAGCACAGGGTAGTAGAGAAAGCAGTACAGCTAGGGAATTAGCAATGGACTAGACTATCACTGTAGTTAAAGGCTCTATGCTTATGTATAGAAGTGCCCTATTACAATTACAACACTGGATAGGTTTAACAAGCCAGGTAGGTATTTCATAACTGCAATCCACATAGTATATCAGGTTAGCGACTACAAGAAACAGGGTAATACAGACTTCATCAGACAGGCATTCTGAGCACTTTATTATGAACAGTTAGTGAAAAATTCACGCTATAGACCAAATTAGACTGTGATCATAAGCAGTCAGTTAGAAATGCCTATGCTCTAGATCACAACAAGCACTAGCAGCATGTGTTTGTACTTTCTAGCAAGACTTTTTACACATTGATAAAATCTAGTCTTCAAGCATGTTACACAATCTGTCACTCTGAGATTAAACCATTAGGCTACATTAAGCAAGTAAACTCTAAGCTGGCAATAACACAATTGATACTTTGTTTTAGTTAGCTAGTATAGCTGTTAAATAAATTCACTTACTTGGGTTGTGCACTGAACGCCGATTGAACAATGGCACCTTATGGGGGGTATATAAGCTTGGGTGGAGAGGGGCTAGGGCATTTGCTGATTAATATTGGACGTTTAAATCTGCAAGCAAACGATACTAAGATAAGTAAATAAGCTGTATGGTAAAATTAGGTTTTAATTGCTTATTCCAAAATAAATTACATAGCTGTATACTAGGGAGGTTTAGGCTTTAAGTTTGTTTTATTTGCAAAATTTCTGGTAAGGGGGCAGGAGGGAGTTCAGAAGTGGGAGTGTGAGGTGAAAAATAGCGTTTGCCCTATAGGGTTACCACCTGTCCCACTTTGCGAGGGACAGTCCCTCTTTGGGCAGTTGTGTCCTGCAAAAAAACTGAAAAAATGGCAAATGTCCTGAGATTTTAGGACAAAATTATTTTGTACATTTTATGTAACAGTTGCATAAAACAGTTATTCTGTATCTGAAACACCTAAATGTTATAAGAAACAGAATAAGCAACTAAAGTGCTACAAGAATAAGCTTTTATTTAGGCAAAAAAGTGAAGTTCTGTCCTTTATACTGGAAATGAGTATGTTTTGCCCAGCAAAATCTGATGTTTGTTCCAAAAATGTCCCACTTTGGACATTTGAAAAGGTGGCAACCCTATTGCCCTGTCAAGTGTGCACAGCCCTTTTCAGTAACACTATAAGGTAGAAAAAGCACATACACTTTGTTTTCTTTTAAATTTTGTTTTCTTTTGCCATAGTTTAGTTCCTGCTGTGCTACAAACACTACAGGCAGTGGTCCGCCAGTCTTAGGAGGGTGGGGGGCAGGTAGGTCGAGCGGTAGTTGCAGGTGTAACTTTGCCTTCTTTTAAATTTTGTTTTCTTTTGCCATAGTTTAGGTTCCGCTGTACTACAAGCACTACAGGCAGTACTCTGCTGAACTTAGGAGGGTGGGGATCAGGTAGGTCAAGTGGTAGTTGCAGGTATAACTTTGTTTTCTTTTGCCATAGTTTAGGTCCCACTGTGCTACAAGCATGACATGCAGTAGTCCACTGGTCTTAGGAGGGTGGGGGGCAGGTAGGTCGAGTGGTAGTTGCAGGTATATTGGGTTGTGCACTCGATTGGAACACTTGTTGAAGGTATTTACACTGACTAGCATTTTGACTCTGCAAATGCCAGAAGAGATGTCCTCTAAGCATCTGGGCATGCCAAAGCAGCCTAGTCTTCAAGCAGTGGTAAATTCCAGTAGCATGTTGTCAAATCCTGAGGTCTGCATGCATAGAATACAAAGAGAATAGCCTACACTGGGGCCAGTTCCCTTGTTTAAAAAGAGGATGTCTCATTAAAAAAAGAAACTGCTTCAAACTCTACATAAGGGATTGCTTTTTTTTTGTCATTAGTGACTTTTACGGACTTGCTGATTCCTATCTATTTTACATGTGGGGCTTGGTTGATAAATATGACAAAAATGGCAGTGGTGTGAATGTTTTTACTTTGCTGGTTGGTCCCAACTAGCTACTCAGTCTTGTTTAAAACTGACTGCATGTTGCCGGAGGAATAGTTGTGGCTAGTCTTGTCTAAAATTGACTGCATGTTGCCGGAGGAATAGCTGTGGCTAATTATGAGCTTCAGACTGGTGCATATAGTCCCAAATATCACTCTCTGGTGGGTTGTAAAAAGCAGCTTCTGTCATTATTTGAGAAGAGGCAGCTGAAGAGGTAGAAAGTTTGTTGCATTCATGTACTGACTAAATATGTTTATAAAGTGTTTGCCACTATATGACAATCTTGGAAAAACATTGTTGTGAGTTTAAATAACAGGTACCACAATTTATTATAGGTGGTTTAAACTACTCCCGTTTTCCTTCTTTTTTGTGATATTGGTGACCAATCTGATCGCTTGCTTTATACACCATATAATTCTAATGTGTAGGTTAACTTGAATATAAATGGCTTGTAGTATCTCTAAGTGAAAGAAGGTATTTTTTATTTGTCTGCTGAAACTAAACCCTGATATAACCTATTTCCAAGAGGCACACTTGAGTAAGGCTGAACACTTGAAATTAAGTAGGAGTGGATAAAAGGTAGTGGGGCTTCCTGTTATCCCAATGGAAAGCACAGGGAAGATGTTATTCTGAGTAAGAGGATACTAACTTTTGAACTTCATGACTTTGGGTTAGGTTTATTTGCCCTTCAAGGAAGGTTGATAGGTGTACACGTAACCCTGACAGAAATTTATATAACCCAGGACTGTGCTAAGAGAGTTGGCAGCTATGTTTAACATCTGCATGAGTTCTCATCAAGGGGTCATTTTCTGGGATGAAGACTGGAACTTTGTCCTGAACAAAGAAGTTGTTAGTGCTGGCCCCATCCATAGACAAATTTATGATTTTTTTTAATGGGATTGGTATGGTCGATACTTTTAGATACTGTAGCACTAACATGCAGGGCTTCATCTGCCTATCTGCTAGGCATAAAATATTTTCTAATCTGGGAAACATATTTGTATCATCTCAACACTTATAAGGTCAAAGCATTTAAGATCTACCCAGTAGGGTTTTCTGATCCTGTAACTGTTCAGCTGTAGTTACAATTGGCAGAGCTGACCAGGAACTACTGGAAAATTAATCTGTTTTTAAGTAAAAGAGTAGATATGCAGCAAGGGATCATGATTATTTTGCAGATAGGACATATATTAACTCCAGAAGATGGGCAGATATGTTTTAGGGCTAAAGGAGAGAGAAATGCATGTTAAACTAAGAGTTCAAGCTACTTTAAGGGATATGCACTCCAGAATTATGGAAGCACAGTTGGATGTTTTACAAAATGGAGATGGAGCCTTTGAAGATTACCAGGTTGCTAGGGCTAACAAAGATAATACTTGGAATATAAATAGATATATGCACAAAAGAGGATTAAAATTTAAGTTACTTTTTTTTACTTTTCTCCATCCAGTCAAAAATTGAGACAGCAACAGGTTGAAAGGCAGATTGTCAGTGCTATCGATCTTACCACTCAAGTACCGGTCTGTGATCAAAGAGAGGTTTTGAAAGCTTTTGTTGTATATTATATGCAACTCTATGTTGAAAAAAAAGTGCAGATAATTAGAATATTACTTTCAACAATACATGGATGAGATTCAGCTTCCCATGTTGATGGAGGAATAAGCTGATGCCTTAATGGTGCCACTGATGGGGCATGAAGTGCAACAAATTTTGCTAAGGGCCTTCAGTTTGAAAATCCTGGGCCTGGATAGCCTACCTATGGACATTTAGTAGAATGCTATGGATACTGTGGTTTGGTAGTTGGTTACTTTATTTAATCTAATTATGCAAACTCAGCAATTAAATTCATGAAAAATAACCACATTAATAGTAATTATTAACACATGAAAGGACCCTTGCTTGATAGGCTCATACTGGCCATTATTTATTTTGAATCATTGTTATTAACTGTTTGTGTCACTCTTAGTGAAGAGGTTGACCCCCTTGATAACTAGCTTGGTACACCTAGATTAAGTTGGTTTCATAATGGGCCATACAATATATGATAACTTGCATGAGACTGCATTGGTAATGGACCATGTAGATAGGTATCGGAACCCTCCAGTAGTCACCACCATTAACACTAATAAGTTATTGGTTAGAGAGAGTTGGGACTTCCCATAGACAGTTTTAGGTGCAATCAGCTTTCCAAGGGACAAGATAAATTTGTTTAAGGCACTTTACCAAGACTTTCAAATTAGAATCAGGACTGCTTACCAGATATCACTGTAAATCAAGTTGGAATGGGGCACCAGGCAGGGTGTCCAATTTATACATTATTATTTGTCCTTTATATTGAGCCATTAGCACATTTGTGTGCTAAGTTGGCACTATGATATGTTATAGATAATTCAAGATTTATTCTGTCCTTATAAGGAGATGACTTACCGTTTTACTTATCCAGTCTTGATTGGAATTTAGATACTGCCTTTAGTGAGTTGAATAAGTTTGGGCATATCTTTGGTTACAAAGTTAACAGAACTACAACTGAAATAATAAGTGTGAATTGTAGCCCATCAGCAAATCTAATAAGTTTATCTTATCTACAGTTTTGGAATGCCATATAGGATGACTAATTCGGGCGTGAGATTTAACTCATCACTATCACGGTTAGTAGAGTTATTTTTGACAATGTAATTACTCCAGATGGATCTTCCACAGCGGATCACAAGACTAAAGTGGTTCATCCTTCATCTGTTTCTATATGCAGCCAAGAGGCTGTCACTGGATCCTCAAAAAGTAATTTTACAAACACTGAGTCAAATGCTCACCTCTTTCATACTGTCAGGACATAAACCTAGAATTGCATTGGGGTTGTTAAATCCTCTCTATAGATATGTGTGGTCTTTCAGTCCCAGACCTAAATATGCATTTAAAATCTGCTAAGATGAAGTTTGTATATGGTCTGCTTTCATACCAGAATGAGGCTCAATGGAAATATCTGCTTCTTCAGCAAATGGGAAGACTTGATAATTTGTATAGGGTATTATTGGTGAGGTGGACACTTTCTTTCTGTATTAGACAATCTGTATGCAAACAATTGGTAAAAGCTGTCAAATGCACATTTGATGCCACTACGACCACAGCCTGGATATCATCAGTTGTCACAATATACTTAAGTAAAATTAGGAATTTTTAGCCATTCAGTTTTTTGATAGCTAGATATTATAAAAAGTTCATCTATTATTGGTAGCAATTACTTGCAGGGAAGATCCTGGCAAATTAGGATATTTTAAAACAAACCTGGAGGTTAATAAATAAAGACAAGGTCTGGGCTGACAGGTTACAGAGGCTGCTTCAAGAAACAAGGACTAGAATCAGCAGTAAGATGGACTGGTGTCAATGGATTTGGGTATGGATTGCAGTAAGGGGGCTGGTGACATCTAGGTGGAGTATTTCAGATTTGTATAAAATTTTTATGTGTTATGAATTCTCTCAAAGAAAAATATAGACTAATATGGGAAAGGTAACTGGGTGTTTCTGTCCCTAGGAAGAGCTGACCCAAGTTGATCTGACTTCCAAGATAGACTACTAGATCAAAAAAGTCTTGATGTTTCAGTTGACCATGATTATTTTGTGTTTCCTTCAGTATCACCTAAATATTGCAGGTATGACACTAATGAAATGGGAACTTGGAGAAACATGCTTTGGAATGTCTGGAGCTGCTTCCATTAAAGGAGAAACTGTAAGAAATATCTGATAAGCTGTGTTCAGGAAAGGTTATTTTATCAGAATCTTTATTCTTGATAAGCTACGACCAGCATGTGGCATTGCAGGAAAAGCAAATTATATTGTACTTAATTGTATTAATTGCTAAGAAGGTCAAAACAACATCATGGAAGAAGGAGGGCCCTCCTCTGGTGAAGGCTCTTTAACTCTTAATCCAGAAGATTAAAAAGATTGAAGTTTATTGAGAACACACAAGATGAGACAAAATATCACCCAGAAATGGTCAACATGGTCAAAGGTTTTTGAGGATGGTCCCCGATTAGGCTATTAAGTTAAAATGCTATGACAATGTTTCTGGAATTTTTAAGAATGTCATATAATTTAAATTGGTCCCTCAGGTACATTGTTTAATGTATAAGACCCAGGTTAACCAAACGACAGTGAAAAAATTTAGTATAAATACCTGGTCTTGTGACCCAGGGAATATAATGTTAATGGTAATAATTATATTTTTAAATATTTATTGATTTTGTGTTAGATTTTTGGAGATGCACATTTGTACTATTATGTCAGTTGCTGTTTATAATACCATCGGCCCAGTAGTGTCAGTGGCTCAACAGGCAGCAGACTCATCTTTGGTGTTGGAAGAGGTGTTTAACTGATGTCCCATCTGGTTCAGTTGGCGGCAGCTCAGGTGGATGTAAAGTATCCCAAGGTACCTAACAAAAAGAGTAAGGGTCATTTAATTAAAACAACATAAAAAACATTTACATATTTACAGTTACATATTTAAAAATTCTTATATATCATTATTATTATTCGTCCATAATTGACCACCACTCCTTCCACAACCATAGTCTGATTTTTTGCAGTATATTTATTTTATTTTATTTATTTATTTAACATTTGTTAGTTGGACACTGGACACAGGTCCTTTTTCAGCGGAGGCCCGGGGAGAAAAGCTCCATGAGTAACAATACATTTTAATGCATGAATTACAATAATCAATAAAGTAAACAAAATGTAGTATACATAAGAAAATATAAATTTGTTACATCGTGACAACAAAACCTAGACTTTGAACTTAGCTAGTACTATTTGTAAAGTATGACTTATGTCAAGATATAAAGTTAAGACAGGCCGGTACGAATAAAAGATTAAACACTGGGGAAGAAGTTTGATAGGTTGGGATATACTGTGATGAATCAAAGCATTCACAAGGGGTTAGTACAGGAACATAGCCACTTATTTTTTTAGATAAACTTTAAGTGATGGCTTAAAGTGGTTAGTGGATGAGATTGAGAGAATAGAGTTAGGAAGGGAGTTTCATATATGAGATATATAGTAGGAAAATAAAGATTCTCCTGCAGTGTTGTTGGCCTTGGAGATGGTGAGTAAGTTCTTATTGTTAGAGCAAAGTGGTCTGCTGGAACTGTAAGGAAGGATATATCTACCAACATTCTATTTCCCATTATACAAAATTCCAGTCTTTCACTCAAAACAACCCATATTACATAAATTAAATTTTTATCTACCTTTCTCACATATTGTTTCTATATATATATATATTTAACTACTCCGTTTTATATTTCTAAAAAGCATGCTCTGTTGTTTCTTAATCCCCACAGAATAAACACCCTTTTTAACTTTATTTTTATATTGCATACTCCCCTTTATCGGTATCTTATTTATTACCAGTCTCCATAGGAAATCCTGACACTCTTAGTATACCATTTTCCCTTACTGTAATGCTCTTTATCACTTTTTCTTGTATATTTTCCCATGTATTTGTGTAATAATGTTGTTTTATCACATTATTATACCATATCATTCTTGTATTCTCTATATCATCAATTTTTATTTCCATTTAGTATTTTTTCTTGATTTTTTTCTTTGTTCTCTAGTTTGATTCTCAGCTAGGGTGCCTTCTATGTGGAGTCTATGTGTCCTCACTGTGTTCCTTGTGTTTGTATGGCTTTCCTCCAGGTGCTCCTGTTTCCTCCCACATTCTAAAGACATACAGTAGGTGGATTGGACACTCTAAACTGGCCATAGGGGTGAGTGTGTTTGTGTTAGTTTGTAGTATGAAAGAACAGTAGAGGCAGGGAAAGCCACCGGGTGGTGTGAACCTTGACTCTTTTGTCACTGTTAAAGTGACACCCTAACCCCATGTGTAAAAATGGGGAAAAAAGGGTTGTTAATTGCTAGATTTATATAATCTTTATCTCATTTTCTTATTCTCATCTCCCAAAACTTTTTCTATGGATTTAATAACCCCAGTGCCCCTTCATTTTCAGTTACATACAACACACCTCTTTTTGCTGGGTTTAACCTTGAACCCCATATGAAAGGAAAACACGAACTGCACAATTTCTTTTTCATATTTTTCTGGGATCATATCCACATTTGACCTATATGCTAATTTTCCTATTAAAACAGAACTCACCAGATAAACCTTTTTCTGGAATGCTAATCTACATGTCATCCACATAGGGCATATTTTTTCATTACTTTTATCAAACCTCCCATAGTCTCTTACCTACATAATTTTTCCCAAATTTCATCCCTAGCAAAGACACTTTGAAAAATACACCCTCACCAATTTTCACAGCATCACCCTAACCCTTAAATCTGAAGTAGTTAACTTCAATTGATCAGCGACCTGTGGGTATCAGATCCAACCCGGATCCGAGCCGGCAGCTTTCCAAGCTATGGATCTGAGCTCCTGCCCCTTACCCATAATACCCTGCTTCCTCCCTCCAGTCCTCAGATCTCATTTGCTGTGCCTTCTTAAAGCATAAGGGATGAGCTCTTGGCATTTTAGGTGAGAGGAATTTGGGAGATTTTTTGCTAAAAGTATAGCGATTTTTGTGTGTGAGTGTGTGTAGTAGACCCTTAGTTAAGTTAAATCATTTTTTAATTCCCTTTTGAGGTAAATTAGTGTTTTCCCTTCCCCTTACTGTGTGCTTGAGTGTGATGGCCGAGTGCCCTAAGGCCATTTTTTCAAAATGTGCTGAATGTGGTCATAAGCTGTCCCCAGCGGATGGCCACACTCAGTGCGTTCTCTGCCTGGGGGTAGCTCACTTAATATTGGGCTGCCAGATTTGCATGGCCTTTAACCCCCAGGCTCTGAGGGACAGGAGGAATGAGCTAATCCTGGCGGGACTTTTGACAGCGGATTCTTCTTCCTCCTCTCCCTCAGTGGCGCCAGTCACAGCTGCGACTGTCCAGCCTTCAGCTCCCCCTCCCCTGGCTGGGACTCAACCTCCTGCTGTTGCCTAGGGAGAGGGGGACTCTTCTAAGAAAGAGAAGAGGCACAGATAGAGGGAAAAAGAGAGAGATAAGCACAAGAGTCACAAGCGGCGGGCCGAATCAGCCCCTTTGGCCTCCCTGGCTAAATTGATTTGTTCCCCCATGAGGATTTCCAAGTCTTCCCACTCTTGGCTCCATTCCCCACGCTTCTCTCCGGAGCCAGAGGAGGAGTCCTGGTCACCTTTGTGGTCATCTAGGCGGCCTTCCCGGCCTGCCTTGACGACTTCTTCTAGGTCTACCAGGAGTCTTTCCAATGCAGATATGGACTGGATGATGCGTCGATTCCTGCAGGCCCAGATGCAGATGGGAGTGCTCCTGCCCCCCCCCCTCCGGTGGGGAGCTCGGCCCCTTTCTTTGCACCCATCTCTCCTTCTCCAATCCACTATCGGGTTTTGGAGCTGTCGGATCAGAGTCGTCTTGGAGCCGGGGAGTCGGCGCCGATAGTAGTTGCTACTTCGACGCCGGCCTTAACCTCGAGTTTATCTGGTCATCTTTCGGATCTGAGCTCTCAGGGCCAAGAGCCAAGCTTCAGATCTGTAGAGGTGAGTGTGTCTTCGGCTCCATTGCTGTCAGAGCACACTTCCCTTTCGGGTCCGATCACGTCGGCTCCGGTGCCGGTCCTCACGTCGGAACTGAGGGGACTACTCTCGGAGCCATGGGAGAGTGGTTCGCCTTCGGCTTTTGATGTGGTGGAGAGGGTGCTGTCGAGGAGTTCAAAGTCCCCGGTCCATGCTATGGCTCCAACCTTCACTCTCTCGCATATGGGCCTGTCTTCCATCATCCGGCTCCAGGGACAGCCTGCGTCTGTGCCTCAGTTAGTTCCCGTAGAGGAACATGACCCCATTGGTGAGCCCTCCTCGGACAGTCCTGTCGAGGAGGTCCCTCACAAACAAAAGTGTAAGAGGAAGCACTTGGAATCCACTGAGTCCCTCACAGAGGACACGGACTTAGAGGAAGGGGAAGGTTCCCCCAGGTCACCCCCCGAGGACATCTCCTTTGGAGACATTATGGAGATGCTGCACATTAGAGGGGGGTGGTCAGCCCAAAAACCTTCCTCGGATGAGTCTGTGTTTCTGGAGGTGTTTGACGCAGACCCGTCTACCTCGAGTGTCCCCCCCGGCTGACCCCCTGGTAGACTTGATTACTACCAGAGCTTGGAAGGAGCCGGACACTGTGGAGCCAATCCCTAGGGGACCGGATAAAATCCTTAGTCCCCCTTCTGACAAGCCGGCATGGAATAAAGGTTCCCCAGTAGATGCCATGGTGGTGGCAGCTGCCTCCAAGAAGGAACTGGCACAAGAAAGTTCCTCGGTCCATCCGCCTGATAAGGGGTCTCGGACGATGGACCGCATTGGAAAGCGGATGTTTGCTTCAGCCACCTTTTCTATAAGGCCACTGAATTATCTGGCACATGTCATTAGGCTTCAGCGGGATCTGATGAAAGAATACGGTGGGTCTCCCCCAGAGTCCATGGCGGCTGAGAACAAACAAACCTTCTCGGCTCGCATGGCCACTCTAAAGTCGATATCCAACACTTCTATGCGGCTTCTCTCCCATGCCACGGAGGGGGCGGCTAGAGCCAGTGGAGCAGTGGTCGCTTTATGGCACCACACCTGGCTCCGTCTTTGCAGAACCCTTCAATGCATCCTTCACGAACGTTCCCTTTGACGGTTCTACGCTATTCGGCAAAACCATCCGCAACACGCTGCTCCAGAGCGAGAAAGATGGGAAGATGCGGTCTGCCATTGGAATCCGCTTCTCGGCTCCTCAAAGGTCCTTCACAAGGAACAAGAGAGGACAAAAAAAGATGTGGTTCCGGAAGTTTCAGCAGTCCCGTCCTGCTCAGGACCCTTCGTCCTTCAGAGGCAGGAGAGGACAAGGTGGATGCCGGCCCAAAGGCAGAGGGGGGTCAAAGAATTTTGGGTCAAGAGAACCCTTCTCCGACCAACCCACACAGCAGCCCTGAGGGGTTGCCTGACTGTCCATCTATGGAGGCACTCGGGGGGCATTTTTTGGAGCATCTGACAAGTTGGGAGTCCATTACGACAGATCACTGGGTGCTCCGAATAATATCCAGAGGTTACTCTATCCCCCTTCATGAATCTTCCCCTGCTAGGGAAGCACATCCCTGATGTCCCACCCAATCAGAGGGAGGCTGCGGCTTCAGAAATAAAGAAATTACTAGAAAAAAGTGCCATCCAGCACATCCCCCCAGAGCAATCCAGGTTGGGCGATTACTCCTGGTTCTTTTTGGTGCCAAAAAAGACGGGGGACTTAAGGCCAATTCTCGACCTGTCAACTTTGAACCTGTTCATTGCCAAAGAGAAATTCCAGATGGTCACTCTACAATCTGTTCTCCCCCTTCTGCAGGAGAATGACTGGATGTGCTCCATAGACCTCAAAGATGCATACTACCACATTCTCATGGACAGGCAATCCAGGAGGTTTCTCCACTTTCAGCTGGGAGCCAGTTATTATCAGTTCAGGGTACCTAGACGACTGGCTCCTCACCACCCCACCAGGCATCTACTCTGTTCTGCCAGGGATTATTCTTTACTCTTGGCCCATCACCTTGGCATTACCATAAATTTCAGGAAGTCGTCTCTTCATCCGGTTCAGGTTCTGGATTTCATAGGGGCCAGGATAAACATGCTTCAGTCCAAGGCCTTTCTGACAGCGGACAGATTACGCACCTTGTCACTTCATATAATAGCGCTTCTACAGTCCTCAGCCCCACCCGCAGAATTAGTCCTGAGAGCCCTAGGATCCATGGCGGCAGCCATCCACCTTTCACCTCTTGCCCATCTGCACATGAGAGTCCTTCAATGGACCCTTCAGGTCCAATGGTCCCTCCTCCTACACCCATTGGATTCACCAATTCCCCTAAGCAGGGTTTGCAGCAACTCCCTTCTTTGATGGCTTCATTCCCAAGAGCTTTGGGAAGGGAGACCATTTGTGATGCCTCCACCCCAAGCCACACTGACCATGGACGCTTCTCGCCTTGGGTGGGTGGGTGGGCATTGTATGGGCAGAACCGTCCAAGGCACGTGGACCCCTGTAGTGACTGTTCTGCATATCAATGTTCTGGAGATGAGGGCGGTGCTTTTACTGTTGCAAGCCCTTCAGGACCTTCTTCCTTCAGGGACTATTGCAATTCAGACAGACAACATGGCAGTGGTCTGGTACATCAACAAACAGGGAGGAACCAGGTCTTACCCTCTTTGTCGAGAGGCTATGAGAGTTTGGGAATGGGCGATTTCCACCAACCATTTTCTGATAGCAACGCACATTCCGGGTCGGTCCAACATTCTAGCGGACAAGCTGAGTCATTCTATCCTCACACCTTACGAGTGGTCTCCAAACCCCGTAGTAGCAAAACAGATCTTCCTCAGATGGGGTCAGCCTTGCTGCAATCTCTTCGCGTCTCCTTCAAATGCAAAGTGCAGCAAATTCTTTGCTCTAATTCCCCCACCGGGGGGAGAGTCCCAGAGATGCTCTGGTTCATGCTTGGCCACCCGGTCTTCTTTATGCTTATCCTCCTCCTCCTCTTCCACTAATGACGAAATTTCTGCAGAAAGCTCGTCGGTTGGGGAGCAAAATAATCCTCATAGCCCCATTCTGGCCTCGTCAGGTCTGCTTCCCGTATCTGTGATCTCACATCATAGCTCTTCCTTGAGTATTAGATCCCATTCCGGATCTGATTTCTCATCCTTCGAGATTGCAAACTCCAAATCTGGACAACCTCAAGCTCACAGCTTGGTTGATCCAGTTCCACTAGTGGCTAGGACTCCCGGTATCTCGTCTCCCGTAAAATCTATTCTGGTAGCAGCACATAAGCCCTCTACCAGGAAGATTTACAAGAGTAAATGGAAGCATTTTTCCATCTGGGCCAAACATAGGGATTTGGACCCTTTTACGGCTCCCATTCCAGCAGTTCTTGAATTTCTGTCCCACATTTTTCGTCAAGGGGCCAATTCTTCTACTGTGAAGGTTCAGATGGCTGCCATTTCTCATTTCCACATCAGGGACAACCTTGGACCCTTAGCTTCCTCTAAGATATGCAAGACCTTCTTGAAAGGCACCTTTCTGTTAAGACCTCCGGCCAAGAATGCAGTTCCACAGTGGGACTTAACCTTAGTTCTTCAGGCTCTAACTGGCCCACCCTTTGAGCCTGCAGCTTCCATTGACTTAAAATTCTTATCCTGGAAAGCTGCCTTCTTGATTGCAATTACTTCAGCTAGAAGGGAATCTGAACTTCAAGCCCTTTGCACAAAACCCCCGTACCTGGTCTTCCATAAGGACAGAGCATCTCTCAGGACTAATCCTTCATTCTTGCCTAAAGTGGCCTCCGAGGCCAATATCAATCAAGCCATCAGTTTGCCTGTTTTCTTCCCCAACTTTCAAAACAAAGAGGAATGCAGACTGCACTTGTTGGATGTGCATAGACAATTGTGATTTTATTTGCACAGGACAGCTGCTTCTCGCAAATCAGAGCAACGTTTCATGTCTTTCGCTAAGCCATCCTTAGGCAAGCCAGTTATGAAAGTTACATTAGCTAGAAGGATATCCCTCTGCATCTTACACGCTTATACAGCTTCCGGTCAGCCAGAACCCTTGGGGGTTCATGCTCACTCGACCCGTTCTATGGCTACCTCTGCAGCATTTTGGTCAAGAGTTCCCTTAGATGACATCAGTTCAGCGGCTACTTGGGCCTCTTCTCATACCTTCATTTCTCATTACAAGTTGGATCTGATATCCCAGAGGGAGGGCAGTCTTTGGCTCTGCAGTGCTCTGGAATATCCTTCCTTGAGGACCTCCCAGGATTTTGGTAGCTGGGGACTCTGTCCCACAAGTTGCTGATCAAATGAAGTTAACTACTTCAGATAAAGAAGTTATGTACTCATCATAACATTCCATCTGAGTAGGTAACTTCATTTGTCAGCAACCAACCCCCCTCCTTCCCCCTAACCTGTTTCGTGGTCATAGTCATAAAGGAATGTTTTTTTTCTGTTACGCATCAGGTTAGTGTTTCTCTTTCGAGTATGTTTGACTGTTGTTGGTTGATAAATTGGCAAACTCGATCTGAGGACTGGAGGGAGGCAGCAGGGTATTATGGGTAAGGGGAGGAGCGGAGAGCTCAGATCTTTAGCTTGGAAAGCTGCCGGCTCAGATCTGGGTCAGATCCGATACCCACAGGTTGCTGACAAATGAAATTACCTACTCAGATGGAATGTTATGGTGAGTACATAATTTCTTTTTTTATCTTTATACAAGGTCATTCCCATTTTCCCTAAACATCCATTCATACCTCTCAACCTGGAAACATCAAAAATCTGGACAAGGCCCATGAAAAATAGGTACAAATCTGTACGCTGATTAACATCAAATTTGCATACATAATTACGTAGCCCTGCCTACTACAATGGAATTGTGGGGTAGCAACTTTGAAACGCAGACTTTAGAACAGACAACCAAAATATGGTACCAGAGTACCCCTGCAGCCATTCCAATGTCCTATTACCAATCTATTTTGCCCCATTTACCATAAACACTAATGTGTGCATACTGCTTTACTTCTACAAAGATTATTTAGATTTTATTTTTACATTTTATAGCACAATGCACAAACCCTAATAGACATCTGCTAAACAAAGCAATACTGTCTCACAATGAAAATAGACTTGGCATTAAAAACTTCTGCCCCTTGAAAACACATTCATTTGAAAACATTGAAAAACCCACACACCACATCCAAAAAAAATGCATGGGCCAGTGGTGGAATAAAGATGATAGGCTGGAATATACATGTTGTTTGATACACACCTTTCTGACTTTTTTTATATATTTATTTTTTTTTTTTGTTTTTGTTGTTGTGGTTGAGTGCTGTGGTGTGGAGTCTGCATGTCCTCCTCGCGGTCGAGTGGGCGTTTGAAAGACATGCGTTGAATGGGCGTGCCTTCATTGAAGGTTGGGCATCAGGCTGGCAACTCGACACCATAAAAAACAACTGCCAATCTTTAGCGGACCAGAGTTCCACTATGGCGACCCCTAACTGCGAAAAGCTGAAAGACAAACAACAATACTTGTTAGACAAAGCGCATTTTAAATTTGTTTGAACATTTTTCCAGTAGGCAATGAAACAAAGTGCATTAACCAATAATGACAAAACTGCCCACTTCAGAACATTTCCATCATAAAGTCTACTTCCACACCCACACCATATATATTATATATAAATAAAATGAGAGTAATGAGAGTTTTGGGCAGGGACAAACATTTTGGAAAGCTGCTAGAATAAAATGTTGTGTTATCACAATGCATTTCATTGCCATGTCTTGAACCCAGGACCTTATGCACTACAGTGAGAGTGACATACCACTATATCAAATCAGCAGTTTACTGAAAAATAGGAAGAATGAAACTTAAATGGCCATCATTTAGTGAATTCAGTTGTCACTTCTCACCATAGCTCTCAACCTCTTAGCACAAAAAGCCTGGACAAAGCCAATAATGGGAGAATACAGAATTCAGTTCCTCACCATAGCTCTCAATGTCTTAGCACAAAAAAATGGACAAAGCCAATAATGGTGGAATACAGCCCCAAAATAGGGACAATTTTATCTTATAAACTTAGAAAATTGCTAGAATAAAAGGTTTTGTGTTACCATTTATTTTCTGAAGAATATGTAGTCTGAAATACAAATGCCTGTCATTATTTAGTGAAATCAATTGTTCAGTAAACCACAGATTTTATTAGGAACACATCAAAAATATGATGCATAAATTCACAAGTGGTGGTGGCTAGGGACTTTAGGCTTTTTTTTACCTTGTACCCAAGGTACAGGGTTTGAGCCAGAGTACCTCTAGCCACCGGGTGTATTAAACTGAGGCATTTTTGCGCGCACACACACACACACACACACACACACACACACACACACACACACACACACACACACACACACCAGATCCATTCCAAAGCTCGCCACACTGCTTGCAGATAAATAACTGCTGTAACTGATCCATCTGAATAAATGGGAGATAGATTAGTCTGAATAAACGTTGCTTGCTCACATCTGGACATAAAGAGATCCATTTGAATAAACAATAACTGCTTGTTCTGTTCCCAAAAGAGATCTATTTGAATAAAAATGTTTCCCGCTCTATCTGCATACACTCAAAGTGAGCCCTTGGGCTATTCTGACAGGCTGGTAGTCCTGACGGAGCTGTCATTGCACAAGTGATAGTGTCAGCTCAAACAGCGAAAAAATTAAAAAAAAATAAAAGAAAACTGAGGGGAAAAAGTCAGAAATGAAGGGGTGCCACTCAGGAATCATGGAACCCCATTATTTGGACCCGCAAAGAGTAATTCGGTACGGTTGGGAGGTATGCATCCATTCAGGCAAATCAACATTTCCCTCATCCATATTTTATTCTTGGCAACCACAGTTATATCATCTACATATGTCAAAACTACTGGAATCACCACCTCCTTTTGCATCACATATCTAGCATATTTAATTTTATATTCTGCTTCACTCACTATCACATTCATTACTAATACAATATTCCACTCATGGGACATCCTTTTCTTATACCACACTTCATGCAGATTTCTTTACTCAGCCACCCATTCATTAACACTCACTCTATTATTCTGATATGCTGACATACACATTCTCATAATTGTATTAGTTATTCCATACTTTTCCATAACATCCCAGAAAGCATCATGTCCTGCTGTATCAAATGCGTTACTAATATCAATTTTCACTGAGAATTTTGTGTTTGTACAATAGGCTGTGGTCACTACATCTGACCCCAGTATGGCAAAAGCTCTGCCACAAGGGCCAAACTCCCAAACATTTTCACTGTGAATTTTATCTTTGTACAATGCAAGCATTTTACTTGAAGAACCTTGCAGTGTATTTACCTTATCTAGTCAAATGCATACCTGCCTGATGTGGAAATTAGTTTTTAACATCCCTCCAACAGAGTTTTCCTTGCACTCTAATGACAACTTACTAAGTTGGCCACTGTCCTTTCTCTTGACCAATAGAATGCACTATATATGCCAGTTACTTAGTCTTCCAGGCTGATGGGTTCCTGCATTCAGGAAATAAAAGACAACCTGTTATATTCTGTACCTCTCTAGTAACTGTTTTTATTGACTATAAATTGATTATACTTTGTTATAATTTGATCTGAGGGTGGAAGAGTCACTGTAGTAGAATGTATTGCTAAATATCCCCTTACTATTCTGTCCTCTGTCACTCAGTCACCAACTTTCTCACAGTGCAAGTATGTGTCATATGTTATTCTATCTATATATACACATACACACTATTACTGTAGTTCTCTAGCAGTATATCTCATTTTAACCTGCTTTCAGCTTATATTCATAAACATTTTGACTATACCTCTATTCTTATACTTTCCCTATATTCTTTTGCTCTTACTCACTGTGTACTTCCTCCTGCTTCAGTCATAGTCTAAGCACCAGCTTCATACCAGCTGAATGAAAACAGCCACCGTTATTCCCTTGCACAAAGGGGATGCTTCCACTGACCCTGGGAACTACAGAACTATTCACCTGACTAGCCTTATCTGAAAGATCATGAAGCAAATCATCATGGACCTTAAAAACAAAGACATAGGTAATCTCCAAACACTTTACCTTCCTCATTTTGGAGCTGTCAAAGGGAGACCGTGCCTGTTAAACCTGGTGGACTTCTTTGAAACAGTCACCAAGGCCCTGGACGAAGGGAAATCTGTGCATACAGACTACCTGGACTTAGCCAAGACATTTGACACTCTCCCCACTCAGGCATCATTGACAATCTCACCCATCTAGGCATCCACCCATTAAATCATTAGATGGGTCGCTAACTAGCTCACTGATAGAACTTATATAGTCAAAACTTGGGAATCAACCTCCAACACCAGGCCTGTAATCAGTGTTGCTCCACAAGGATCAGTCCTGGGACCGCTACGGTTTGGAATCTGTTTATCTGAAGTACAAGCAAAAACTAAAGGTCTATGACTGACAAAGTTTGCTGATGACTGCAAACTGGGAGTGGTCATAGAATCTCCAAATGATGTCAACATCCTACAAGAGGTCTTACATAAACAAATGATTGGCACCAAAGTTATGGCCGTAAACTCAATGCAAAAAATGTATTATCTTTCCTTTCAGTAAAAGTGATGTTCCTGCTAACAACCATGAGACCTGAGCACACAAGTTGACAGCAACCCTACATTTGACCATATGTCTCCACAGTGGTAAGAAGGGCATTCTGTATTGTCCATCTCATAAGTAAGGGCATTGCCTCCAGAAAAAAGAAATTATAACCTCCCTGTACTCTTCCCTCATCAGACCAATAAGTGAATAAAATGCCCCTTTTGGTATGTACCTTTCCAAACACCTGCAGGAATTGGAGAAACTACAAAGGTTCCTCACAAGGAAAATTCAAGGTCTTCAGCATCTGTCCTATGGAGATCATCTGAAATTACTGTCACTTTATTCTGTTTCATACAGACTACTCAAAGGTGATCCCTGCCTTGCATCCAAGGCAATCACGGACCCTGCTTTATTGGAAATGCTGCAAATCTGTAAGTCAAATGGTACATGGGTAATTCACTCTAAAGACCATAGCATGGTATGTGACATTAATAAAAACCTGCTGGAGGGACAGGTTTGTCTCCCAGAGGTTACCACACCTTTGGAACAGACCCCCACTTCATGTTAAACAGAGCACCCCTTTGGCCCTCTTCAAATGCAATCTGGATGATTGGATGAGTGACTGTAAATTCACCCTGGGGATCCACCTATGTCCCTCTTGGACACGGACAATAGGTGCTGATGATGGAAACAAGGGTAAGAACTTGGCTAGGCATGTAAGGGCCCTAGGGTCATTAGCCTAGTAACGCCCTATGATCATACAATCATCTATTAACTGTACCTTCTTTAAAAATCCTCCCCTTAGATGCTACTATAAATGAATTCATTACAACTATTCTGATTGTCCTAAATAGCTTTGCACCTCCTAGAAGAAGGACTTTGAAAACAAATAATGCAATTTGGCTTTCCAAAAAGAGTAGAATGTTAATGCAGGATATAGAGAAATCATGGAAAGAATGGCAAAAATATAAAACACCACAGTATCTTGAAAACTTCAGCATAAAAACACAAATCCTGCTTGCTGGATGGACGACACAACATAGAATTTCCAAAGCCAAAAATCTTTAATTCAGAAAGGTAAAAGCCTTTAACACCATAAAGTTAAGCACTTTTGTTCCAAGAAATTCATCAGAACTAACTATTGTTGTTAAAACCAAACAATACATCTCATTGGTGAAACTCACATGTTACAGTTTGTCCAATAAAATACCGAGTTCACTTAAAACACTTAAATGTATCAACCATAACAGTTAAGTATCAACATACTTTAATTTTGAAATGAATTAAATGATGCAGAGTCTTCATAATAATTCACAATTGTACTTAAAAGCAAATTAATGAAGACAAAAAAAATACTATAATAATTTTCAGAATAATAGTAAACACAACCCTAAAAAATTCTAGACAGCTGTAAAAGAAATCATGCATCTCAGACATAAATTCAACCCTAACCCCTCTCCTAATAACTCATCATGGTTTATAGCATCTCTAACCATAGATTCCTCAACATCTAATCCTAACCCTGCCCAGCAGCCACATATCGCCACACCCACTTTCACCTTCAAACCTGTCCCCACATCCTATATAAAACTACTCTTAAACAAACTCAAACCATGGTCTACTTAAGCTGCTGTCCTTCCAAATTAATACCTTAATAACCAGCCAATAGCATTGCCTGCCATGTCTCAGTCCAGGAATTCCACTTTTTTCTCTCTAGAAAAAGTCGCACATTATCCTTCTGCACAATGAAGGAAATAGGTAGGTTCATAGGTAGGTAGGTACTAGGCTATCGGCCCTAGGGCCCACACAAGCCAAGCCAAAAAGGCAACCTGGCCTTTGTCACCCAAGAAAATTATTTTCCTGTGCCACTGTCGAGCAGAGCCACATAAGTGATCCCCAGGGTGAATTTCCTATTTCCCATTCAATCATCAAGAGTTTTCTTCAAAAGTGCTAATGAGGAGCTTTGTTTGATATAGATAGGTAGTTTATTCCAGAGTATGGGAAGTCTCTGGGACAGGAATCTATCCCTCCAGCATGTTCTGTTTATTGTGGTGACAAGGTTTAGGTCCCGAGAGTGTGTTAGAGGGATTGGGATTTCTTTAAGTGGAGCATGTCTAACAGCTCTGGGTTTGACATAGCTTTGTATGTTAGGCAGAGATCACGTCTGAGTAGGCGATATGCGACGTAGTAAAGCTGGAGTTTTTTGAGACGGTCTGCATAGGGCATCTGTTTGAGGCCGGTAATCCTCTTTGTGAGGTATTTTTGCGGCCTTTCTAGTTGTTGTAGATGTCTTGTGAGGTACATACCAAAAGGAGCATTGCACTCTACAATGGGTCCAATGAGTGAAGAGTAGAGGGAACAATGACCTCTTTTTTTCTGGATGAAAAACCTTATGTGATGAGGGTGTGCCACGTAGAAGAGGAGAGACTACTGTCCATCTGTGTCCCAAGGTCTCTTATCACACTTTCAGTGTTAAGTATACTACCACCTATGTTGTAGTTCATGGGTACAGAGTTTTTACCAAAGGGGATGACAATGCACTTTTTGACATTGAGCTTGAGGCCATGGCTTTGACACCATGCATCTGTCTCAGTGAGGCCCTTTTGTAGGATGTCCACATTGTTAGGAGTTTCGATTATGGCTCCTAGTTTGCAGTCATCTACGAACTTCATTAGCCAAAGATCTTCTGTGTTAGCCTGTACTTCAGAGAAGTAGATACAAAATAGGAGAGGACCCAGGACTGAACCCTGTGGTACTCCACTTGTCACTGGTCTGAAGTTGGATTTGGAGTCTGCTACGTTCACAGTGTGGGTTCTGTCAGTGAGCCAGTTGGCAGCCCATCTTGTGACATAGGGGTTTATACCTAGTTTAGTGAGTTTATCTATAATGCCAGCGTGGGGGATGGTGTCAAAAGCCTTGGCAAGATCTAGATAGGTGGTGTGAACCACCTTACCCTCGTCTACGGCTTTGGTGACTGCTTCAAAGAAGTCTATCAGGTTTAGGAGACATGATCTGCCTTTTACAAACCTGAACTGGGTGGTGTCCAGAGTTTGGAGATTACCAATGTCTTTGTTTATAAGTTCCATGATGATACGTTCTATGGCCTTGCAGACCAGACTCATCAGGCTAATGAAGTGGTAGTTCCCGGGGTCCATGGTGGCTCCCCCCTTGTGGAGTGGGGTAACCGTCGCTATGCACCATTCAGCGGGCAGAAAGCCTGAGGTGAGGCTATGATTGAACATGGTACTTAGGTGGTGTGCCAGTTCGTTCTGTAGTTCATGTAGAACGCAGCCTGGGATGTTGTCTGGTCCCATGGATGCTGTGTTCTTGGCTTTGGAGAGTGTGGTTTTTACCTCTACAGCCGTGATTACAGGAACTTTTCATTCTTCCGGTATAGAGATGGGCCCTTTAGGGGGTGAGAGGGGGGTAAAGTTAGCACTGAACCTATCTGCCAGGATGTTGGTAATATCAGTTGGGTCTGTATATTTAATGCCACTGTGCTGTAACTCAGAGCATATCTGAGTGTTGCCATTGAGATTCTTGACATAGCTATAGAATACTTTGTGGTTGTCTTTAGAATCAGTGGCGATTTTGTTTTCATAACTAGCTTTGGAGGATTTTATCAGGGATCGCAGCTTCTTACTGAGGCTGACCAGGGAGCTCCTCCACTCATGGGATTTTACTCTCTTTTGCAACAGTTTCTTCCTTCTGTTGTACAGTTTGTTTATGGCAGAGAACCACCAGATTGGCTTCCTTTTTTTGGAGGATAGCATCTTGGTTCTGTTTGGGATAACACGATCCATGCACTTCTGTAAGTGCTTATAAAGTGCAATTGTGTAGGATTCAGTAGTCATAACTGTATTCTCCATCTGCATGGGTGTCATGGCGTTTACCATGTCTGTCTTAAGAAGCATGAAGTTGGCATTGGAGAAATTTTTTTACCGTGGTTTCCTTAATGGGGGGGGGGGGGGCAGGATGTGGATATCTAGGGTGATTAGTTTATGGTCGGATCAGACCAGTGAAGCATTGACTTCAGGTGTGGAACACCTGTCACTCATGTTGGTAATGACTAGATCTAGGATATTGTTGCCCCTGGTGGGGGTGTGGATAAGTTGATCCAGGGCATTGGAGTTTATGAATTCCAGAAAGCATTGAGTGAAGGAGTTGGTACATGAATAGTTTTCCCAGTTAATGGTGGGATAGTTGAAATCGCCCATTATTAGGGTGTTTGGTTGAACCCTAATATTTTCCAGTACATGAAGAAAAGAGGAGTGGGAATCCGGGGGCATGGTGGGGGATCTGTAGCAAGCTACAATTTGGATTGCAGTTTTGCCCAGAGTTAGTTGCACTTGGATAACCTCAAATGCATTATGCTGAGCAACTAGCCTGGAGGTGTAGATATCCTTAATGAATATGGACACACCTCTGCATTTGGTGTTCCGGTCCAGGTTACATGGCCGAAAAGTGTGGCATGAGTTATAGCCTGGTAGTGCAGGGGTGATCTCTGGAGCCTTGAACCAGGTCTCAGTCACTGCACAGATATCAAAGTTCACCATTTTAAGGAGTGCCTCGCGTGAGTGCATTTTGAGATTTAGACTTCTAGCATTGAGTAGCATCACCCTCAGTTTTTGCTTGCCTGTTCCTGTTACGGTGGTGAATTTGTCATTTGAACCTTGCCTAAAAAAGGCACTATAGGGGCGGCAAGAACCTTAGCCTGTATCCAGAATCACAGGGGTGACAGATGCAGGCCATCTCTGGCAAAGCATCCTGGTCTGTCGACCATGTCATCCCAGGCAGACAGATACTGGATCCCTTTATAATGACACCAGAAGCTTAGCCAATTGTTGAAGTCAATCATTTTGTCCTTGTATTGCGGTATCATTCTGGGTGATGGCAGAATGCTACTCAGGGCTAGAGTCATAACTGCCTGGGCTACAAGATCGGAGAGCTCTTCCATGTTTCTTTTCATGTAATCCAGGGAGGCACGTCTCAAATCTTTCATACCAACATGGCCATTGACAGAGTCAAATTTGTACTTGTTGTGGAGTGACCCGAGTGCATCGGTTATGTGGAGGATCCTGGCACCCGACAGGCAGCTGACAGTAACCTTCTTGTTTAGCCTGGTGAGTGGGACATCAGTGTGCCTGACTATAGAGTCACCTATGACTAGTGTGTTGGGTATGTTGTTTTGCCTTACTGGCTGTGGTTGAGTGGCACAGAGTCTGCGGGCTATGTGTCATTTGGGTTGTGTTGGAGGAGTGGAGGTTGCTTGCATTTCTGCTTTGGAGGTCTCTGTTGCTTGAGCAGATTATTACTTATTGCCTCTGTGAATGTTTTTGTGTTTCTATGTGTGGATTTTGGTGGTGTAAATTTAGTGAGACTATGTGATGAGTGTGGTGTGGTGCAAGTGTTTACCTTCTCCTCTTGAATGTCAAGTTCAGTCTTGGTTGGAGAGAGAGCTTTATCTCCAGTTTGGCTGGATAAGTGCATCTCTCACAGGTTGTAGTGTTGGGTGGTAGGAGGAGAGGGTTGTCTGTGTACATGAGGCAATTTTTACATTGCCCTAAGATGCCCAGATTCATCAGACAGACAGGAGAGAACACTGGGAGCTGACCCTTGGACATGCCTGAATAAAAAACTATTTTCCTCTAGATAAGTGAGGAAAGTGAGTACAAAAGCTGTTTTTTCTCTAAGCAAGTGTGGAAAGTAAGTACCAAAACTGTTTTCCTCTAGGTAATGAGGAAGGTTAAGTGCTATAGTAATTAGTAGCTTATTTAGTGCTTACAACAAGTTCTGAACAAGTGCTGATCACGAATAAGCAAATTCAAGTGCTAAAACTAAGAATCTGTATCTGAACTAAACTAGTTACAGGAAAGGGGAGAAACAAGTGCAAATGTGGGCTTTTAAATCAGGAAGTTGAGAGAGATGGAAAAACTGCCCAAACAGCCAATAACTACAGTTTCTGGGCCAGAACCACTCCTTATGTGGTAGATAGGTTACCTAGTGCTTACCACTTCCACTGATAAGCTAGAAGGCTTCCCTCCAACACAGAAAGCTTGGGGGGGGGGCTCAAAAGCTTACATACAGTCCTGGATACAGATTTTTTTATACAGAAAGGTAGCTAAAACAGCAGTAAAAACAATTCAAGTGCAGTGCAAGCTAGCACACGAGTATGTAGCAATGTTAGACCAAACAGTTTAAAAAAATGCAATGAAATTAAAAATGACTAAAAACAAGTGTAGGAGTCATCTATTAGGTAGAATGAGGTAAAGAGATGGGACTGGGGGGGGGAGTGTCCCAGATCAAATGTACAGTGGGGGTGGGCAACTGCAAAAGCCTCCACATTTAATCAATAAGACAGAAATAGGAAGGGTGGGTAGGGGAAAAACACCACCTTCAGCAGAGATCTGAAAAACTATACAGTGAAGCAAAAATAACAGTGCACAACTCTGAAGTCAGCCAGCAATGATATAAAATTAGTCAAGCAACAATTAACAATACACAAGTCTGAAGTGCCAGAAAAAATATACTTAGCTCTGTATATCTCCAGATAGTTTGAAGAGCACTCTGTCAGGAGACAGGAAGGCTCGAGCAATGATACGCAGGCTATGCAGAAATTCAACAGACATTACTAACTTTAGACCTATAGTCATCTAATGTCCCCTTTCCAAAATACTTAGAAAATGTATTCAAAAACAATTAAACGATTTCATGCAGGAAGAACTTCTATCCCCCCAGACAACATGGCTTCTATCCTTCCCACAGTACTAACAGTGCACTTCTAACCTACATAGATACTGTCAATAAAGCTAGAGATAATGGCAAACTATTCTCCTCTGTTTTTCTAGACTTGTCTAAAGCCTTCTGTGACACAAGGGAAATACTGCTAGCCCAGCTATCTGGAATTTTGTAAATAATTCTATGTCACTTGTGAATATTGATATGATTTATATAGAAGTGCGACAGAAGGAAATACTGCCAGCGCAGCTATCTGGAATTTTGTAAATAATTATATGTATTAGAACTGCATGTTATGTGTATATTAAATTGCTGATACAAAAGTATATGTTAAACAGGGTTTGTACAGTACTGAACTTCAAAGATATATCCTCAGTGTACCCTACTGGAACATAGAAGATTAAGTTGCAAAACATAAGAATAGTTTAGGTTAACTTACTTTATAGCTGGGCAAACAAGAGAAGTTATTTCTCAGTTTCAGTTTAGTAGCAGACATAATGTCTAGAGCTAGAAGTGTTTTTATGGTCTTGGAAGAGAAGTAATTACTAGGTTTGAGATGTAGAAGTGTTTCATTGCTTTTTGACTTCCTAGCAGCTGCACGGCTCTAAGCTAACATCTGAAGGATATTTATTTTTCACACACAGACATTAAATTATGTTAGTTTCTGACAAAAGGGGTTTAACTTGGAACCTGAAGTCAGGTGACAAAAATTGATGTAATCCAAGCTAACCCAGCAGTAATATTTGCTATTAATTTAAGAACTCCCTCAGAGAGAGACTAGGCATTTTGTATTTTGTCTTTGACCTGGAAACATCCACTCATTATCACCACCTTCTACATTTGCCTTGCTGTAAGGAAGTCTAGGGTACATAATTTCTCTTAGATACAGTTAGGACTATAGTGATGTATAGCTTTAATGTTTTCTTTATTTGAGACTGTCTTGTAATGTTGTTTTAAATATTTCCTGTGATTTTGAACTCTGAATTTACTGTGTTGAGTTATTGAGTATTGTCTTGTTCTTTTATTATTTATTATTAAATGTATTTAAACCTATCGTTGTGGCTGATATTTGTGAGACATATTTAATACTTGCATGTCTATTTGGTGACACTGTACAGGCCACTCCTAAATAGCCTTGCTCTTGGTCAGACTACCATTTGGATTAATAGTAACATTGCACAGTAGGATTGGGCACCCTTTGTTAAGAGCCTTAAGTAGCTGATAAGTAGTGACTGGTGGCAGCTGGAACTACCTTATAGTCTGGGCAGAAGGGGATATAGCTAGTAAACCTGTGCCAGCCTTCCCCAGGTGTGTGTGTGTGTGTGTGTGTGTGTGTGTGTGTGTGTGTGTGTGTATGTGTGTTTGTATATAAATCAAATCTCAAAGTGTGTATGTGTGTCAGCTACTTGGGCAGGGACACGAAGCACTGGTTGGACAGAGAGGGTGCTGGAGGTCTTAGCCACTCAGTTGAGATCTCAACTCTATAGCTGTGCCAGTGGGGAGTCTTATTGGGGATCTGGAGACAGAGTGAGAAACCAGCCCCAGACTTACTCTGATCTCTGTGTGCTCTTAAGGGAAATTGCACTTTACTGTGTGTGTACTTGTCATCCTGAAAGTGTGCACATCCCCACTGTTGCCAGTGATGAGGATTGAGGCTCCTTGATTACTGGCCCAGTGCAGGGGCATCACACCTTCATCACAATTTGCCACAGTAAACCTTTACTTCATATATCCTCATTACATCTCTCAGTCCACCTTTCTATACTTCAAAAGCTACCCTTTTAATTGGTATCAGTCAGTAAAATGCTACTCCACCTTCTGTCCATACCTCCCAGTCACCAGCAGTGTACCACAAGGCTCTATCCTTGATCCTCTCCTCTTTAACATTCTTACCAACACCCTCCAAACAGCCACACAACAGGCCTGCCTAATACAGTACACAGACAACTCCATGCTCAATTGCATGTCTGGAAATGTAGCATGCTTCCAAAAAAATAACTCAGGAATCTTCAACAGCAACTGAAACCTGACTCACAACTCACAATTCAAGGTTAGCCCTAAAAAAAAAAAAAACATGCTTCTACTTTTTCCCCCAATTCCCTCTCACATGAAAAACAAAAATTAAAGTCATATCTCTTGGTAATGCAACCATTGAACTCAGTTCTCATAGCAGATTATTAGGGATGATAGTTGATGATAACCTTAAATTCAACTTACATATACAAAATTGCATAAGAAAAATTCATCAAACACTAGGGATGCTTTATAGAACCAAAACCTTTATCACTGATACAATTAAAACAACACTTGCCAGTAGTTATCTATCCCCACACTTCTTTATGGTTCTTCCATCCCTGCTAACCTTCAAGCATCACAAAAATCAAAACTTAAACAATGCTATAACAAATTTGCAGCAAATACACATTTCAGAACCCCATTACTGTATAGCACTAAAAGACTAAATTGGTTAGAACAACCCATATCAACTTAACAAAAACACGGCTCCTTACCATCTGTAAAAGTATCCAGGATCCATCTGCTTGTCCAGCACTAAATATCATTCTACACAACTATGTTCCTAGTTGGTCATTATAATTCATATAATTCAGTGACCAAAAACTAATGCCTGTCCACAAACCTATCAAATCTGCTGGGCATCGTCTGTGCTCATACCATGTTGCTAAGGCCTGGATCATCATCTCTATCCACCAGATCAATAACCTCCTATCCTTCAAAATTTTTCTGAAAGACTTTCTAACCAAAATCTGGCTCTGTTCATACTCAACACTAGGATTAACTATATCCATAAATGTGAACAGATACGTATTCATATCTTACATCTCCTTACTCGCCCTTCTTTACTCACTCCCTTGCCTCTATCAATTTCTCTGCCCTGGCTTTCTCTCTAAATATACCTTAAGCCTGTTTTTCTCTTACTTTGTATTTCAATTCCTGTATGTAGTATGCTAGCTTACCCTTAATGTCTCTATAAACTGGCTAAAATTCTCTAACTATTAAATCATTAGTATCACTTGCATTTATTCTTAACCAATATGTTCATATTATAGGTTCATAGGTTGGTACTAGGTTATCAGCCCTAGAGCCTATACAAGCCTAGCCATAACAATTCCCTAGCTATTTCTGTCTAATTTTGTATAATCATTTAAATGTATCTGGTTTTGTATTATTTTAAAGACTGCAAAATTACTATTCTTAAAATGTTTTGTAATATTTTGGAGCTGTTCTCCCTGAACTCCACTGAAAAAGGGGTCCTACCCAGTCAGACTTTGCCAGTAATCAAATGTCAATAAGTAAATAAATATAAATTGTAATATTCCACTGTAAAACTCTTCATAAACAAACTCTTCTTTTAACAATTAATTCAAAATGTTTACAAAACACTATCTCTGCCACTCCCCTAATTTTTGGTACATTTTATACCCTATAACATCTGGGCCTGATATTGAATAAATATTTACTTTCCTAAGTACTTCACACAATTCAATACTAATAATTCATTTTTCAAATGCTTCCTTAACTCATTTGTGAATTATTTTTTACTTCCCATTATCTAATTTCTTTCTTTTTACTCTTGACATATTTTACATGCTCTACCACAATACTCATTATTTGTTTGTATTCCTTTTATCACTCCTTTTGCATTTTTACATTTCCCTCATTGTACTATTATCCTCCTTTAGTATTTTAACCAGATATGCAGACATCTCCTCCCTTCTGCATTGTAAATATCTCTGCTTAAACAATAATGTTTATTTTTCTTCTATTTCATTAATATAGTTCCTTTTCCGTGTCATAATAATCTCTTGTATTCATCTCTAACTTCTCCAATACATTTCTATACATCTCTTCATACTTTACTTTTTGCTATCTTCTTGCATGATCCTGCCTCTGGGAAAAAATAAACGTTTATTCTTCTTTTTAAATTCAATCTAACATTAATTATTATTGATAATCATTGCTTGTATACATTATTATTCTATCACTTTTTTCACTTCTTTTGGTTTTATCTTCTTGTAATATCAGTATTCCAACAAATCCATGTTTATATGTTCTACCTTTTCCAAACCTTTTAACATTTTATTTTTTACATAAAAATGTTTTTCTGTTGTCTCAAGTTCTCCACAATGCATACATATTTCTTGTTTTCTTTTATAGGGCATGATAGCTTTAACAGGTAGTTAACTACTGATAATCTTCATAGGAAATCTTTGCTTTCATATATTTTCCTAAATCTTGTTGTAATAGCTTTCTTCTTTTTAATTTCTAAATATTTCCAAGAAAAGATACAATATTGTTCTTTCATAATGTTTACAATGTTTAAATATCATTCTCTATTTTTCTACTGTATTCACTTTTAATTTCCATAGGAATATTTTATTTTGATATTCCCTTATTTCTTCATTCATATATTTTTTTATCATTTCCCTATTTTCTCCATTTCCCCCAAAACACTTATATTTATCATACAAAATATATTCTGTCAGATTTTATTTTCTTTTTTGTAACTTGTTAAGGCTTAATACAGGTTCAATGAAGGTATGTGAACAATTGGGTTTATTAACCCCAATCCTCCTCCTTCTTCCTTTACATGCAAAAATAGATTCAGTCTGGATCCCCACATAAATGAAAATATTATAAACCTTATTTCTTTTTCCTAATTAGTCAGTATCATATACATACTTACTACATATGCTAACTTACCTAGTAAAATAGAATTTATCAGATACACTTTTTCTTATATGCTAGCTTGTATGATTTCCAAAATATGCATATATCTCTTATTTCTTGAATAATTCTCACATTATTTTTAATAAATTCAGTTTTTCCAAATACTATTCATAGTATATTAAGTTTCTTTATTATACTGCATATCTCCTATAATCCCTGTGAATCCAAAACCTTCACTTTTTTATTTATACATAAGCCAACTGTCTTTTTAACTCTTTCTTTAACTTTTGATTGTCTCATGCATCCCTTCTATATATTAATGATTAATACTATGTCATCAGCATATGTAAATGTCATTGGCAATTGTATTTCTTCCATTATCTTATATCCTACCATATTTGATGTTCTATTTATTTAATTGACAATTACATTCATAACTAAAGCAAATATCATACTGCTCAGTGGGCATCCTTGTTTTATTCCACATCTTAATTTGATTTCTTCACTTAGCCATCCATTTAAAATTATTCTTGTTATTTCTTTCATATACAGACGTAATTACTTTAACTTTTCTATGACTTATATTACAAGCCCCTATGTCCCATAGAGCTTTGTATTGCATTTTATCAAACACCTTCTTAAAATGTTTTGTAATATTTTGGAGCTGTTCTCCCTGGACTCCACTGAAAAAGGGGTCCTACCCAGTCAGACTTTGCCAGTAATCAAATGTCAATAAGTAAATAAATATAAATTGTAATATTCCACTGTAAAACTCTTCATAAACAAACTCTTCTTTTAACCATTAATTCAAAATGTTTACAAAACACTATCTCTGCCACTTCCCTAATTTTTGGTACATTTTATACCCTATAACATCTGGGCCTGATATTGAATAAATATTTACTTTCCTAAGTACTTCAAACAATTCAATACTAATAATTCATTTTTCAAATGCTTCCTTAACTCATTTGTGAATTATTTTTTTTACTTCCCATTATCTAATTTCTTTCTTTTTACTCTTGTACATATTTTACATGCTGTACCACAATACTCATTATTTGTTTGTATTCCTTTTATCACTCCTTTTGCATTTTTACATTTCCCTCATTATACTATTATCCTCCTTTAGTATTTTAACCAGATATGCAGACATCTCCTCCCTTCTGCATTGTAAATATCTCTGCTTAAACAATAATGTTTATTTTTCTTCTATTTCATTAATATAGTTCCTTTTCCGTGTCATAATACTCTCTTGTATTCATCTCTAACTTCTCCAATAAATTTCTATACATCTCTTCATACTTGACTTTTTGCTATCTTCTTGCATGATCCTGCCATCTGGGAAAAAAAAACTTTTATTCTTCTTTTTAAATTCAATCTAACATTAAGACCATTTTTATAAAAGTCTTTCATTGTTCTCTGATGTCTTCATATCTTCAGTACTTCCTACTCCCCAAATTCATCCCATAATTTCTCATTTATTGTTTTTATTCCCTTTTTTATTTTAATATATTTCCTTTTTTCCAGCACCTTCATCTGTTTTGCTAAATGATCCAAATAAATCTCTACTGTTATTACCATTGCTACAGCCAAACCATGTGATATACAAAATAATCAATTTCAGATCAAATTGTCCCTCTTATACAAGTTAATTGACTATTCCACACAGCTAACTTACCAAATTTCACCACTTCTTGTATTTTTAACATGTTTCTCTTTTTACATTTTCCCTTAAATCACAAAGTTCACTGCAATAAGAATGTTCATGTTAACCACCACATAATCTAATATTTGATGAAACAGATTCTCTCTCTTTCTTTGCCATTTGTATATGTATATAATTCTATAATTCTATAAGCATACTCTCATCACCTCACATATACAATAGTTAATCTTCTCATTGTTGCTAACATTATATCTAATATTTTTACATTTTTTACACAATACAGCTACTCCAGAATAATATTCACTTCCTAAATTCCATGTAGGTTTTCCACCCCACAATTTTTCTGTTTGAAGAGTCTCTTCACTTGTCAGGAATATTACATCCTCTATAAGAATAATATCTACACACCATTAGCACACCATTTAAGTATCCCTATCCTTCTTACAGTATTAATAAAACTATTAACACATACTGAAGTTTTCCATCTTTTTTAAGTTTAAGGGAAGTATTCTAAATTTTAGTTTTCTTATTTTTTATTTTTTCCCAAATTAATATTTTTCTGAGTTTATGTACAGTTATTCGTGATCATCAGAGTTAGATTCTTTACTATTGCCATTAACTGAAATACATCTAAAACTACTCCTTACCTTTCTTTTTAATCTTTAATGATATATTTTTAAATCTACGTTTCTTCACTTTACCCTAGCACTTATTGATTTTATTTTCCTAACATCCCGTATGTTCCTTTCGCAAACATCTGACTGATCACTTCCAATTTCTTCTTAATTTTTAACACTCTTAGTACAGTTATCTTCATTCTCCTGAAATATGTTTTATCTAAGTCATCTTTTATTACTTCATCCTCTTTTTCATTAACACATTCCCCCTTTTTCCTACTTCCTCATAACTTTCAGACACTGCAGTACTTTCTTCATCATCCTGCTCAACATTACATTGCTTATTCTGTTTACAATCAAAACAAAAATGCCCTTCACTTTTGTATATTATACATTCATTTTTACACGTATGCATCATATGACCTTTCCCTACACTTATTACATCACTTTTGTACACATTGCTCCTCTATTATCATCAACATATATAATGCTTGTTAAATGCTTTATCACAACTTTTCCAATAACATCTACTTCTAACCCAGCACTATTCCAAATACACCTCTCACCTTTAACTTCCACAATATCAGAAACTGTTAATGAAAAATAATTTTAACAACATTTAACTCAATTTCCCTAGTGCAAATCGAACAAACTTTTTTTTTAATCGAGTCCCCTGCTCGGAAAATATAAATTCATTCCATGGGTAACAGTCCTTCTGTTTTCACAGTTAAACAAAAATCTTTCCATTGAGTCTTCAGTCTCAAATGTCAAATCAGAAAATGTCTCTTTCCTCAAATTAATAAAGGGTCTAATGTCTTTTGCTTCAATACCCAAAGGTAACACTAAATTATCCCACAATAAATATCTGTGTATTATTTCTTCTTTCTTATCTAACAAATCTTTTTTTTTTCTTTTTAATAAAATTTACAGTACCTTTTATTTTTCTGACTGCACCTGCATATGATTTTACAGATTGCATCCCATCTAAAACTTATGTCCTTCTAACTCATGACTCATTTCCTTTCCAACCAACTCCTTTTCTATTCTGAAAACCTTTTCCATCATATCTGACAACAAAAATCTCTGACTCTTCTCCAGGATCCGGCAAACCTCCAGAAGCAATCTCATTTACAACTTCTTTAAAATCCCGACTAGACACTAATTACTTGTGCTAGTCACGCACTTTTCACATTTTCTGTCCAACTGACAGAACCACATTTCTATCACCAACAGAGAAACTCTCTTCTGCCCCATTACAACACAGCATCTCACAGCTGCCTCCACACCAAGAACAGAAGCAAGAAGTGCAGCAGCAAAAATGTTCTCCCTCACAATGAAAACAGTAGGGGTTCTTTATTGATAGTCATTGCTTGTATACATTATTATTCTATCACTTTTTTCACTTCTTTTGGTTTTATCTTCTTGTAATATCAGTATTCCAACAAATCCATGTGTATATGTTCTACCTTTTCCAAACCTTTTAACATTTTATTTTTACATAAAAATGTGTTCTGTTGTCTCAAGTTCTCCACAATGCATACATATTTCTTGTTTTCTTTTATAGGGCATGTTAGCTTTAACAGGTAGTTAACTACTGATAATCTTCATAGGAAATCTTTGCTTTCATATATTTTCCTAAATCTTGTTGTAATAGCTTTCTTCTTTTTAATTTCTAAATATTTCCAAGAAAAGATACAGTATTGTTCTTTCATAATGTTTACAATGTTTAAATATCATTCTTTCCTATTTTTCTACTGTATTCACTTTTAATTTCCATAGGAATATTTTATTTTGATATTCCCTTATTTCTTCATTCATATAATTTTTTATCGTTTCCCTATCTTCTCCATTTCCCCCAAAACACTTATATTTATCATACAAAATGTATTCTGTCAGATTTTATTTTCTTTTTTGTAACTTGTTAAGGCTTAATACAGGTTCAATGAAGGTATGTGAACAATTGGGTTTATTAACCCCAATCCTCCTCCTTCTTCCTTTACATGCAAAAATAGATTCAGTCTGGATCCCCACATAAATGAAAATATTATAAACCTTATTTCTTTTTCCTAATTAGTCAGTATCATATACATACTTGCTACATATGCTAACTTACCTAGTAAAATAGAATTTATCAGATACACTTTTTCTTATATGCTAGTTTGTATGATTTCCAAAATATCCATATATCTCTTATTTCTTGAATACTTTTCTCACATTATTTTTAATAAATTCAGTTTTTCCAAATACTATTCATAGTATATTAATAGTTTCTTTGTTATACTGCATATCCCCTATAATCCCTGTGAATCCAAAACCTTCACTTTTTTATTTATTTATACATAAGCCAACTGTCTTTTTAACTCTTTCTTTAACTTTTGATTGTCTCATCCATCCCTTCTGTATATTAATGATTAATACTATGTCATCAGCATATGTAAATGTTATTGGAAATTGTATTTCTTCCATTATCATATATCCTACCATATTTGATGTTCTATTTATTTAATTGACAATTACATTAATAACTAAAGCAAATATCATACTGCTCAGTGGGCATCCTTGTTTTATTCCACATCTTAATTTGATTACTTCACTTAGCCATCCATTTAGAATTATTCTTATTTCTTTCATATACAGACGTCATTATTTTAACTATTCTATGACTTATATTACAAGCCCCTAATATGTCCCATAGAGCTTTGTATTGCATTTTATCAAACACCTTACTTAGATCCCCTATCATAATTTTAGTTCATAGGTTCATAGGTTCATAGGTTTATACTAGGCTATCTGCCCTAAGGCATTTATAAGCCTAGCCCAAATTATTGTGGCTTACGCCACCCCTTATATGAAAAAATACTGTGCCCATTAGTTTGTTGTGCCTCTGTCCAGCAGTGACCCAGAGATGATTCCCGGGGTAAACCTACGATCTCCCATCCACAGGTCTAGATTTCTCTTGAACAGAGTCAGCGAGGTGCTCTGCCTCACATGGACCGGGATTTTATTCCACAGCATAGGGAGTCTCTGAGTGATAAATCTATCCCTCCAGCACATCCTATTTATATCCGTGCTAAGGTTTAAGTCGCTTGCTCTAGTGGTTTTGGTGGATTTGGATTTTTGAGGTGGAGCATGTCCATTAATTCGGGTTGGACATGGCCTTGTATGTCAGGCACATGTCACCTCTGAGCAGACGGTATGCGACTGAATAGAGCTGGAGTTTCTTCAATCTGGCAGCATATGACAGATTTTGGAGTCCCTTTATCCTTTTGGTGAGGAACTTTTGGGGTCTCTCCAATTGCTGCAGATGTCGGGTGAGATACATCCCTAATGGGGCATTGTACTCGATCACTGGTCTGATAAGTGAAGAGTACAGGGAACAATGACCTCACTAGATCTGGATGTGAATCCCTTCATGATCAGGTGGGCAATGTAGAAGGTCTTTCTAACCACTTTAGCAATGTGAGTGTCAAAAGAAAGGCCACTGTCAACCTGGGTCCCCAGGTCCCTGATAACCTCTTCTGTGCTTAGTGGATTTCCACCTATATGGTAGCTTGGGGTTACCTTGTTTTTCCCGAAGGGTATGACTATACATTTTTGGCGTTTAACTTCAGGCCATGGCTCTGGCACCAGCTATCTGTTTCCGTGAGTCCCTTCTGAAGGATATCCGTGTCCGATGCACTTTCCACTATGGCCCAGTTTGCAGTCATCTGCAAACTTTGTCAGCCAAAGTCCTCCCATGTTGGCCTGTACTTCTGAGAAGTAGATGCCAAACAATAGGGGCCAAGGTCCGAGCCCTGTGGGACACCACTTGTGACCGGCTTGGAGTCTGACACAGCGCCAGCAACTCTAACCCTGTGGGTTCTGTCCTTAAGCCAGTTTGCAACCCATCTTGTGACATATGGGTTTACATTTAAGCTGGTAAGTTTTTCTACAATACCCGAGTGGGGTATTGTGTCGAAAGCCTTTGCAAGGTCAAGGTAGGCTGTATGGACTGCCTTTCCTCATCAATGGCCTTGGTGACTATTTCAAGAAGTCGACCAAGTTCAAAAGGCATGATCTTCCCTTGACAAAGCCAAACTGGGTCGGGTCCAATGTCTGCAAGTCCCCTATATCTTTGTTTATGAGCTCCATTATGATCCTCTCCATAGCTTTGCAGACTAGACTTGTTAAGCTTATGGGGCGGTAATTACCAGGGTCCGTAGAGGCGCCACCTTTGTGGAGTGGGACCACAGTTGCCGTCACGCCACTCCTTGGGCACGTATCCTGTGGTAAGGCTGAGATTAAACAGCTGCCTTATGTGCGGGTTTAATTCCTCATTTAGCTCGTGTAGCACACAGCCGGGGACACCATCCGGTCCCATTGATGCTGTGTTTTTAGCTTTAGAGAGAGCAGCTTTCACCTGCGCATTTGAGATGTCCGGGAGGCTACACTCGGCTGGGATAGTTATCTCTCCTTTAGGGGAGAGGGGTGAAGTTTGCACTGAACCTGTCTGCCAGTATGTTGGCAATGTCTGTGGGTTCAGTGATTTTTGTATCATTTTGGACTAATTCTGAGCATATCTGTGAGTTTCCACCCAGGTTCCTAACATAGCTGAAAAAGGCCTTATGATTGTCCTTTGAATCCATGGCAATTTTTCTCTCAAAATTGGCCTTAGTTGATTTTATGAGTGCTCGTATTTTTTTACTAATAATGATCAGGGGTGACTTCCCTTTTATGGATTTTGTTCTATCATGTAATAGCTTTCTCCTCTTATTGTAAAGTTTGTTAATGGCTGGGGTCCACCAGACTGGACGTTTGCCCTTTGTGGAAAGAGTCTTGGTTTTATTTGGGATTGCCTGATCCATGCAGTCCTGGAGGTGTTCATAGAAGGCATTTGTAAGGGCTTCCGCAGCTTGGGTTGTGGTTTCCTCTGACTCAGGGGCCTTGAAGGATACCACACCAGTCTTGAGTAGTGTGAAGTTTGCTTTAGAGAAGTTCTTCACTATGGTCTTTTTTGTTTGGGGTGGGGGGGGGATGTGGATTTCCAGTGAGATTAGTTTATGATCAGATCTCACCAATGAGGGATATACTTCCAGTGTGGAGCATTTTGTCCCCATGTTTGTGACAATGAGATCTAGTATATTTTGTCCTCTCGTGGGAACAGTAACTAGCTGTTCCATGGCATTTGAATTTATGAACTCCAGGAACCGTTGGGCTAGAATGTTAGGGCTTGAGTAATGTTCCCAGTCTATATTCGGGTAGTTGAAGTCACCCAATATGATGGTGTTTGGAGATACATTTATACCCTCCAGTGTCTTCAGGAAGGCTGTGTGGGGTTCCTGAGTTTGAGAGGGTGGCCTGTAGCATGCTACAATTTGTAGAGCAGTTTTGCCTATGGTTAGTTGCACCTGGATGGTTTCCGAAGCTTCATCTGTGTCTATCTTTTTTATTTAAAATATCTACTTTTTTATTGTCCATAATATTTCTTGACTTCCTTTGCCTTTTCTAACAAAGATGGTTTGTTCAAGCAACTTATCTACTTTGTTAATCTTTTAGTTGGGAGGCTGGCCTAATGGTTAAGGTGTTTGCCTTACAAACACAAGGTATAGGGTTTGAGTCTCACAAGGGATAATTGGCTAGGCTTAAAATGGCTTGCAAGGGCAGTTAGCTTAGTACTAATCTATGAACCTATGAACCTCATAAATATCTTATCTTTATTATTCAGTACTAACGGTCTCCGAAGTATAGAAGGGATGCATGAGACAATCACCTTTGTCTCATTTTTTCCATATGAATTTCATAACTTACATACATATCTGTTTATCTAATATACCTTTCTTTAACCATTCATTTAGTACCTCCACAAAAAGGATTTTTTGCCAATTTTCCATAACACTGTACATATGATATTCAATACCATCCAGTCCTGTGGCTGTATCCTTATTAATATTTTTTATGTTTCATTTAGTTCTTTTACACTTATATTTTTTTCATTATTCTCATTATCTTCTTCACCTAGTTTTTAACTATCCATTTCTGTTTTACTTTTGCCTCCTTTTTTACAAAATTTTGTTCTACAAAGTTCTGTTCTCTGTGCTTTCTTATCACTTTACATATTCCATCTTGTGATTATTTTTTCTCCTTCATTGTTCTTTAAATCCACGGTGGTGGTGCTGGCGTAGTGTTGTCGCCTCACAGTAAGATGCTGACCGGTTTGACTCAGCTACAGTGTCTTCTGCATGGAAACATGCGTGAATGGGCGTACCTTCATTGAAGGTTGTGCGTTACAGCTGGCAACTCAGCATGTAAAAATCAACTGCCAATCATTAGTGGACCGGAGTTCCGCTGTGGCAACCCCTAACCGGGAAAAGCCGAAAGACACAACATTGTTCTTTAATTCTTTTTATTATTTTCTTGTTCTCTTTTACTAATTTATTCAAGTAGGGTGCTTCTTCTTCTTTTCTTCCTTGTAAACAGCATCTTTGTTTATACCACAATCTTTTAAACTTTTCTTGGTTTATATCATAAATTTCTTGTTCATTCTCAAAAAGGAGTCTTGTATCTCTTACTATTTCCTTGAACACAACTTAAATTAAGATGTAAACAATTGAGTTACCTAGTCTTCTCTTTTCGTTTTGGCATTCCAAAAAGCATTTTTGTATTTTTCTTTAAAGCTTATCCACCAGTTTGTCCAAGCTTTATAAAATATTGTCATACCTGTATGATCTTTCCATAATGTATTTCTTTTCTTTCATCTTTAAGTCTTTTTCATTAAGCCTGTTAACACCTTTGTCTATTTTAGGTATCCTTCTTTCTCATATACCTCTATCCAATAGCTACATGATCTTAAAAATCTGTCATTTTAATCCCTTTTTGTAATATTTTTTAAACTTTCTGATATTAAGAAATAGTCAATCTCCATTTGAATTTATCCTCTTCTGTAAGTCCAATGTTTGTTGTCCCATCATATGTATTGTGATGTGCGGCCAATATCCCACTGGACTGCCAACAATTAAATGATGTCACTTACTATCCTGGGTCAGTAACTAAGGAGCTGCAAGCCTCACTACTGACTCCAATATGAGACTGTCACTTAACCAGAAGTAATATTTCAGTTTCCTCTAACAGCACAACAGAAACATGCACTATTTTCCTAGGACTGGACTATATACCTCTGTCTACCCCAAATATATTTTCTTATTTTACACTTCAGAGCAAAGTGTCCCAGTTTAAAATCTCTGATACACTCAAAGTAAATTTAAATCTCACATATCCAAACACTTCTGGGAAAGCCTGACACAGATTTCCAGCTGTGTCCCTTCCCCAAAATAATACATTAATGCTGCTACCAATCAAAGTGCCTTCATGCCCTTCTAAAGGGGTGTCCAATTATGAAAATTAAATATCAAAATAGATGATAGCTATGACCATAAGTGACCAGGCCTTCAAGGTGACCAATGGAGTATCAAATATGTAGAAGCACTCTCTAATCTCTAAAGAAAAACACTGATTTCCAGCCACAATGTAAAGTAATGAAACACATATTATAATAAATACATTTAATGTAAAATGATTACAAGATTGTAAATCAATAACTCTCAATAAACACCAGAATTCAATCACCAGAAATGTAAAATTAAACTGCAGGATAGGAGTCCATTATTCTAGAAAACCTCTATCTTAAAACTATGCTTTCCTAATGTAACTACAGAATACTGTCCCTTATCTAATCTAACATATAACAGCAAAGCAAAACACAGGCTTACAGTTTTTGGTGATTTCTCTTTTATGGGTGTCCACTGACTGCACAGCACTTGATAAAAACTGCCAGCTCAACTAAATAATCACTTAGCAACCAGGAGCATTCTAATGACATCACTCACTGTTCAGCTGATTCTCCACAGTACATTAGAATATGCCTCTTAAACAAATGCAGTTAGAAATGTATCAAAATACTGAAAGATTCTTTAGACATTCAATTTAAACAGGGAAAAAAATCAAGATTTAAAACGTATTTACATTTTCACAATTAGGCGTGCTGGCATGGAATACAAGTTAATCTGAAAATATGCAAAAATCTGCTGCCAGTCATGCTAACACAGGTGACAGTGTTTTCATTTTCTTCACATGTATAACGTTCCACTTTTCATTATCTCATGTATCATTTTAACATTATTGCTATTTTTTGTTCCTATTCTTAATTGCAATTAAAGTCTCCCACTCATATTATATCCATGCGAACAACTAAATAATTTTGAATTTTTAAACATCATTTTTCTTTCTTTCTTTGTAACACATGTATAACATAATAACTCTATATACCTTTGTTTTCCATCTTAAATCTAGTACTGTTATTCTTCCTAATTCGATTATTGTGAAATCTAAGATTTTCATATTTTCTTTACATAATATACCTGTTCCTGAACATGTGTCTTTTCACATATTCCAAATAATTGTTCCACTTCATATAACTTTGATTTGTAATGTTTCTTCTTCTTTCTGAATCTTGGTATCTTCAAATATGATAATATGCATGTCCATTAAAGCACACAAATCTAAAATACCTATTCTTATTTTAATATTCTTCATACTATTCACATTTGAAGCTAAAGTTTTCAGCTTTTATATGATATTGTTGTTATTTCTATCCTTTACCTTTTTTGTTCTCTTTCACAATTACATTTTTAGGTTTTCCCCTCTCTTTTACCCTTTTCCCTATGGATTTTTTATTTCCTCTCATTACTTGCAAATTTACGTATTCTTCTTTACTAACATAGAGTATCTCTTCTTCCTCTTCTCTTTCCCTGAATTTTTCCTCCATCATTATATTTTTATTTGTCTCTTCCAATTCTATAGTTGTATCATATACTAAATCCTGTGTACCTGCGTTTTCTAAAAATGTCAACACTTTCTTCACAATCAACCCATGTATGTCATATTTTTCCACATTTTTTACATTTCATATCACATTTTTTTCTGCATACCCTGCTTTGCCAGAATATTTTCAGTTACCACATTCACTATTCAAGTGGTTATTTTTTTCCACAAAAAAATGCATGTTTTAGGTTGCCCTCTGTACTTAAATCCTCTGTAACCATTCACATTACTCACACTACGGATATGCACAAAATTCTCACATTCCATTTTCAAAATAATCCCACATTCCCACCCTGCAGTCCATAAACCTCTTTCATAATATATTTTTGTTCTGTCCATCACACCTTTACATATTGTCTTTAAATGTTTTTTCAGGTCATCTTTTTCAACTTCTATTCTAAATTGTATAAAAACTCTTTTTTGTCTCAATATGAAATGCCTGTGCAACCTATTCGGTCCAAGGATTACAGTTCTTTCTTTGTTCATATTTTTCTAAGAAAATTTCCATATACTAACCTGATTCAAAAATTATATTACAGTACATTTCTTTGTTGCTAAGAATAAAATCTATTACCTCCTTGGGTTAAACACACAGTGGCTCAATTATAGTGCCCCATACATTATACCTGTCCAGTCTTGTTTCTTTCTGCTTATTCTTACTACATATTTCTTCTTCATTTCATTTGCCTCTTCACTCCTTTCTACTTATTTTACACTATGTGTATGATGTTCTTTTTGTAGTATCTTCGACAACCTCTTCTTCTTGCATTTTCTCCATAATTTTGCCACATGACACCACCAGTTTGCTCTCCAGTTTACTTTCGTTGATCATTTATTTTAGGTACACATCCCATAACCCTCCGGAATGAATGGTTGCAAAAATACATCCCTACTGACTTTCTTCTTCTCCAAATAGCTTCTGGAATAAAACCTCCAAATCTGGAACCACTTTCCTGATTTTATCTAGTGCTCCATTCTCCTCCAGTATAATTGACTTCTTCATCTCTTCCATTTTTCTTAAGCTGCCTTTCATGTAAAGGCTCAGCCATCCCTGCACTCATTTTTTCTTGTTCCATACTTAAAATTTTGGTCATCTGAACTCACCATTCTTTCTCCTGTTTTTCCAGGCTGCCTATGCATCTGGAATGGAAACAGAAGTAGAATGTGCTATGCTCAGTAGAGTCCCTGTACGCTAATGGGTAGGGAAAGTTCCCTGATGCCCTGGACAAACGTTCCTCAGTAGAAGTACCCCCACCTCTGGCCTTCCCTGAAAAGAGGTCACTAGTCTACTCAGACTACACTGGTCAACAAGGTATAAATAAAATTGCTCTGTTAAAAGAACACAGCTGTCTATATGTAGAACAATAGGACTTGTCCATCAGTAAAGGACTATATGTGATATAAATTATTGTTCTTGGTTTATTATTTTTGTTCATTTTGTAATAAACTGTTATTTGAAAACAGAAGGAAGGAAATGGGATTTCTGAGTGGCCCCACATCTTCTGAATATCTAGTTGCTTTAGTAGGACTGACATCAGAAACCCCAAGTCTGACCTGCAGGCAACAGTTAATAAGACTTCACCTAAGTATGTTCCTTTGTCTGCAGACAAGAGCTTTGTTTGTTTAAGTTCTAGAAAAGTAAAAAAGAAATATTAAAAGCATAACTATAATTGTAAAAAAAAAGGTAATGCTATCCAAAAAGCTTTACCTGAAAACATGTTTATGGAATCTGAAAATCTGTAGAATGTGATAATACTAAACGTTTTAACTATTAAAACTGTAGAGTCTCCTTTTTACCACTGTGTTTTTACGAAGGTTGATAAATGTACTATTGCAGGGGAAGTGAAGTTGTAGGTGTTGCTGGACTTCATGTAGCATGATTGCATTTGTTAGATCACAATATACTTGCAAGCATAAAACAGCTAGCAAGTGGAAAATTACAGTAATAGGTGTACATGGAGAAAAATGTAGTACCTAATAATTAGCCAGTTTTTCTCTAAGTCAAAGAGCTATGGAAGACGTAGGATGGGGGAGTTTAACTGGACATGTTGTTAGATGGCCCCAATAAAGTAAAAGTTGTAGGTCTTGAAGACAAAAATGAACTAGGATTTGTATCTTGGCGAAAGGGTCAGGCTCACAAAGTTAATAGGTTGTTACTAAGCTTATATCCAAAGATAGTATCAAGAAGCTCAGCCCCATCACCCAATACTGGTGGAAGACCAACAATGCCCCTCCCCCCCATTAAGGAGACTTTCTCCACATATACTCACTGAAAGTTTATGATCATCTATCCAGCCACCCAGACTGGTTTTAAAGTATGTTATACAAGTACTGTGCTTAATAGGTAAGGGCAGACTATTCCAGAAATGTGGGGAGCATGGGATAAGGTATCTATCATGCCATCTGGTGTTGTTGATGAGATAATCTAGGATTAGGTCTTCAGAGAGGGTGCTTACTTGACCACTGGTTCTGTTTCAGTGAAGGAGTTCAGTGAGTGCTCAATCATTCATAGCACTGAATATTAAGCAGAGATTACCCCTCACAAGTCTATGACACTGATGAGAAAGGCATGGCTTTCAGCCTATCAGATTAGCTAAGGGTACTGAGATCCGAGATATTTTTGGTACGGAAACAGAGTCAATCAAGCTAGTTTAGGTACTTAGTGAGGTGCATGCCAAAGAGTGCATTATATTCAATGATGAGCCTGATGGAACATTAATAAAGTGGTATTATAGCTTCTTTGGAACTTGAGGAGATGCTATGAAGGATAAGATGTGTAGAATGACTTTCTAACCATCACAGAAACATGGCAGTAAAAATAGCATATTTTAATCAACATATATATCCATGTCCCTGTTCATGATGTCACATTTAATTAGAATGCTATCAATATGGTAGGTGGCAGTGATGCTAGAGTTACCAGAAGAAATTAGGCTGCATTTCTTGCCTTTGAGAATAATATCATGATTAATACACTAGGCATTTGTTTGATCCAACCTTTGCTGGAGAATAGCTCTAGAGGACACAAGTAGAGACGTTCTTCTGTCTAGAGCAAATACCTCCAGTCTTAATGGAATCAGTTCTGTCAGACAACCAATTACCTATCCAGCAAGTCATGCATGAGTTAATGTTGAGATTCCTAAGCTTCTCCCTGATACACAAAAGCAGCCAGTCAGTCTGATACAGAAGTAGGACTTTAATGGCAATGAATGTGGTATGTAGACGATAAACTAGGTAAAGGCAAAAGGCATGTAACCGTATTTATAGAAAAAGCCACAGCTTCCATTTCATGTCAGAGCACTGATATAAATAAAGTTGACTTGGCTGATCTACAGGTAAGCCATACTAATTTCAAGAAGGCAACTGGGCAGATAATAAAATAGGTATAACTAGAGAGGATGTAGCAAGAATAAACCACCCTACTTCATACCAATACTTTGAACTAAGAAATGACCTCTTGTACAGGCAACCAAATACAAAGAACAGATGCTGAGTCAAATATTACTAACTGGATCTTATAGAACATTTGTACTGAAGTTAATACATACGTAGGCATGTTATGGTTGAACATTTGGGAATGGAGAAGGCAAGACTTTAGCTAGATCTTTCTGGTCTGGTGTTATGAAAGACATACACAAGTTTTGTGTAGCTTGTACAGAATGCAACACCCATTGTGGATTATAATAACCCTTTAATATCCTTACCTATCATGGAAAGCCCAATTAAAAAAATAGCCATGGAAATTGCAAGTCCAGTTGTGAAACTAACTGAGGGTCACCAGTATATTCTTGTAAACCACTACTATGCAACAGTCTCGGTACCCCTATGATGACTTAATGCAAAGTCCATAACAAAAGAACTACTACCAGTGCCAGATCCAGTACTAGGCAAACTAGGAAGCTACCTAGGGCACATGTTGGCTGGGGGGAGTCTTTACGGGGCAAAAAAACCTTCCATAAATAAAACAAGCCTGAAGACTTCCATGGAGGCTTCCTATAAGAACACACAAGGGCTTTTGGACCTTGTAGGAGTCTTCTGTAAAGAACAGCAAATCACATAAACCTTAGTTTGAGGACAATGTCCAAATCTAAATGGATTTTTTAAAAGTGGGATATGCAGAGCCATTCCAGTGAATGCAGCAATTTGTGTAAATTTTTTATTTATTTTATTTATTTACATTTGTTTACTGGGAAATTCTGAATGGATGTAGGTCCTTTTTCAGCAGATGCCCGGGGAGAAAAGCTTCACATCATGTACATGATAAATAGAGTAAACAACATTACAGGTTGTTGGCTTTAATACAATAACAAGTTATTGATTATCAACAGTATATACAGTAAATGTTGCAAGTTAAGATGGTTTCTTGTCATTTATATTAGTAACAAAGTTGTCAGACAAGATGTTAAAGTATGTAAAGACAACTAGCTATTTCTGACTGTGATTAGTAGTGGCATTAGTATAGCTGGGTTAAGAGTCTAGGTGGGGGAGGGTGTTAGTCTGAATTAGAACAAGGACAAAGCCAGTGCAGATTTAATTGGAATTTGAGCGCAGTCTTGAAAAGGCTGCTGGAAAGTAGAGTAGTTATAGAGGGTGGAAGACTGTTCCAAAGTTTAGATATGGCAAATGAAAATATGGCTTCTCCTGCTGAGTTTTTGGGTTTGATAACAGTGAGTTGATTTTTGTTGCTTGATCTTAGGGGCCTAGTGGGGTGATAGGGTTGGAGAAGGGTTTGAAGGGAAGGGATGTTAAGGGGGGTGGTTAATACATTTATGAGCAAAGGTGAGTTGATTAAAGTGAAGGAGTTGTTGGCAGTTCTAGCCAGTTTAGTTCTTTAAGGGAGATACAATGATGGCTGCAGTAGGAGGTTCCAGTGGCAAATTTAGCAATTTTGTTGTAACAAACATCCAGCTTGTGTAGGTCTGTCTGTCTAATGTTGGTAAGTATGGGGGATGCATAGAGTAGGATGGAGATTAGCTGGGAATTGGCTATGAAGATTCTAGCCACCTTGGTTAGGAATTGGCGGCTTTGATATAATGCACCAAGTTTCTTGTGAACTTTTTTTATTGTGAGAAATATGTGGGTGTCAAATCTAAGTTTGTTGTCTATTTTCACACCAAGTAATTTTATGTATTCTGATGGAGAGATGATGGTATTGTCTTTAGCAAGAATGTTTAAGTGGGGGGTGTTTTGGGTGGCTTTGGAAGGTTGGAACAGGAGAAGTTTTGTCTTACTTGGGTTGAGTAGGAGCCGAGCATTGGATAGCCAGCTTTCTACAGAAGAGAATGATTCCTGTGTGATTTGTTGCAGTTCTGGTAGAGTGGGGGCAGAGCAGATGAGAGTAGAGCTATCTGCGCACTGTATAAGAGATGCTTGTGTGGTGACAGTATGTAGGTTGTTAGTGAAAAGTGAGAATAGCAGAGGGCCAAGGATAGACCCTTGGGGAACTCCAAGAGTAACTGGTAGGCGAGGTGATATGTTATCATCCCAGATTACTGATTGCTGGCATCCATGTAGATAGCTATGGAACCAGTTGTGGGCTGATTGTGAGAAGGAGAGGTTGGGAAGAGTAGAGAGTAGTAGCTCATGAGATACCATGTCAAAGGCCTTTGAGAGATCTAGAAATACGGCAGTACAGAAGAGGCCATTGTTTTTGTGATGAAGTATAGTGTTGGTGAAGGAGAGCAGAGCGGAGGAAGTGCTATGATATGGCCTGAAACCATGTTGGATTTTAGAGAGGAGATTATTAGCTAGGAGGTAGTTGGAGACCTGGGTGTTGATACATTTTTCAAGTATCTTGGAGAGAGGGGAGAGGATAGCAATGGGGTGGTAATTGGAAAGGTCAGTGGAGGGGGTGCCTTTGTGGAGGAGAATGATGTGGGATATTTTCCATAGCCTTCTGTTATGGAACGGTTGATTAGAATTGAAATTGGGTAGGCTAGTTTATCAGCTGCAATTTTCAAGTATTCAGAGGGGAGGTTGTCAGCTGCGAGTTTGGTGGGTTTAGGTTTTGAGAATAATCTTTAGGTACTGAGGTGAAGAAGAAAAGAGGAGTGGGGGGTTTAGGGTTAGGAGTTGGGGTGCTGTTGTAGGGAAGTGTTTGCTTAGAGATGTTATAGTTTCAGTGAAGTGTTTGTTGAAGGATTCAGCAATACTGCTGGAGGAGGGGGGAATGGATGGCTGAGGGTTATCAACCTTCCCTGGATGGAGTATAGTGTTAATAGTGGACCAGAATTGCTTAGGGTTGTGGTTGGTAGAGTTTAGGGTGGATTTATAGTAGAGGGATTAATCTAATTGTATATGCTTTTTGGTTTTATTGCACAGTTCAAGGAATGATTGCCTATTTGAGTTATTTTTTGTTAGTCACCAGTGCTCCCAGGCCTTATCTCTGGATTTCATTAGGGTTCTGGTGATCTTTTGTAACCATGGGGCTTGCCTGGATCTGACTTTGGCATTTCTTACAGGAGCATGGGTGTTTAGGATGGAGAGGAAGGTACTGTTGAAGAAGTGGACAGCCTCATCTAGGTTGAGGTATTTTAGTGGTGACCAGTTAATTTTTTGCAGGGAGGAGGTGAAGGAGTTGGGTTTGAAGTTGGACTTGTTCCGTATTTGCCTGTGGATAATGGGCTTCAGACTGTTTGTGTGGTGCCAAATTAGGAAAGTGGGGGAGTGGTCACTAAGACTGTCAGGTAAGCAGCCTGCTAGGTAAGAGTGAGGGGCTTTGTTCACTAGGATCCAGTCAAGTAAGGTATGATTGTTTGGGTTTTTGCTGATTCAGGTAGGGGATTGGATGAGTTGAGTGAACCCATGGAGATTAAGGTGAATGGTTGGGAGATTGTTATTGCAAGATAGCCAGTTGGTGTTAAAGTCACTGAGAATGATGGTTTCCTGGGGTAGAGATAGAGTATCCGAGCTCAGGAGATTTTCTAGGGGTGTAATAGTTTGCCCTGGTGGGAAATAGCATCCTATGATATTGATTGTTTTGTTTGGGTTTAGTTTGAGATTGGCATAAAGGATTTCTTCATTGTTGTGGTGAGGGGCAGATGAGTTCAGGAGTTGAATATTGAGGTGGTGTTTAAATATCAGTGTTACACCACCTCCTTTTTTGGACAATCTGTCTATGCGAAGGATGTTGTATTCAGGTGGAAGTATTTCCTCACTTTTGACGTGAGGTTTGAGCCAGGTTTCAGTTAGGAAGAGAATATCTGTGGAATATATGTTTATGCTGGCATGTAGTTCTTGGATTTTATTGCATAGGAGTCTGATGATTAGGGATATTATAAGTAGATCTGTTGTTTTCTTGTTGGCTAGGAGTTGAGTTGTGGGGGGTTGCTTGGACTAGGGTTTGTGGTTGGGTTGGATTTGGGAGGACCAGGTTTGGATGGATGTCTTCAGTGAGGTCTAGTTTATAGAGGGTGTTTAGGATATGTTTTATATACATAGTCATATATACATACATCTTAGGGATATTTTTATTTTGAGTGTGTTAGGCGTTTGGTAATGGAGTGTGTGTATTGGGAGGATGGTTTTCGTGGCAGGGGTTGTGTAGTTATAGTGTAAATGTTTAAGGGAGTGTGTTGAGAGAGTACAGTGGAAGTTGTGTCATGTGACTGTGAAGCCTTGGTAGGATGTAATATGAGCTAGAACTACACAGGTTAGGATTGTTATTATATTAGGTAGTAGCATGATTGTGTTGGATGTAGGGGGGTGAGTAGTGGTGTAGCCTAATTGCTGGCAATTAGGGGTGGGGTTAAGGCTATGAATAAATGCAGGTACTAGGGGGGTGACAGTAGGGGGCAGGGGGGGGAGCGGAGTGAGCGTAGCGAACAGAGTGGGCTAGGACCCCCCTAGGCTAAAGATTGCAGGGTAAGTGTCTAAATAGCCAAATTGTTAGGAGTAATTAGAGTCTAGTAGGGAAAAACAATCTATAGACCCGACTTCAGCTGTGTCCTTTCTGGGTAGCAGACAAAAAGTGGCAGTTTAAGTACCTTTTTGCCTCTACTTTACAAGTGGGCAATTCCAGTGTATCTACTGGGTTACCTTTTTTCACCTTGAGCTTTATCTTGGTGCACTGATAACTAAAAAGAAAAAGTTAACTGGGGAATGTATTTACAGCAAATGTGGGTGGGGGTGCAGCTGCTATCCCCAGCCATGGGTAGAGCCAGTTATTTCTGCTTTACACCAGGTACTTTCTACAGTAGCAAGTTAAGAGGGAAATTATTTTCTGTTTAAAGCCATTGAGTCCTTGTGGCTGGTTTCTTCACTGCAGATGTGGCCAATGGCCAAGGATTCAGCAAGTGGGGGACAGAGAGAACCCGTTCACAGGGATAGTGGTCACTACATTAAAAGATGGAGACAAAAACAATTATTACGTTAAGGTCTCTGAAAGGGGAATGAGAGAGAAGTGTTGTAAAATAATAAATTATCACCCAGGCAGGAGGGGTATTGGGTTTAAAAGTAGCAGCACATTACACTATTTACACAGGTACAAAGTGTTTAGTAAAAAAGGCTCAGGCAACTGTTATGCATACACATATGAAGCCCTTGACATAAAAAAAAACACTCGACTTTGTGATATATACCAGATAATTTAGATAACACAACATTATTACAGCAAATTACAGCAGGAGCAGAGATGTTCCATTCCAGTGACAGTTAGTACAGGTGTGTGTGTGTGTGTGTGTGTGTGTGTGTGTGTGTGTGTGTGTGTGTAAAATGCCCCACTTAGGGAGATGCCTAGTTAATCGATTTTCCTCAGACTCAAATCCCAAACCTTAATTACTGGCAAGCAAGCACCTTAAACCTGCACACCAATGGTCAGGTCTCCTTTAATTTAAAATTTTTATTTTGTTTTTGTAAATCATTAAAGATTAACTAATCCATTATCCTGCCTAGGGCCCATTTGACTATGATCTGGTTCTAACTAGTACTGCTTTTTTTAGAGTAGGAATTCCCCAATAAATTCTTACTGACCAAGATACCACATTCTTTCCCAGAGAAATGCATGAACTTTGTCAGTTTCATAAAGTTAAATGTTAAGAACAACTGCATGTAACCATGAGATGAATTGACTAGTTTATGACTGTAATAAAACTTTAAAGCCTGTGTTTTGAAAGGTTATAGAACTGGATTGGAGAAATGAGGAAAACTGCTTTCATATCTTCTTCTTTTTTGCTGTCAGCATTTGAACTGGTATATGGCAGACATCCCTGTAGCTTGTTAAGTACAGTGAAAAAAAACATAAGAGGAGGAACATACTTATACAACATGACATAGCATATTACTGTCCTTCAGATCCAGTTAAGAATTTAACACCTATAGTAAAAGAACACATTGACAGAGTATAGGAGAAACACAACAGAGAAATTACAACAAAAATACTTATCTCAGAGAATTCTAGGGGACACTCCACTATCCTTGCAACTAAGGGAGGACATTTTAAAATTGTAGAAAAGGGAAATGAAGCAGGTTATAAAGTAAAACAACCAGGAAAAAGGAATAGTTATGCCACATAAATGCTCTGAAGCCTTACAGAGAAACCAGTGTTCTTATATACTAAGTATATTTGCAGAAGTTAAGATTCCCAAACATGTCCAGAAGTAAAGATAAATAAGACATTATCAAGATCACAGGAACAAGAAAAAAGAAAAAAAAACTTGAACTAAGAGATAAAGACATATTTTCAGAGTTCCGTGGCTGTACCACTTTAATTGGCATAACATAGAAACCATGCCTGGTAAGAAAGTACATTTGAAATTATAGTAAAGCCAAATCCAACAACAAGGCAGAGGACCAATGAGATTTTATTAAAATAAAAAAAAATAAAAATCTGGCAATGATAAGCACTTTTGTCCCATAGAAGAGACTTTTTAAGATAATAATTCCCAGTACAAGACCATTTAAATACCCTCCTTTCCTATATCAATTATGCAATTACAGGTTCAAATTATTTAACCCTTGACATCCCAATCATTTAAGGAACAAAAATAAATGCAATCATAATGTAAAAGATACACTTTCCATATATGTTTCAATTAATTTTCCAACCTTACTTCTTTGTGTTTACACATACTACAAAAATATAAGACAAACATCTTAATAATGCTCTAAAAAATATACAAACAAATAACTGCATTCTCTTTCAAAATTGGTTTACAGAGGATAGCATGACATTCAGCCTAAGCTGCCATATGAATTCTCTCTTTAGTAATAGAATTTTCTAGTTACCACCTCTACAATTAGATTTTATTCATCACTAGTTCCTCTCCTATCTCCTCACCAGCAACCTTTTCTCCTCAACCCAACATGGATTTCGCCCATCCCACAGCACCACCACTGCCCTACTCTAATTCACCAATACTATAAACTCCCAAAAGAATCTAAGTAAATTTGTCTCAGCTACCTTCCTAGATTTATCCAAGGCATTTGACACAGTGTCACATAATAAACTACTGTCTTGTCTCTCTGACCTCAACTTTAACAACCCCACCTTACTCTGGTTTAAAAGCTGTTTAGATAACCACCAACAATCTGTCAAATGGCATAACTCACTACCCCCCCCCCACTCCCAAACTCCTTAGGTGTGCCACAATGATCAATCCTAGGACCCCTTCTTTTTAATATCTTCACAAACCAGCTCCACTCAGCTACTTCTAAAGCCAACATAGTCGAATATGCTGACAACACAACTCATATGCTCTGCACCCAACATCCAACTTCTCCAACAAAAAGCCCAAGAAGCCTTCTCTGAAATAGAGAACTGACTTAACAACTCACAACATATACTAAATCCCAGGAAAACACAACTAATGCTATTCCACTCTACTAAAACGAGCAACCTTACCTTCTCTATACTGTCTGCCAGCAAAACCCAAATCACCCCTGTCACTGAGGCTAAACTCCTAGTAGTTACCATTGACCAGCAACTCAAATTCACAAAGCATGTATCAACAACCATCATTAAAGTCCACAAAAATCAAGGTTCCCTCTATCGCTGTAAAAGTTATTTAACCAATAAATCTCAAATTGCAATAGCCAGGACCCATCACCTATCTACTCTACTTTATGAATCCCCAATTCTAACTAATCTTTACAAAACTGACCTTATTAAACTTTCCATCTGTTACAACAAAATCACTAGATTTGCTACCACTGCCAAATCATGATCCCACTACTGCCTTTCCCTACAAGCCTTGCACTGGCTTGAATTTCTGAACTATTAAGGTACCATCAATTCAGCCTAGCTCATCTAATTCTACACTATCCCAAGAAAACCCCTGACCTGACTGGCATGCTGAACTTCTACAATTCAAATAGACAACTTCAGTCCTCCAACAAAGCCTTAATCAAAACCATCACATGCAAAAACAACTCTGGGGAATCAATATTTGCCCATGAAATAGCAAAAATATGGAAAAACCTTCCCTCTGACCTCAGACTACAAAACGCCACATCATCCTTCAAAAGTCTACTTATAACATAGCTTTTCACCAACCATCTATTCAACTGTAATTGACCCCCTGAAGCCTCGTCCACTCACTATTTCTACACCCCATCTGTCCTGGACAACACAAACAACACCAGCTAACTATACCTATCCATGTGTGAGCAATAACCTATATATGAGTGTATGTACATGTGTATGTATATATTTGTGTGCGTGTGTGTGTGTGTGTGTGTGTGTGTGTGTGTGTGTGTGTGTGTGTGTGTGTGTGTGTGTATGTGTATACTGTATATATGTATATGTGTGTGGGTGTGGGTGTGTGTGGGTGTGTATATGCTCTTACATGTATATTTGCTTAACTGCATACTCTTATTCAATTGCGAAATATCTTGCAATGCTCTACCAGGTTCTTATCTACTCTCACTGTATATTTTGCACACTTGTATTTTCAACCAAAAGGGGGAATATCCTCTTATTGTATACTTACAGCTGTAAAGTCTACAATCTGTATGCAACTACTCTGTATTGTCTCTTTTGTAAATTTTTCTTCTGTCTGTAAACTTATGGAGTTTTTCTCCCCAGGACTCTGCTGAAAGTGGACCCTTGTCCAGTCGGACTCTCCTGGCATACAAATGTTAAATAAATAAAATAAATAAATAAATTAGATCCTGGGTCTTTTAGAATACTTCAGGTCTACAGGCCTTCTTATTTTATAATGAAGTCTCAAAATTCACACACAAGATCACTCCAGGCATTGCCTCAACAGAATGATTTGCCAAGGAGTTTTATACCCACATATATAAATGTATAGAACCCGCAGACTATCCAGTGTCAAATATTATAGGCAATTTAAAAGCAAACCATCCTGCTGGTCCACCAGTGTAAGTAAAATCTGCAATAAAAGGAAAACAATCTCATTAGATTATGCAGTGGATCTAAAGACTACAAAATAAAGGAAAATATTAGGAATTTAACTAAGAATATTAAAAACGGTATTAGATCTACTATGGCAACCTATGAAATCAGGATGGCATTTTTAGCAGAGGACATCTACAAATCTTTCTTTAGTTATGTTAGAAAACTAATAAATAACACTCATACTAAATGACAAAACCTACTCAGATTTTGTGAACACTGCCAATATCCTAGCAAAAAAAAGTGTAAATTTCACTTCTGAGATAACTATCCAAAACCCTACAATTCACATAGCTCTCAACACCTCAATTATCACTAAAGAACAAGTATTGATGGTATTTTCCAAGAACACTACCTCTTTGCGACCAGACAGCATACTGAGCACTTTGATAAACACTACCAAACATACCCGGCATAATATCTTCTACTTTCGGCTTTTTCCCGGTTAGGGGTCATCACAGCGGATCACCTGTCTGCTCATGATTGGCAGTGGAGTTTTACTGTGTTGAGTTGCCAGCCCAGCACCCAACCTTCCACAGAAGGCACACACACACACACACACATGCACTCACTCCTAGGGCCAATTTAGAGTGTCCAATCCACCTACAGCATGTCTTTGAAATGTGGGAGGAAACCGGAGCACCCAGAGGAAACCCACACGACCACAGGGAGGACATGAGACTCCGCACAGAAGTCACCCCAGCCAAAGATCGAACCAGAGAACCTCTTGCTGTGAGGCGGCAACACTAACCATTGCACCACCATGGCCACCCACCCTGGCATAACATCTAGATAAGCTATTTAACCTGAGCCTGTAGCCTCAATCCTGGAAGTATGTCATACAGCACACTGGTGATACTATTCTATAAATGTGGCCCTACTACTTTGCCTGGAAACTATAAGCCCATCAGCCTGACAAGTCTTGCTTGTAAAGCCATAGAATACATTATAACAAACTGTATTACTCCTATGAATGCGTACTGCATGAAAGGTTCATCCTCTTCAGTTCTGTAAAACTATACGTTTGACATGTAGCCATTTGTACTATGTATAACGTTTATTAGTTTGAAAATGAAATATCAGTCATTTCAAAATTCTCTATGTAATAGTTTGTGAGATACAAAATTAATTGCTATTTCTATAACAAATTGTATAACTACACCTGTGGTAGAAAAGGGCCCATGTACCAGTACAGTTACCCAGTTAACAAATGAAGAATAAAGTAAAATAAATATATGAATAAACAGTCTTTGAATTAATATATATATATATATATATATATATATATATATATATATATATATATATATATATATATATATATATATATATATATATATGTTACCCTTTTATTTATTATGTACCCTCAAAAGGACCATACTTAGTACCTCATTACACCTCTCTCTCCAATGTGTCTACTATGCATTTGCACAATTTTATACAAACAAAAAATGTTCATTGTTGACCTATTGTTGACCTATTGAACTATATCAATGTAAAATTGTTACTTAGCTTCTTTTAATGCAACTTTAACTTTATGCATGTATCCCAACATATGTGAATTGTTTTGCTATAACTGCTTTTATATCAATATTGTTTAAAATTGTACTTGTTTTAAAATGTATTACTGGAGCTTTTCTCCTCGGGTCTCCACTGAAAATGGGCCACAAGCCCAGTTGGACAAACCCGGTTAACAAATGTCAATAAATAAATAAATAATATATATATATATATATATATATATATATATATATATATATATATATATATATATATATATATATCTACAGCAAAAAACAGCAGCTGCACTTCTGTCGGTAAATGTTACGCTGAACAAAGCAATAAACAAGATAATAGAAATAAAAAATTCAGCGTCAGCAACCATGCAGATACGAAAGTCGTTTAAAATAAAATGTTCCAATATAGATGTTACTATACGGGTAGAGCATAAAAAGTTTATGTGCACTCAGACGGTAAGCGCTTTCACAATTGCTTCTTCAGACCATGACATAGTGAGTACTGAAACAATTTAAAAACATTTAAAAACATTATTGCCAATCAGAAAAAAGCACCCTATAACGTCATTTCCTTCATTGACATTAGAACCATTAAAATGAATCATATATCTAAAGTCTAATATCAAAGTTCATAATAACCAATTCTTAGAAATGTCTGTAAAAACAGACAGACAATCAGAAACAGGTATTTAAAAGATTTAAAAATACATTAAAATATTACAACCAGAGCATACATATTAATAGTTGCTCATGCTCTGCAAATGTAGAACGTGGCTTGGTTCTTATAAAACTGGTTTCTGAATTCAAATAACTCAAAGCATTATTAAAGTGTAAATTTGGTCAGAAAGTAATATATACTTTTCACTATGACTTTCCATATTTCTTCTTTACAGTTTTTGTTCATTGTTGTTCAGTCCTTGATTTTTACATAGTTTATATGTGTCGATTGATGTCATGTATATGTTAATGTGCAAATTTACACTTTAATAATACTTTAATAATATGATATTAGATTTTAGATATATGATTCATTTTAATGGTTCTAATGTCAATGAAGGAAATGACGTTATAGGGTGCTTTCTTCTGATTGGCAATAATGTTTTTAAATTGTTTCAGTACTCAGTATGTCATGGTCTGAAGAAGCAATTGTGAAAGCGCTTACCGTCTGAGTGCACAATAAACTTTTTATGTTCTACCCGTATAGTAACATCTATACTGGAACATTTTATTTTGAACAAATTTACGTATCTGCATGGTTGCTGATGCTGATTTTTTTATTTCTCATATATATATCAACTACTGTGAGGAAAGAGACCAGACAGATTGAAAATTATTCTGACAGAATGTAATACCTAAGCAGCCATTTGGATTATATAATAAACAAGAACTAAACTTGAAGCAAGGAGTTCTGCTATTTATAGGCTGTAAGTTCCTTGGTTTGGTGTCACCTTGTATGTGGGATCATCTGACTACTCAGAAGAATCTGCTGAAAATTGACATCTACATGTGGCAGAAATATTGTTCATTATTTTGCTATTTTAGCAACAATTCTACTATGGTTTTAAGGGGTGAAATGGTAGATTATAATACAGGAAAAATGGGCAGCCACACACAGCTTACAGCTTCAGGTGGGCCCAATGCGAACCAGCAAAGCAATTTAATTGTAATTAACTTTGTTTGCCTATAGAATGGCAAGCAGAATGAAAACAATCCTCTCTCTCTCTGTTTTTTTAATAGATTGTGTAATATATTCTAAACAATTTGCATTTTAGTATTATTTATTTTATTTTTTATTATTTTACACTTGTTGACCGGGCTAGTCTAGCTGGATACATTTCCATTTTCAGTAGAGGCCCGGGGAGAAAAGCTCCACACAAATTTAACAAAAAGTCAAAAATAAACAAGCAAATAGACAAATCATCATAGATGAAAAGACAAAATAAAAAAAATAGTAGTCTATAAACAGTGTGCATTGTATTAATATATTTTTGCAGTACCTTCTTTACAGCCTCTAGCAACTGCGAATGGGTTCACAATTTTCAGGTCATACAGCCTGCATTATTCAGACTGATGCCTGTTGTTTTGCTTATTTATACTATTTACTGCACTTTTTCATTGCCTGCCACCTACTTTTATACTGTATTTATTTACTGTGTACTAACTACACTGAACTGCAATTGTCTGTTTTATTGTCCCTATTAAATCAAATTGTATTGCTATTTTCACTATTTACAAAGCTATTTTGTTAGTTTCACTGTTTGTGAAGTATTTACTGGTATTTTTCATTGTTTTTAAGCTATCTGTTCTGCTTGTTCTAGTTTTCCCATCAAGCGGTGTTTAAATAACAGATCTGTTAATGTTTAAATAACAGATCTCTTAATGTTTAAAACATTCTTTAGAGCCTCCTTACCGCTGATTTTCTGTTGTGTTAAATGTTTTTTAATGTCTCGCTGCTATTTTTCTGCTGTTTTAAATATTCTCTAGTGTTTCCCAATAAAACTACGGTAGTAAGTAACTGTAGTATAGTCCAGATACAGGCTTGCTGCTTCTGGAACTGTTTGTAGTGGTTTGTTTGTTCTGAGCACATTATCTTGTACTGTGAAGGGGCCTATCTCCACATTTGTGAGAGAATTGTGCTGATTGTGACCTGTCTGATAAAGGGAGGCCAGTCTAGGGCTTGGAATAAGCATCCTCATTGGTCCTTTTGAATCTTTTTTCAAGTTTTCAGCTTCTGATATTTATGCCCTGCATTAGAGCAGGTTTCTGCTTCTTTGAGTGCTGTGCAGCACCTCATACTGCTGCACAGCTGTGCGCCAAAGCTGGACAGTTAAATTCAACAAATTTTACCTAAAACCCACACAGAAATATCTATCCACTGAGCTCCTCCATGATCGATTCTGAATAGACACCCCTAGTGACAACAGTCTTCAACCTATGGACAGTTGGACTACCCTTGTTTCTCCTGAGGAAGTCTAGCAACTGCCTGATATACATGGATAACCCTCTACTAATAACACACTCTAGTACAGAGTGATAGAGATGTATTTACACCAAGAATCTAGAATCCATGCTCTCTGTCACTCAAAGCAGTAACACAGAGAAGGCTGTCAAGTCACCCATCACTACATATGCTCATAGTTACACTACTCATACACATACCAGTATCCATGCACATAGTATGCATCAAACACATAAATCCACATACGTGGAAGTTCTCTCGAAAAAAACTTACCGAAACACCACATACCTCCAAAACACAAGATTGCTACAACTACCACAGTCCCCACAGCACCCATGACACATAACAACACCAGTGTCTCACCCACTAAGCCAGTAAGGCGTTACACTCAAAAAACAAATTTTCTTGTCATTGGAGACTCAGTAGTTTGACGCATGATGTCCCACTCATCAGGCTGAAGAAGGAAAAAGTCATGGTCAGCTGCCTGTCTGGCACCAGGATTCGTCAGATTACGCATGCATTCAGGTCTTTCAGCAACAAGTACCATTATGAGTCTGTCATAGTTCTTGTTGTTGTGACTGACCTGAGACGTACCTCACTGGACTATTTGAGGAGAGACATGGTTGAGCTCTCTGAGTATGTGTCCCAGGCAAGTATGTCCCTAGCATTGAGCAGCATACTACCCTCCCTAGAATGATGCCACAGTATAAGCAAAAAATGATTGATTTCAATAATTGGCTCAGTTTTTGGTGTCATTCAAAGGGGATCTAGTTAGTCAGCTTGGGAAGTCATGGTTGACAAACCTCGCTGCTTTGCCAGAGGTGGTTTGCACCTGGCACCTTTAGGTTTCTGGCTGGTGACAAAGGCTCTCGCCCCATCCCCCATAGTGTCTTTTTTAGGCAAGGTCTTGAAAATAACATTACAGATGTAAAATTAACCAATCAGAACAAAATAAGGGTCATGCTGCTAAATGCTAGGAGTTTAAACCAAAACCTGCACTCCTTGGGAGCACTTCTGTCATTAGATTATGTAGATGTCTGTGCAGTCACAGAAACCTGGTTCAAGGCCTCAAAGAGTACCCCAGCCTTGCAAGGCTACAATGCTTTCCACACCTTTAGACCACAAAATGAATATGTGAAAACCAAAGGAGGCAGTGTTTCAATCTATATTAGAGATAAATTCACCTCTCATCTGCTTAGATTGGACAACTCCATAGAGTTACTCCAGGTCCACATTGCAGTGGATAAGACCCCAAGACCCCCATTTAAGTCATAGCCAATTATAGATTCCCCTCCATGGGTCACAATGCCCATGAACCCAACTTGTCCAAACTGGAGACGATCCAAATTTTGCCAAACACACTGCTTATGGGGGATTTAAATTATCCCACCATCAACTGGGAAACCTACGCTAGCACAAACCTTCTTTGGCTTTGTTAATTCAAAGCCCTGGAACAAACTGCCCATACCCCAACAAGAGAAACAAACATTCTGGATCTAGTCCTCACCAACATGTCAAACAGATGCACTTCTGCAACTGTCTGACCCTTATTAGTTAAAACTGACCACAAATTAGTCACTATCGAGCTGGCACTAACACCAGAACTCACAAAGGGTGAAATCAGACTAAAAAACTTCACCAAGGTAAACTATACCCTCCTAGGTGAAGGTATAAATATATTCCAAGCACCACCCCAAGTTGGAAGTGTAACTACGCTGGAGCTTACACTAAAGCCCTGTACAATCACTTGCATAAGTGTATAAACTCAGCCCGTACCAGAAAGAATCAAAGCCAGAGCACCAGGTAAAAACAATCTGCCATGCTGGACATCCAGCATCAACAAACTTTACAATAACTGCAAAAATTTGCTGTTCAAGAAAACAAGGCCCCAACAATGGAAAAGCACACCCCCTCAGCCTCAACAGGCAAATAAGACAACTTGTCAAATCCTCCAAGGGCTCCTTTGGGAGAAACCTGGCAAGTACAGCCAAGGATAACCATAAGGCCTTTTACAGCTACTTATGTAACCTAAAGGGTAGGACCCAAGCATGTGCAGAACCAGTGGCGAATGGTATCACACACACTGACCCCACAGAGATAGCAAATGTGCTAGCAGATAGGTTTGGCAAAAATTTCGCTCCCTTATACCTCCTAATTCACAACAAACTCTTCCCCCAAACTTCCAAGAACAGGTCCTCAAAGCCTTGTCCAAGGCAAAAAACACAGTCTCTATGGGACCAAACAACATCCCAGGCTGTCTTCTAAAGAGGCTAGAACATGAACTGGCATCACTGCTAAGCACTCTTTTCTATCATACCTTAACCATAAGCTTTGTTTCTGTGGAATGGAGAAAAGTTATTCCCCACCACAAAGATGGCCTAGCAACAAACCTGGAGAATTACAGATTTACAGAATTACATTAAGCCTGATGAGCCTCATCTGTAAGGCCATGGAACGTATCATTATGGCCCTCATAAATAAAGACATAGGTGACCTTCAAACCCTTGATCCTACTCAATTCAGCTTCTTAAAGGGCAGATCCTGCCTTTTAAATCTGGTGGATTTCTTTGAAAATGTGACCAAGGCTATTGATGAGGGGAAATCTGTGCACACAGCATACATCAACCTGGCAAAGGCTTTCAACATAATGCCACATTCAGCCATTACCGATAAACTTAGAAAACTGGATGTAAACCCCTTCACTATAAGGTGGGTTATCAAATGTCTCACAAACCAGACATACACTATCAAAGTGGGTGACTCCACATCAACCAGCAGACCAGTTACCAGTTGGGTGCCACAGGGGTCAGTGCTGGGCCCCCTACTGTTTCGTATATACTTCACAGAAGTTCAGGTCAAAACTAAGGGATTGTGCCTGACCAAGTCTGCAGATGACTGCAAACTAAGTGCAATCACTGAATCCCTAAATGATGTCAGCATACTCCAGGAGGGTCTCATGCAGGCCAGTGACTGGTGTATTAGTCATGGTCTCAAACTGAATGCAAAGAAATTCATCGTCATTCCCTTCGGCACAAACAATGTCCCCTCACACTATCAGAACAACAACAATACCCTAAGTACCCATGACGTGGTAAGGGACCTGGGATCACAAGTTGACTGTGACCTTAATTTCAAGTAAGGAAAGCTTTCTAAGTAGCACACTTGATTAGTAAAGGCATCATTTTGAGAGCAAAAGAAGTTATAACCCCCTATGCTCGGTACTTATCTGGCCCATAATTGAGTATAACACCCCATTTGGCATGCACCGTACTAAGCACCTGCAGCAATTAGAGAGACCTCAGAGGCTTCTAACAAAGAATATCAAGGGGCTCTGGCATGTCACGTACACAGACCGACTAAAGTCCCTGTCACTATACTCTGTATTGTATAGACTTTTAGGGGAGACTTATGCCTGGCCTACAGAGAAATCCAAATCCCAAACCTAATGAACCTGCTGCATTTCCGTAAATCAAATGGGACTAGGGTTACCCATTCCAGGGACCTAAATTTGGCCTGTGAATTAAATGGGACATGCTGGAGGGACAGATTTATCTCCCTGTGAATGCCACGTATTTGGAACAGGCTACCATTTCATATGAAACAGAGCACCTCTATTGACACTTTTGAAAAGGAACCTGGATGAGTGGATGGGTCACCATAAATTCTTACTGGAGATAGACCCCACAACCCTTCTGGGCCTGGGCTGTCATCACGAAATACAGTCTTGGGTACTGACTAGCATTTCTATGGTATTACATTGGGATGAAAAGGCTAGGCTTAAAATGACCTCTGGGTCGATAGCCTAGTAATCTCCTATGATCTTATGATCAAAATCAGCTGATCTTCATCATCCATTATGCAGTCATTGTTGCATATTACTGTGATACAGTCTTCTGAACAAGATTAGACTGTAAAGGATTTTTGAATTTAGTTTAAAGCATTTACTCTGCATTGTGGTTAGTGCAGAGGACTAAAGCTCTGAAGCTAGAGCTACAACATTGATTTCATCTAGCCTGAAGCCATCACAGCTGCTACAATGTCCAAAACACTGAATTTCAATTTTGCTAAAACAGCATTTTTCTTTATTAAGCTTTAGCCGTATTTTTATAATAGTATGAAGCATAGTCTAAGGCCTTTCAACATGCATTTGCCTACCAGTACCAAAACCCCCACAGTAGTGATAAATTCTGTAAGCATTATGTTGCTTGGATCTAATAAGGGCCTTTGCAAAAACTTACTTGGTGCATCAAGCATGGAGAATAACTTTGCCCCTACTAACTTGGAGCTATGTCTTCCAAAGTAGACAAGATAAACCTCTCCCTTTTTACTGCATCATTTTGTTTCTTTAAGACAACACATATTCTGGCTTTGCCATGTTTATGAATCACTGGCACCTTTGGCATGCACCAAACTATAGGTTCCCTAACTTCGTTCATTATGCCAAACACCTGCATTCTCTTTAGCTCAGCTTCATCTTTAGTGAATGTAGGGAACGGCACCCTTCTGAGTGCAGTAACTGCATATGGGACAGCACTTGACTTTAGTTTTATTTCAACTGACTCACATTCAAGAAGTCCAACATTACCACACAGATCCTTTTTCAGCAGATAAACCATATATGGACTAATAAGTACGTAGAGCCAAAATTCTTATTCACACCCATTCCACGTCCCTTTCGTCTGACTTTCAGAACAGAGCTACGCATTTAATTTCCTGTCCTAACCAGTTGTGGACATTTCAAGATGTTTCTGTAAGTGCCATGTGACATTTCCTGCAATGTCTGTCCAAGAGTCTATTTTGAATTTCTCTGGAATTCCATAAATTGGGAATTTTATATGCTATGTTTTACTCTCTGTCTGACTTTTTAGGATGGCTCTCAGAAAAGATAGCATTTTCTGTCATTTCCTCTGTCTTTTCCCCCATTGTTACTACCTTTACCACTTTATTCTTACAATTGATAGCAAACTGTCCTAGTTTGTTATATCTCTAATACCTCTTATTTTATGCTAAACATTGTTATAACCCAGTATGCATAATTAAGTGCAATTCATATATCATTAAACTATAATAGCTCAAGTAAAGCATACAGCAGTTGCACATTGGTTTCACAGTCTATGCCATATAAACTATGAACCTCGCCTTTCACTACTTCAGAATAAGAAATATATGCTCCTTGGTTCAGGTGTTAATGATATTCACATTATGCTATTACAGGTTGCATTCTGTAAGTAAAGAGATGTCAAGCATCTTTATCTTTTTATACAAGAAGTAAACTATGTGTTCTTACACTTCAGTGCACTAGCATTCTGCAGGCTGCTCTTTCTTAGTAAGGACGCAAAGCATATTCTGTGAATAATGCTTACTGAAGCAAGACGTACATAATGACAAGCATCACTGACCATGTTCTTTAATTAGTATAAATGTAGAACAATAAAAAGCCTCTACCATGCCGCACAATGATTCACAGAATAAAAAGAAAGCATATGACTGCATTCATTTTAAATGAAGCATAGTGCAAAGACAGTGTTTTCATAAACAGAGCAATATATCCTGCTGAAGACACCCCTTCCCCAATTTACAGCAACAAAATAGCATACTGACTGGTTTATATGCTGTACTCATTTACATCAGTGCAAATAAAGACTGTACAGTAAATAAAATCCATAATCATCATCAGCATTTTGCATATAAAACCGGCTACCTGCTCTTACACTATAATTTGTTAGCATTCCATTAACTCGCATCCCAGCTAAGTACAAAATGTTAAAACCTCCTGTTTACAATGGTCACATAAGTAAGTCCCATACACTGGGCAGTACAACAAGCCTTATTCTTGAATTATGTAAATCCTCAGCTATCTACCAAGTTCCCCAGAGACTCATATTGCACAATATTAACTGCAACAGTTGTGAAAGTTATTTTTATAAATTACCTTGCATTTATCTGTTAGAAAATATCTGTGGATGATTGTTCTAATACTGCATCCCCCAGATTTCAAGATGCATCTCAGAACAGGCAGGTAGTCAGTTTTCTCATTTCACCAAATTGTACATATATGTAAATACATATATACACATGTTCCATTTTTTTGTTCATTTTCTGCACATGAAGGTACTCCATTACAAGGCTTTATTGCGACCATTCATATCAATGTAGCTTAAGCTTATAGTTTTAAACATCTATTACCAACCATACTATTTTACACTTACAATAATTATACTGCCAATTCTCATATTGCATTCCACTGGCTTCCACTATTTTATATTCCTACTTCTGAAAAAAATGCTAAACACGTTATGCATACAATGTTAGTAAAGGCAGAACTTAAATACTGGCCAGTGTAATGAACCATATTTTAGAATACATCGAAAAAGCAAATCCCCTGTATATTTTTATGAATCCTCACACCGAGGCTCTTTATTTTTGCTTCTTGCAGTATTACCTATCCTTTGCCTTTTTGATGAAACATTTTTCAGTTATCCTTGTCAGTGTGCTCTTTAGTCATGAATACATCTAATCTATAGCTTCACAGTTAGTGAAAATATTATGATTTCTGACATATGAAACAGCTTATATTATCTCAGAGAAACAATTTAAGTCTTCAGGAGTGAAAAATATGCGTTATAACATCATTCTTTTTTGATAGCTTTAATCAGGGGCTCACAGGCTTTCATTTTTTCACAGTTTTAATAGAAAAAAATAATTGTGAAATCTGATATTACTGTTGTCCTCTTCTGCAGGGGGTTAGACAAGACAGATTTTGGAATGAATCCCTTATTTAAATAAGAATTACATTTTACAATTATAGGTCATGGAAGAGCTATTTTTTTTGTAAGAAGAATCAGAAATGATCTGTATGATCTATTTATCCCAAAGGAATGTCCATGCTGTATGTTTAATAGTTTTGAAAGCCAGCTGGTTAAGAAAGTTACCATGTTATTACCATTCAACCAATGTTGCACACCCTATAGTCTCAGACTTTTGTTATCCTCTCCCCGTTTTCTACGTTTTCCATCATATCGAATAGCCACGTATTTTATTGTAAAGGGAACTCTGTATCGCCTCATCTGTTAGTCTGCCATGTGTGTTATAAAAATAAGTCTCAGTGTTCGTTTATTTGAACTTCTTGCTGACGTATCACAATTTTAAGAATTTCAGTTTCTTTATTATAGTTCTCCTTCATAAAATCTATTTTGATATTAAAATTTTCCATTTTTTTAAAGATAATTCCTCTAAAGAAGTTACAACCTGTTGTAAATCTTTCCTACAGTCATTTCTTGTTGAGAAGATCTAAGAATGCAAAATAAGAGGAATGTCAATAAATTAGTCCCAGAGCTACAGTTTCACAATTCTTACAACAATTTAGTGAAACATAATCCATAAGAAATGCAGCCCCTTTTTAAATTTAGTAGATGGAAGTTTTCCTGACAAACTATAAGTATCTGAAGAACATCTAAAGGGAGTTAATACTCAGTAGCCGTAATAGGTCCATTTTCACAAATTAAAAGCATCCCTTCTGTACAGATTTCAATGCTTCCAACACATTCAAATCCTCTACTCTGGTAGCTGCATGTCCACTTTCATCCAAAGCTCCATTCTCCAAGACTAATAATTATCTGCAGTTTGTACACATATTGGTAACTCTCAGTAAAACCTTGTATCATTTCTTGACCAATCTTAGAACTCCTTCCATGTCACACAATGCCTGTGAGATATATCTCACCAAACTACAAGCTCTGATCAGTGAACCCAACACTATAATTCTTGATGATTTTAATTATTTGTTCGTGTAATGGCAAAGCTGCACTACAGCAAACAGATATAAATTCTAGAAAACATGAAGTATAAGTACTAACTTATTTAACCAGACTGTACCCTATCCTATGAAGAGATGAGAACTGCTTGGCCTGAACCTCACAAATATAGGCCCAGCATACTCTATACATGTAGTTGCACCATCAGTAATCATATCACAGCATTGTTCTATAATATTTACTATCAGAATCAAACCCAAATTGACCAGAAAGTCCACAGTCTTTAGGGACATCTCAAAGGCCAACTTACTGGAGCTAGCTAATGATTTGAGGCAGTTCAAATCCCCCCACCCTAAAAGATCCCAGAATTAATGCTGCCCCTTACATCAACAATTTTGATTAACACCTCAATTCATACGTTGCTGCATCTGTTGCAATTAAACCTAGATGTGATGCAAAGGTTAAGAACAGACCCCTTTATTAGAACTCCAACAAAAACAAACTATACAGTAAACAGAAATCTTCATGTAATACAGGTAACTTTTAGAGTGTAAATAAGGTATTCAGGTGCAAAATTAAATCATGCAAAGCAAAACATGAAATGAAAATTGTTTTCAGTATCAGTGGTAACCAAAAATCATTTTCAAATATGTAAGGAAATAGGTGGAAGAATACCCAGCATTGTACTGAACTTATAAATAACTGTAGCACACATTTAGACCCCAAGATCATTCCTAATATACTAGCTGACAAATTGATCTCAAATTTCTCCCCCAGTTTCCTTCCTAAAGCCATTTGTTTTTCACCTCCTCAGAATCACCACTGAAAAAGTCCTAATGGGACAATCTAAAACCAACTGCTCTATAGAGCAAGGTCCAGATGGAGTGCCAGGCAGTCTGTTTTCATGTCAGCATTTAAATAATACCTCATGGATTATCTTCTAAACCTTTTCATCTATTGCCTCTCCATAGGTTCATACCTGAGGCATGTTGGGAAGTTGTGGTGGTTCACTTCCAAAGTGCTGAGCCCCTTACCAGCTTTGACAACTACAAATCAATTATTGTTACCATCATCATATGCAAAGTAATGAAATGCATAAATATGGATATCATAAACAGAGATATAAGCATCTCCACAGCCTGCAATCCTTTAACCCATACCAATTTGAATTTGTGAAAGGTAGATCATGCTGATTTAACCAAGATGACTTGCTTTAAATAAGTAATTATGGCATTAGACAAGTGAAAATCCATACATTCCACTTACCTTAAACTTGCAAAGGCCTTTGTTACTGTTGCACATATAAGAATTATCGATAAATTAACACAATTAAATATAAATCTATATTCAACTCACTAGATAGCCAACTGGCTCATTGACAAAATGCAATCAATCAAAGTTAGGGGCACATTGTTATCTAAAAGGATCATCATTAGTGGAATCTACCAGTACTGGGACTGCCACTATTTGTCATATACTTTTCAGAAGTCAAAACTGATACCTGGGATTGCTAGCTGAACAAATTTATAGATGGCTGCATATTTGGAGCAATTATCAGTTCTTCTGAGGATACCTGCACCTTACAAGAGGACTTAACCCTCAGAAACTCATGGAGCCAATACCATGGGTTCAGGCTAAATGCAAATAAAACAATGTGTTATATTGTCTCCGTTTGGAAACTTGACCACCCATGCACCTCCCTTGTAAATGACATAATTTTGTCTTAGGGACAAACTATCTATAAACAATCTGGCTCTGTGGTACCAAGGGCTTAAAAAATGTAATGTAGCCACATGTGACCAATGCTTGACTGGGCACTGGAGGAAGTGAATGGGAGGAGGGGTGTGAGTGAGTTGCTGATACTGTCCTGTGCACCCTTTAGGGGAGGGATACTGACTAGGTTCACTGCCATAGAATCATTAAGAGCTCAGTGAGCTCCACACTGCAAGTGATAAACCCTTGGGTGGGAGGTGGTGCACTAACAGAATTATGCATATGCCTCTTTTAGGCAAAGACTGCAGAGCTTGCAATGCTGCTGTGGATTAGGAGGGGATTATTGCACACAATATAATATTGCACTGGTGTTCTTAATCTCCTCATTGGCCCTTTACTTGGGTCAGGTTGAGCCCAAGGAGCCTGAAGACAAGTCTGGTAGACTCAGTGAACAAGAAGAGGAGCTGGTGGTAGTTGATGGTCAGTTGCAGGGAGGGAAATAAAAAAATCTAGAACCAGAATCAATGCATAGAAAGGACATTTCTGAGATGACAAGCAATATGATTCAGAGCAGTGAGAAATGAAACATCAATTATGTAAATAGTAATTTGATATAATCTAATATAGGAGATTTGTAGAAGGAAGCATTAAGTGACCACACTGTAGTAAATGGCATTAGCAGGATAGTGCAATACGATCTAATAAGGATTAGGAATGCATAGATGCTCACATAGTGCAGACATGCTGGTGACTGCAAAATGATGCCATGTAGTCACAGAAATGTCAATCACATTGCAATTGAGTGGATAATCCTGTACAAGGTCATGTGACTAAAGGATATTGGTATGCAGGTACATGCACAACACTATTTGTCCACATAGTCATGGAAGTGCTGTGTGGCTGCAATGCAGGCACAGCTGAGAGCTAAGGGCTACACAGTGAAGTGTTGAATTAGCTTTGTTATAAAAATGGGAAGATAGGACAGTTAGAAAGGTGGAAGGCCAAGCAGAGGAACACACAGGAAGATAATGGGAAGGGAAAAGTGGAATGCAGTGAAGGAAAAAGGCATCTTTTTTGTGGGACAGATGCCATTATTTATTTTTGTAGAAAGGGGACAGAGAAGGTAATATGAGAAGGGTATGGATAAAAAGAGTGTCACAGGAATGGCAGCAGGACCTAACATAGAAAATAAAATGCAGACAAAGATTGACAGGGGAGGTAGTAACACCAAACGGGGGATGACAGTAGAAATATGCACACTGCCATTAGGAAGGTAACTGGTGGTGCACTTATCATGGGTGACATCATTGGTGGGCTCTTCCTCTGGTAGCCCAATGGTCAGCATGACTGGCTTACATGACTCTACTATCTAAACAAAGAGGTATGCCAGAGTATCAATGCAGGCATGAGCCACTGGACCACTCCTGCCTGCACCAAACACTGAACCTTGTGCCAGGTGATGCACAAGGGCCCCTCTGCACCAGTCACTAGTGATGAGCATAACCCAGAGGTCTGAAACCTATTGCTCTGGAGCCGCATATGGCTCTTCCACCCCTCTGCAGTGGCTCTCTGTAGCTTTGAAAAATAATGGTGACTCTGCCACACCACACACACACACACACACACACACACACACACACACACACACACACACACACACACACACACACACACACACACACACATACACACTGAAAGCATTTAAGTGACAGATTTTAAATATTGCTCTAATAAACTTAGAAACTTGCTAGAATAACACAGTTTCTATTACCATGCATTCCACAGACACAGAGCAATTCAAGCGATCCCCTGGCAGCAGCAGGATCTCCTGAAAGGTTTATGTGCCTCTCATATCTCTCAAACTCTTACTACAAAAAATCTGGACAGACCCACAAATAAAAGGGACCAAAAGAACAAAAATAGGGATGGATTTTAAATATTGCTCTTATAAACTTAGTTATTTTATATTTAGTATAATAACTATATATAAAACTTTATATGCCGTATTATCTTCAGGGATAAAATAGGTTTTGTGGCTAGAGATGATGTTTATTTGGTGGGTGAGGGGCCAAAAATGTCTCTTTTGATAGTGAAGGTTGCAGACCCCTGGCCTAACCCATATACCTGTTGAAGGAACAGTAACAGAGGCTATTGCTCACCTTCCACAGGATAACCATCACCCAGCAAAGAGAAGGCCTAGGGACTGCTGTGTACCCAACAGTTGACATAGTGGTTGGTGTAGAGCATAGTGGCTGCCACCTCACTTCTACCTGCTCCACACATGACCCCCTGCAGGAAAAAAGTAAGTGGAGAAAAAAAAAAGCCACATATTGAAAAACAAAAATGTAAGAGAACAAGACAGGAAGCAAATGCAATGGTAAAAGTAACGTGGATAGTTTATTAAACCAGGACCTGCAGTGAGAAAAGAACAGCCAGCAATTGTTAAACAAACTGACAATGGAGCAGACTCATTATGCAATGAATGATAACACAAGGGACATCTAACAGGCATTCCTGGGACAGTGTGGGACAGCTGCACAGTAACAGCAGTAAGCAGCAGTCTACATAACCACTGCACAACAGTGGTGAAACATTAAAATGTACAAAAAATAAAACTACTTAATACTGTGCTAAATTGGTGAAGTGCAGGTATACTATAATGACTGGAACAGCTTATGGCACTAGAAAAGTATATGAAGGAAGAACAAATCTATGATGACAATTGACAGCTTAATTATGGTTTAATATTTGACTGCAAAAACAAAAACGTACAGTGCCCTAGCAAACAAATTAAAATATGTGCTCATACCTGAGGTAATTATCTGAGCACAGTAATTATTGTGAGTTTGCTCAGCCAGGTCATTTCAGTAGAATAAAGTCATTATTCCTTTTTTGTCATTTTGTTCCACCTGGTTTGAAATCTGTGCCTGTACAGCTTTTGGCTATAGCACTTCTTGACTGCATCATCATGTACATCACCTTTGTGACGCAAAGTCGTGTTGCTGCTTGCACACTGTTTCTGCTGAGATATAGCTACCCAGAGGCATCGATTCTATTCACAGTGTCTGACAACTAGCTGAATCCTACTCGCTACTTTTTTTTCCTTTTGGCTTTCACTCATATGACAACCAGTTGCAAACAGCAAATAAATAAATATAAACTAACTGAATAAGTAGCAAGCAGTGGACTGAGCACTTCTCCCATTTGTAAGCATAACTGTCGGCTACTTAGCAACCCCTGAAACATCCTAAATTAATTGGGGACAATGGGTCAAAATTAAGAACAGTTTTTAAATATTGCTTTACTTCACTTAAAGTTAATAGAACAACATGTTATTTATCAGCATGCATTATCTAAAAAAAAAATCAGATAAAAAAGCTGCAGCAGTTGCATCCTGGATAGTTCTCACTTAAGAAATGGAAGCTTCCAACATTAATTTGATCATGTTGCCAGTGAAGTGAAATGTTCTGTACAGGAAGAGCAGTGGGTGAAACATCAGTATGAGGGATAACACTTTCTTGAAAATATACAGCAGAAACAAAGATTCAGAATTAACAGTATCACAAAGGAAAGCAAGCTACTCCAAAAGGCTTCTTGTATCAGTAGCTGGACAAACGTGGAGATGTGTTTGTGCACTTCAACTTTAACATCAGTTATACAGTAATGCCAGAAACACAGGATAGTTACCCCACCACCTGTAGAGTCTGGCTTGCCTCCTCTCACAGGCTATCCTCTTGTCAGCAATGTCTTGTTCCACTGTTCAACAGAAGAGAGACACTGAATGAGCACAGCATACTCATGACTGCAGATGTCAAGTAGAGCTCTATATTTTTGAAGCCTATTGTACACTGATTGAACAAAAAAAAGCTTTTGTACTGTAGTGTCAAATTATTTACTCTCCCTAACTACGTCTTCCCTTTGGCAGAGAAGGTCTGGGCGGTACCTCCATAGATTTCTTTATTTATGCTAGCATTGCTTCTCAGAGCGGTTAGAACCAAAGGCGTCATTCACCACCCTGGTAAGTATGTATCTGGCATTCAGTTTGAATAGATGATTTTCATCATCTCCCAGCAGGCACTTTCTATGCTGTATGTACAGCAATAAGATCTTGCAGTCCTTGCTGCAGGACATTGGGTGCCATGCCAGGGTCAGATTTTGCTGAGGTCATACCTACTCACCAGGTCAAGTCCAGAAGTGAATAAAAGAGCATGATGAACATGGCAAGCAGTGTGAGTAAAGGTAACAGTAACAGTAAAGGTAACAGTAGAACAGCCAGGTTGCACAGACATGTATGACCTATATGACTGCAAGTGACCTACATGCCACAACACGACTGTGATGAACAGCTGGGTGCACAATAACCATAGTGAATAACGCACTGAAAATTTTTAGGACCACATCAGGACTCTACAGACACCCACACACGCACACAAACATGCACACACACTCACACACACGCGTACACACACACACACACACTAAATATGACCTTAGTGCACATGCATGAGCCAGCCTGCATGGAATAAGGAGGATAACACATTGCATTATTGGTGCGAATCTGAGACAATTACATGAAATCACCTCATTAGCATAAGAGCTGTGCAAAATATATAATGTTGTAGGAGGCCACAGTATAGCAAGCAGTGTAGAGAATATAGGGAAAGGGGATATTAGAGTCAACTGTCATATGGAGAAACTAACAGACAGACAAACAGGATACAGAGTAATGAACCCCCAAATTGTTGTCACTCTGCTCAAGGGGTGCATGACCAACACACAAACAATTTCACAGTGATGTAGAGTGTTTAGTAACGCTGCACTGGCCATGGCACAAAACTATAGTTAGGTATGCTGCTGCCCCTTTCAGTTGTAGGTGCTGCTTGAGTTGAAGTTGAAACTTTTCTAACTGAAGCTGAACCTCTTCTCCATCCATAGAAAACTGTAGCAAACATCTTGCTACAAATATGAGAAGTATCTTACAACAGCTAAATACCACAAACAAAGCATTGAAGTACTTTGGCCCAGAATGCAAATGCGGTATCAGGATTCACTTCTGAATGGCAGTATTCAGTAAGACCAGAAGTGCATTTACTGATCATGTACTCCCACAACACTTTGCATCTGGAGCAGCTGCCCCCTTTGCCACATCCTAGCTATAACTCTGCAAAGGCAGGTGTCTGGTGGGCCGGGGAGAACAAAATGATAGCGAACAGGGAACTGGTAAGACAGGTTGCAGTCCTTTGGGTGGAGGTGGGGTGGAGGTGCGGGTCAAGCAACTATGGCAAAGGGAACAGAAGAACATCTTGCAGTCCTGTGGGAGGTACCTCCAGTGATGGTGCAGGGAACAGGTAGGACCGGCTGCAGTCCTGAAGGGATGTGTTACCAGGGTAAAGAAGATAGGTTCAATTATTATCCTGCTGTGTCACTGTCTGTAAAGTGTAGCATATACACACAGACAGCAGAGAGGCTACAGGGAATGCTGGCCATTCAGTACATTAGGCAAATCCTACTCCATTTGCTCTAACTGTTTCTGTAGCAGCATATTATGTAACATGGCACAGACCACAAATATCTTGCTGCAGATCCTTTGAATATACTACAGGATGCCATTAAATGCATACAGAAAGTGACAAATGAACATTCATCACTCCCAACAGACATTTGACAATGTTCCTTGTCTGAAACAGTGTGGTATTATAGGGTACCTTTGCCATAGTCTGGGAGATCTGGATGGGGGCCCTCAGATATGGCTCCAATGGCTAACAAACATCATCTGAGGCACATAACAACCACTATTTTAAGTAACTACATATGTTCTTGAAAATGGACTTTCTGGTCTTTAGGGTTGACAATCTGTGCACCTATGAAATAGATGACCATGTAAAGAGTCACCCACATGAAGCACTGAGATAGGTTGCAAGTGTGCCAGATATAGGAATCAATGGCGCACTGGCACATTGTATAGAATAACCTGTATGCTACACACTACCTGGCAGTTGGAGTAGAACACCCTCTGGTTAATATACTAGAACCCATGTAAAGCAGGTGGGACCTTGACAGTAATATGTGACCTCAGGAAAATGAGCTGTGTTGCAGAAAGCATACATAATGGTGGTTCTCTTCTCTGCAGTCCATGAAAACTAAATATACTCCTCCACTTGCATCAGCATCACTTCAAGGTACTAATGTAGAATTTGAGAAGGTGAGGCCTACAAAACGCCTTGCTTGTCCCTTGTAGGATGCTGAAAGGTCACAGCAACAAGGACAGGTAATGCTATACAAGCCTCTATGTTTACTGAGATCGGCAGACTATCCACCCTCCTTGTTATCTTGTGAGGATGACACATATCCAATTGTGTGATTTAATTTCTTCAAGTCTTTTAGGTTTCTAATACTATAACAAGAATGGGCCCCATTCCTAAGTCAAAGTATGATTAAAGTTTGTGAAATTAGTATTGTTTCAGTATTTGATGTTAGCCAAAAGTGCTCTTCGCAGCACCCACAGTGTGCCAAGAACTGACTCCTGCAATTCACATGGAGTTACATGTATTGTTTGCATATTTAAATACAATTGTACATTTTTTTTATGAAACCCATTGCTCCTACTACTTTTTGGAACTGTCTGAGTATCCTTTTCCCACATTGCCCTCATTTCTGCCTGCAAATCCTGGTATTTTATGACTTTGTGTCTCTCTGTACATAAGACACTGCAATCACTGGGTATAGCAATTTCAATTATCCAATGCTTACATTTGTCTTCTTTTCACGGACTACTATATCTGGTTTTCCGATATCTATTTTATGAACTGTTGGTAATGGATGATCCCAAATGATATAAACTTCATCATTCTCTATAATGCTTTATGGATCATGGGTACAATGCTTCTCAGCTACTTCAGTGTTGTAATGTTTGCACAATCCCCATTGCAACAACCTTGCCACTTTATTAGGCCTTTTGGTACACAGGCCGTCTAACATTAGTGTATCACACCCATCAGCAAGATGTGTGACTGTTTCCAGTTCTGTTTTACAGAACCTGCATTGTCTGTTTCTCTCACATGTTCAATGGACTTTGTAAACCAAAGTATATGTAATCCACTATCCTGGGCCACCAATATTGACCTTTTATTTTTGTACTTAAATTCACCTCTCTTTAACCATTCCTGCATCAGATCCTGATTGACATGGTGTTGTTCCAAGAGTTTTCTGTATTTGCAATTATATTTATGCCTTTGACACATTTATTGCCTTCTCATCTGATCCTTCTCCTTAAATTCTTTCTTCTGTTTTTAATACATTCAGTTGCTTCCTAATTTTGTCTTCTTCTGCTTTGATTTCCATTCCCACCTCACACCGATATGATTCTGCTAAACCAAGAGGGGATGTCATTTTAGATTTGTTCTCCTCATATTTTAAAACTTTCACTATGTTTAGATCTGGTGAGGTCAGAAGATATGTATGCAGTCCTATGATTGCAGATCTATACATCAAATCAATTTTGAGGAGGCCCATACTGTCTTCAAAATGAGGAATATATAACCATGGTATACACTGATATTTTTATATATCATTTGATAAGTGTGAAGTATTTTTCTTGTTTTCCTGTCCAACTGATCCAATACTTTTGGGGGGCAATCAACCCAAAACTGTAAGAGCAGGGAGACCAAACTGGTTGATAGCTTGGGCTTTGTTCCTAGATGTCAGGGCTGTTTGTTTTGAGTATTAATTTTAATCTTCTAAAATATTCCTTAATGAGTTTTGTTTGCATTTGTTCATATCTTATTGTTGATCCTTCACCAATTCCCATACATTTATACACTCCCTCCAGCTCAAGCTCCTTTATGTCACATTCCTGTCCAAAGTTTGTTGTTTTCTGGGAGCCAAATTGTAAACATGACCTAATATTTTAAGCAGACAGCTTTATGAGTAAAGACAAGACAAAAGAGCAGCAAGGAGTCACCCAGGAATATCCCCCTTTGAATTTTTATTCCCAGGATAATGATTTGTCCTTTATCATGACTTAACTATGAAGTGGTTTGCCACTGTTTCATGGTCACTGTAATGTAATTAGTCAATGTAGGGTTTATCTTATAAATTTGTAAGCACTCCTTTATCCATTAATGAAGGATGCTGTCAAATGCTTTTTTGTAATCTATGCATGCTATACTTAGATTCTTCCCCTTTTTACAATTCTCCACTGTAACTTTATTTAACAACAAATGATCCTTTGTTCCATTTGACTTTCTTTTGTTACCCTTCCATTCTTGCTCCTGTATGACATCACTGTCCATGTGGTTGTGGTTGACTATGTCTCAAGTCATGGAGATGAGGTGTGTCAGCCACCAATGGACTCATCTGCAATGCAGGGGAGCCAGCATGCAGTATCATGAGGAGCGTCTATCACTGTAGTCATTACCCATGTCAGCTAGCTATAGCAGATGCTTCAACTAACATATTAATGTGAACATGTGGGTTTAGCATAATGATAAAGGTCTTTGCCTCATAGGCACAAGGTACAAGGTTTGATTCTGACTCCAGGTTATTGGCTAGGCTTAAAATGGCCCTTCAGGGTAGTTGGTCTAGTATTCAGCTATTAGTAATAGCCCCATCCTAGCTACATCTCTGAGAATGGTAATTTATTGGAAAATATAAAGTTATGTTCCAAACCCAAGGAAAAAAGGCAATGCTAAAGAGTTTTCAAATTAAGAACAAATGTATTTATTTCACATGCTAGCATGGTAATGCACAAGAGCCTGCAAACTAGACTCCACTAATATATGGGCTATGAACTTCCAGATGTAAAAGTTGATTTTAGAAGGGACAGATGCATTAAAGATGAAATTGATATCATTTGCTGGACAATGGAGAAAGTAAGTGAGTTTGAAAGGAATATTTATTTATGCTTTATTGATTACTTTAAAGCTTTTGATTGTTTCGACTATAACAAACTTTGACAAGTGCTTAGAGAAATGGAGATACTAGGTCAATGTATCTACCTCCTGAATAATGCAATGTAGAACAAAAAGCTGCAGTTAGAATATCAAATGACTGGTTCGCAACTGGGAAAGGAGTACAGCAAGTACTTATATTGTCACCCTTTTCAATTTATAGGATAAATATGCCATGTAAGATGCTGAGTAAGATGAATTAGATACTGAAATAAAATTGTTGGGAGAAATATTAGCAACCTCAGATATGTAGACGACACCACTCTAATGGCTGAAAAGTGAGGAAGAGCTGGTGAAAGTGAAAATAGAAACTGCAAAAGCTGATTTGATGCTCATCAAACAAAATATCATCTAAGTCTATCAATTCTTTAGAAATGGATGAGAAAGAAATTGAGACAATGACAGATTTTATGTTCCAAGGCTAAAGGATTTCTGAAGATGGTGATTGCAGCCATGAAAGCAAAACAACCATGCTTTCTGGAGGATAAATATGGCAAATCTGAATATAAGATTTTAAAGAGTGAAGATATCACAATGTCAACAAAGATCCATATAGTTCATGGGTGAGTACTTGACTACCATTCCTGGTAGGACATTTTAAGCCTAGCCATGCTCCCCAAATGTTACCCAGCTGTATTATCCTACAGGTATTTAACTATCCTTGCCCTAGCTATATTTAAATATTTTCATTTGTAGTGCATCATTTTGTTTTGTACTCACCTTCAATGTATTAAGGGTCCTTACTGTAGGGCATTTAAATATATCGTCTGTCCATTAGGAGGTTAGGAGTCAATCTGGTGTAAATTTTCTATTTCCCACCCACTGGTCCAAATTATGCTTAAATATAGTAATGGAGGGGCTTTGTTTTACACATATGGGGAGTCTATTCTATAGTAATGGTATCCTCTGATATATGAATCTGTCCCTCAAGACAGTTCTGTTTATGTTGCAGAAGAGGTTGAGGCCTATTGATAAGGAAGTCCTAATACCATTTGACTAATGTCTTACTTCTGATGAATCGAAATGAGGAAAAGTGTGTTTGTTGTTTCCTCTTGGTTATTAAGATTTCTTGTATAATCTTTGTTATTTTTAAATGAGAGCGACTTCACCATGGCTGTGCCTGAAAATGGTCAGTTTTGATCAGTGTACTACCCCAGTAAACATAAACTAAATAAATAAAAACTCAAATATTGTAGCCGCATAACATGAAGACAGGCTTCACTACAGAAGACATTGATGCTGGAAAATATCAAAGGCAAAAGAAGATAGTGACAGAGGCATAGATAGTTGGATAGCATTACAGAAGTAATAAATATGAATCAGCAAAAATTTAAAGAATCAGTTCTTGAAAGGCAGGCCTGGCATGCTAAAGGCCTTGAGATCACAGAGATTCAGATTCAACTAAATGACTAACAAACAAGTCAGTAATGATAATGATGATGTTAGAATGGCAATGCATAGATTTTTGTTTTAGAAGTCTTAAGCTGGAGTCCATATTTATAACTCATAACTATAGTGAATCAAAGCTGGTTGTAGTCTGGCAAGGACTATAGTGATTATGTTTTCCAAAACAATCAAAAAACAAGAAACAAACAAAAAGAATGCTGACCAAATGTTTTTCAGTGAAATTGAGCACTGATATCTCACTTTTGTTAGAGACTTCTTGAGAATACAAATATACAGTGTTGTACAAATCTTTAAATAAGCATATAAATCATGTGATGTAACTCAAATGACCAAGAAATCACATGACAAAACACTTAAAGGTACATAGCAAATAAAATATGCAAATAAAAATGGGTACCAAAGAAAAGGTATAAGTGTCAAGAACTGGCAGATTCTATTTGTGGTTGTTTGTAAAGAAGATAAGAGTTCTTACAAGGTAGCAATGAGTTTGGAGGAATGTTTTCTAGCTGTGAGAGAAGTATTAATTTTCCAGTAACAGTTACTGCTAGAAGTGGCTTATAATTTGGCACAGAAAAGAGCTTTTTTGGTTTATCTGGACAAGAGATTGAAATATATGAAGGTTTCATTTGCCTGAAGGAGATGACTAAAACTATCCAGTTAGGGCTTCCAGTCAACATTTAGGTCAACCAATGGATGTGAATCCCTGAAAGGCCTCCTCTGCTACTGATCCATGTGGCATAGGAGGAATATCTGGACAGCCTATCAAGAAGTGTTTGTTTATTAACCTTAATTGGGACCAGGATTTATTCCTTTTGTGGAGAATATAGAGTTTGTTTTTATGGTAATATGGAAATAGTATTCTTGCATCCTCATGTTTTCTTTCTGACTGCAAAATATTATAATAAGGAGGTATGCTTCTGAATCAGGATCAGAGCATCTAGCATTTTTTTTTTTTTTTTGGAAACCGACAGAATATCAAATTGATATAAACTATTCAAGACATATATCAAATGGCTTTTGTTCCTAATTTGACATGTTTTAGGTGAGTGGTACTCTGCCAATGTGTGTTGGAACAATGACAGTAGTATGGATATGACCAGGTTTGGATAAGTGTCTCTGGAATATGGAATAGTAACAATTAAGCTGTTAAGAATTTTTATTTGGATTTTTTTTTACTTTAAGGTTGATCTATTTATGAAAATGAATGTTTATCAATGTTTGCACACAGTTATACATATTTATGTATTTTCTATATGAATTTTTATGTATTTTAAATTATTAGAAAATTTAATTGCAATTGGTTAGTTTTTAATGATGTAATTTTTCTTGGCATATAAATTAATGCTTTTTGAATCTGGCCCACATCTGATGAAGTTTCCTTAAACAAACATAAGATTGGAGATGTTAATGTTTTAATTTCTTTGGTGGCCTTGTTCATGTTTACAGTGTACTTGGTATTCATTGATTAAAGTGACTATCTGATTATTTTCTGTCGCTTTATTGCTTCACCGGACATTGGCAACTTTATGATTTATTTATGAAAAGTCACAAAGTTCATATTTATATTTTTATTCTTATTAAGCAGACATGAATATCCTAAGTACACTGGTGTGTTTTAGATAACGTATTAAAGTTTTATGGAAGTGAAAGTGTTCCTGATCAGAAAAAATATATATTTGTATTGCGTGGGATAAAATGCATGCAGTCGCCCAAGGGTTAAGAATATAAAAATCCCCCCAAAATTATGAACCACAGTTTAGACTGACCTAGCATTTTGCTGCTGTCCATTTATGTCTGAATCTTAATTGGGCATGTGAAATTGGGAGTAGACAGGATGGACATGTAAATCAGCCCTGCTTAAGGAATGTAGGAGGATGTTGAGGCAAAGGAAGGGCTAAAGTATTCAAGCCTCTGTTCTCCACCTAGTCTAAGATAGCATTTGTGCTGTCAGAAGAGCTGTTCAATAGTTTCAGCAGACTGTATGCTGTCTGAAGTAGGGAAAAGGGCAGGTATACTGGATGTGTCATTTTATCCAGAGGTGTCCAGGGTTTACAGTGAGCCAGGCAGGTTTACTTGGGATAGGTTGAAATAATCACATAAAAGTAGAAATGATGGTCATTCCTTATATCCAACAATACAGTTCAGAAGTTAACTTGCCAAAAGAAAAACACTAAGATGACTAAAAATAATAAAAATGTTTTAATAAAATAACAAAGTTAAATCAAAATGGACATGAGACTTCATCAGCCTCAGAGTTGAAATAGGCTGAGTACTGAAATATGCAGTCCAAAGTTATTAAAGGAAAACGTAATGGGCCACTGGTGACTATTGTAACAGGCTGTAGTGACTTTATGCGGATCTACAAACTTCTGGTGAACTGTGTCCTTTTCTGTAGTTACCTTCTGGGGTAATACAGATGTCCTCTACTGAAAAAAAAGGAATTAAGGGTATATGCATGGTATATATGGTTAACAGAAGACACCTACGAAATATCATGTGTCTTCCACATAACTCTCAAATGTCCTTATTTTCATGGATTAATTTTGATACATATTTTAGCTCTATCCTAAAACTGGTGACTTTTGAAGTAGTGAATTTCACTTAATAAAATAATGACAATAATTAAAGTTAGGGATTTCTTTACTTTAGAAAATGTCTATTAATTCATAACCTTGTACTCTGTCAATGTCTCAAGTTCATAGTATTAATATTTTACATAGCTTATTTGGGCCAAAATTTGTTAGCAGAATTTTGGCAATGTTGGTAGACCTGAGACTGCATATTCTTGGTATCCAGGTGAAGGCAGAGGCAGAGCTGTCATAATTTATTGTGCAGGTTAAGGCACTATTAGCCAACAGTGATCAAATCACCGTGCGACTTAAGAATATGGTGAAAGATAAGAATACCAAGGCAAAGAAGAAGGTAAAGAACTTTTAAAGAGTAGTTTATGCTGTGCTTGGGGAGACAGCCACAAAAAAAATAAGAAACTGAGAGAAAATTGGGGGAGCAGACAAGCCCATATAGACACCCACACATATCTCATCATATATACCAACTTCAAGGTTGCACAACAGTGGGGAAAAGTGCAACTTCTAAGATCATTGGTGTCAACGATAAGGATAAAATCAAAAACAAGAGCCAACAGTGCTTATCGTTGACACCAGGCTCTTGTTTTTGCTTTTATCATTGATAAGTTAAGTTTTTTTAGCTGTTTTACTTCATTTTTGCATCAGTGTCCTGTGGTGATGTACCCAGGTTTTGCTGCACCACAGTCACCAAGGTGGTCAGAGGCTTCCACAGTGGGAAGACTACAGCTGTAGATAAATTCTGGCCATGGATGTTGATGGTACTGGATAGGGTTGAGCAAGCATAGCTAACATTCATGTTCAATGTTGCATGGATGATGGATACCCATCTTTACTAAAGAGAACTGAGTATGTGTGAAAAAAACTTCAGCATCATACTTATCACCTTCTCTAGAAAAAGCATGTATGAAAGAGTTGGAGAGGAGACCTTGGCTAATGGTATTTTTTACCCTTTGTTGACTGAATTAGTTCCACTATGTTAGTAGCCTCTTTTGATAGACCTAAGATGGTATTTATACTACTAGGGAAAATTTGACCAGGGCATCAGGGGAACTTCTCCTACTCTTTCTGATAGGTGCTATGGGATCTACCACTAGCTCAAGCAGATGGGGACCTCAATTTAACATCTTATCCAAAGGACAACACACTCAGGAGTGCAGCAGCCCCCCCCCCCCCATGCTGCACAGCAGTGCCAGCAATCCATCTTCCTTTTCTGAGAATAGAACCCACATCTACCTGTTGTACCACTGACACTAACCGACACATTACAACTTGGGATTCAGATAGAAAAATGTATATTCTTTGTAGGCCATGAAAAGGTGGAGCAGCTGCTTAGCCTCATATTGGTCATACTAGTCTGATAATCTAGTCAACACATGTTTTTTGGATATGAAGAGATTTTATGACCATGTATCTTGATATGTTGTGGAGAGTTCTGGGAGAGTAGGGGTAGCTAGGTTCTGTTTTGCATGCTATTTACTCCCTGTATGGATGCAGTGAGAGTTCTTTTCACATTTCTGACAATAGATCATATTCATTCTAAGTAAGTGCTGAGTTGATTCAAAGATTCATCTTGTAACTTCACTTGTTCATATATTCATAGTTAGAACAGGATGACATAACACATTTGAGAATGAGAAGTCATCTAACATTTTGGAGCAAGATGTTGCATGGCTATTATTTACAGATGACCTCTGAAATGCACCTAGGCAACTTTCATGCTGAATGTAAAAGAGCTGGGTTAAGCATCAGCACCTCCAAGTCTCTGGACTGGTACTCTCACAGGAGAATGAGGGTGCTGTATTTATGTGGGAGAGGGAACAAGTGTTTTTTTGTGGAAGAACCTAATTGCTCAGGCACACATCTTGCTGACACAGGAATGATGTATTATAATGAAGCAAAGGCAGAGTTATTTTATCTATTTATTTATTTGTGAATTTAGTTAATGAACTGATCCATGAAGAGTTTTCAGTCACAACCATGGCCAAAGGCACAAATAAGCAGTGATAAATTCTTCATGAAGGAAAAGTCTAGATTTTATAGTTGAACTAAAATTCTTATCATTAAACAGGAGAATTTGTACATGAAATGAATATTATGTATCTGTACAACAGACTATAAAAGCAGTATCCAGCTTGCTTGTAGTGGAATTAAAGTTTAAAAGGGAACTGATGTTGTAATTTTAGTAACAGAATATGTAAATTGCATAACAAAGTATTGGAAGCTTGCATTGTGTATGAGGTATTAAGCTAATTCATGCAGGACACATTAATCAAGTAGGTGCATAACAGTGAAGTTCAAACTGGATCCACTTGGCATGCATTTATAAGCTGAAGGAGATTTTGGAGCACAGTTGCTAAGACAATGTCATCAAGAGACAGCTGACAGTTTCAAGTATATTGGGAAAAGGTGCATTATGGTTAATTTCACTTAAAACATTCGTACTTGGTAGGGTCCAAGTAATGGGTAATAAAGGGTCATGGGTAGTTTGTCATGCAGTACAGGAGGCCATTAAAAAGCCTAGCCAAATTCCAAATTTTCCCAAAGCGCTGTTTGGTTAAGTGACTTGCTCATGGTCATACAGTAAGCAGACGAAGGCAGAAGGACTCAAACCATTCACCATAGGAAGTATCTCATTAACAGCTAATAGCCTTAATCCTATGCACTGACTGCCAGGCTGACCCCCTGTGCTAATCCCCAGATTAAGGACGATTTAAACGTTAGGACACAAGAAATGGGTCTGATGTTTCAGAAGACAGAATTCCATAAAGATGTTTTTGTGGTAGAAGGGCAGAAAGGAGGTCAGTCAGATCTATCCACCAAATGTTTGGGATCTAAGATGATGCATTAAGGACATTGATTCATGACCGATGTCTAAAGAATGGGAGAAATTATTATGCAGATGGAAGTCCAGATTAGTAGGTTTTCTGTTACTGGGAGGATGAGTATGGAATTACAGTGTAAATAATGGCAGATGAAAGGATCAGATAAAGTAAAAAATTCTGAATAAAGAGCTTGTTTTACTTACCATTTGGTGTTTGCATCCTCGGCTATCATCATAAGTTATTTCTAGTGGCAAGAAGAATAAGATTATAGGTAAAAGTGGTACAAAAAGGGTTTGTGCATTAGATCACTAACCTCTGTGATGGGTGAGGTGCTTAGTGATTCTGAAAAAAGCTGTTAGCCATTTGGGCTAAGAATTGCCAGCTGACCTGGTATAAGAATACCCAGCCGGCTGATCCCATAGGAGATGCATCAGGCATGACCCACTGGAAGGAAATCCCAGAGCAGACCCAGGACCTTCAGAAGGGGTTACAGCTCTCAAATAGTAGACAGCATGTAGGAATCCATTAAGTGAGCTGAATGTACTGCTGGGAAATGCTAATCATCTTTCACCAGTGTGAATTGTGCCAGGAAAAGTGGAAAGTAAATCAAGTGTATTTAAAGTACATTTCTGTTTCAAAAACTGGTTATGCCTCTCATTAATGTCCTTCAAAGGAATACGATCGTTACCAATGCATAATGTGTGACCAGTAAATTATAGACAAATCATGGATAACCAAGATCTAGCTTGACCAAAAATCAGAACCTCTTTTGACAGTTTCCATTTATGAATCTTAAAAATAAGAGAAATAGCCAAGGACCCATCTGAGTTGGGGATTGTTTGAATAAGGCCTAGTACTGAGCATTTCCATTGGCCAGCTTGTTTGAAAATTGCATTGCACAACAGGGGTTATTACTGCCCGTTATAGACGCAAAGACTTAGAAAGTTAATTTTTCCCTAGATAGCGGCTTGTGAACCATCCTAGGCTTCCCTGTTTCTCTGTGCACTACACAGCTGCGCACTGCTTCCTGGACAGCAACTCAACTGCATTTTTGTAGGGCAGTGATGCAGGCACCTACTCCCAAACCTCCATAGTTTAGTTGATTCTGCTAGTCACTCAGCAGAAGCAGTTCCTTCTAGCCCTCTCCCACTATGTACTACAGAACAAACCTGACATAATGGATGGCCAGTTTCCCACCATTTCCCCAGCCAGTCTGATGGACACGGGCATCCTAAGGCAATGTAGCAACTGCCTCATGTATACTGACAACCCATTACTCCTAAAATGTACTAATACAATATGTGAGAGATGTATCTATATTATAAATCTGGAATCAATGCTCTTTCCATCACAAAAACGCAAATCAGATACCAAAAGGGTTGTCAGCACACAGGCTTCACATCTTTCACAAACCAACAACAAAACACATAAATCCAAATATGCAGAGATACTCATTAGAAATATACTAAAAGAAAAGAGACCTCCCAAACACAAACCGTCCATACACAATGCAGTCCCAACAGCATCCACTGCACATGAACACACGCATAGCAGTGTCTCACACAACAAGCCTCTAAGGCAAAATACCTCAAAAACAAATGTCTTGGTCATAAGGCAACTCCATAGTGAGACACACAGGTGTTCCATTCTCCAGGCTGGACAAGAAGAAGGTCACGGTTAGCTGCCTCTCATGTGCCAGGATCCACCCAATCATGCACGCACTCAAATCTCTCAACAAGTACTGTTATGACTCTATCATAGTCCATGCTGGAGTGAAGGACTTGAGACATACCTCACTGGACTATATGAAGAGAGACATCACTGAGCTCACTGATTATGTGTCCCAGGCACGTATGTCCCTGGCCCTAAGCAGCATTTTACCTTCACCCAGAATGATGCCTCACTACAAACAAAAAATGATTGACTTTAACAATTGGCTTAGCATCTGGTGTCAATCCAGGGAGCTCCAATATCTGTCAGAATGGGATAACATGGTCATAAAATCATGTTGCTTTACCAGGGATGGTCTTCACCTATCACCAAAGCCACCTGTCTACCAAAGCCAAATTTGAGGTAAGTTTGGCCTCCCAGGCCAAGAACAACCACAAAGCATTCTTTAGCTATGTCCACAACCTCAAAGGCAATACACAATTGTGTGCAGAGGTCATTGTAAATGGAGCCATCTATACTGAGCCAGAAGATATAGCAAATCTCCTGGCTGATAAATTCAACTACAACTTTACTTCTGTCTTCTCCATCAACCTTCCCTCAGGAAATATCATCAAATATAACTCCCTCTACTATCATTAGGGAAAACGTCCTTCATGCTCTCGAAGACCAATAACACTGCATCAATGGGCACAGACAATATCCCAGGATGCCCTCTAAATAAAAACATGACCTATCAGGGCCTCTGGAATTACTATTTAACTGTAGCCTCCAAACAGGCTTCATGCCTCATGAATGAAGAAAGTTAATCGTCATTCCTTTCCACAAAGGTGAGCCATCTACAGACCCTGGAAAGTACAGACCCATAAGTCTCACTAGTCTTATATGTAAAACTATGGAAAGAATTATCATGGAGATGATCAACAGAGATGTAGTAAACCTCCAGACACTGGACCCAACCCAGTTTGTTTTCGTCAAGGCAGATCTTGCCTACTTAAACTGGTGGTCTTCTTTGAGAAGGTCACCAAAGCAATGGATGAGGGCACAATTGTTCACACTGCCTACCTTGACTTGGTCAAGGCATTTGACACAATACCTCACTCGAGCATTGTTGACATACTCAAGAGGTTAGGTGCAAACCCATATGTCACCCCGGTGGATAACCACCTGGCTCACAGACAGGACCCAGGAAGTTAGAATTGGGGAGTCCACCTCTACAAAGAGGGCAGACACAACTGGAGTCTCTCAGGGATCAGTCCTTGGACCTCTCCTTTTTGGCATTTACCTCTCAGAAGTCAAGGCCAATGTCAGCTGTCCGTAGTTGACTAAAATTGCAGATGATTGCAAATTAGGAGCTGTCATTGAATCTCACACTGACACAAATGTTCTCCAGGAAGGGCTGACACAGACAAACAACTGGTATCAGGGCCATGAACTAAAACTAAATGCCAAGAAATGCATAATAGTATCCTCTGGGAAGTCATCCATCCCTGGTAACTATCATATTGACAACACACCACTTAGAGTCGACCCAGTAGTCAGGGACTTACACACATTGATAATAATCTAGCCTTTGATCACCACATGTTTACAGTGGTAAGGAAAACATTCTATGTTGTGCAACTTATAAACAAAGGTATGGAATCTAAGTCCAAGGAATTCATTGTTCCACTGTATTCAGCATTCATCAGACCTATCATTGAGCACAATGCCCCCTTTGGTATGTACCTAACCAGGCATATCCAACAACTGGAATGTCCACAGAGGTTTCTCGCTAAAAGAATATAGGGCGTAAGTAATATGTCCTGTGCAGGCTGCCTCAAAGCCTTATCCCTGTATTCTGTCTCCTACAGGCTTTTGAAGGGAGATCTATTCCTACCATACAGGGCATTATTAGACCCCACTCTTATGGACCTCCTGCATGTCCACAAAACAAACAGTACCAGAATTACCCATTCTAAAGACTTAAACCTTGCCTGTGATATAAATAGGACCTGCTGGCGAGATGGGTATGTATCCCAGAGACTATCCTTCCATGTGAAGCAGAGTTCTTCCCTAACCCAATTCAAGTGCAACTTGGATAAATGGATGGGAAATGGGAAATTCATCCCTGGTTTGACACCTATGTCTCTAATACAAACAAGTACCCTGTAAATGGTTCATCTTCTGGGCCCATGCTTACACTTATCAAGGGTATCAGAACTTGTCAGAGATTTGGGATACGTGGCTAGGCTTAAAAAGTCTCTTGTGGTCGTTAGCCTAGTAAACACCTATGAACCTATAAACCTCTTGGGTTTTGCTAATTGGTTAAAAGGTATTTGCCTTCCCCATTTTTAGCAATGTTAAAAACAAAATTCTCGATGTAAAAACATCTTCTAGAAACAAACTCAAGGTTATGCTGCTTAATGCTAGGAGTCTAAATCAGAAACTGCACTCACTAGAAGCACTCCTTATTTTCGAAGACACAGATGTCTGTGCAGTATCAGAGACATGGGTCAAGGCCGCAGAGAGTACCCTGGCCATACAAGGCTAAAATGCCTTCCACACGTTCAGACCACAAAATGAACATGAAAGGACTAAAGGGGGAGGTATATCCATCTTCACAGACATATACACCTCAAGACTGGTTAAACAGTATTACTCCCTAGAGCTACTCCTAGTCCAGATAATTGTAGGAAAGAACCCCCTCCACATCAGTGTTAGCTATAGGTCCCCCACCATGAACCAGGTGGACCACATTGCCTACCTGGACCAACTTGCGTCACTCACAATACAGACAAATACCCTAGTTATGGGTGACTATCCCTTCATCGACTGGACATCATATATGAGCACTAATACTCTTGCACAAAAGTTCGTTAACAGAAATGCTCTGGCACCTCCACAAGGGGCTCATATATCCTAGACCTAGAGCTCACCAACATTGGAGATCACTGCACCATCCCATGTGTCGGGCCCTCCTTGGTAAGGTCAGATCACAAATCTGTTTCATTCAAAGTAACAATCACAAGTGAAAGGTTTAAAAAATTTCTCCAAAGCAAACTATAGCCTCCTATGCAATGGCATAAACAGTTTCAAACCCCCGCTCAGCACCGACAGCAGTGTCTCCCTTACTGAGGAGTACACTAATGCCTTGTATAAACATCTATATACAAGTGTATAGACTCAGCTGTACCTGAACATATTAAATCAGGATCCACACTAAAAAACAAACCACCATGGCAGACATCCAGCATAAATAGGTTGTACAACAACAGAAAGAAACCGCTGACTAAGAACAAGAAGGAAAGGTCTCAATAGAGGAAAGACACTTTCTACAGCTTGAATAAGCAAATTAGACATCTTGTTAAGTACTCCAAAGCTAACTATGAAACCAGATTAGCATCCCAAAGGATAAATCACAAGGCAATCTATACCTACATCCAGAATCTTAAAGGGAAGGCTCAGATTTGCACTGAACTAGTAGTGGATGGTACCACTCATACAGAACCTGCAAAAATTGTCAACCTGGTAGCAGACAGATTTGCGAAAACTTCACTCCACTGTCCCAACAATCATAGCCCAAAATATACCAGTCACCAGTCCTCTACCTAGTATCTCCAATAAGCAGGCCATAACCACCCTCTCCAAGGCCAAAAACACAGCCTCTGTGGGACTGGACGACATCCCAGGCTACTTACTGAATGGCCTAAAACAGGAGCTGGCATAACCATTGTGTACTCTCTTCTACCACAGTCTAAATACTGGCTTTGTCCCACCTGAATGGAAAACTGCAACTGTGATCCCTTTGCTCAAAGGGTGTCCCTCAACAGACCCCAAGAATTACAGACCCATAAGTCTAACCAGCCTTATCTGTAAAGCCATGGAAAGAATTATCATGGACCTAATCAACAATGATATAGGAGACCTTCAAACTCTTGACCTGAGCCAATTTGGTTTTGTTAAAGGCAGATCATGCTTATTAAACTTGGTGGAATTCTTTGAAAATGTCACCAAAGCTTTGGATGAAGGCAAAACAGTGCATACTGCCTATCTTGACTTAGTGAAGACCTTTGACACTTTCCCCACTCAGGCATCATCAAAAAACTCACCCAGCTGGGGATAAAGTAGCACTGATCATTGAAATCACCACACTCAGTGACTACAGTGTCCTGCATACAGAGAGACACAAAGTCATAAAATGTCAGGATTTGCAAGTAGAAATGGGAGCAATGTGGAAGAAAGATACCCAGATAGTTCCAATAGTAGTAGGAGCAACGGGTCTTATAAAAAAAAAGAGTCTACAATCCTATTTAAATACACTTCCAATACATGTAACTACATATGAATTGTAGGAGTCATTACTAGGCACATTGCGTGTGCTGCGAAGAGCACTTTTGGCGGACATCAAAGCGTGAAACAATGCTAATTTCATGAACTTTAATCGTACGTTGACTTAGAAATGGGGTCTATTCTTGTCATGGTATTAGAAACCCAAAAGATTTTGAGAAATTAAAAAAATTGGGGATAAACTCATATGTCATTAGATGAGTAGCTAGCTGACTCACCAACAGAACACATATGGTTAAAGTAGGGGATTCCACCTCTACCAGCAGTCCTGTTACTTTTGGTGTTCTATAAGGATCTGTCCTGGGTTCACGTCATCTTGGAAGCTATTTCTCAGAAGTTCAGGCAAAAATAGATGGTCTGTGGCTTACCAGGTTTGCTGAGGACTGCAAACTGGATGCAATCACTGAAACCCAAAATGATGCCACCATACTACAAAAAACGCTTACACAGGTAAATGATTGGTGCAAAAGCCATGGATTCAAACATAACGCAAAAAATGCATTATCATCCCCTTCGGTAAAGGTGAGGTCCCAGCAAATTAAAACATTATTAATAATACCCCCCTAAGTTCACACCTAGTGGTGGGAGACTTGGGAAAGCAGGTTGATAGCAGCCTTAACTTTGATCATTATGTGTCCACAGTGGTGAAGAAGGCCTTCTACGTTGCCCATCCAAAACAAAGGAGGTTATAACTCCTCTGTACTCATCCTTCATCAGACCACTAATAGAGTACAATGCTCCCTTTTGTGTGTACTACACCAGACATCTGCAGCAGCTGTAGAGACCTCAGAGGTTTCTCACCATGAAATTCAAGGCCTTCATCGCATGACCTACACAGGCAGACTGAAGGCACTGTGACTGTACTCTGTATCATAAAGACTGCTAAGAGGTGACTTGTGCCTGGCCTACAGAGCAGTCTCAGATTCTGCCTTAAATGGAAATGCTGCACATCTGCAAATCTAATGGGACAAGATTCTTTTGCTCTAGAGACCTTAACTCTAGCCTGCAACATAAACAAGACTTGATGGATAGAGAGATACGTCTCCCAGAGGCTGCCACTCCTCTGGAACAAACTCCCAATTCAAGTTAAACAAAGCTCCTCAATGACCCCATTTAAGTGTAACTTGGACAATTCGATGGGAGACTGTAAATTCACCCCAGGGGGTTTACCTGTGTCCCTCTTGGATTGGGGCAGTCAGTGCTGGTCATAATTTTCATACTAATACAGGCTATTTCTCTTGGTTTATGAGGGAAAACAAGGGTAAAACATGGCTAGGCTTGTGAAGACTATAGGGCCAATATCCTAGTAACCTCCTATGATCCTATGATGTTACTAACACAACACAGGGAGAACAGTCAGAGACACTAAGACTGTTTTACAGAAAAAGAAAGAGGCACACAAGGTGCAGCAAAATGGTGAACCATGTCTGATTACACAAGGCTGAAATGTAACCTCTGCCCATTAGAAATGTAAGATATCCCATGTCTGAATAAGTTAAATGGTAGGACAGATTGCAGGATTCTACACAGCCTACAGCAAATTGTGATTAACATAAATGTGTGTGGTGCACACTCCTAACCCAGCTCAAGACCCCGGAGGGTCACTTTAACAAATGTGCAATATAAAAATAGCTTTTTTGTCATTATTGTAAGACTTGGCTTATGAAATTATCAGTGCTTACACTACCGAATGTACTATCTAGACCACTGAGACATAGAGAGAGAGAGAGAGGGCAAAGGGACCCACTTATTTAAGAGAACATTTATTTGCATACAGAATGGTTTGAAGAGTGGTACCACATGAATCCTTGCTTACATAGGTCTAAACACTGAAATCTTCCAGAACAGAACCTGAACAAAAGTTAAACATCACGATATACTGCATATCTTATTTGCAGAAGATCCATACATTTTCATTTTAACTTAAACTATTCAGTACACCCAAAGAGGGTGATTATGTCCCACATTTACTATTTTAAATAAGGTATAAATTTAATGGATAAGTTTGGTATAACACTCAGAAGAGCAGAGTATTCTATTATTTTGAGTTTATTAACAGAGTGATCGATTTAAGGATTTATACAAGAAGTCTGGCCATTTCTTTTAAGCAAATAGTAATTTGCTGTTCACTTACAGTAAATCCACCTTATAATGTCTCCTCTGTGATCAAATAAATCTATTTCTATGGCAATAATTACGTTACTGTGAGGGGAAATGTACACATTGTCCTTGTAACCTATTGCAGAAAGTGATAAATCAAGGCTGTAAAATAGTGTAATGTTATTGAACTACTCTTACATTATTTTTAGAACAGATTTGAAAATGATCCATTTCCATTTAATTAAATTACCATGGCATTATACATTTTTTAAGTTCAGTACTATTCCTGTAATGACAGCAGCATCGCACAGTTAGCCATTATAGTGGTCATGTGATGGAAAAGTTGCAATGATTTTGGAGTGAGTAGCATTGATTTCTGTGGTCGGTTCCTGTACTTAGAATAAATTTCATAGTAGGTGGACCTATACAAGGCTAGTATCTGCACTTACTACAAGCTGCTACTCAAGCCTCGATTTTCTTATCGATAGCCATACACCCTACCAGGCATATTTCTGCTCATATTCCTGCTGCTTCTTTGCTGTACTGCATGCCTGACTGAGAGCATGTGCTGCCTCAGAGTGCATTCAGCAGTCTTATTTCACAAGACTAGTAACAGGACAATTAACTGTGCCAGTTTGCCTGTATAGAACTTATATTCAACTGATATGCAAGGTTCTTCACATTCATTCAGGCCACTCTTTTCCCTGTTGCTGCTGTCACCCTGCAGTCTGTTATTGAAGGCTGAGTAATGCCATCCAATAAGTTTAAACTAAGTGTCTTCATACAGCAGTCACACTCACTGATAATAGTATTTAGGTAGCATCGCCAGCACCATAGACACTTGGGGAATGGAAAAGATAGACTAGAATGTCAAAGTGTCAGCCTATCGTAACTTCATGAGAAACAGAAAGTAATAAAGATGGAAGAGGTGATGCTTGGTGTAAAATACGGGATTCAGGAAATTGAGAACGAACTGTATAAATTGGCAGTGCAGAATGGGAGTGATAAAGCAGGCAAGTATACTGGCAGCCAAACTATAGGCAGAGTGAGGGCAAAACTGTTCGCTGAACACCAGCTACATTTGTGGAGGAAACCAGTCTGTTGTTGGACAGGTTCAGAAGCTGTCGGCTAAGAAGAAGGTGGCAGTGATGCATCATTTCAGTCTCCAGCTACAGACTGGTCATCCACAACTTCCAGAGGAGTAGTGGATAATATACTAGTAGATATTTGGTACAAGAAGGCAGCAGACAGAATATTCAGGACTTAGTCCCGGATAGCTTGATCAAAGTTTACAATATGAGGATGAGATATCTGCTGCCCAGTAGTGAATTTGGTGCAGCATAGTTCACCTTAGACAAAACAATGGAAACCCCATAACAACAGCAGTTTTAGACTAGATAAAGGTAGACTACAAATAAATGGGATTGGGGAGTGAGAAGCAAAGGGTAGAAATGAGGGGGCTATCAAGAGGGGAAAGGATTCAGAGACAACCTCTTGAAAGTCATACTTGAGTGTTCGTTGGAAGAACAATAACTCTGTCAATGACAGCAACCCAAACTGGACATTGCCCTCTCTAACCATATCAAGACATATTAAAATAGACATTGCCACTGTATAACATATAATCACCATAATTTACAGTTCTCTTCAAAAACTTCTTACATAAAGTGCAGTCAATTACAAAAAATTAATAAAGTGATACTGAAAGCAAAACTAACATGCCTCTCTCTCTCTCTCCAGAAATCTGATATGACTAAGCAACAAAAGAACCGGACTGAATCCCATCACCAATAGCCAGCGTTGTGGAGTAGGGGGATAAAGTCCTAAGTGTGACCCATGTGACCCAGGTTCCATTAGTGGTTTGAAAGCTGGCAATGTCTAGTTGCTTGCTATGGGGAAGCATGGCCAATAGAGCGGAGTAACCCTCAATGTAATGTTAAATGAAGGGGAGGGGGATACCAAGGATGCCATTATGTTTCCACCAAACTCAGCTTTAGAAGAGATAGTCTGGAACAGCAGGACGGGCTAATAGATCCAGCAATGAAATGGGCACTGGGGTAGCCAGAAAGAATGAAACAAAAAGAGAACAAAAAAATCTACTCATCTTAACATATTTCCGCAATAAATGCAACACTTTGAAAGTGCTCCTAAACACCTTCAGAGATTCTCTGTACCTAGTCATTAAACCACCTTAAACTGACACCTAACTATATCTCCACTAGAACTTTTTTGGGAAGCTCTATAAATGTACTTGTTATCAAATTTAGTAGAATTGACTGGACACAGTTATATAATGCAGCATGGCCTGAACTGGTCCTTAAGTTTTTTATGAATTCCTTAATTCTAATTTATAATAAATTCTACCCTTTAAAATGTAGATATCTCAAATCTCACCATCTGGTCTGCTTAACTCTTAGCTAGCCCAAGTAATTAAACAAGGAGATCAAGCATAAAAAAACATTCTAACAACAATGATAAACATTCTCTGTATAAGAACATAAGAAAGCCTACCAGAAATACTACAAATAAAGCAAGACAAAGTACTACAGAAATTTAAAATGGACATATTTCTCCAAACCTAAACATTTCTGTAACAACATTAGAAAATTACCAAGCCCAAAATATTTTCACGTAAGAAAAAGCAACTCCATTATCCACTGAAACTCTACTAGAAATTCAACCTCAATTTTACATTAAATCATTTCTTAATTCATTCCTTCCTCCGCAAGGGAACTGCTTAACTCCATTCTTGACTATCCAAAGTTTCACTTTAAGGTTTTATTAAAGAAATAGGTCAAAGAACTTTATGTCAAAATTCTAAATCATTGTAACAGCTATCTACATGTAATAAAACCTAATCTTTTACTACTGGGAAGACACTTACCCTCTTTTCCCCTAGTACATGTCTTCAAGTTATCTTTGAATACTAAATCATTTTGTTTTAATTTTTCAATATTTCATAGGCAGTTACTAGGCTTGTAGTCCAGGAGACCATTGAGTAGCCTTGCCTAAATTCTTATATGCCCTGTAAGTGTTGTCTGGTTAAGTAGCACATTCCATTCCACTCCTATTCAAACATGTCACTGCAATAGTTTTGTGTCAAACAGTACCAAAACTGCAGAATGCCCACTGTCAATTTTAACCCTATAGCTAAACTGTTCAAAAATTGTTTTATGAACAATTGCTCCAATGTTTTTTTCAACATATTTTCACTAGTAAGCATCACAGTGTCAGTCACAGAAATATCACTACTTCAGCTATTTTCACCCTTGCCAACATATATTAACCTTTTGAGAAGGGTAAACTGACAGCTACAGAGTTCATACATTTAAAAATGAGAATTTGAGTACATAGATCTTACTCGACTTATTCTAAAACCCAAACACCATAGATTCTCTGATGATATCATCATAATATTAAAAAAAATGCTTCCTTAACAGAATCCTTTATATTATTTGCAGACATCACCACATGACCATTGTTTCCAAAAGAGACATACTACATGGTTCAAACCTAGGACAACTACTTTTTTTACTCTTTATTAATGACCTGAGTGAAATCTACAACCTCAACTCTCTCTTTTACTCATGTAATTTAGTCATTACTGAAACTGCTTTCCTAGTTAATGACATTAACTTCCAACCACAAAATGATATCATCAACCTTTGTAACTGTCTTAAAGTAACAAAATGACCCTAAACACACACACACACACACACACACACACACACACACACACACACACACACACCAACTGCTGTGTTATTTTGCATCACAAAATGCACTCCTTATCAACGCCACTTCACATACTTGATCCTGAGCAAATCCCACTTCCAATAATCTTGCAACAAAGGTACTTTGGACTACTTCTCATCCAACCACACTCCTTCCTCCCACACGTTGAGCCACAAGCTTATAAACTTACTAATGTTCTCCTACAAACTCTCTCATCTGCTAACCAAAAAAACAATACAAGCTTCCATCAATGTATTACTTTCCATATTGGAACATTCACTTACCTTATTTCTCTAAAATCCTCTCATAACTCTGTCATCTTACAAAAAGACTAAAAACAGAATTCCTTGTTTCATTACCATTGCCTCATAATTAGTAAATCCAACTGGCAAGGGCCTCCTTCCTTCTGAGTATATTTATTACAAACATTAATTACCATTACTGATGTCCTCTAAAAACCTCCACCAGTTTAGGGAATTCCAATATACACTAAGGAAATTAGACACAGTGGCAGTCATTGAAAGATCCCTTGCAAAACTAACCCAAACAAACTGGAATATCATTCCACAAAAAATTAGGCATGAACTACCTTACAGTCCTTTAGGAATTCCCTTAAGAAACACCTCAAAGAATTTTACCAATGTCACTCTTTGAACACACCAGGATGGGTCTAACTATTCCAAATCAATCCCTATTAAAATAGTATCACCTTGACACTACCCAACAAGGGTCACAACCAATGCTTCTTTAACATGTAACCTAACTTAGGGAGCACCTGCACTAATATCATCCCTTATAATTTTATCGGATTCCACTTATCCCCATGATTAATTCTATCCCCAATTTGTTTTCTTACTATATTTCATTTCTGTTCCATCAGTTTCTTTCTTTGGCCAATTCACTTTCAGCCATTACTTAAGTTGTTATTGTATTATCTGTTTTTTGTAAAATTAGCCTTTCTTGTAATCAAACATATCATTGCATGTTATTTAATCTCTGTCAGACATGTGGTATTTCTCTGTTACATACTGGGCCTCCACTGTACCTGGAGAGATTTCATGGACCAGTGTGCTTGCCCAGTTAACACATGTATAAATGAAAATGAAACTTGGTAAATCTCAAAATTAGGCCAAGTTGGCTGAGCAGTGTAGTCAAGTTGACAGCTTAGGAACAAGGAAAAGTATTTAAACAGTGAAAGAAGAATGAGGGGGAAGACAGACACACTTATAGAAAGGCCAGGACTGAAGCAAATAAATAAATGAGAAGACCAAGACCAAGGCCAGACTGGAGAATAAATTAGGCAAAGGGGAAAAGTAAGTGGTTAATGAATGTTTATGCACATTATGGAGGACATGATGGAGATAAGAATCTAAGCAGGTTATCTAGGATAAGAGAGTGGTCAGCATACCTCTCAACCTCCGGATGAGGGAATCTGGGACACAGGACCTTAAAATCAGGGACAATCAGGGACACCTAATTAACATAACATTTACATATTTAAATAAACAAGTTAATGGAAATGCCCACACATGTTCAATTACGTCAGCCCTCAATGATTTGCAGAATACCACATCTTTTATAAGGAACAGGCCAAAAATATGAGTCATAAATTAATTTGGCCACCAGACTTAGTAAACAAGTTTTATATTTTCCTCCATTTATGATTAATCTTTCTAACTTCTAGAAAAACATCTCTCAGTGTAACCTCATTGATAGAAGTCTCATCTGGTTGGTTCTGGTTTTACATACTGGGTAACAGACCACTGACTGGATCAATACAATTATCTTTGGTTTTCTTGCTACTTTTGTCCTTTTTTCCTCAGCAAATAAACCCACTTGGTCACAGACAAGAACTTTTGAAAGTTTATACATAGTACTAGGCTACTTACCTGTGTCTGCAGGAAGAGAAAGAATTAAAAAAAAATCCAATCCACGTTGCACAACAAGCCTCAGACCTCCTGGGAACAATTATGACCTTCCTTTCTCCATTCTGCATACGTCTTTGAGAAATCCTTAATGCCACTATAACACACTAGGGAACAGTCTTCCAGCCTTCTTTCTTCCTCGTGTAGTGTAGTACCTGTTCTGGAAGTCACTGATTCTCAGCTGTTCAAGGAGTCTGATTAATGTCTCTGCAGTACAATAATCATTTCCTACATGCTGCACTATCTGAAGGTATTAGCTGTAAAATGTTCTTGCCATTAACCTTGTGTTGGAGAAATCAGGACTTCATTCAATGCCTGTTGGGGTCTGTGGAAGCTGCAGCTGACCACAGGGCTTTGACAACTGACCAAAATACTAAATTGTTAATTTCTGATAATACTAGTGGTGGATTGAACAATTTAAATGACAGGCAGATTTTGAGACATGGCTTTACAGAATACAATTATAGAAAAATATGAAATAATTAAGTAAATAAATGAACAAATGACTGTCAGTCCTTTCCAAATGAGTTGAGTATGGCCAATTGCTGCCAGGGTTTGGCTGAGTGGTTACTTGTGGATGATGCTGATTAGAGAGATCCTAGTTCAGATCCCCTCAGGGGATTTAACACTGGCTGCTTCACTTTTGATAACTGAATTATAAGTTCCTCCAGCCCTTTGGTAGAGGAGGTAACTTTATAGCAGGTTCATTTTAAGAGTCTGTTGTTCCCATTCAGCAGTGACCTTATGTTTACGAGCAGTATGGTTTTGGATATTGACTTCAAACAGTATTAATTGCTTTTTTTTTTCTGATCTGCTGCCTGACTCTGTATTGAGATACTTGGAACAATACTTCCTTTTCGTGGCAATAGCTTCCATTGGTAAGCTGCTGCCCGACTTTAGATTGGGGTACATGGGACAGTAACCCCTCATGACATTAGCTTATTCTAAGATGCTGTTTGACTCTATATTGTGATACAGGGAACACTGCCCAAACTATTTATACACTGTGCTGTTGTGCTGATGACATCCACTTACTTTGTTTTGGGGCCACATTATTAAATAGACTGGAGTGGGAAAGAAGGTCTCAGTCTACAGAAGGATGTCTAAACTGAAAATATAACTTGTGAGCGGCTGTCTGAGACATTGCTTGTAGTATGGATAAACAAATGTAAGAGCAATCACCACGAAAGTTAAAACAAAAAAAAATGCAGTTGTGTCCCAGATAAAAGTCCAATGGCAGTTGATTGAAGTTAAAATAAAACGCTTATTCCAAAACAAAGATGAGCGAGCCAAAGCCATCAGAATCATCAGATACATAAATTCAAAGTAAAAAATATCATATACAACTTTACAACTTTTCATTAGGACACATTAATTGTAAGCAATTCAAATTAAACAATTCATGGAGACAAAGACAGACAAGAAGAAACAAAGAAAAAAAAAAAATAAAAAAGTATCTATAAAAATAATATAAAAATCTAAAATCACAGATCGTGATAGCATCATCATATCTAATACAGTGTTGATGTTAATAATAATAAATAAAAACCATAAATCATTAACCTTTAATTGTAGCTTTTACTTATATACTGCACATTCATACATATGTTATATTGAATTCATTTAATTAAAAGGCTACTCTATATACTCAATTCATGAAAAAATAAATAAAATAAAATAAGCATAAATATAATCATCAAAATCATGTTCATCATGTCATCCATATGAATAACAAAAAAACACAAACCCAATTAATATTTGCATATTGATAGCTATAATTAAAGTTAACTAGAGATGAAGCACAACATAAACACGCTGATTATCTTAATAATGTGATACGCAATTTGTATACCTATATGGCAAAATAAAAATGCTTTTGAGTACCTGCCCTGTGTTGGTGGTACTAGTGTATGTGAGTATAACTAAGACGACTACTTCGCATACTAGACAAACTTTTTTATTTTACTTTTAAAATTTAAAAAATCATTATCAGAATCATGTGAAAAATCTCAAAAATCAAAAATAAAATATGCAGAATCAAATAAAAATAAATAACTAGGAAAGAATATAAAAATATAAAATGATAAAAAAATACATGATGATATCCAACTGTGTCAAAAGCCAGAAGGTCTCAAAACATCTCTACACACAAAATATGACACATATTCAGACCAATGTGTAGAAAGACAAACATGAGATCTATCGATGAGATTATCAGACAAGATTATTAGCCATCCATAATGAATAGATAGATTAGACATATTATAATTATAAAATATAGAACAGAGAATGAAATGTATAAATAAGGCTCAAAACTTTTGCAAAATTATAAAATAATTATAACCACTAAGTGGTTCTGGATATAACATTTATACTAAGTGGTTCGGAGATAATAATATCAGACACCTGAGATATAAGTTATAGAGAACACACGAGCACATTTGTGGCCAACAAGCTTATCACAATGTAATATGTTTGTCAAAGCATACAATAATAGAGTATAAAATAAAATGTATAACATACATCCAAAAATAATAAATAACTTATAAAAATAAAAGATCCTACTCTAAAAGTATTAAACTAAAAATAAAATATAAGTTAGTATAAAAGCTAAAATAAAAAAAATTCTAAAAAATATATGAGCAAATAAAAAAGTATTAAGTAGAATACTGCTAAAAGAATGAATTTTGTTTTCTGCGCTAGTTTTTTATGTTGTTTAAGTATTTGCTCTGCTTTAAGACAAGTGGAGCTGTAGCTTGGTAAAAATGTGTTTGATATTGCCTCAGCTCCAGTCCAACTCAGTGTCAGTAATCTCCTTGTGCCCTAATGTCGATTGTGTTATGACCCTAAAAGTGAAAAAATCTGTAAAACTTGAAAAGGCACAAAGTCAAATAAGCATTGGTCTCCTCTAGTCTTCAATAGCATTTCTTTTCAGTACCTAGCTAATGTTCATGTCTTGATGCATAATTATGTATCACGCTACGCTTCTTTGTTCCTAATGTAAAAATGGATAGAACTTTGATTGTTAGCAAATATATCGTACAGGAAGTCTTGCAAACTGGAATGTTGCACTGGGTTTATTGACAAAGTTTTACTGGGCTATTTACTCTGCCTAACACCTGCTTATTAAGCATCTTTGATCTTTATATCACAGCAAGGAGTACTGTCTTTTATTATATATCCATTGAGAGTAAACCTTTCGTTACCATTTTTGGTATTAATTATAAGATTTATAATTTTGGAATAAAAGATTATTACTGTTTTTATATCAAATCCATCTGATGAGTACTCTTCCACATTCATCCTCTTTCACAGTATAATCTTCAACTTTCTTTTTTCTGATAATATTTTAGTCATTATAAAATTCTTTCTCTGGGATTTTATATTATCAAATCTTTTTGTTCATGGATTTATGTAAAAGATTTTCATTGTGTATAATGGTATGAAAAGATGAGATCATTTGCTATATTTCTCAAATTATATTCATCATATTTTTCATAGAGTGTTCTGTCTAATAATTTTGCTTTGAGTCAACCTGAAGAAAAGAATTTTGATGATTTACAAGATTCTCTAAAAAATGCATTCAGCTTTTGATAAAGTCAAGATACTGACTAAAACTGAAGTCAGTAATCCCTCCCAGTGTAGTAGTTTTGCTCATGATTAGCAGCAAGCAAGTGTTGATTTCAGAGAGTTTTTTCTGTAGTGTGTAGTAAGTCTGTATGATGGTGGTTAATATCTGTGTTGTGAGTATGCAAACCCTACATACTTATGTGAATGTTCCACCTGCAGGAAATATAAGATATGTATGTAAATGAGTATTTGTTTGTAAAAGTCTTATAAGTATCCTCCTACTCATATAGGATATCCAAGATGTTTATGTTAACAATGCGGTACAGAGAAGTGTATATGAAACAAGGGATATACAAGATGTATGTCACAACCACACACCCATGGTATACCCCATGCCTGCAGGAGGTACTTTCAAGTGTGCAAGATGTGGCCATGTTCTCTAATGCCTATAAAGTGGTTGTTGTTCCAAACTATCATATTCATCAACCCTTGGATGTAGATATCATTATATGTCTATTTCAGGATTTCCTATCATCTTATAAGGGATGGGTCTGATGAAATTAGGATATAGGTAGTGACCATGTATACATTTTGGGTCTCTCTTAAGATAGTGTATACAAGGCGTGTCTCAGGGCAACTGTAGGCATCTGGAGTATACAGCAGAGACTATGTAAGTATCTCCGTATAGTAATAATAATCCAACCAAGAAAGATATAATGCGGAAATCATTCATCTCCTGCATAAATACCCCTCTATGTAATAATCTGTTTCTCCTGTGGGAACATAGGAGGCCTTTATTCATTCATGAATCTCTTATATTCTTCTGAAGTAGTCATAGGATAATATAAAGAATTCATGTAATCAAGAATACATCACTGTAAGAATTCTCAAACTGTGTGTATAATCTTTATCTATATTAGAATGATCAAACTCCGTGTCACCAGAGAATAGTAAGAAATTCTGAACATATTGTATAGATCATTATTTCTTAATACTAAATCCTCATCTGCACATCTCATTACTGAAAATAATCGCTTTTTTCATGTTTATACAAAATAGTACTTGTCCTGTTTTGTGTGTTTTTAGACAAAGTTTAAAAAAAACAAATTTCTTTAGTTTATTAAGAGTGTAATCATGACATAAATCCAATGTAAACTGTGGAAATAAAAGTGTAGGAGGTGAATATGCTGAATCATCTATAATATTCCAAAAATGCGTCTTTTTGTCTTTGAATAAAATCGCCCCTCCCTCATTGAGACAAATTCATTTTGCAAAAATAAGCTATCTTTGCAAATCCTGCAAAAAAATATTCTCTTGACAGCAGGAGTACTCTTAGGTCTTCAAAGAGCTCTTCAGAAGAAGGAAAATCCCAAATAAGAGTGCTAAAAGGGCAGCCAACAGTACCCAAGTCTTCTGGCAGGTATACACCGCAGTTGAAGTCATAACCTTCTTGCCCCCAGCTGCTCCTTCTGTTAGCATGTTGTTCAAACTTCCTGATTGGGTGGAAACTCGTTTTGCTTTTGGCTGGTCTTCTATTCCTTGGTTAGTAACCTGTAGGGCTATACAACATAGTTTTTTTGTCTTCTGGGTGGATTGTGGTCTATGGCATGATGTCTAATCCTGCCCAAGCAGTCACTTCCTGATTGGGTGGTGGTGTATCCTGCAGAATAGGATGAATGTCATGAGATTGTCTGTTAGAAGTAGTTACTGCCTGCTAAATGTCACCTGAAATGCTGCGATTGTTTGTTCAAAGTGGTTTCTGCGTGTTATAAATTCATAATACTGAACACAATCACATTAACATTTTATAATTTTGTTCTGGTCTAGTTCCAGGGCCACAAAACATGTTGACATTTGAACAAACTTTGATTAGTTTCTCTAAAATGCACATAGTTTCTTGCTGTTCTTTCACCAAATGGAATGACATTCTGACTTTCCATGCGTGTGCTTAGGAGTAGTAGAAAAAACAAGAAGAAACACCGATACCAAGAATACTACTTCACAGCTCTCAGAATAAAACATAAAATATAAGAGAATATGGATGTAAGAGCAATCAAGCAGTACCACCAAAAAAAGTTATAAAAAAACACAAAATGCAGCTTGTCCCAGATAAAGTCCAGTTGTAATAAAACGTTAATTCCAAAAAAAATTTAAGGCAAAAAATGCTTGCTCAGATACAGCAGCAAGTAGTATTACATTAATTCAAAGTAAAAACAAAGGTATATATAGTATATTAGCATATACTGGCTTTAATGTTATTAAAGTTACATACAATTAAACAACAAATTGATGTTAAGAAAAACAAAGAAAAAGAAAAAGTTAAAAAAACATCAAAAATTCTAAAAATATAAAAGTTATATATAAAATTCTAAAAATCACAGATCATAATTCATTCACATATCTATCATTCTATTTAATAACGCAAATTTAATAACTTAAAACCATAAACCTCATTATTTTTACATAATGCATTTGCATCCATACATACATACATATACATGTCAAACTTCCTCACAAACGATAAGGGCGTAAAATCACAGGCTCAAATATCTATCATCAAATCTAAATGAATCTAGCATAACTCAATATATCAAAATCATATCATCAAAAAATATAAATATAGTGGTACAACAAAAATTATTTTATAGATATTATTGGATTATACTTATAGCTAGAGAAGAAAATTAACTTTGCATAATGCAAGAGATGAACAAACAACATGACGCACGTTAAAAAATAATGTCTTTGGTTTATGTAACCTATGTGGTGTGAAAAAGGCAATGTTCTTGGTCCTAGTGCCTGGTGTCTCATTATATTTAGGACTACATTTTCTTTCAAAAACAGACTATCATGTTACTTTTAAAAAACATTATTTCATGAATCTCATGTGAATGTTTAAACCTATGCATCAAAGATAATAAAAAAAAACAAAATCAATATAAACATTGATAAAGAAGAATGATGATATCAAACAAAAAAAAAGAGCAATGATATCCAAAAACATTCCGACACACAAATATGACATCAATAGACTCACAAACAAAGACAACATCAGACAAAATATAACCAAGAGAAGACACAAGCAAGACAATATGTAGATTACACATATTAAAGAGAGATTTATATACCAAATATCAGAGAAAATATATAACAAGGTATGCTTGTAGTACTCTGAGCAACTCCACTAAAAGCTGGGATAAATCTGTCAGCGGTTTTAATTATCCCCCCATCCTTTTTTATCCTTCCTGCTATGCTTTTGACACTGGGACCCCTGAAGTTTTACCTGTTAAACTATGAAAGTATTTGCATAATATATTATCTGTCTCTAACAAAACCAGTCATGTACTGAACAACTAACATTTATATATTGCTGGAGTTCTGGTGGTACATTTTTCCCTTTTAGAACCCATTACAGTACAGGCTGTTGGGATGGTTAACAAAACAGAAATGTGAGGTGGGAGACAGTGGGTTCATGGTTACTTTTAGCTAAAAGCTGTAAGGAAGTGTTGTAACCTTGAAATATGCAAAGAATGTGTGAACACTGTTTCATTTGAGGTAAAATATGAGGGTCACATTGTAGTTAACAGTGTGATTCACATTACTGTATTATATCAAGTAAATCTTTTAGGGTTAGTGTTCCAGCTCAGGGTTTGGTATACATTTATTGGGCTGACAGGTTTAGGCGTGGGAGTTTTATTTTGGGGTTAATATATTTAAATGAATTTGCTTACAGAAAGCAATCAAATATTGCTCTCATTTGCATTCCGGAGAAAGGATACACGTGTAAGTCACACCTTTTATAATAATAACCAGCCTTCACCAAGTCACTGGAATTGGTGCTGGTTTCCTGTATTCTAGGTTGCCCCTTTTCTTTCCCTGATACCAATTTGTTTTCCAGCAGCTCCAGCATGTCTTACTGTGATGCTCACATTAGGAATTGTAATCTTTCTTGCATGTAGAATTCCATCATGATGAGTTTTTCGGCAGCAAATCCAGTTTTCAAGCCAGGCACGAAGATCTCTGCATATCGGCATAATCCTCTTTCATCCTCATTCCTGTTTAAAACAACAAAGAGCACTCACATACTCTGTTAATATATGGAGATGCAGACTTATCAGACCTAATTGAACACAAAGTATTCCAGGTCCACTGCAGCCACTTCTGCATACCAACAGTAACTCTGTAAATGGGACTTGCCAGCTGAATGCAAATTAGATGCAGTAAGGCAATGCTCTGATTGGCTGGGACATCTAGAGCCCGAACAGAGGTTGCTTGACTGCAAATCTTGGGTGTACTTGCACCCAAATCAGGCATTCAGGGAATTAAACTTATTTAAGCATAACAACGGGTGTTCCTGGGTAATTCAGGATGGTTGGGAGCCATGGTGGTCAGAGATGAAAAGCACTTTGGTGATGTACACAATGAGTTCTTTCTCTCAGTATTTATAAAAGAAAAGAAAAAAAAAAGGTCCATGCTGAGAGTGGAAGATCAGAGATAGACTGATAGCCTAATACAGAGAGCAATAGTAGAAAAGGAGTAGAGAGCTTTACAGGAGGGCAAAGCATGGTTCCCATTTGGAATATCAGTCTAAAGACTCAAAAAAACTAGTATATAACCTGGCAGAATGACTCATAGACCTACTCATTTATTTTGTTTATTTGACTTTTGTTAACCAGGATAGTCCACTGGGCCAGAACACATTTTCAGTGGAGGCCCTGGGAGAAAAACTCCATGGTACAAAAAATAACAATTTAGAATTGCAAATAAGATAAAAAGAGCAATTGGTTTGTAAAACAAATTACAATCAATAACACAGGAGTAGAAGTACACGTTTTCAACATCGCAATAAAACATTTCATAGAAACCTTTAACAGATCTCTGGCCACAGGTGCAGTTCCAAGATTAGCAGAAACAGCTTTGGCTCCACCCATGGTCAAGGGAGGTTGCAAGACTAGGCAAGACAATTACTGGTCAGTTAGATGGGAAGGTAATGAAGAGAATGGTTTTCCCACAAACCTTGTCTCCCTACTCCCTGACAAACCAATCAGTTGATCACAACTAGATCACTGTCTGGAAAAAACAAAACTCAAAATCAATGTGTTTTAATGCAAGGATGCATACTCCTTGCACCATCCATGTAGAGCACTTATTAACTCAATTGTGGCACAGCTTCAGATACAAAAAACACTGGTAGGAGCACAAGGATTCATACTGTTCCATTCAAACAATGGGAAACAGTGCTGAGGAGCAGTAAAATTGATAAGCAAATTTAAGCTGGTTACATTTTTGGACCATTCTGCAAAACAACCAGCTTCAGGACCCAAACCAGTATTGCCAAGATGATCTGCCTTTCAAACGTCCTGTAGTTCTGCAACTGGATAATAGCAGAGTTAGATAAGCACAAGTTAATACAGCTTATGTGGACATCAGCAAGGCATTTGGCTCTGTACAGCTTTAAGGACTGCAGTGTAAGCTGAAAAGGAATGAGTGGGGCAGAAGCTTATGAACTGGATGGAGGAGAGGCTGCAAGAAGACTTCAGGGGCTGATGATTGTGAAGGTAAGTTGTCAAAGGCATGGTGTGAAGCAAGGGTCAGTGCTGGGGCCATCAGTAATCAACATGTTTGTATCTGGTGGGTCAGATGCTGATGACTAAAAGGCTGAATTATTTTGCATATGATACAAAAAATAGTGTCACTGTCTAGAGTGGATAGGAAATGCTAAAAAAATTTAATCTGCAGATCTTCTATATGTGGTAAAGAGATGGCAAATGTGGCTCATTGCACATAAGTGCCAGGTTCTGCATATTGGATATAACAACTCAGAGGTTACTGCCAAAGGTAGAAGCTAACTACAGTGGATGAAAAAGGCCTGCAGGTGATTATCAAACAAATGTGGAAAATACAATTGTGTAAAATCTTACCATAACAGTAGATGATCTTCTCTTCACTTTGGCAGTATTCATAACCTAAGGAATATTCTGCTGAGGATCTCTCAATGTCCAGTCAGTGGACCAAAGCCTTTAGTATTTATATGCATCATACATCACATGTACACTCCCTGTGCAAGGTGTAGGCATAAAGGTGACATACGGACACTCACACTCAGAAATGGAAAAGTCCCAGGCAGAACAGAATGCCTCTAGGGACAAGGAAAAACATGTTCATCCAGAAGGAGAAAAAGGAGAGGAGTCCCCCGGCCAGGAAGGCAATAACAAATAGGATACAGCAGAGGGGGGCAGGAGGGATGGAGTGAATACTGCAACAGTGAAGATAAGGACATCTACTGTTATGGTAAGATTTTACACAACTGTACAATGTCCTTCCATATTATTGCTGCAGTAGTCATAGCCTAAGGGACAGTACAAAAGCCCAATATGAAGCCTGGGGGGAGGAGGATGGCATGGAACAGCCCCACAGAAACCCATGCAGGATAGCCCTGGCAAAGCCAGCTGTGGCCCTGGAAATAACATCCAACTTGAAATGCTTACTGCAAGTATAAACCGAGGACTAAGTAGCAGCCTCAAAAATGGAATTGGTATCCAGCCTCTTAAAAAAGGCACCAGAGGAGGCAACAGCCTATTAGAATGAGTCTTTACTGATGAGGAAAAACATTTACCATGAAAAGAATAACAAAAAGAAATGGTCTTATGGTTTGCTTACAAACAGCCAAATCCAAAGACCTGGGATGAAAGGAAACAAAAAGCTGCTCAGATTTGTGATTAACTGTAGTTTTATTCAAATAAAATCTGATGTCTATGCAAATCCAAGGTGTGAAAAACCTTCTCACTGGCAGACTATGGAGAAGGAAAAAGGGAAGGCAGATATATAGACTGATTAAGGGACAACTCAGTGACTACCTTGGACATAAAAGAACAGACACCCTGTCTGTGTAGAAAACTAAGAAAGAATGAACAGCTATGAGACCCTGAAGTTCAGACACTCTCTTGACTGAAGTGAGTGCCAAAAGAAGAACAGTTTTCCAAGTACAATGGTGTAAGGGAACCTGAAGAAGCAGGTTTAAAAGCAGTTTGAGTCAATTTGTCAAACAGAAAATTGAGCTCCCAGGAAGGCAGAATACATTTACTGGCAATCCTGATATGAAGGAAGCCTTTAAGAAATTGTGTGACCTCAAATCTAGAGGCCAAAGGAGGAGTCAAGGGCAGACAGGCAGAAACTGCTGACAGGTGAGCTTTAACTGAAGATTATGCTAACCCAGCATGAAGCAGATCACACAAATAGGAAAGAACCAGAGGAACCTCCACAGTTAGGGGATTCTGATGGTGAGAAAGCCAGCAAACAGAAAATCATTTCCATTTGGATATATATGATTTCCAGGTAAAGGGTTTACTGGTCTCCTGCATGACCCAAAGTATGTCCTTAGAAAACAGGTGCCCAAAAGGGATCAAAACCCTATCACACACCATGCCAGCTGAAGTGTGGACAAGTGAGATAAGAGACCCTTTGTCTTTTGTGAGAAGATCCAACCAGTGAGGTAACTTGTGGTGATTACCCCTAGCCAAGTGAGAAAAAAGGGGGAACCAATGCTGTCTGGGACAAAAGGGAGAATCCTGCCTGAGCTTGTGCAAGACTTGTGGTAGCAGAAGAAGGGAGGGAAGGAGTACAGAAGTATCCCTTTCCAAGGAAAGGACAAGGCATTTACTTTCCCAGCCATAGAACTTGGGACTCTGGAACAGAATAGAGGAAGTTGTCTGTTCAGTGGGAAGACAAAAAGATCTAAGGAATACCCCACTGATGGACAATGTCCAGAAATACATCTCTGTGAAGCGTCCATTCATGAGCTTGTGTGTTGGACCTGCTCAAAGAATCTGCCACTAGATTGTGCTCTGAAGGAATGTAAACTGCATGAAGAGCCACTTGATACTGGACAGCTAGATCGCAGAACTGAAGGGTTAGTCTGCAAAGCAGATAGAATCTTGTATCCCCCCCTAGTTTGCTGACATACCACATCACTCCGGTACTACCTGTGAAAATCCTGTGAAAATTTTAAGAGAAATTTTAAGAGACCCAGTATGAAAGGAGGAAACAAAAGCCTGAAAAGCTAGAAGCAAAGAACTCATCTCCTTTATACTGATGTGGTCTGCCTCTGATGAAGAGGCCTGAGACCCTGAATCTTGAGCGAGCTGAAGGAGGTCACCCATCCACTGTCTGAAGCATCTGAAAAGAGCTCTTGACTGGATTGGTGCCTGGAAAGGAAGCCCCGGGTTGACAGAAATTTGATGAATCCACCACTGAAGCTCGAGCTTGAGGTAGGGAAAGAGTGGTGCCAGGAAATCCAGGGGATGGCAATGTTGAAGCCACACTGACTCGAGATACCACTGAAGCTTTCTCATGTTGAGCCTGGCCAGAGGGCGCATGGGAATAGTGGAAGCCATGAACCCAAGAAACCTGGGAAATTCCCTGTCCAAGACTGAAGCTAGAGGAAGAAGAGACTGGAAAAAGGCAGTAAGGGACAGGGCCTTGAGGGCAGGCACAGAGCACAGCATGGGGATGGTCTGAAGCCTGCAACTCAGGAAAATATTTGTTTATTTTACTTTTTGCCATTTGATTATGGGGAAAGTCTGACTGGGTCCAGGGAATCCATTTTCAGCAGAGGCCCAGGGAGAAAAGCTTCAAAAGTGAAAAGTTGTATGAGTAAATATAATAACTGTTACAGTAAGTCAGAGACTAAAAATGAGCATGAACAAGTATAAAATCAAAAAAATAAGTTACAGGTAGGAACTATTATAATATAATGCATTATTTTAGAAAATAATGGACTATAAGACAGCACAGTTGTTATTTAGGAATATCATAAGAGGATAGGATGCAATTAAAGACAGTATGGGAAAATTACTTGTTGAAGTAAGTGACAATCCGTGAAAAACAATGTTAAAAAGCATGGTGAAGGATGAGAGAGGAGTGAAAGTAGGGGAAGGATAGTGGGAGAAACTGGACTAAGGATGAGGGAGCTATAAGAGCATATGGAAGGGAGCTAGAGCGTGATGATAGGAGTGGAATAAGGATATAGAAAGGATAGTGGGCCTTTATAGATAGTAGAAAGATAAAAAAGGCAACAAGAGGAAGAAGTTTGGAGCAAGGGGAAGGAGACTTAGATCTGTGTGCAGTGAAAAGTGAAGAGGCAGTATGAGAAGGATATGGTATCAGGTGGGGTTAGAGCAGGAGCAGGTCCATGTTTTGCTTAAATATTCCTTTTCAGTATTTTTAAATGAGAGGGAGTTGGAATTTGCTCTTATATTTATGGGAAGCTTGTTCCAAGCTCTGACAATGGAGCAGATGTATAGGGATTTTCAAGCAGTTTTATTGGGCTTGTGTACAGAAAGAAGTTCTTTGTCTTTTGATGTTAGAGATCTACTTAGGAGATAGCAAGAAAGAACAGATGTTAAAGCAAGACAAGCAGTGGGCCTATAGATAATGTTGTGGGCTGTTAAGAGTTGTAAGACGGTGAGTCATTGTGGTAGCTCCAGACATTTTACTGAATGAAGTGGAGGGCAGAGGAGAGTAGAGTATGAAGAACCTGTGGCAGATGTTGCTATTTTATTATAACAGGCTTCAGGTTTTTAATCAGATCCAAGTCTCCTTCCCCTTACTCCAAACTTCTTCCTCTTACTGCCTTTTTTTATCTTTCTACTATCTATAAAGGCTGCTATCCTTCCTATCTCCCTATTCCACTTCTTCACCATCACGTCTCGAGATTAGTAAGGATATTGGCACCATATAAGTGGGAGGGTAACAAGTAGGTATTAGCAAGAGTGATTTTAGTAGGCTGGTTAAGAAAACCTGAGTGTCTGTAAAGCATAGCTAGTTTCTGGTGAATATTTTTATATTATTTTGAATGTGGAGGTCGAATTTTAGGTTTTCATCAATAATTACACCTAGCAGCATGGTGTATGGGACTTCTTCAATTAGAGTGTTATTTAGGGAATGAATTTTGAAACTTGTTTTACATCCGGTTAGGTTTTTTGGGAAAAAGTAGTTTTGTTAGGATTCAGCAGCAGTGGAGAGTTATTTAGCCAAAGCTCAATGAATGAAAAAAGTTTCTTGAGTAATTTGTTGAAGGTCAGCTAAATTATTAGCTGCGCAGATAACAGTTGAATTGTCAGCATATTGGATTAAAGAGGCTTGGCAGGAGAAAGATTGTAAGTTGTTTATGAAGATGTTAAACAAAAGATGCCCAAGGATGGAACCTTGGGCTACTCCCGTGACAATTGGTAGCAAGGAAGAAAGACAGCCATGCCACTTTACTGATGGTTGTCTCTCAGACAGATAACTTGTAATCAACGCCAGTGTTGCATATCTCATGTATTCAAATGAGACATTGAGGCACGGAATGCATTCAAGTAATTTATTAAACAAATCAGAAGCTGTAACTTGAACATATACTTTGAACTTCATGAGCTTATTGACTGACTTGTTACTTCTAACACACACGTGCATTTCCATTCAAGCTAGCACTCACACTGACTGACTACACAAAATGGCACTGATCTTGCACGTTCTCAGTAACTTATATGCACATGCTATCTAGGTACAGTGGCTGACTAGGTACACTATACACACTGATCTACATCCTCCCTCTTTAATTTTGCTTGACATGCAAAATAGGAGAACAAAGACATTTTAAAATCCAGGAATTATATCAACATTTCAACAAATATAACTGAGTTCAAGTCCAAGTCGCTGTATATTTAGGATTCGGTCTGGAAATTCTACTGGATATAGTAACATAGAAATTCTGACTTGGTTTAGCAACAGGAACAGTTCTGGGGATTCTTTCAAAACTGGAACATCAGAAATTACATCAAAATTTTTGAAGGAAACACATTGTCTTTTAGAATTTGAAAAGGTGGAGAGTCACTCTGGAAATCAGAGTCATCTGCACAGGCAATCTGCTGTCACTGGTTTGGAGACAGGTAACCTGTCTTTGATTCCTTCTGAAATCCATTCATTCAGATTGTATGATGTAAGACCTCAGTTCTTCTAGTTTGTATAAGAGTTTACTAACACTAAGTAATGTTGACCATTCCATTTGAAAATATCTGTGGCAACTGTCAACCATCATAATTCAGGAATCTGGTGTAGCTGAAGTGGTTATTTTTGTTGATGCAGTTTGGTGCTTTTGCAAATTAAACATGGTAGACTTTTCTTCTCTATATCTTTAGACATAGAAGGCCAAAATACAATACTTCTTGCCCTTCTTTTGGTTGAATCAGTACTTGGGTGACCGCAATGAAAAATGTTGATATATTCCTGTTGTAATGTTTTAGGAATTACCATATTTGGACCTTTCATGAGGATTCCATCTTTCATCATGAGTTCATCTCTGTAAGGAAAATACTGCTGAATGTCAAGTGTAAACTGGATTGACATGTTGGCCATCCTTGACTGATAATATTTTTCAGCTTCTGGAGAATTAGGCCTGATGCTATGTGATTTCTTAGGTCATCACGGTGTGATGATGAAAAATGTCTGACTTCCATGACTTCAAAGTCTGCTGTTTCATTTTCATGCTGCTCTGTCATTTGACTGGGAGCACATGACAAAGCATCAGCAAGGTAGAGGTGTTTGCCCTTTTTGTAAACAATGTTGAAATTGTACTTTTGCAATTTTAACATAATGCATTACAATTGAGCTGGGGCTGTGCTGTATGCATTGGCTTTTTCAAAATCATCACTAGTGGTTGGTGATTGGTCCCTATTTGGCTAGGTCTGTCATAAATATAATCATTGAACTTCGAACATTTTAATACTACTGCCAAAACTGTTTTCTTTTTGTGCATAATGCATCTCTGTTTGAGTTAAAGTTCTTGATGCAGATGCTACTGGTATGCCAAGGCCATACTTTGAAGCATTACAAGATGCCATAATATCTCAATGTGGGTGGAGTGGCAAATTACTGTTTCAGGTCGTCAGATGCTCTTTAATGTTGTTCCAGCCAGGACCAGTTTGCATTTAATGGTGCAGAAAGCTCACTCATGTCTGTGATGAACTTTTCTAAAATAGTTAACCATACCTATAAAATGTTGTAAAGATGTGACATTCTCTGGAACTGTCATTTCAAGAATTGCTGCTTGCTTAGACGGATCTGGTTATAAGCCAGAAATGGTAAACAAATTTTGTTCCATGGCATGTTGAAAGACTTCACTGGCAGAACTGATCCCAAATGACATTCTCAAAAATCTGTATCTATCAAATGGTGTACTGAGTGTAGTTAATGAAGATTTGCGATCCAGCGAAATTTGCCAAAAATAGCTTTTTGCATCTAAGACTGAGTAAGCAGTGGAATTTGGCATGAGAGTGGCTACCTCTTCTACTGCATCAGATTATAAGGGTGCTTAAGTGCTTTGTTTAAGTCTCTTGGATCAATACATATTCGAATATCATCTTAGCTCTTCTTATGAGCTAAGGCAATGGATGATACCCATTCAGCAATTCTTCTACTAGAGTAAGGACACCTAAATTCACCATTTTGTCTAGATCTGCTTTTACTTTACTCTGCATTGCGGGTCTATATTACTTCAACAAAAACCCCTTTATACGAACACGAATACTTCAAACTGTATCACGCAAAGTACGTAAACCTCGAAGTCCAAAACCATGAATTCCGAAATTTAAATTTGTTTTGGTTGGCCCATCTGCGGTATAACTCCGTACGGTAAGTGTGCGATAGCTAGGACTTTAGGGTTAGGATTTGGGTTAAGGTAAGTGCATAGATAGGTAATGTATGTAAGATTTAGTGTAGTGCTAGATGTAGGGTTTTTTAAGTGTATGTATGTGTGTTATTTATTTTGTTTGGGTGTATGTCTGTAGGGGAAGTGTGCGGTAGTTACAGACCTTAGGGTTAGGGAGGGGTTAAGGATAGTGCATAGATAGGTGTGTATGTGGGGTTTAGTATAGTGTTGGAAATGGGGTTTTGTTAAATGTATGTATGTGGATTATTTCTTTTGTTTGGGTGTATGTCTGTAGGGTTTGGTTAGTGTATGTATGTGGTTTATTTATTTTGTTTGGGTAGGTACTAAGTAGCGGGTGGTGGGGTTGGCCGACTATGGCAGTTCGATATTCTATTTTTCATGGTTTAGTGCATTCGGGAATTTTGCGGTTCGAGGTATGGGGGTCGATGTATAGGTGTTTGGGTAATGGGGTTTTCACTGAAGTGATATAGACCCCCTGCATTGCTACTGGAATCTTCTATGCTGGTCTAACAACTGGACTTACTTCATGGTTTAACTTCATAGAATATGTGACTGGAAATTTACCAGGCTCATCTTTGAAAATATCAGCATATTCACTAAAAATACTCTGTGTAAAACTATTGCTGTTATTCAGACTTATATGGTGGATTTATTTATTAAATAAATTCAGTCCCATTCTCAGACTGTCTCTGAGGCCTAACAGTGACTGCACATGTCTTTTGATTATGTAAAACTGCAAGTCATAGCTGTTTCGAGCAGAATGGCATGAAAGAGCTACTATGAAATCAGTCTGAATCTCTTCACCACCATAAGAAAGTAGTTTTGCACACTTTGCTAAATCAAGTTTCTCCCCAGCTTTTACTTTAGCAAACATTTGTGCTGATATATCATTGTACTTAGTTCCAGTGTCTACTTTAAGCTTTTATTTTTTTCCATTAATTTGTACAGTACAAAATAGTTCACTCTTTGCTGACAACTGATAGTCTACTGTATGTTTCATCAATTACAGAGACACCATCAACATAGAAAGTTTGATCACAGCTCTTGGAGTTTGCTACAGTCTATCTGATTTAGTTGCTTCTTCAGATGCTCTCTTTTAACATAAAATCTGTGTCACTTTAGACTTGCAAAGCCTTTTGAAATTATTCCACTTTTTACATTTGTGACATTGCTAATCAAAAGCTAAACATTTTTGCCATTTGGGTTAATGACTACCTCCACAATTGCAACAGTTAACAATGAGGTGGGTGTGGTACTGCCCTTCAGTTTATATTTCTTTTTCATCTTAACTTTCTGTTGCACACTACCAACATTTGCACTAGCAGATACTGCAAAATGCTTTTCTCATTAGTGAGCATATTCGTATACTTTTCTGTAATCTCATGTATTTGACAAATCTCAATGGCTTTGCTCAATGTTAATTCATTATTTTGAAGCAAAATTGTTCTCACTCCATCATTAGTAATACCACATACAAGGTGGTCTGTTATCAACTCATCTTTTAGATCACCAAATCTACGTTTTAGCTTTATTTCTTAAGTTGGTAATATATGCTGTGTTTCACCAGACTTTTGATTTCCTGTTTAAAATTTGTGCCTTTCCATTGTAATATTCCTTTCAGGGTTACACATTTCTCTAAATTTACATTTTAAACACTCAGAATCTTCCCATGTTTCAGCCTGTACCACAGTATGGCAGTTGTTCCACTCCCCTGCATACACAGCAGTTGCATACACAAATGAATATTCTCACTCAATGGCTTCTGAGTCAGCTAAGTTGAGAAGTACAAATGCTCTTGTATGTGCATCTTTATCAGTAAAAGCAGCCTGTATGAAAATATCATATTCTTGCTCAAACACTCACCAATTCTCAGCAATACTATTATCAAACACCAGCGGTTCAGGTCTGCAAAATCCCTCTGCCATAACAACAAATTTCTTTTAAACATAAGTATAGATATGGTACTTGCAATTTTGCCATATGCACAAAAACCTCTCCAAAAATGTTTTATTTTAACACTGCAAATACCTTAAACACTCCGGACACTTCAGACACTACAACAAATCTTAGTTACTGTGAAAAAAATCATACATCGTGAAAAAATTCTGACATTTTAGCCTTTTCAAATATTTTAAACACTTTGTAGATTATTTCATACACTTTAATCATTATGTCGCTATTTCAGACATTTTGAATGTCTCAGAAAAGAATACTTTCTATGCTATGCCACGTTTGGCAACTGAAAATCATTTAAGTGAGTTTAAGTACTGTCAAATGATCACTGATCTGTTTGTGAGTTCACTCCTATATATTACTCCACTTCTAACTGTGTGCCTCATGGTTTGCGAGTTGCTTCAACTTTGGATCCCATTCTGACACCATATCGCATGTCTCGTGTAGAGACATTGAGGTACCGAATATGTTCAAGTCATTTATTGTACATAAACATATCAGGAGCTGTAACTGGAACATATACTTCAAGCTTCATAAGCCTACTGACTGACTTGTCACTTTTAACACACTCACATGTGCATCTCCATTCAAGCCAGAACTCACACTGACTGACTACACAAAATGGCACTGATCTCACACATATTCAGTAACCTATATGCATGTGTTATCTAGCTATAGTGGCTGACTAAGTTCAATATACACACTGATCTACAGCAAGGGAGGTGGATGTGAGACCTACTGTAAAAAGCTGGTATAAAAGCTAAGTATGTGAAACAGCATCAAATGCTTTTGACAGGTCTAGAAATACTGTGGATGTAAGTTAGCTAGAATCTCTGGCATGATTTATGGTGTCCACAAAGGATAATAGTGCAGTTGCAGTGCTATGATTAGATCTGAAGCCATGCTGGGTAGAGGAAAGTAGATTGTTATACAGAAGATATGTAATAAGCTGTTAATGGATACACTTTTCCAGAATTGTAGACAAAGGTGATAAAATAGCAATGGGGCAGGGTAGTAGTTAGATAAATCTGAGGAGTTGCCTCCTTTGTGCAGTGGAATAATATAGGACATGTTCCAGATGCTTGGGACATAAGATTCTTTGATTTCCCTATTAATAAGAATACTGACTGGCTAAGCTATGGCCTCAGCAACAAACTTGAGATATTCACCTGGGAGATTATCAGCTGAATTAGTACAAGGTTTGAGTTTTAGTACAAGTTTTCTTATATGGTTGGTAGGGACTGAGTGAAGTCTAAAGTAAGAGTAGTACCAGTACTGTGCAACATCAGTAGTAACATTATTTAGTAACGATACGTTATTCACGCATGATTGGTTTTGTGAAGGTGAAGAGTATGTATTGTTTAATACTAGGTTAGATATAGTGTCAATGGTGCGTGGCCAAGGATGAACACAGGATAGCAGCAGATTTCTTCAGCTCCACCAATTTCATTACACTGACAGGAATTAATTACTTAAAAAATTAAATTTTTGAAGTAATTTTCTTTCTAAATATGTTTGTTTTATATAGTTCTTGAACTATATCGAAAATAGAAAGGAAATTTTAACAATATTCCTGTCAGAAATCACATTGGAAATTTTCCTGTCAGTTTATCAGTCTGAAATGAGTTCCAGTAAGACAAATTCTCAAGACTCCAGCATCAAGAAAGAAATTCAGTCTCTGATAACTATAATCCAGCAACTTACTGCTAAGATGGATAAAATGGATACTAAAATTGATACCTTCATAGAAAAAACTACAAAACAAATAGACTTGTTACATAAAGACTTGCAACAACAGAAGATCCAGATGACAGGCATAGAAGAAGCTGTGAATGACATGGAAAATAGAATCCAAGAAGAGGAAATCAACATTGAGTTTCTGCTGAAACAAAATACACATTTACAAACAAAGCTGGATGACTTGGAAAATAGATCTAGGCGTAATAACATTAGGATTTTTGGACTGCCAGAAAATATTGAAGATAACAATATTACTTCTTTTTTAACAACATGGCTCCCTAAAACTTTAGACTTACCAGAAGCATTCTCTTTTGGTATCGAAAGAGCACATAGATCTATAGCCAATACTAACTCTAACAAAAACTATCCTAGATCAGTTATAGTTAGATTTCTATCATCTTTTGATAAAGAGATGGTTCTTAAATCTGCTTGGGCTAAAGCTCCTGTTAAGTTTAATGAGACAACTGTGCATTTTGACAATGACTATTCTTCCTTGGTAATAGCTAAAAGAAAAGTTTTTCTGCCACTAATAAGGGAGCTTAAAAGCACAGTTTAAAACATACCTTCTGTTTCCTGCCAAGCTAAAATCTTCCTTCCTGATGGTCCTAAAATTTTGATGACTTAGACTCTGCTTTACTGTTTATCAAAAAATAAGATTTTGGATAAAATAGAGGAAATGGAATGGGCTAGTCCTTCATTAAAGAGACTGGCAACTGAAACTTCATGGAAGACTTCAGAGAAGAAGAAGAGACTAAAGAACAAATGATTTGTTCTATGTTTTTTTTTTCTCTCATCATTTTACTTCATTATTAATCTTTTTAAATATAGTTCCTGCATTTCCAGAAAGCCACAAATGTTCTGAAAAAGATTTAATCAAAGTTATTCTCTGTGTGCAAAGAAATGTTTTGTTTCATAACCAGTCAAAATATCTGAGGAACTAACAACAAGCTATTATTCAATTTGTTTCTCTTTCTGAAAAAGAGAAGTAAGGTCAGTAATTTGATACATTTTTTTTCTTTTTTTTCTCCTCTTCTTTTCTTTGTTTAAACAATGACATTCTATTTAGATTATGTAGTGGGTAAAGGGTGGGGGAGGGCAGGGAGAGAAGAGTAATGAAAATATGATAAATGGAATAATAACATATTTATTCCTCGTAATAAGTTTATATGTTCTTCAAATGCTATTCCTAATTATACTTTCTTGATTATACTGCTTATGCTTGTTTGTAAATAATCTGTCACGCTTTAACTAATAATAATTAGAACTAAATAATAGTAAATAATATGTTTTATTTTTAACTCTATTAATATAAACAGTAAGTAATATTCCATTGTATATACTTCTTATAGCTTTCTCTTACATTTTTTTATTTCTGCTTTACACTCTTTTATTTTCTACTCTCTTTTCTTTTCTTTATTCTTTCTCTTTATTTTTTTCTCATATTAATATATAGAAATGCTTTTGATCATATAGACACAGTAAATAATAAGATTTGCATAAAAATTGAGTTGGGACAAAAATATTGAGTTTTATTACTTATTAATAACTTTGGGCTTAATTTCACTTAGATAGAGTCTGTAATAACCTGTAAAATACATCGCAAAGGTTTTGTCATGTTTAGATGCATTTACACTGCTAAATGAATGTTTGTCACTAGTTTTTAACAAGTTTCCCGCCAAAATGTTAAGGGAGACAATCTGGGATGTGGGCTACCTCATGAACAGTGTCCATGAGCTGTTTCAAAAGCTTAAACTCTCAGAATTCTCACAGAGAAGCTGAAAGTAGTCAATCTGACCTTTGACCCAGATATCACACTGACACATCACAGATTCAGGAAGAACACTCTACCAGGAAGTAGAACTGATGCAAATGCGACTATGTGAAGGAAAATGAACTCTTTGACATTTAAATGTGAGTTATTTTATATAATTACTTAAATATCTATGTTATAATTCATAAAATATGTCAGTTATAATGATTTTAAATGATGCAGTTTCTTGTAGTAAGTAAATGTCTTATTTTAGAAGGCATAGAAAATGAAACATTTATTCAAGTGTTTTTGAAAATCTACTTGACTGCAGCATAGTAATCTGTGTTAGAAACTTATGTTCCAAACATATACATTACTATAATTCATTTAATTCATCTGATTGACAAGCATAAATAACTTTATAACTCTATACTGGAAGAAATTGTCATGTGATATATTTTAAAGCAGTAGTATAGACATACAAAATACAGATGTTTTTTTTTACAATAATGCAAGTGTTTCTGAGAATTTGCATAACTATGCAGTATGATTTATAACAATTTCTATAAATATAGTATTTTATTCTACTGACAATAATGACTATGAGTAAAATGCTCATATACAAGCAATTCAAGGTTTTTGAAGCTGTTGACTGCATTTACATGACAGAAAATAGATGCATCTTAATATATGTAATGTCTGAACCATATTAGCCAAAGTTTTTGATTTAAATGAATGTTAGAACTTATTTTACATACTTTGAATAAATTAATATGTAAATATGCCTTCTTTTTTTTTTCTTCTCTTTCTTTCACTCTCTCCTCTTTCACGTCTTTTTATTTCTCTCTCTCCTCTTGGTTCCTAATATCAAGTTTATTTGAATGCTATCTGAATACAAGTGTATTATATTACATAGATGTATATAGTAGTATGAATAGTTTAAAAAAAAAAAAAAAGTTTATTTTAGTTTATATGATGCTGTTTTATCAAATGTGTAGTCTTGTCTTGCTAGATAATTGAATTGAAAGCTGTTAATTTAAGTTAAATATAACCAGTATTAAATTGATAAGGTGGTAGCTGAGGTACTGCTGCTTAGGGTAGGGGGTTAACTTGAGTGGTAAATACTACTCTAAGTTGGAGTTTTTAACTCCAGGCTGGATGCAAGGTTTAATCCTTACATTATTTCACTTGTTCATTGTTATATGTATATAGTTTTGACATCCACAATATATTTTGTACACTCATTGTCACTAAATAAATTCAGTCCCATTCTCAGACTGTCTCTGAGGCCTAACAGTGACTGCACATGTCTTTTGATTATGTAAAACTGCAAGTCATAGCTGTTTCGAGCAGAATGGCATGAAAGAGCTACTATGAAATCAGTCTGAATCTCTTCACCACCATAAGAAAGTAGTTTTGCACACTTTGCTAAATCAAGTTTCTCACCAGCTTTTACTTTAGCAAACATTTGTGCTGATATAACATTGTACTTAGTTCCAGTGTCTACTTTAAGCTTTTATTTTTTTCCATTAATTTGTACAGTACAAAATAGTTCACTCTTTGCTGACAACTGATAGTCTACTGTATGTTTCATCAATTACAGAGACACCATCAGCATAGAAAGTTTGATCACAGCTCTTGGAGTTTGCTACAGTCTATCTGATTTAGTTGCTTCTTCAGATGCTCTCTTTTAACATAAAATCTGTGTCACTTTAGACTTGCAAAGCCTTTTGAAATTATTCCACTTTTTACATTTGTGACATTGCTAATCAAAAGCTAAACATTTTTGCCATTTGGGTTCATGACTACCTCCACAATTGCAACAGTTAACAATGAGGTGGGTGTGGTACTGCCCTTCAGTTTATATTTCTTTTTCATCTTAACTTTCTGTTGCACACTACCAACATTTGCACTAGCAGATACTGCAAAATGCTTTTCTCATTAGTGAGCATATTCATATACTTTTCTGTAATCTCATGTATTTGACAAATCTCAATGGCTTTGCTCAATGTTAATTTATTATTTTGAAGCAAAATTGTTCTCACTCCATCATTAGTAATACCACATACAAGGTGGTCTGTTATCAACTCATCTTTTAGATCACCAAATCTACGTTTTAGCTTTATTTCTTAAGTTGGTAATATATGCTGTGTTTCACCAGACTTTTGATTTCCTGTTTAAAATTTGTGCCTTTCCATTGTAATATTCCTTTCAGGGTTACACATTTCTCTAAATTTACATTTTAAACACTCAGAATCTTCCCATGTTTCAGCCTGTACCACAGTATGGCAGTTGTTCCACTCCCCTGCATACACAGCAGTTGCATACACAAATGAATATTCTCACTCAATGGCTTCTGAGTCAGCTAAGTTGAGAAGTACAAATGCTCTTGTATGTGCATCTTTATCAGAAAAAGCAGCCTGTATGAAAATTTTTATTATTTATTTATTTATTTTACATTTGTTGACCGGGCTAGTCAAGCTGGACATATATCCGTTTACAGTAGAGGCCCGGGGAGAAAAGCTCCAGAACAGGCAAGCAACAATTATATATCACAAAAAAAATTAATATGCACAAAAATATACAAGTTGAAAAAAGAGAAATTACAAAAAGAATCTAAAAATACATTAAAAGTAGAAATAAAATAAGAGAATAAATAAAAGCATGGTACTATAGTTAGACTAATAAAACAGAAGGAAACAATGTAGGAATACGTTACAAAAAGATTATTAGTAAGGCATAGTTCTAAGAAGTGACTCTCAGCAATTGAAAGTGTAAGTTAGGATCTCAGTAAGGGAAGGGGAGGAAGATTAGGTGTATGGAGACATGTTTTCAGTCAGGGTTAGTACAAGGACATAACCATTGAGTTTTAAGATGTTCTTTGATATGTTTTTTGAAAAGAGTAGTAGAGTCTTGATTAGTTAATTCTTGAGGGAGTTGATTCCAGTTTTTACCTATGGAATTTGAAAATAATGCGTCACCAGCTTTATTGTGCGATTTAGTAACAGATACTAGTAGTTTATTGGCAGAGCGAAGTGTGGCTAGGTTTTTAAAAGGTGAAATTAGTTTTGTCAGGCTAGGAGTATCATCAGGGTAGTAAAGTGTCTTATGAATGATGAGTAATTGTTGGTAGAGTAAGTGGTTATTTAGCTCTAGCCAATTTAGTTGTTTGAGGTTGAGACAGTGGTGAGTTCTGAGGGGAGTAGCAGTAATGAATCTTGCTATACTGTGATAGCAGGTAGAGAGTTTGGAAATGTTGTTTTTAGATAAGTTAGTGTATAAAGCTGAGGCATAAAAGAGGGTGGAGATCAGGTGAGTTTGAGCAATGTTTTTTCTCGCTACTGGGGAAAGGAAGGTTTAATTCTGTAGAGCAGCCCAACTTTTTATTTACAGCTTTAATAGTAGAGTTAATATGGTCATCAAAGTTAAGACGGTTGTCAATGGTTACACCTAACAGTCGAGTGGTCATATCAGGGTTAATACAGGTAGAATTATTTGAGGAGATAGTGAAAAATGGTGTGGGAGATTTATTGGTAGGAGTAAAGAGAAGAAGCTTAGTTTTGGGGTTAAGGAGGAGGCAGTGTTGCATAAACCATTTTTCAACGTTTTGGAAAACTGTTTGGGTGATGGACTGAAGGGAGGAAACATTTTTAGCAGTGCAGATCAAAGTAGAGTCATCAGCATATTGAATACAAGTAGCTTGTGGCACATTAAAGTGTAGGTCATTAATAAATAATGAGAAAAGAAGGGGACCTAAGATTGATCCTTGCAGAACACCAATATTTACTGGGGTTAAGGATGATAGGTTGTTATCCCAAAGCACTGCTTGTTGCCTGTTATTGAGATAGCTCCTAAACCACTGTAGAGAGTGTGAGCTAAGAGAAAAGAGATTGAGTTTGTGAAGAAGAATATTATGGTTAACCATATCAAAGGCTTTTGATAGGTCTATGAATAGAGCGGAGGAGAAACGATTATTGTTTCGATTATTATTTATGAAGTCAGAGAAGGAAAGGAGGGCAGTTGTAGTACTATGGAAAGGCCTGAAACCATGTTGACAGTCAGCTAGAAGTTTGTTTTGAAGAAGGTAGTTGAGAAATTGTTTGTGTATACATCTTTCCATAATTTTAGCTAATTTCAACAAACTAGTCAAAAAACCCTCAAAAGTTCTGGTCAGGTGTTAATAAACTTCTGAAACCAGGGCATTCACCTACTCCTATCCCTTCAGGCTTTAACCTTCACAATTCGACCCTGATCCCAGATGCCTTTAATAAGTACTTTACAGAAGCCATTCAAACTCTAGCTAATTCATTACCCACATCTTCTGCATTCCCACCAAATATCTCTGAAGACTCTTCTAATGCCTTTCAGATTCAACCTGTCACTTCATCTATTATTTATAAGCTTCTCAACAAACTCAAACCATGTACCCCTTCTGCTGACCAACTCCCATCTGAATACTTACATATTGCTGCAAAAGTTATTAATCACCCCATATTCATACTGATTAATAGGACTATCTCTGAAGGAGTGATCCCCACCATATGGAAAATATCGCATATAATTCCTCTACATAAAGGGGGCTCTTCTACTGAGCTCTCCAACTTTTGCCCTATTGCTTTACTCTCCCCATTAGCTAAAATTGCTCAAACACTCACCAATTCTCAGCAATACTATTATCAAACACCAGCGGTTCAGGTCTGCAAAATCCCTCTGCCATAACAACAAATTTCTTTTAAACATAAGTATAGATATGGTACTTGCAATTTTGCCAAATGCACAACAACCTCTCTAAAAATGTTTTATTTTAACACTGCAAATACCTTAAACACTCCGGACACTTCAGACACTACAAAAAATCTTAGTTACTGTGAAAAAATCATACATCGTGAAAAAATTCTGACATTTTAGCCTTTTCAAATATTTTAAACACTTTGTAGATTAGTTCATACACTTTAATCATTATGTCGCTATTTCAGACATTTTGAATGTCTCAGAAAAGAATACTTTGTATGCTATGCCACGTTTGGCAACTGAAAATCATTTAAGTGAGTTTAAGTACCATCAAATGATCACTGATCTGTTTGTGAGTTCACTCCTATATATTACTCCACTTCTAACTGTGTGCCTCATGGTTTGCGAGTTGCTTCAACTTTGGATCCCATTCTGACACCATATCGCATGTCTCGTGTAGAGACATTGAGGTACCAAATATGTTCAAGTCATTTATTGTACATAAACATATCAGGAGCTGTAACTGGAACATATACTTCAAGCTTCATAAGCCTACTGACTGACTTGTTACTTTTAACACACTCACATGTGCATCTCCATTCAAGCCAGAACTCACACTGACTGACTACCCAAAATGGCACTGATCTCGCACATATTCAGTAACCTATATGCATGTGTTATCTAGCTATAGTGGCTGACTAAGTTCAATATACACACTGATCTACAGCAAGGGAGGTGGATGTGAGACCTACTGTAAAAAGCTGGTATAAAGGCTAAGTACGTGAAACAGTATCAAATGCTTTTGACAGGTCTAGAAATACTGTGGATGTAAGTTAGCTAGAATCTCTGGCATGATTTATGGTGTCCACAAAGGATAATAGTGCAGTTGCAGTGCTATGATTAGATCTGAAGCCATGCTGGGTAGAGGAAAGTAGACTGTTATACAGAAGATATGTAATAAGCTGTTAATGGATACACTTTTCCAGAATTGTAGACAAAGGTGATAAAATAGCAATGGGGCAGGGCAGTAGTTAGATAAATCTGAGGAGTTGCCTCCTTTGTGCAGTGGAATAATATAGGACATGTTCCAGATGCTTGGGACATAAGATTCTTTGATTTCCCTATTAATAAGAATACTGACTGGCTAAGCTATGGCCTCAGCAACAAACTTGAGATATTCACCTGGGAGATTATCAGCTGAATTAGTACAAGGTTTGAGTTTTAGTACAAGTTTTCTTATATGGTTGGTAGGGACTGAGTGAAGTCTAAAGGTAAGAGTAGTACCAGTACTGTGCAACATCAGTAGTAACATTATTTAGTAAAGATACATTATTCACGCATGATTGGTTTTGTGAAGGTGAAGAGTATGTATTGTTTAACACTAGGTTAGATATAGTGTCAATGAAGTGAGAGTTAAAGAGGGGGGCAGTTTGAAAAGGAGATTTATCTGGGTGGGGGCTGGGGTTTTGTTTTGGGCCAGGTTTAAGAAGTGAATTGACTGCTGACCAGAATGTTTGCTGGTAGGTATAGAATTCTTTTTTATTGCTTATAATAAATATTTGACTTTATTTCAGAGCTGTCGGTAATACAAGTTGTCTTGGGTTTTATTTTTTTGCCATTCATTCCATGCTTTATTTCTAAGGGGCATTAGTTGCTTGGTAGAACATGATAGCCCAGGGGCATGATTGGTTTTAATTATTTTAGTCTGAGTAGGAGTTAAGCTATTAAGTATGTCTAAGAATGTAGTGTTAAAGTGATTTACAACTTCATCAGGAGGAAGAGTTTTTAGCATAGTCCAGTTAGTAGATTTTAGTATGTACAGAAAAGATTCTAGATTAAATTTAGTTAGGTTATGAGGTGTAAGTGCATTTTGGGAATATGTTTAGATATTCTGATGTTGAAAGTAGGTAAGTGGTCGCTTAAGCTATTACCTATGTCTAAGAATGTAGTGTTAAAGTAATTCACAGCTTCATCAAGAAGAAGAGTTTTTAGGATAGTCCAATTAGTAGATTTTAGTATGTATAGAAAGGCTTCTAGATTAAATTTAGTTATGTTATGAGTTGTCTTGTATAAGTGATTTTTGAGAATATGTTTAGATATTCTGATGTTGAAAGAGGGCAAGTGGTCCCTTAGTGTTGGGGAGGGTACCAGTTTGTGTAAATTGACTTGGGTCATATATTAGGATCCAATCCAATATGGCTCCTTGGTTGTAGTTTTTGTCTCATTTTGTAGGGGATAGTATAACTTTTGTCAAGTTATAGAGGTTAATAGAGTAAGTAGGAGAGATTCATGTGAGAGCTAGCCAATATATGTTAACATCACCAAGAATGATGGTCTCATAGGAAATGTTTGTTGTGATCCAAGAGAAGATATGTTCAGGTATCGGGATGTTTTGTCCAAGGGGGATGTACATGACTACAATGCATAGGTTTATTCAAAGTGTTCATTTTTAGAGTGGTAATGAGAACCTGTGCATTATCATATTTGGAGATGGGCCTGAGTAGCTGGTTATTCTTAAGTGATTAGTATAAAATAATGCAGATCTGCCAGCTTTTTGTGTAATTTGTCTAGCCTGATCATATTATATCCTGGGGGTAGCAATTAATTGTCTTTTATATCAGGTTTTAGCCAGGCTTCTGTGAAGCTAGGAGTATGTAATGCCATCCAAGTGTGGAAGTCTGAAATTTTGTTACAGATACTGCTAAAATTGAGGCTAAAGAATTTTAGATTCTTGTTTAGGGATAAGTTTAATGGGGGTAAGGGAAGGGCTTGGATCAGGGTGAATATCACCAGAAAGATTGATGTATGAAAAATAGGTGGGGAAGTAGTTGGTGCATAAGAGGGGATTTTATTAAGTAAAAATGAGATTTAGTGAATTTTGAATGATATTGTATGAGTCTGTGTTTTGGAGAGGTTAATGTGTATAAATGAAATAAACTTGGTGATATGTTTGAGAAACTTTTTGTGTTATTTGAGATAGCTGTACTTGACATTATAGAAGTAATATGGGTGTTAACAGCTGATGGATGATAGGATGTTAGTTGAAGAAGGATAAGTGAGGGTAGAGCATGGGAAATGATGAATAGGAATGTATATAGTGGTAAGGACATGGTATTATTTTATATTTTCCTTAGGTAGGATTTTGATAAACTAGTAGTAAATAGACATGGAAATAATGTGAAAATATGAAAGAAGGATTATGGTATGTATAATGAAAGATATGTAAAGTGAGTAAGCCTGCTGATGCTGTGTAGTCTAAAGAATTTCTGATTGGTTAGAAGGTTAATTGGAGGAGTTTGAGAAGTATAAGGTTAGGAAGAGTGGTGTGTGTGGGAATTGGTGGTATGGCAGGGGAGCTGAGTGAGCCTGAGTGTAGTGACGGCAAATGGAGCAGGTTGGACCTGGTCACAGCTGCAAGAAACAATCAGTAAGGACTGGCAGGTTAACTAAGTGTTATGTTTTTGCATTAAATAGTTAAAATCTACATGTTGGTAGATGAGCTAAAGGAAAGGGGAATTTTGAGTGAGTATACATTGAACACATATAGCAAATGTTAGCTATGTAGTGAGATAAGAAGAACACAAGTAAAAATAGAAAGATTTAAGGTTAGGAGAGATGATACTACTATTTGAACTAAAGTGAGGATAAATATATACAAGGTTAGTAGAGATGAAAATACTGTTGGGACTAAAGTAGGGTTAAATATATAAAGGTTAGGAGAGCTGATAAGACTGTTGGAAGTAAAGTAGGCTAGAATATAGAGTAATCAAGAGAGCCAAATGGGGAGCGGCAGGGTGTACAAGTATATCCCAGTGATGTGCAGGACAGACAGTTATAGGCAACAAAAAGTAGTGCAGTTAAACAGCTAAATTTAAAACATACGTCAGCAAGTTATGGACAGTAATGGAACCGCAAGGATCCGCTGCTTGAAAGAAGCCTCCATGCTACTTAGGCAATGTGGAGCTTGAGGTTGCTTGGTGGAAACAGGGTTTTTAACCTAGGAATGAAGGAGGAGATAAAGGAATGGTGAGTTAGGTGGAAAAAGACCACAATAAAATGTAAACTAATTAGTTGTAGAGTGAGAAAGAAGGTAAAGAGATGAGTTAGAGAAAGTACAGTTATGAGAGTAATAGTTTGATGGGTACAAATGGATTACAAACCTATGGCCAGTATGGAGAAAAATTAAGCTAGGAATCAGACACATTGGTATTCCATGAATAGAACTGGACTAAGCTAGAAAGTACAAAAATGCATACGCAGCAGGCAAGTTCAGTTCAAAAGCAATACAATATTAAATAAGCCATTTCATACAAGCAAGGTAATAGCATGCCTTAATCAAGGTAGTATCAGATGCTACTGAAGGTGTATCTGCTAGCAAAATTGTGTCACGATAACTTAGCACAGTTTAAACAATATAAAGCAATCAAATGTGCTACAAGGATGCAAAAACATCAATATATAAGCAAACAATTCAGATCTAGAAAATCACTTAAAAGTTGTTAAATGTGCATTTCAACATAAAGATTGACACTGAATGAGCCGACAGGACATTGCAGGAATAATGCAGTATAGAATACCTCAAAACAATGCAAACTCCTTTAAAAGAAAAACAAAAGAAACCTTAATCAGAGCTTGCACAACACCGCGGACATGGGAGGGGGGATCCTAGCTTAAGCAGAATGTAAAAGAAGGCGCAAAACATCAGAAAGGAGTTCTAAATGATGCAAAGCATTATGGGAGATGAGATAATGAAAGTAACCCACATGTGCCCTCAAAGAATTCCTCAAGTCAAAGCAGAATTTATTTGGACCCAGTCACAGCTGCTCTTCTTACTGCAAGAAACAATCAGTAAGGACTGGCAGATTGTTATGTTTTTGCATTAAACAGTAAGTCTACGTGTTGGGAGATGAGCTAAAGGAAAGGGGAATTCTGAGCAAGTATATGTTGAATGCACATTGCAAATGTTAGTTAAGTAGTGAGCTAAGAAGAATGTGAGTAAAAATAGAAAGATTTAAGGTTAGGAGAGATGAGGTTTATGTTGAACCCCAGACTCTGTAACAGGGAAATACTAAACTGGAGATCCTGAAGCAGAGAAATTAGGGAAGCAGCTTGAATAAACACATCAGTCAGCTAGGTGAAGATTGCCTTTTGCAAAGTTAGAGGAGTACCAATGACAGAAGGGAGTCATTTGGTGAATACCCTTGGAGCAGTAGAAAGACCAAAGAGCAGAGCAGAGAACTGAAAATTCCAGGAAGAAAACAGAGAAATATTTCCTGAAGAGGGAATGAATGGGGATATGAAGATAGGTATCTTTTGAGATCCAGGGAGACCACAAAGGCCTGGGGTAGAAGAAATGGGAACAGAGTCTGAAGAGACAACATTAGAAAGGAAGGAATTTTGAGATAGATGTTGAGCTAGGAAAGATCCAGAATTGGTCTCCAAATGCCCTCCTTTCTAGAAACCAAAAACATTCTGGAAAAAAAACTCCCTACCTGGGCAGGAGGCACATCTTGAATGGTGCTCTGGACCAAAAAAGAATGGAGCACCTCTGGGAAAAGAGGAAGCTGTTCCCATGGAAGTTGAGATATGCCTAAAAATGGAGGAAGGGATTTCCAAACCATGAAATATCCTGGTGGATAATGGACAGAACCCAAGAGTCTTTTGTGATTTTTAACCAATTTGGAAGAGAGAGGGAAAGGCTGAGGGATAAGGGAACCTGGCTGAGGGAAAGCAGAAACAAACTGGCAAAGGGAAAGTGGCTTATGCTGAATAGCAGGTTTCTGGGAGGTAGGGGTTTGAGTGGACAGGTGGTTCAAATCTAAAACCCTTTTTTCCCTTTGATAGACGGTGAGACTGCCTATGAACAAAAGCAGATTTGGAGGGATAATTCCACTAAAACTTCATAATAGGAGAAACAAAAATATGTTTCAACTCCTGCAACACTTTATCCTTATCCTGGCGAGACTTCATAGGTTCATATGTGATTAGTAGGCTAATGGGCCAACAGCCTTTACAAGCCTAGCAAATAATACCCAGGATATGATAATATATCTTAATTCCCCAGATATGGGATGGGGTAGCATCAAGGTAGTGGGTCTTTGGGTGTTGGAGACCTGAGTCATTTTACAGACTGCCTCTGTTGCTAAGGGACATAGGCAGTACCCTGGGAGTGAATTGACAATTCCCCATCCATTTATCCAAATTCATTTGAATATAGTGAGGGACAGGCTTTGTTTTATGAAGATGGGAAGTTTATCCCATAAACGAGGTAGCCTTTGGGATAAGAATATGTTTCACCAGCAAATTCTATTATTGTCACAAATAAGGTTGAGATCTATGGAATTCGTAACCCTCATGTAACATTTTCATCAGGGCTTGATCAGAGAATGCCTTGTAGGTCAGGCATAAGTCACTTCTCAATAAATTATATGAGGTGGAGTAAAATGAAAAGGCGTTTAGTCTGCCCATATAAGACATGTGTCATGCTTTGTATTTTTTATGAGAAACCACTGGGGCCACTCCAGTTGGTGTAAATGTCTGGTTAACTTCATGCAGAAGGGTGCATTGTATTCAATTATGGGCCTGATGATGACCAAGTACAATGGCACTATGACTTCCTTTGACCTTGATAGCATGCCTTTACTTATAAGTTGAGCCACACAGAATGATATCCTCACTACCATAGCTTCCTGTGGTCAAAGCATAGGTTACCATCTATCTATTCCTAAGTCCCTCACCACTGAGTCTATGTTTAGGTGTGTGTTATCAATATTATAATTTGTAAGAATATTTGATTTACCATCAGGTATGATTATGTATTTTTTAGCATTTAGTCTCAGACCATAGTTTTGGCACCAGTCATTTGTCATTTCTAGGCCTGTTTGTTGGATGTCAACATCATCTGGGGATTCAGTGATTGTTACCAGCTTACAGTCTTCAGTCAACTTGGTGAGCCAGAGGCCCTCAACATTGGTATATACTTCTCTGAAGTGAAGACCAAAGAGAAGGGGTCCCAACACTGAGCCCTGTGGTAACAGGTTTCTTATCAGAAGTGGATTCACCTAACCTTGCAATATGTGTCTTGTTGGGGTTTATGCCTAGCTCACTCAGTAAGTTTATCCATGATCCTTGAGTGTGGGATTGTGTCAAAAGCTTTGGTCTAGATAAGCAGTGTGTACCATTTTATTCTCATCCATGGCCCTGGTGACTTTCTTGATGTTCACCAGAGTAAGATCTCCCTTTGACAAAGACAAATTGGGTCTGGCCAGTGTTTGGAGATTTCCTATGCCATTATTGATCAGGTCCGTGATTATTCTCTCCATGGCCTTGCAGAAAAGACTGGTCAAGCTTATGGTTATGTAGTTGCCTGAGTCAGTTGATGGACCCCCTGCACAGAAGTATGACCCATTGCAGCCATTCCTCTAAGACAAAGCCCATCTGGAAGCTGTGGTTAAATGGTTTTTTTTTGTGGCCGTGATATATTCTCTTTAAAGCTATTTAAGAAGCATTCTGGAATGTAGTTGGGACTCATGAAGGCTGTGTTTTTGGCTTTAGTGAGCACAGTAAGGACCTGTTCCCTTGTAATGAGCATTAGGGGAATGGTTGCAGGTGTGATAAAAGGTGATGGGGTAAACGTTTGAACTGAACTTGTTGGCCAACAGGTATGCTATAGTTTCAGGCTGGGTGTAAGTGTTGCAATTCATGATCAACTCTAGACATTGCTAAGCACTTCCCCCGAGATTATTAACATAATTAAAAAGTCTTATGATTCTTTCACCTGGGAGGCTAGCTTTGCCTCATAGTTTACTTTGGCAGATTTGTCCAACTCCCTAATTTGCTTGTGCAGGCTGGTGAGTGTCTTTTTGCACTGTTTGGTCCATTCCTTCTTTTCTTTGGAGAGGATTTTTTTTCCTTTCGTTACATAGACTATTTATGCTAGGGGGCTACCAGGGTGGTTTATTTCTGCCAGTAATAAATGGTTTGACTTGGACAGGTATTGCCTCATCTATGCAGCTAGGAATGTGGTTGTACAGTGCTTTTGTGTACAGCACAAAGTAGGCCTCAGTCCTACCTGGTTTCAGAGGGACTTGGAAGTTTAATAAGCTGTCACTTAGTTTGAGGTAATTCACCTTAGCAAAGTTCTTAACAGGTTTGGAGTTTGATGGGGGTTCTAGGTTAGTTTTAATACTAAAGGAGATCATTTTGTGGTCAGATCATACCAGGGAGGAGTTAATGCATGGAACGGAGCAGCATCCCTCTCATGTTCACAAGTACCAGATCTAGGATATTTGCACTCTAGCTGGGGAATTAACTAGTTGCTGCAAGGTGTTTGCATAAACAAAGTCCAAAAACCTCTGAGCAAGTGAATTATGGGTCATATAAGTCTCCCAGTTTATGGAAGGGTAGTTGAAGTCACCCATAAGCATGGTGATAGGCTGAATGTTAAGAGATTCTAGTAGGTTTAGGTAGGAGGTTTTCCAGACTCATGCTAGGAGATCTGTAGCTAGCAAGGATATGATAGGGGGTTGCACCTATAATTAGTTGGGCATGAAGTAGTTCAAGCAAGTCATGTTGTTGGACAAGTCTCTCAGTCTTCTTGTCCTTTAAGAACACTGAGATACCTCCTCCCTTTGTTTTATCCTGAGCTGAGGGGGGGAATCAAAATTTATGAAAGGCATTGTAGCCTTTAATAGCCAGAGTGTTCTCCATGACTCCAAACCATCTTTCCATGGTCGCACATATGTCTACATTCTTCAGGGTGAGGAGTGCTTCCAAGGACTGCAGTTTTTCATTTAAATTTCTAGCACTGACCAGCAGTATCTTAAGGTGGTTGTGAGTGCTTTTTATTATGTTGGCAAGTTTAACAACTTGGCACAGCTTACAAAAGGCACTATGAGGCTAGATGAAGTTTTTGCCAGTATCCAGAAGTAGAGACAAGTGCAAATAATTTCTGGCAAAGTATTGTGGTTTGTCGATCATGTCTCCCTAGGGTGATAGATATTGGATCCTCTTGTTGTGACACCAGAAATTAAGTCAATTGTTGAAGTCAATTATTTTTTGCTGGTTCTGGGGTATCATCATTGCTGAAGACAGGATGCTACTCAAGGCTAGAATCATACCCGCCTTGGACACATATTCAGAGAGCTCCATCATGTTTCTCTTCATTTGGTCCAGTGAAGTATATCTTAGGTCATTTATGCCCACATGGAATATGACCATGTCATGCTGGTACTTGTGATTTAAACACCTAAATGCATACATGATCTGCTGGATCCTGACTCCAGACAGGCAGCTCACTGTGATCTTCTTCTTGTTTAGCCTGGTAATTGGGACATCAGTATGTCTTGCAATAGAATCCCCAATAACTAGAATGTTTGGCTGTGTGGTGTGTTGCTTTATAGGCTTGGAAGTGGGGCTACTATGATGTTTAGAGTTAATGTGTTATGTAAGGCACTGTCTTTTTTGGAGTGTGCAAAATGCCACTGAGAGATGCTTTTAGGAGCTCTTAGACATTTGGATAGATTACATGTGAGTACCTCTGCATGTGTGGGTCTATGTGTTTGTTCCTTAGTGTTGGTAGTGAGTGTTTTGGGTGTAACTCTGACAACCTAGTTTGTATGTTTCATGTGTGTATGTCAGACCTTTGCCTCCAATGACACTGTGTATCTACATCTCTCACACACTGCGTTTGTCTGTTCTAAAATTAAATGATTGTCAGTGAACATGAGGCAGTTACTACACTGTCTCAGGATGCCCATATCCACCAGGCTAGAAACGAAGACTTTTACACTTTCAAACCCTCAGGCCAATCAGATAAACACAGAATAAGCCTTCCACCAATATTTCCCAACTCGGATAATGTGAATTAGCCATCTGCACCAACCAGAGTGCAGAATAAAACAATCTTAATGTAGAATAAACTGGTTTTGAGCTCAAGTGCAGTAACAAATGCTTTACAACAAAAGGCAGAACTCCTGCAGTATCACAAATCCTAGGAAAGTTCACAAATCCTGAAAAAATGTTTCCAAATACAGAAAAATTAGAGCATAGGAAAACTTCTATGAACACAGAAAAACTTTGCAAAACTTAGAAATATTTTGGCAAACTCAAAACAGCTTTAGCAGTATCAGAGGAGGTTAGGAAAAATCAAAATACAATTGCAGGCTGAAAAACAGTGATAAATTCAAACAAATCAATAAATGCAACACAGAACTTTAAACTGTTTACACATTCTAAACCTACTACTGTCAGGGAACATTAATCCCAGCCTTGTACCTGACCTCAACTCCTCCCTCCCTACTTACTGCTCCGAACCCGAATCTCCACCAGCAGCTCAACTCCTCAGACTTTCACATCCACATCCTTCAAAAACCTATCCATTCTATCTATGAACAAAGTATCATGAATAAAATGTCCCCTTTTAATGTTAGGATCTCCCTCTACAGCCCTGATATTCTCACCCTCTCTGAAACCTGGCTTAAGCCACACATATCTAACTCTGAATTTCTTCCTCCAGGCTATAACATCTTCCGACAAGATAGACTAGAGAAAAAAGGTGGAGGTGTTGCTATTCTCTAATCAACTCCCCCTCTACCCTTGTCTGTCTCACCTCTAAGCTTCTACCCTGCTGAATTACTCATTGTCAATTGCAAACTGAACAATCACAAGAAACTAACCATTGTTTCTATTTATATCCCCCCAGGTAACAACATCCCTATCCTGGAGCTCTTTCTCTCCTGGATTTCTCAGATTATCGCCTATGAAAAAGTAATCTTGGGAGATGTTAACGTCAATTGGAGTACCCTGACACTGATTCCCCTAACACTTCTATAAACCTCTATGGCTTCTCCCAGCTAATCACTACTCCTAATTGTCTAAATAAGCACTCCAACTCTGGCTCCACTCTAGACTGGGTCCTTGCCTCCATTCCTAATCTCTGTCACAAACCCTCTACCCAACCTGACACCCTAAGTGATCACCATCCCACCTTCATACTTAGTCACTGTCCCCAACTACACAAGCTCCAGCAATACAAGGACTGACATAAACTCTCTAATTTTAACCCTGATAACTTCATCCACTTGCTCTCCTCAGCTAATTGTCCTTCCTCTATAACCTCCCTCTGGAGGAAGCAGTCATGTCATTTAACAATATCTTTCTAGACACACTTAACTCCCTGGTACCCATCAGGAAAATAAGAATCAAAAGTAATTTTGCTCTCTGGTTAACAAAAACTACTTGAGCCCTTATGAACAAGAGAGACTGTGTGTGGAAAAAAATGGAAAAAATCCAAAGCTTCATCTGATCTTCAGACTTATAGAGAGCTCAGTAATTTAACCAAAAAAGGTCACCCTCAACAAACAAATTTTTTCATAAACCACTAAGCAATCCCCACTCACACCCCCAAACTGTTGGCAATCTGTTAATAAGCTGCTACATCCTGGTAGCCCCTCATCACCCAACCTATGTACCAATAGCTCTTCCACTGATGCTGCTACTTTTCTAAATTCATTTTTCATTGACTCTATTCATAATCTAACTAAAAATGAAACTATTACCTACCCCACTTCCCCTCCATCTACTCAAACAACCTCTTTCTCTTTTAAATCTGTCCCTACAACCTATATCAAATCACCTCTTAGCAAACTTAAACATGTTCTCTATCAGCCAATAACCTTCCTCCTCCATTCTTAAAAATTGCTGCCAATTCTATTGCTTACCCCATTGCCATATTAGTAAATATATCCATCAAGGAAAACACTGTACATGATATCTGGAAGAGATTTTATGTCATTCTCTTACATAAAGGTGGTATCTGTACTGACCCCTCAAATTTCAGGCCAATTGACATTCTATCTCCCCTGTCAAAAATTCTAGAAAAATGCATTCATAAACAGCTCCTGGATTACATTCCATTGAAAATCTCCTCACCCCTACACAGCATGGTTTTCACCCAAAACACAGTACAGCTACTGGTCTAATACCCTTCACAAACTCTAACGCTAACTCTCGTGACAATAACAAGTTAGTCTTGGTCCCTTGTCTATTTTTGGACCTATCTAAAACCTTTGATAGTGTTGCCCCACAGACTACTTCTATCCAAGCTAACTTTAATGTCTCCAACTCCACACTTTCTAGGTTCTCCAGCTACCTTTCCAATAGAATCTAAGCTGTTAAATGGCAATCTAACTTCTCCTCCTTCTTACCTGTACAAACAGGGCTACCCCAAGGCTCCATCCTTGGACCCCTATTATTTAACATCTTTATTAATGGCCTTCACTCTTCTTCTCCCCTCTCTTCTGTCATACAATATGCTGATGATTCCACAATATTCTCCTGCTCAAACAATATCTCCCATCTTCACACCCTCACCCAAGAGTCTCTGCACTCAGTCAACAATTAGCTAACTTTCAAAGAACTATGTAACCCTAAAAAAACTAAACTTCTCCTATTCCTCCCTAAATCTCTCCAACATCACAAAGCAACCTTTGCTGCCTACTCCCTGAATAACACTATCATCTCTGCTGAACCGCAGACTAAACTTCATTGAGTGTCTACACCACTCCTGGTACCATTTAAGTGATCTGTCAAGAGGGCTACACTCCTTAGCTGATTATTTCATGGAAAGGTAAAAGCTTAATTATTGGGCCATAAATCTTTTGTGGCATATATCACAATATGTTGCTGAAGGTTAAGAGCTCCAGTGTGATTACTAGAAACTCACACTGCCATCTGTATTAGTGAGGAAGCTGAAATTATAAATGCAGTCTTCTTGATGCTGTTCTGTCTATGCAAAAGTGTAGGGAGTCTATAGGTTCACACAAAATGCTTACTGCACAACTGTTTTCTCCCTTGGATTTTCTTGTGAGTATACACATGAGAATATCCAGTTGTTTATGACCTAGATGTCTTCTACAGCGACACAACCTTTGGAGAAAACATCATGGAGGATTGGTGCTTGTGGACTCAGTGTTAGGGACAGGCACACATGGCAGTCTACAGAAAACAAATGCTACTGAGATAGAAGATGATGCTAACTTTGAGCTGCTACCATTTTAAAAAGTTTTTAACTACTGTGTTTTTGGCTACTTTTGGATGAACAGTGACTTAGTGTATCTTCGTGATAGAAGCATACCTCTCAACTGTACAGATTTTTGCAGAATGTACAGATTTTTGCCTCATATTTTGGTCCATTTTTCATAAAAGTGTGGTTTTCTGGCAAATTAGTGGCAAATCATTAAAGACTAAAGTTAGAAAATAATGACAGACGTTTGAGTTTCAGACTTCATGCCCTTCAGAAAATTCACGCTAATGCAAAACCTGTTGTTCTATCAACTTTCCAAGTTTGTAAGAGCAATATTTAAAAATCGTCCCTATTTTGGGCTTTTGTCCCACTTTTATATATGGCTTTGTTCAGATTTCTTGTTCTAAGAGGTTGAGAGGTATGGATAGAAGCTGATAAAATGTGGTCGATTAGCTGGTGAAAACACAGAGAATTTACCCACTGCAAAACTGTAGATGGGAGAAATTAGTCTACAGTAGGCCACTGGGGGAAAGTAAAATGTGAAGCAATACTGTCATTGATCTTCTTAGTTACTACCAGTTGAATGCCATAGAGCAGTATGGCCTACATAAGCCATCATTGGTCTTGGCATGTGCTGTTCCATTAGTGGAGAATGTAAGACCAGCACAGCCTGGATAAAGCTGACTCTTGATAATGCTGTATACTCTTCCATTGGTGGAGAATGTATAAGAAGTACAACATGGAAAAGCTGTCAGTAATCCTACTGTCTGGTGTTCCACTGGTGGAGAATGTAAGTGGAGCAGACTATGAATAAGAAACTGAATTACCAATGTCTGGATGCAGCATTGTGTAGTCCAATGACCATCAATTTTTGTCAAGTATGAAGAAGCCAAGCTTGCCCTCACATTCAGGGCTAGCAGCAAGCAGGTTACTGAGTATATGTGGTCAACATCAAGATGCTGAAGGGATCAACACTTAATCAGGTTATAAAACCCTGGAGTCAGATGACCTTAAGCACTGTTAGAGACTGACACAAGCTGTGGTTCTGAAAAGTCTCTGTTAGATGGGAGAATAATAATTGTTTGACAATACTTTTTTCCGGATCAGGATCCTAATTCCTTCTATGTCCCTCTCTCTCTCTCTCTGTCTGAGCTTATCTTTCATGTTGTATTCAGGATTAAGTGAAGCTTTTAGATGGCTGTATTCTTTTCAAGATTTTGGTTTCTGTTCAAACTAATTTACTTGCCATTTCTAATATTTGTAAAACTCTTTGTGGCATTTCTGAGTTTTTGTATTGCTACTTACCACAAGGCATTCTATTCTGACACTAATCACAGCAGGAAGAAATAATGATCACTGGGTACTTAAAGACTTTTCATCAGTGACATACAGTTGTCTAACAGTCACTGCCAGTGTAACAGATATCAGAAGGTAAAGAAAATGTGAACCAGATGAAAAATAATTTTGTCATCAGAAATTATTACTTAATGATCATTAACTGACAAAGATAAAAAGATAATTTCTGACCTAGAAGAAAACTAGAGAGAAGATGCGGGAAGCTCACATTTTTGCATGGACAAAAGTGCTGGCATCCTCATGTACTAGTCCAACTAAGTATTCTGGGTAAATGTTAGGCACAATCTGTTTCAGATAAAATTAAATAAAGGATACCTTATTATTGTTTTCAGCCTCTGAGTGCGAAATAACTTCATAGTAGGAGCTAAGAGATCTGATAAGCATGCTGATTCTGACTATTACCTAGCTGTGATCTGCTTTAGGACTAGGCTACCTTCTAAAATCTAGTAACGGTAAGTAGCAGCTTTTTCCTTTTGCATATCTTATTAGTTTTGTGATGCCACCAAAGGGTTTTTGTTGAATTTTGTCATTCAATTGTGCCTTACAGGTATTATATCAGTATAAGTTATTAATATAACAGAATTACGGTGTCTAAAAATATTTATTTTGATTATTGCTGACAACAGTCAAGGCAGTTTTATTAAGTATATCATTTAGTATGACATGGTTTCCATTTGTGAAATAAGGGTGAATGATTTATTAATAAATGAATTTGATTTTATCTTAGGTTAAATATGATTATGTTATAGTCTCTTTTAATTACAATGCACATAACCATGACTGGGGAGTAGTAAGCTGATAGGATTGTGACTTTGCTGAATTTTTTGTTATGTGTTCCAAATTGTTTTGATTAACAAAGTAGTCAGTTCATAAATGGGTATATAAATTTGATGGTAAGAAGCATAAAATCCCCATGAGGACTGCATTTTCAGTGATCTGTAATAACAGTCTTCAACAAAATCTTTGTCTCATTAGGGATACCAGAAACAACTTCTTCTTCTTTTGGCTTTTTCCTGGTTAGGGGTTGCCACAGCGAATCACCTGTCTGCTCATGATTGGCAGTGGAGTTTTACAGTGCCGAGGTGCCAGGCACCCAACCTTCCACAGAAGGCACATGCACACTCACACCAAGGGCCAATTTGGAGTGTCCAATTCACCTACAGCATGTCTATGGGATGTTGGAGGAAACTGGAGCACTTGGAGGAAACCCACACGACCACAGGGAGGACATGCAGACTCCGCACAGAAGGCACCCCAGCTGAGAATCAAACCAGAGAACCTCTTGCTGTGAGGCGGCAATGCTAACTGCTGCACCACCAACAAAAACTAACAACAACATTCCTTTTAGTATTTCAGCCTTCCTCTCAGTACTTCCCAGTTCTGTTCTGTGAAGCACAAGGTTTGGCATGGAAAAAGGAGACCACTTTGGCCGCAAGCTAGTGGAGTGGTAGAGAGGATTATAGCTGACCGAACTAAGGCAATAAGAATAACCAAAATCAAAGATATTTCAAGGAACCCCTATATATATATATATATATATATATATATATGTATATATGTATATATATATATATATATATATATATATATATATATATATATGTATATATATATATATATATATATATATATATATATATATACATATATATATATATATATATATACACAGATATTATATATACATATACATATATATATATAGATATATTATATATACATATATATATATACATATATTATATATACATATACATATATATAAAATATATATATATATATATATATATATATATATATATATATATATACATACATACATACATACACACACACACACACACACACACACACACACACACACACACACACGCGCTGACATGATATTGAAGTTTCACCCTCTTTAAAACAGTAGCCTCTCCAGCCAGCTTATTATTCAAACATGAATACAGGAATTCAATATCTTCAGTGTGTGAACCTTGAATCATGACTGATGAAAAAATGAGAATAAGAGAGAAGTAGCATCCAAAAACTCCAAAACTATTGAAAAGGATACATGTACAAAAACAGAAACAGTAAAGTTCATGGCAAAAGTTAATTATTATAAAGCAATACCTACAAGCTTTCACATCTTAAATGCTGTGTCGTGTATCAATAAATTCATGTACAGTAACAAATAATATAAACCACATGATCAGGAATGTAAACCCCTAGAGCACAGAACAGGTTTTAAAGGGCAAGTCTCATTAATACTGGGTGACTGAACTGCATTTAATCTAGTTATCCAGGCATATTTCTTATACCCTGAATTACAGACTACATCACCCTTCCTTACATCTTTTTTTAGTAATCTGTAGTGATCAAAACTTAAAACAAGTGTGTGTTACCTATATAGGAGAAGTATTAGTCAAATTAAATTTATTTATACTATAACTGTGCTGTGAAATATGATCTGTAAACATCATATTAGTCTTTCCAACACAGAAAGCAGTACAGTATAAGCACTTAGCTCTATATAGCCTAGATTCATTGTGTGAACAGTATGCTTAAAACAATAAATCCTATTAGTAACAGAGTGCTTACAATGATCAGTTTTCAAAATAAATAGACAACAGATGCATTTAAACACAAATGTCCTCTTCCTATCAATTTTAGGTCTCATCATAGGTTGTAAATAATAGCAAAGCTGTCTCTTCAAATTCAACTTATTCATAAACTAGGCAGAGACTACCAACTTTTTAATGTAATCAGATGTAGTTAAAATAGTCCAGTCAGACCTCAGGATGATAACTATTGACTTATTATTACCATTGAACATAATGTAAGGAATAGTAACATCTGTTATTGAACTAATACCATTATTAAAACACTGCTACTTTTGAAATAAGGACACAAGTTGTAACTCTGTAAAGTTTTAACTTCAGCTGAAACACTACTTATGTCTTATTGTTTGATAAAAATGAAGAACAGATCAAACATAATTGACTGACACCTTGGGTTTGTGAAACAATGTTAAATAGGAATAACAGGGGACTTTGTGTATCAAAACACTTTTCATTTTTAGAAGTGTTTGATTAAAGTATAAAGGGGGCTCTGAAAACAATTTGCACCACTGTGCTTGGTAGTGGTCATTCTGTTCTTGGCCATTATGGTGGACACATACTATTGTAATAATCCAACAAATCCATAACCAACACATATGCAAATCAATTTCTTTACAGAAACAAAATCACTACATGTAAACCCACAAAATCTCTCTTGAAGCTTCATCTGTGCAAAATAATAATCACAAACTGATATTTACATGACATAATTATGTGATCCACTCATTTAAAATAGGCACATTAGCAAAGAAAAGCAAGCAAAAGGAAAGACTCTTCAGGTATTTTACTTCTTTGCCAAGCTTCCTCGGTCTGCACTCACACAGTAAACATACATCAGCTGTGCAGTGAATTCTATTAAAATTCTTCCCACAGGCACCATAGCAAAAAAAAAAAAAAACCAAGTTAAAAGACAAGGGTAAAATATTTCAATTTCTTACCAAGTCTCCTAGCTTGGTCCTCACATTGTAAACAAACATAAGCTGTACAGTGGATTCAACCCAAGCTATTAACACAGGCATGTTAGTAAAGGAAAGCAAGCAAAAAGAAAAAAAAAACACAAGGGGCAGGATTCACGAAGGCTTGCACGGAGTGTAAGAGACGTGCAACACTCCATGCAAGCCTCGCGATCCAGGAACAGCCCTAAGCACCGTGTAAGAGACCAGCTAAAACGTCTCTTACACGGACTGGGCGTGGACATGCTAAATACCTCACTTGCATCTGAAAGGTATGCAAATGAGGTATATTAGCGATCCACGAAGCAGAAACCAGTCCGTGTAGGAGACGTTTTAGCTGCAGAAATGTACTCAGTTGACAACTGAGTACATTTCTGCAAATTCCACAACGGAGCCATGTCAGCTCCAAAAAAAGGTTGAATATGACTCAGGCAGCATGCCAATGGCCAAATATGTGGCCATTGGCAATACAACCCGATGCCAAAATAATAAAATTATAATTTTTTTTCGGGGATCAAACCCAGCACAGCCCCGCGCAAACTGGCTGCGCTGTATAAAAACATAAAAAAGAAGGTTATAAACCCACAAATGTGGGTTTCATGCAATACATGGAATGACAATGCAGGGACCAGAAGACCAAAAACAACATGGCCACTGTGTAGTGGTTGCTAAGGGGGGAAGCTGAGTCTAAGACATGTAACTAAGCATTAGTAGGCAATCTCATGTAAATGAGGGTACGGATACTGAATCTCACAGTCACATAGCAAATGAGCACAGTCTGAGTAGTGTAAGAGATACATAAGGGGGAGGAATAGAGTAGGAGATAGGTGACATCACAGGGGGGAATGGTAGAAAGAAATGCAGTTCATTGGAGGCCAGTGTAACATGACAGATGACAGGCACAGATCATGGAAAGAGGTGTGCCACTAGATAAGTCATGGAAAGTCAAGAAATGGAAGGTGTACACTGTTACTTACACCAAAGTTTCTTGCTGGGCGTGCATGCGCATGTGTGTGCGTCATGAAGAGCGAGTAGGGCAGTGTGCGCTCGTGTAAGACAGACTGAGCATGTGGGAGCATGTTTGGAGATGTTTAACACTGTTTGCGTGGGTGTGCACGCGTGTAGGGCAGGCTGAGTATGATGGAGGCTGTTGGCAGACGTGTAACAGTGTTTGCGTGGGTGTACGCGCGGTTTAACCCGAATAAGTAGATTCTGAACCGTGAAAGCACATGTGCGCGCATGTAAGCCACTGTGAGCGTGTTTCTGATGGTATGCACGTTGTTCCCCCAGAGGAAACAGAGAGGAAAAAGGAAGCAACAGAATTAATAGGAAGCTAGCAGGGATAACTGCTGAAGCTAGCAGGTGAAAACAATTAGAAGCAGGCAATTACACAGGCAAAATAGTAGCCCAGCCCAGCACTTAAAACTCTGCAAACAGTAGTGCAGGATGTTTCCCTTAAGAGACATTGCAAGACAGGAGTAAGCTAATAGAAGTGAAAACTGAAAAAGCTTCACTCAGAGCAGAAATGTTAGGGGCTGCCATAGCTGTCCTAATGAGACATAGGCGACTTGCTGAGGGTGGTGACAATGCAGATGGTGCCAGACAACCCACAGTGAGGAGACAGAGAAGAGTGTACAGGCCCAGGGTCACCTACCACGGGTTACATGAGCTGGAGATAGTAGAGTGCTATAGAGTGGACAGAGAGCTCCTGCAGCAAATTGTTGAGCTGTGCAGGCCACACCTCACACACAGAACCAACAGAGGGGAACCCATCCCAGTGGAAACCAAGGTATGTGTTGGCTTAAGAATGCTAGCAACAGGTACCTTCCAGAGACCAACTGGTGATATGATGGGGATATCACAGGCATCAGCCTCCAGGGTACTGCACCAGTTCCAGGATGCCATGTCAGCACATGTCGGTGATCATGTATATTTCCCCAATGCCCGTGAGGTATTGGCCAGCAATATGCGTCTTTTCCATCAAATAGCGGAATACCCTGAGGTACTGGGTGCAATAGACTGCACGCACATACGCATCAAAGCACCAGCTGGTGAGCGGGGTAGGGCCTACATTAACCGCAAGGGCTTCCCCTCCATCAACTGCCAGGTCGTGTGTGATGCCCAGGGCATAATAATGAATGTGTGCGCTGGCTGCCCTGGGAGTTACCACAATTCCCACATCTGGCATTTGACACAGCTGTACCAGACATTTGCCAATGGGGACATCCCACACGGACACCTAGTGGGGGATGCAGGTTATGCACTGGAGCCGTGGCTGATGACACCCATCAGAAACACACACACACCTGAACAAGAATGCCATAATGAAGCACACGCACAAACACGTAATGTAATAGAGCGTGTGTTTGGGCTGCTCAAGTCACGGTTCCGGTGTCTGGACACATCTGGTGGAGCCTTGCAGTACACACCAACTACATGTACCCAAATTGTCATGGTATGTGCTATGCTACATAATATGATCTTGTGAAAACAGCTGCAGCAGAACCAGCATAGGGCCGGGCCAAACAGCCCCCCACCATTGCCAAGGCCATCACACGCAGAGCGTGACTCGGAGGAGGAACAACCTGAGCCTGCCCCAATAGGAAGAAGGAGGCGTGCCCAGTATGACCTGGCCTTGGCAAAGAGGCAACACATAGCACATACACTGGCTCAGTAGGAACCCTGGGAATGATACCCCCTCTGACTCACTCAAATAATAACATGGATGCCTAAAATGACATGACCTGCTCACAAACATGTACAGGGAAGTGTAATATGCACATCCGACAGAGGCAGCCCTGCAGCACCACCTGAGGCATGAATGCTATGTGGTAAGTAATGTAACACCATGTACTATATGCACACCTGAGCATCCTGACTAACATCCACCCTCACCAAGCATGAAGCCACAAAACGACGATGGGATGATCAAGTGCAATAACTGGCTGAAGTAATGCAGTCAGTCAAAGGGGAGCCAATGTATTTCAGGCTGGGAACACATGCGGAGCTTGACATGATGCACCACCTGCTAGGGGTGGCATGCACCTATCATGCCATGCCCCATGGATACCGACAAAGACTGTCAGTACCCACAGCATGCCCTGAATAGGTAAGTCTCAAAACACAAACCCTCCTTCATAGGTTCTACAAGGGATAGGAACCTAGATGTAATGCTACCCAATGACAGATGTATAAACAGCAAGATGTGTGCAGTGTAAAAGCACACAGTATGGAGAATGTAGATACCAGTCCTGTAATAGAGAACTGGGCAAGGCTCACATCAGCACCCTAACACTACCAGGTCACACCTCATACTGTGCTGTACAGCCAAAACATGGAACAAGCTACAAAAGGAGGGTGACTAGCAAGAAATGGCAAGGATAACCACACCCCCATGTTGGTACCACAACAAGAAGCAGCATGGAATAGCCATTGTCAAATACCAATGGCTAAAACTGCCTCGCAGTATATAGCCTGCTGCAGACTACTGTCCTAATACCAGGAACAGCACCTGGCCTATGTCGGAATACATGAATATATCAAGCCCCCCAAACCACATTATATTGCTTGACTGAAAATACCCAGACATACACTGGTAGCATTGTACTAGCACCAACACAGTAGGAGAAAATTACCCAGATTCCATAAACCAAAATGCCCAGGAACAATGTACCACTCCCACAAGAGGGGTAAGCATACTGGATGTGATAATCAGCAACATGTGTACTGGATGGCAAGATGAGAAGTGTACCCCTCACTGGTAAGACCAGACCATAGAGTAATGACACTGGATATACACATCCTGACCCAGGTTGCAGCCCTCAAAACCGATGTTGAATCCACAAAAGGCCCTGTGCAAGTGCAGAATACGGGACACACCACAGAACATGTTATACAGGCATTCCATGAACACAGCCAGGAATGCTTGGAGTATGCAATCACAAATAACAACAACACACAATGCCATACACGCAGGCATCTGGCATGCTGGCCTCCAGCCATTACCAAACCATGCAAGAGAATGAGGAAGCTACCACATGATAGAGCAAACATAAAAAGGGAAGTAATCACTGACCAGTAGTATGGCAACAACATATGTCCACACATACAATCCACTAAGTCCAGCCACAACAAGTAGAATCTGTGAATCCAGAGGCAATGTGATGCCAGTACCAAGTACACAGACAACCACAACACCACAATAAATACAAATATATGTGATAGATGCATCCATGTATCCAAACCAGAGGTTGAGCTTCAACAACTCAGTACTGTCAAAACTAGTCAGGAGGAGAAGGTAACCACATACACCACAAACCCAGTCCCACATAGACCTACCACAACTGTAAACCAAACACATAAACACAGACAAATATTCCCAGAGGCCTTAATTACAAACACACCACACCAACAGAAGCCTCCAAAGTAGATCACAAGCAACCACAACCATCAAACATAGCACATGCAATGAATAGTATGCAAAGCTGGTGTGCCAAACAGTCACAGGCCAGAAGGAGAAACAACATGCCTGATACAGTCATAATAGGTGTCTGTACAGGCAGACACACTGCTGTCCCACTCACCTGACTGAACAAGGGAAAGGGTAGAGTAAGCTGCTTGTAGGCTGCCACAAAATGCCACATAACACAAGTACGCAGGTCACCCCAAAGCAAGCAGAAATATGATGCACTCAATGTCCATGCTGGTGTGAATTACCTGAGATGTACCTCCCTGGTCAACATCAAAAGAGACATGGATGGTCCCTCTGAGTATGTACCCCAGGGCGGGATGACACTGGCTGTGTGTAGCATCCAACCCTCACCAAGAATGATGCCACAGTACAAACATAGAATGCTCATGTTTAACAGCTGGCACAGTTACAGCTGTCAGTCCAAGAGGGTCTAATGTGTGTCTGCTTGAGGTGTCAAGCGTGACAAGCCATGCTGCTGTTCCAGGGATGGCTGTCAGCTGTTACCCATGTGCGTCTGGATACTGGATAAGGCCTTTGCTGCCTCCATAGAGCCATATGTAGGCAAGGCCAAAAAGACTACCCATCACCCTAGAAAACATAAGTGGTAGGAAACATAAGGGTAATGCTGACCAATGCCAGATGTGTCAACTGCAATATGCATGCCCCTGAGGCACTTCCCATTATGGAGAACATTGATGTCTGTGCAATGACAGAAGCCTGCTGCAAGCCTAGTGATAGCACACCAGCACTAATAGGTTATACCACATATCATGTGTTATGGCCCCAACACCTGCACCAAAACATCAAAGGAGGGGGAGTATCCATATGCAGCACAGACACCCATATTGCCAGGTAACTGACAATGCACAAAGCAGTGGACACCACCCATGTGCACATAACTGTAGTCAAAACTGCTGTACAGTCTGTAGCATGCGACAGACCACACTCTCACACACAAGAACTCCACCCAGACATCCGAAGACACTGGACAGTATGAATGTCCCACCAAATACCAGACAAGGTACACACAAATTACCACATAGGTGTCAAACCATTATGTACACAAGGAGTAATCAGGGACCTAGGGACACAGGTCGACATTAATCTGTCATGTGACACCCACAATGCCAATGTGACTATGAAGACTGTTGATACTGGACACCGTATCATGAAAGGATTCACATCAACATCAACAGAGGTCACTGTGCCGCTGTACTGTACCCTTATCAGACCCATAATCTAGTACAATGACTCATATGGGATGTACCGTATGTGACACCTGCAGCAGTTCGGAAGACCTCATAGTTACCCCACCAACAGGATAAAGGGTGTGAAATATATGTCATATGCTGCCTGGCTGTAGACACCCCAGCTGACTGCAGTCACATACTGCCTACACAGAGGCATTGTATGTCTGTTGTACAAGGCCATGTCCAACACAGGAGTAATGGACATGCTACACCACAGGAAATCAAAGCCATTGGAGCTGTGAGAGTCACAGATGTCAGCCTCAACACATAATGAAATAAGATGTGCTGGAGGGACAGATACATAACCCATAGGCTCCCCACACCCAGAAACAGGATCCCAATACATGGTAGGCAGAGCCCCTCACTGACACCCCTCAACAGGAATATTGCCAAGTGGATGGATGACCGTACATGTATACTGGGGTTCCCCACTGTGTCATGACCAGACAGAGGCACAGTGAAGAACCTCATAAATGGCCATAATTGAACATAGCAAGGGGTGGCGAAAGACACACACACTCTGGCTAGGCTTACTAATGGCCTAGGGTGTCTAGCCTAGTATGAACCCATGAACCTATGAAGATACAAAATGTACAGGACACTAAGGATAATCACAAGGCTTACCCAACTGATGGTAGGAACTATGTTGGGCATCCACAGATATGCTCCGAATCACACAGATATTACAAACAACATACCAAACACACACACATATTGCTAACATACAACCTGTCATGTGTAGTGCAAACACCCCCCCCCCCGAGTGCAAAATACCTATCCCAGCAGACTGATGGTCCCCTGACATTGCAGATGCTGAGGTAACAGCCATCATCTGCAAAGCAGAACACACAGCAGCAAAGGTATGTGATGGTGTCCTGTGCTGAGGCCAACATGGACGCCAAGAATAATGGAATGCCAAATCACACTACTGCCCAATGTCAGCCTTACCACAGGATATGTACCCAAAGAGCAGTGTACAACAACAGTGATCCATCACAACAAAGGTGTTGCCTGAATGGATACTCCAAACTACCACCCCAGGATCCTGACAAGCTTGTTCTGCACAGCTATGGAAATGATCAGTATGTACCGCAGACAGAAGGCTATTGTGGACCTACTGATAACTGGACCCTACACACTGTGGCTGTTGTAACTGCAGAACTGGCCCCTAAACATGTCTGACCCAGTTGAAGCAGTCATTAAGGTCATTGATGAGGGCAATGTAGTCCACACAGCGTAGCTGGACCGTGAACATGCTTCTAGACAATACTGTATGAGTTCAGTATGGATATGTTCACCAGCTTAAATATACACCCCTATGTCAGTAGAGGGGTTGCAAACCAGACCAAGGACAGAACTGACATGGTCAGACATGCCGCATCCATGTCAGACTACAAAGCGGATATGAGTGGCATCCCACAAGGCCTGGTCTTGGCCCCCCCCCGTTCTGTATATATGTCCCATAGGTATAGGCCAACATGGAAGGACTGTGACTGGGCATGTATGCAGAGGAGTACAAACAGCCCACCATATCTGACCCCCAGCTGACACAAGCAACCCACAAAAGGGCCACCTACAAACAGACAACTGTAGCCATAGCCATGTCAGCAAGCTAATTGCAGAACTGTGTATAGACAACCACCATGGATATACAGTAAGTGCCCACAAATTACCACACAGGTGTTAACCCATGAGGTACCTAACATGTAATGTGAGACCTGGGTACAAAAGGTGATTAATATCCTGCACTGGACAAACATGTGGCTGTAGTGTTCGCAGAAACATGTACCATATACCCACCCAAACATGAAGGTTGGCAGATGTAGATAAGGGGAACTCACTGTGGCTCTGCAGCCATCCTCCATCAGCGTCACAACTGACTACAATAGCCCCTGTGGGATATACCAGCAGACGCCTCCATCAACTGTAAAGTCCACAACAGTACCCCACCAGGGGTAGCAAAGAGCATGAACAGATGCCATGTGTTGCCTGAGTAAAGAAACTGCAGCCCCACACACCGCCATCCTTCCCAGCTACAGGAAAGCTGTGCCTGATATATGAAGCCATGTCCAACCTGGAATGAATGAACATGTTGCACATTGTACAATCTGAATGGCAGTGAGCTATGCACATGAGAGACCTGAACCCCAGCACTGACATACATAGGACAAGCTGTACAGAATGATCCATAACACAGAAGGCACCCCCACACTTCAGTAAACTCCTAGTACAGGTCAGCCAGAGAGCCACATATCGACACCCCTCAAGAGGCATCCTGATGAGTGTATGGGAGATGGTAGGCTACCCTGGGTATTACTGTTATGTCAGAGGTAGACGGAGGCACAGTATACTAACCATGACATATGTCATGGCAAACTCCAGTTACAATGTGTGTCGAAGGACAAACACACCCTGTGACTAGCATCAGAAATGGCCTAGGGAACATCACTAGTGTGTGCCAATGTCCACCCAAGTTGTGGAATACACTAGCAATGTTGGACGAGCCTGGTGTAGGTAGTCCATATCTGAACATATTGCAACATGGTCATATGTGCACAACTGGCCCCTACACAGTCTGTTGTGCTCACTATGAAGATGTCAAGCAGTCATAGGACTAAAGGCCAGGATACTGTCCACCACAGTGAAAGTACTGAACCAGTACACTATACGGTACTACAGTGTTAGGTCATTATGAAAGTATGTTGAGAACTGTCTGCAAAGTATCCCATGCAATCCCTGCAGGCACAGTATAATCCCTGTTGTGGCAGACATGAAGCAGTTGGCCAGTTAGTACACAACATGACACCCAACACACAATCATAAATGTGCGATATTGTCGAAGTTCACATACACCCAAATATGTGGTGGACTTCAGAGTGCAACATATGGAAAGCTCACACTGGGCATGCTCGCACACTTTGATAAATGAGGCATATGTCAGACAACATGCCATGGAAAGGCTGAACTGGGCATGCTCACACACTTAGGCCATATCTCCGTTTAGCAGTTGGCCACACATATCTGGTATTTGTACGTGTCAGTCCAGGAACCAACCACAACACAACAATCAGCCCAGTGCACACAGTAAATGACCCAGAGACATAAGTGATATAGTGGATCGCCGTCATATGCAAACATCTTCCACAGATACACAAGTTGGTCATAGGAACAGGGAATGCTATGGCAATAAAGACCTGCAAACAGTAGAACAGCACAACAAATATTGTGCATCCTACAATTGAACATATGGGTGTAGAGGTCAATTCTAGGCTTCTTGCCCCAGGGAATGACAGCTCAGCCAGAGTGTGCTTGGCATCTGCATCCCCGGGATAGTAGGCTACTGTGCCACTGTAAAGTAGGTCACAGAAGGCAACATGTGAGGCTAGTGAGCTGTGCCTCTGTCAAGCAGGGGCACCGTGGAGGTCTCAGGGATTGAATGTGCTAAGCCACAGCCATGTTGTCGGTGTGTGCTGTGAGAGGGTTGCTGAGGATCTCTGACAGTAGGTGTCCGTCAATAACAGACTGAGGGGAGCCCTATCTGCATTCTCTGGACGATTCCACTGTCAACACTGTGTTGTAATGAGTATGTGTGAATGAAGTGCCGTGCCGGAACTGTCCACAGATGTCCTCCCTCTGTGGGCTACAGCTCTGCAATGTATTAGGTCACTCTGTCTGTTGTACGGTGCATATATGGCTGGTGTACAGCTGACAGGTGCCTTGTTGTGGAGCAGTCATGGGTATATGTGGGATAGCATGACCATTGCAAACTGTACACATGCTCATAGAATGCAATTGTCAAGGATTATGCTGAGTGGCCAGTATAGTCCTCCAGCATGGGTCCTCTGAAGCCATCCACCCCAGTCTACACAAGTGTAGAGTCTGCTTGTGCTAAACACAGTTTGTGTGCAGTGACAACCTTGCCTGGGGGTGGAGATGAGATATGGATGTCCAGGGAAAGGTGGGTATGGTCAGATATCAACAATGGTGGTCTACCTCTGGTGTGGAACAGTGAGTACCCATGTTGCAGATGGACAGGTGCAATATGTATTCACCCATGTGGCTGTGGTGTGTGGTTCTGCCATAGCACATGGATCCACAAATTGTAGTGGCTGTAGGGTAAAGTGGTAGAGGCCTGAGTAGTTCTCACACACAATATGCCTGTACCTGATGTTAACAACTGGAATGGTGTATGTGAATACCTGCATATCCTGGCACTGTTCCCAGGGTAGCTAAGTGTGTGTCCTGGATGTGGGTGTGGTGTTCTGTACTGGTTGTGTTGTGTGTTACAGGTCCTGTGGTCCCAAAGCATGGTATAGAACATAACCTGCCAGTGCGATGTGCATATCTGACCCTGACATAGGTGGCTGCAAATGCATATATATGCTATCCCCCACCTGACAGGTAGTACTACATCTACATACCTCTGTAGAAATAAAGATGTCAGCACCCTATAAATACTACAGGTGCAGAACAGATGCCTAGTAATTCAGATAGTGCGCTCTGCTAATGCGTCTCCCTCAAGTGTCATAATATAGTTAGGTAGGGGTTCAAATCCTGCAAATGCTCAGTGTGTGTGTGTGTGTGTGTGTGTGTGTGTGTGTGTGTGTGTGTGTGTGTGTGTGTGTGTGAATGGGGTTTGTGTGTGTGAGAGGGAAATGTCCCTTTTGGCAACTGGGAAAACACACTACAGGATGCACATTCCCCTTTCTAAACACTGATGATGTCAGCACCCTATAAGTACAGCAGGTGAAGGAAAACCACCCAGTAATGCGAATAGCACACTCCGCTAATACGTCCGTCTTGAGTGTCATAACATAGTTAGGTACGGGTTTGAATCCTGTACATGCTCAGTGTGTGTGGAGGGGGTTAGTGCGTGTTCAAGGCTGTTTGAAAGAAGTGTCCCTTTTGCCAACTAGGAGAATACACTACAGCATGCACATTCCCCTTTCTAAACACAGATGATGTCAGCACCCTATAAGTACAGCAGGAGAAGGGAAGCCTCCCAGTAATGCGAATAGTGCACTCTGCTAATGTGTCCGTCTCGAGTGTCATAACATAGTTAGGTAGTGGTTTGAATCCTGCAAATGGCAAGTGTGTGTGTTTGGATGAGGGGGTTAGTGTGTGTGCAAATTTGTGTGAGGGAAATGTCCCTTTTGGCAACTGGGAGAACACACTACAGGATGCACACTCCCCTTTCTAAACACAGATGATGTCAGCACCCTATAAGTACAGCAGGAGAAAGGAAGCCTCCCAGTAATGCGAATAGCGCGCTCTGCTAATGCGTCCGTCTTGAGTGTCATAACATAGGTAGTGGTTTGAATCCTGCAAATGGCAAGTGTGTGTGTTTGGATGAGGGGGGTTAGTGTGTGTGCAATTATGTGTGAGGGAAATGTCCCTTTTGGCAACTGGGAGAACACACTACAGGATGCACACTCCCCTTTCTAAACACAGATGATGTCAGCACCCTATAAGTACAGCAGGAGAAGGGAAGCCTCCCAGTAATGTGAATAGCGCACTCTGCTAATGCGTCTCTCCCGAGTATCGTAATGTAGTTAGGAAGGAATTTGAAACCTGTAAATGGCATGTGTGTGTGTTTGGATGTGGGGAGTTTGTGTGTGTGCATTTCCGTATGAAAAACATGTTAGTTTTGGCAATCAGGAGATCACACTACCTGATGCACATTACCCTTTCAAAATACTGATGTTGTCAACACCCTATAAGTATAGCCAGAGAAGAGGAACTATCTAGTAAACCGAATAGTGCGCTTTGCTAATGCGTCTCTCTCACGTCTCATGACTTAGTTAGGTAGGGGAATGAATCCTGCAAATGGCAAGTGTGTGTGTGGGGGTAGTAGGGTGTGTGTAAATGCAAGTGTGAGAGAACAGATCCTTTTGGCAAATATTACAATACACCAGATGCTGCATACTCCCCCAGTAAACACAGGGGATGTCACCACACTATCAGCACAGCCAAGCAGGGCTAGTTGGCTAGTAATGCCAATAGTGCGCTCTGCTACTGTGTGTATTACCATTGTCAGAGTACAGATAGGTATGTTTTGGTAACCCACAACTGCCACGTGTGGTTGTGTCACACAGTATGACCTTGTGTGGGTCTTTGTACATAACAATGCATGGCATTGCCTAAACCAGCAATGGCATTGCACACATGATGTATGTGTGTGACACATACACATAAATACCTGTGACCTGCAGTAGTTACCATGTCTGACACATGCCTCGAGTGGATAAATGGTATTTGCAATGTATACCAATATGACTCTGTCTTACTGTGCAGGGTCCACACGTGGTATGTCTCTATACAGTGTGGGTGTATATGGTGAACTACCTACAACAGGGGATACACATCTGGTCTGGGCCATATAGTGTACATGTAGTCGATGTACAGGTGCTGCATGTTCCCACCTGTTGTGGTAGTGGTAACATGTCATTCCACTGCAATTCAGTGACCACATGCTGTGAACCCTTCAACTAGTGTGTTGTAGCTACAGTAATGCTCACACACAATGTTTGGCTGGATGCAGTCCAGCCATATAAACACAGTTCTTGAGACTGTCATATTGCCAGTGTTGTTATGGAGGATAGGTGGTCTTCCTGTGTATGGGAGGGTTGTGTGTGCCAGGCTATGAACCAGGTGGCAGTCCGACACACTGTTAGCTGCACATGATTAGGCCCTGATGCTTTGTGCTGTGCCAACAACCTGGAGGTGTGTGCATCTGTGGTACCTTGGGATGCCACCCCCTATCCATGTGTGTTACATGTGTAGGGGACGACAGGCATGGTATGGGGCATAACCTGTCAGTGATGGGTAACACCTGTGAACCATGAATCATGAATCTGGTACTGCACAGACATTGCAGTTCACCGTGCTGAGGACAGTGTTGGTGCATGCATCTTCCAGTGTACACTGCTGTTGTTGTGTAGCAGCACTGTTAGTGTCCTAACCTGTGTGATACCCACGGAGGTGGCTATGTAAACCATGTCCTGCAGCATAAGGTAGTATGTGTGTACCAAGGAGCTTTGCCATTATACATCGGGCCATGGGTGTCACGTGCAAGATGACCCTTGCACATCATTGTGGCTTCCCTAGCATGTAAGCACACATTGACAGCCAGCGGATACCCTATGAATGACAGTGGAGACTGAGCATAATGTAGACATACAACACCCTTCCCACATATAGTGGTAGCATACCTGGTGAGGGTATGTTGGCAACCAACATCAGGCTCATACTGGCCTGTACCACATGCTGAGAGATCCATTCTATGTTCCCTATCATGTAGTCCAGGGAGGTATGTCTCAGGCAGCCATACTGGCATGGTCAATGAGTGAGTCATATGTGTCCATGCCTCTGACTGACCTGTATGCATGTGTTCTGTGGTGGACCATAGTGCCCCTGAGGCATATCACTGTGACCTTCACCAGATACAGCCTGTTGAGCGGGTCCCCAGTACAGCACACAAGACAGGTACCTGACACGTCTGTAGCAGGTGTGTCGTGTAGCCCTACAGGCTGTGAGTGTGTGGCACAGGGGATGTGTGCGCCATGTGTGGCATGTGCTCTATTCCGACGGAACATATGCCTGTGTGCCAGCTGCGGAGGTGTGTGATGCCCAGGCAGGCTGCTATTCTGAGTCCCCATGTACACCCCAGTGTGTTCAGCATGCTGTCAGTGCGTGTCAATGTCTGACTTGTATTGTAGTCACTGTGATATATTTTATTTATTTATTTATTTATCCTACATTTGTTGACCGGGATAGTCCGACTGGATGCATGTCCATTTCCAGGGGAAGCCCAGGGAGACAAGCTACGAGGGTAGCAGATACAGCATTACATAATACCAGCATTACATATTACAAACAGATTATTTACAGAGATTACATAAGTAAGGAAGTTAAACATTTTCCACAGGTTAATGTTAGTCCTGAGCACAAGTCAGGATTAAATTAAATTACACAGTAAAGTGGTTCACAGATTTTACACATTCGAGTTAGCCAGGCTTGATACATTGACATAGCCAGTTAAGTGACAAATGTTGTTTGAGTCTAGTGTTAAATTGACCTAAGGTGGACAGTAGGGTAATATCAGCTGGAAGTGAGTTCCAGGATCTACTTACAGAGTTTGCAAAGACTGAATCACCGGCTGTGTTATTAAACTTGCTAGTCTGAATTAGTAGTTTGTTAGAGGATCGAAGTGGTCTAGGATTGTTATAGGGGGTGATAATATTTGAAGTGCAGGAGTATTGTCTGGATTATAGAGGATTTTATAGGCCATAATCAGTTGGTTATACTGTATTAGGCTGGGTATTGCAAGCCAACCAAGCTGATTTAGACTGATGCAATGATGTGTCCTAGAAGGCAGCCCAGTGGCAAACCTGGCAATGTGGTTGTAGCAAATTGAGTGTTTGTTAAGGACAGTCTTGTTCATATTCGAGAGTAGAGGGGATGCATACAGAAGGGTTGAAACAAGGTGTGAGCGAGCTATGGCACCTTTAGCTGGAGGGGCTAGGAAGGCTTTAATTCTGTAAAGTGACCCTAGTTTTCTATTGATGGCTTTGATAATTTGGTTAACATGTAGGTCACATTTGAGATTATTGTCTATGATGACACCTAATAGTTTAGTAGATGGGTCAGGGGAGATTATTGTGCCATCAGTTAATGTTATGGTAACGGTGAAAGCGGTAGACCTACGTGTTGGTGAAATAACAGCAGTTTAGTTTATTTGGGATTTAGGATCAGATGATGTTCAGAAAGCCAGTTTTCTATTGTATTAAAGGTGGTCTGGGTAGCTGACCATAACTCTACTGGAGATGTGGCTGAGCAGATCAGAGTAGAGTCTTCAGCATATTGGATACAGCTGACTTTTGGGATGACAGTATAAAGGTCATTAATGAAGATGGAGAACAGCAAGGGCCCTAGTATAGAGCCTTGTGGTACTCTGAGGGTGTTAGGTAGAAGGTTAGAGAGTTTTTTCTGCCAGAGGCCAGCCTGCTGTCGACCATGCAGGTAGGATTGAAACCATTGGAAGGCTCCAGTATCTAGACAGTGTTTGCAGGGTGTGGATTACAAGTTGGTGATCAACCATATCATATGCCTTGGAAAGATCCAAAAAGAGGGCTGAGGATATATAATTAGTGTTGCAAGTATGGTTTATGGTGTTAGTAAAGGCTAGGAGGCCTGAAGTAGTGCTGTGATGAGGACGGAAGCCATGCTGAGTGTCTGCCATAAGGCAATTTTGGATTAGGTGGTGCATGAATTGTCTATGACTAAAGTTTCCATAATCTTTGCAAGTGGAGAGAGTATAGCTATTGGCCTATAATTGGAGAATTCAGTAGAGCAGCCTCCTTTGTGAAGTGGGATTACATATGACATTTTCCAGATGGTGGGAAATTTAGATTCTACCATGGTTCATTTGATTACCTTTGAGACGGGGTAAGCAATAGCATCATCTGATTTTGATAGGTACTCGGCAGGGAGTTGATCAGCAGAAAGTTTAGTGGGTTTCACTGTTTCAATCAAGGTACGGAGAAGTGAAGTGGCGACTGGTTGGCAGCTGAACGCAAGTAGGTTTCTAGGGGTGCTACTTTCAGGACCAGGGGAGCTAGGAGGTAGATGGCTAGCTAGGGCCTGAAATGCCTCAGTAAAGAATTGGTCAAAACTATCAGGAACATCTTCAGGGGTATTATCAACAGTAGCAGCAGGGATTGGGGTTGACGTTTGTCCAGGATGTAGTATACATGACATGCCACCTGACAGGGTATGGCATTACTGGGTTCAGAGAGCCCAGTCCCCAGATTGGCTGTGTGGTGGCATCCCATACATGTGTTGTACGTTCCTGGCCAAGGGTGATGGCTGACTGCATGCATGTGGCAGCTGTGACATTGACACATGACTCACATAAACCACAACTGGACCATAGAGGCGATTCACAGGTTAACTTTGCACATGCTACCCTAGTAGTGTGATTGCCATGGTGAGTACCAACACATAGGGCCAATGGGGAACAACATACTGAAGGTGTGTACGTGTGGGTGTACCGCTACTGTTTCATAGCACTGACATATATGACTGCACACGTGGGTAAATGCCAGGTAAGACGTGTGCAATGTGTCACAGGCAACGTACATGTGTACAGGACAGACAGTGACGTTCTGTCATGTGTAACGTTGACATACGTGATGACGCTATGCAGATGTCACTAGAAGTCTACAGAAGCACTGTAAATCTGCATTGCAGGTGTAAGCAGTGTTCCGGGGAACCCAAGCGAACATGCATGCAAACAAAGCTACAGTAAACAGGGCTGGAAGTAGTGCATTGTACAACAAAGAAGGGGTAACAATAACAGTAAGTAACAATGCAAATATGTAGGCACTATCAACATGTACCCAGGAATACACAGTGCAGATGCCCATGGTAGAACTGATATTATGTCATAGTTATTTGTGATTTGGATTACATTGGTACTGCACACATATCTATATGCGCGAACATCCACATGGCATAGTCGTTGTGGGCAACTTGACACCATTACTGTACATGTCCACCATTGCATATCACTACTTGCGCTAGCTTTCCCCCTGTGCTTCCCATGTATGTGGCTATCTGTTGACAACCTTACCACCGGCATGCAATTATGTGCAGCTGTTATACTTTGGTATGTACTATGGGTGCAGATAACAATTCAGGACATTCATACAGTTACTGCAGCAGGCATGCTGGGATAAACACACAGTCATAGCAGCACACTGTACTGTTACCAACATGATACTACTAATACACTTCTATGTAGTCACCCTGTGCATCAGCAACGTGTCTACCTGTTCCCGCAATGATGTTGGAGATTGCAGGAGGTGGCACAGTGTCATCATATGCACAGGGTGTGGATTAGGTATGCCTGAGTCAGCCACTGATACCACCAATTGACATGTGTGTGTATGTGTGTTGGTGAGGGGCAGCAGTACAGGGTGGGGCAGTGTTGGTGCAGTGTGTGCGTGTATGTGGTTGCCCTAGGTGTTAACATTTCGCATGTGTGTATGCACGCACACAGTTCCACCTCATGGCTGCCATATACAGGGGTTTGTGGACAGCCACAGATCAGTGTCTGCGTGCACAGACACGGTACCTGTGCCTGGCAGGGGTGCTATGGACCGTATCCAGTACTAAGCCAGACTGGGTACTGTCATCAGAAGCGGGAGTGTGTTGACTGGACACAAGTCCCTGTTGGGACTGTCCAGAGCCACGTGCACGTGGTCTCCTGGGGCGTTCCGATGACAGTACAGACCCAGCATTGCTGGGGCTGCTGCTGGCACTATGGGGGCGTGCGCGAGCCTGTTGTCATCCGCGCCGACTGCCAGCTGCTGCTGCTGCCGTCATACGGCCACGTCGATGCCACAAATGCCCACCATTGCCCTGGCTCATGGACATCTGGTTGTGGAACTGCTGTAATATGTCCCCACAACGTCTGTCTATGACATCGGTGAAGTTACGGATAGCATCCGCAATGTCACGCATACTGTCTGTCATGGCTGTGCGACATGCTCTCAGGTCTCTCAGACCCTGTCTGGTATACCTTTCCATACGTGACTGTGCCTGCATGACAGTCCGAAACATAGCTGAGGTTGACAGACCTCTTTGGGCACGCCGGCCAGAGGCAGTACGCCCACGGATGCTCCCACGAGAACCCATGGGCAACTGTCTGTGTGGTACCATTGGAGGACCCTGCCCATGGCTGCTGTGTGGGGATGCATGTGCCACAGGTACCACATTACCCTGGTCTATGCCCACTGTATCCTGTCCATCACCTAGGGACAATGGTGACAAAGGATGTACTGGCAGGATGACTGTGCACAATGATGGGGTTGACAGCTGTGTACTGTCAATTGGCTGACCAATGGCGGACCCTGACACACCTTCCTGTACCATTACACAAATATCATCATTACCAGTAGCCGTGGCACAGGATTCAGGTTCCCTGCTGCAGGTCACCAGAGCAGCCCCAGAACCGGTGGGAGGAAGACAGGAAACACAGTTTACAGTCCCCAGACATTGTTACCAGTGATGCACTTCTACACACATGCACACATGCACGCATGCACACATGCACACGTGGACACAAGCACACATGCACACATGGACACAGGCACACATGCACACGTGGACACATGCACACAGGCACACATGCACACAGGCACACATGCACACATGCAGACATGCACATGTGGACACATGCTCACATGCACACATGCATACGTGGACACATGCACACATGGACACATGCACACATGGACACAGGCACACATGCACACGTGGACACAGGCACACATGCACACGTGGACACAGGCACACCTGCACACATGCACACATGCACACATGGGCACAGGCACACCTGCACACATGCACACCCCGCAGTATACACACAGAGCACTACTGAGTTACACTACTGTTACTAGCATTATCAGGACTATTATAGGTTATGCTAAACACACTCACCAGCATGGATGGCCTGCCTTGCTGTAACCCTGGAGGGACCTGCAGAAATGATGAGATTAATGTCAGTGGGCACAACTATGCCATTGATATTGCATATGATACAGTGTACAGAACAGTCAAGTGTACATATGGTATATTACCTGCATGCTCCATGTCGTGCTGCTATGTGGAACCAGCCTCCATCATAATGCAGGTGTACTGCTGTTGGTGTTCCGGGGCTGGAGCCACAACACTTAGGAGTAGCCCCTCCAGTCTGGTGAGGGGGATGTGTGGCCACCCCACCTCCTGTGGCAACCTGTTGCCTGTGGATATCTGATGCACGCTGACGGACACTTCGGATTAAATCACTGCAGTGATGTCGTACCTGCTCATATGTCCTGTTATGCATGCCAATATCATTTACCCTACGGACAAGGTCTTATCACAGTGCAGCCCTCTCCTGCTGATTCTGACTGGTGCGGGAAAACAGGATGTCATACTCCCACACCAGGCTCTGGTGGATCTCCTCGTCTTCCGCCACAGAGTAGGCGGGGTTACGCTGACGCGCCATCTCCCTGGAAGAGAACACAAACAGAATATCAGCAGACCATGTCAGCAATATATGGCACACATACTATACATGATACTCATGTATAGTGATATACTACTACTCCCATATGTTGCATGTGTGTGTGTCATGGTGGATACACAGGTACATGGCCAGATATCAGTGCTCAGCCAACACCTGTGCAACAATACCTGCCACATTCCACACAACATAGTAGCATGCCCCATCGGTCAGCACACACTGACAAGTGCAATGCACAACCTCACTCTGGGGGTTCATCCCAAGGTACTGTATGTGGGACACCGTCCACTACTGTGATGTGGACAGAAGTTACTCGGCCTGGATATACATATCCCACCACCACCACCAGCACAGTAGACTACTTTGATATGTATGTGATTAGACAGTTATTCACTTGCTGGGACTGAGATGGTATCCATGCAGCACACTGGGCCAGTGGAAGCCACAAGCCACAAGCCACAAGCCACACTGCTGACCCCTTTGCAAATGCTTACCACGGACATGCCACAGATTGCATGGAACTTGCACACACATTTCTAACCCAGACCCTATGCACAAAGGTTAGGCATCCTGTCCAGTGGACCTCAGACAGAGACAGATTGTATAACAATAGCAGGAGGCTACTGCAGGACAGAGCACATTCACATTAAGGGAAGGCATCTGTGGTCAGCACTGGTACTATGCTACGGTCCTCATAACAATGGCCACGGCCTACTCTGGGAGGGAAATGGACACAAACACTATGGATAACCACAAGGCCTTCTTCAGTTATGTTACACATATGGATCACATGCCTCAGATATGCTCTGTGTTAATACACACCTACTTAACATTCACCAAACACATGGATATTGGCAACAATCTTGCAGACATGTTCGGTGCACGTATCCCCCCTGCTTCTCCCCCACCAGTTGAAATATTTATCACAGCTGGATGTAACCTCCCTATCATCTCACATGTCCAGTTGAGGGCCGCCCTCAGCAGAGAAAAACACACAGCATCACTGTGACCTCATGGTATCCCTGGATGTGTGCTACCCGCACTCCGAGAGGACATACAACCGCATATAACACTGATAATTTATCTTGGCCATACTACAGGATATGTACCTGGACAGTGGCATACAGCAACAGTGGTCCCACACCACTAAGGAGGCAACTCGACTGACCCTGGGAACTACCACATCATATGCATAACCGGCCTGATCTGCTAAGCTATGGAATTATGCAGTATGGGATGCATATGCAGTGATATTGGGTACCTGCAGACACTTGTTCCCAGCCAGTGTGCCTTTGTGATGTGCTGATCCTGCCTTTTGAACCTGGCTGACCTTTCAAAGCAGTCACTACAGCCATTGCTGGGGCAACGCACAGACAACTGCTGCCAGGATCATGGCCTAAGACTGATTGACATGTAATGTATGGTCATCCCCTTTTGGTGCAACTACGTACACACAACATATCACATGGACATACCTATGGATACAGACCTATGACACATTTGGAGGGTTCACAGTATGCACACTATTAACCTGCTACTTTGCATTACCTGTGTTTGTTGCAGCTGGTTGCATTACTACTGCTTCTGCTTGCTGCTGCTACTGTCACTGCTGACAGCTTTGGGTGACAGAGTCACAGTGTATAATTTTTTTTTGTTTTTGTTCACTCTCTCTCTCTCTCTCTCTCTCTCTCTCTCTCACACACACACACTTTTCTCTCTCCCTCTGTCTGCGTCCAGACAGTGCAATGAATGTATTGCATGTGTGGAGTATTAGCACTGGATTCTTTTGTAGGTATCTGCATAGGTCCATGTGATGGCCTCTGCACCAATTGTAAGCCAGCATTTGCTAATTGCATACAGCCAGTTGTGTACTGATTGCAGTTCTCACTGTGATTTCAGGTCCGTGCTATAAAAGGGTATGTGAGATAGGCGTTGCCCTTTCAGATTGTACGGGCGGGGACCATGCTGGTATGCTGTGGACAGTGTTCTGTGAGTGTAAAGGTTAGTATCTCTCTCATGGTTCAGGCTGTGTTGTATATTCACATTTCTCCATTCCTCTCTCATGTTCCCTGTAGCAAGTGCGTATGCACAATGACTCCTACAACTATATATAAATATATATTTATATATATATATATATATATATATATATATATATATATATATATATATATGTACATATACATACATTTATATATGTACTTTAACTGACATTATTATCTACAAGCTACCAACTAGCATGGCTGTTTCTGTTCACACACTACTATTATGGAAATCCAGTAGTTTTGACAGTAATTCTAAATGACATGCTTTGTGTACTACACATCCTATATTCCCTTTACATTCATCCCTACTATTACATGTTATATTTATTTTAGCACAATGTTCTTGTATAAGAGTCATGGCTTAGTGGTAGGTCATACAGACTAGTGTTTCCAAGGTCCTCGGTTCGGGACTGACAGTGGGATTTTATTTTGCTTTTGAACTGAGTACAGGACCTGTCAATCAAAGTGACTAAGGCACTTTTAAGCAGTTGTAACTGGGTTAGCTGGTTTGCAGAGCTCACACATGCACACTGGCGGTTAGCTCACAAGCGCAAGGCACACCGCTTACAACCGCTTAACGGTGCTTACTCTGGCACACACCGCTATTTTCTTTGAAAGAAAAGAAAATGGGGAGACAGGAAAGTGGTGAAAAAGGGGTCACAAAGAGGTAAGACAGTAGGGAAACAAGCTTGGGATTTGCAGGAGGGATGTAGGTAAGGCCCATAGCTGCCCATTTCTTCATCAGCAACAGCTGTGCATATGTATGTAATTTGGTGTGACATTTGAAACCTTCCACCCCTGAGAGAGGTGTCAGGACAACAATAATACTTGTTGTACAGCCAATTGTAATTGATAGATTCCATGTCCAGCAGACATGTGTGCGGAATGGGCAGCTATGTATGGGGCGTAATTTTTGTGGGTACAGAGTGCCCTTTTTTTTTTTTTTTCAGATGAGAGTGGTATGTCAGGTGAAGGAAGTTGGTACAGCTGGGGAGGTAGGTTGGGTAGGTAAACAGACAAGACAAACAAGATGCATACAGGGGCAGTGTATGACACGTGTGGGGGGGTTACACGATTGACGGGGATGGGGGGTTGGATATCCAGAGCCCATGAGCCCACAGATGGCAACAGTGGAACTGATATCCCCACCCATAGGCAGTTTCCACTGTTCCTTCACTGCCCGGGACGGGGCTGTGCTGGGGGCTGTGTAGGCCGGGCAACAGGCATGCCCATTAGTTGCGCCACCCATGCCTCAAGCTGGCGTAGGGGCTCGAGAACAGAGTCCCGAATCTCCCTACGCACCACAGTCCGGATGCTATGGAGGGTGAGTGGTGGTTCTCCTCCGGCCACACTTGCAGAGGGGGGGCGAGCCCCATCCCCTGCAGCGCTTCCACCCACAGGTGGCACAGGGCCACCAGAAGAGGGTCCGGACTCGGCACTAGTGCTAGGTGCACTTGCCAGCTGAGGTGGGAGAGGTGGGTCCGCTGGAACCCGCCTTCCCTATCATCCTATGTTTTGCATTATGTCATGACAGTTTGGGTTCGTGACATATAATACCATTCACAATTAGCTGTAACAGCATGCATTAGTATTCCCATTAACCAAACACCCAGATATTCACACCATTGAACAGCGTGCATAACACAGAAACACACAGTCCAACAACATGCAGGGTTAATTGATGGCAACAGGCCATCAGGTTTGGATGTATGAACAGGGCAGATGCATCAACGGACATGCAAATATATATGACCCAACAGGACAAATGTCCAGGGGTGTTAATTGTGATTGCATATACCATTTTCACGTGGAATGAGTTATATGTGGTTATAGGGTGGGGTGAAGAAAATAAGTAGGCCGGGCAACAGGCATGCCCATTAGTTGCGCCACCCATGCCTCAAGCTGGCGTAGGGGCTCGAGAACAGAGTCCCGAATCTCCCTACGCACCACAGTCCGGACGCTATGGAGGGTGAGTGGTGGTTCTCCTCCGGCCACACTTGCAGAGGGGGGGCGAGCCCCATCCCCTGCAGCGCTTCCACCCGCAGGTGGCACAGGGCCACCAGAAGAGGGTCCGGACTCGGCACTAGTGCCAGGTGCACTTGCCAGCTGAGGTGGGAGAGGTGGGTCCGCTGGAACCCGCCTTCCCTATCATCCTATGTTTTGCATTATGTCATGACAGTTTGGGTTCGTGACATATAATACCATTCACAATTAGCTGTAACAGCATGCATTAGTATTCCCCAAACCAAACACCCAGATATTCACACCATTGAACAGCGTGCATAACACAGAAACACACAGTCCAACAACATGCAGGGTTAATTGATGGCAACAGGCCATCAGGTTTGGATGTATGAACAGGGCAGATGCATTAACGGACATGCAAATATATATGACCCAACAGGACAAATGTCCAGGGGTGTTAATTGTGATTGCATATACCATTTTCACGTGGAATGAGTTATATGTGGTTATAGGGTGGGGTGAAGAAAATAATATTAACACCTTCGAATACCAATACATATGCTGTACATTTCTAATAGCTACAGTTATATACACACTACTGTTCTAACTACAGTTTCCTATATGATAACTATTTCAACTTGGTGATAGGACTGTTACTGCAACATCAATATACATTTTATTGTTCTTCATACACATTCATATCTAGCTTTGTTCAGCTACATCATCCTGCTACATTTGCTTTATATAACTGTAGACAAGTGTGGATGTTTGGTATATCAGACAATCATCCTATCTGCATATTGCAGACTGAGAGCAACAAATCCAGATTTTGGGATACACATTCCAGATGCAGCAACACTTTGAACAGATTTCGCTGTTTGGTTTTGATTCTCACATGCATTTCATTCTGTCTTGACTGCAGTATACTTTATTCAGGGGTTATTACTACTGTATTACTGGATTCATGACACTTTCTCACAGTCTCTCACTTGCTTTTATTTTACTATTCAGGATGGTACTTACTTCTAGGCTTTATTGACATGTTTTACCTGTAGTTATTACAATCCTTTCCAGCAGTCTCACTTCTGTCATGTTTCAGTATTTCAACAGGGATATATTTCACACATGTGATTTCATCATCTTCTGCAGCTATACTTTTCAGCCTGCTGCAGGTTGTGTACTATTTTCTTACAGGTAGGGCATTTTTATTTCAGAATATATGTCAGACAGTTTAATTTTTCGGTTTAACTTACAGGCTGAAACACACTTTTGTAATCAAGCAATACTTGCAGACACTTTCACACTGTTACTTGCACATTTTATTCCTTACTGACTACACTGCACTCTTTTGCTGACTGTCATACTTTTATATTTCTTTACAGTTACTGGTAGTGGATTACTGACCTGCCTGGTGGTGCAACTGCACCAGCCTATCACCATAGGCTCTGCGGTTCGCAGAACGGACACCTGCAGCTGTAATATAAATGAAGTAATATTGGAATACACATCTCCATAATATCAGCTAGTTTAATTTCTTACATACATAATTAAATGTAACTTACTCAGTAGTGGGGCGTTGGGTGTTTGCCGGGCCTCCTGGATCCAAAGGTTCAGTTGATCCTGCTTGCATCTCTTCAGGTCCGCATAGTGGTGACAGACCTGCTCACCAGTCCTTGGAATCCCTGTGGCACTGGTGAGATCATTAGCCAACCGGGTCCCACGCCTCGGCCCTGTATGCTCCCCAGAGGACCTGGCCCTGCATGAGTTGGGCCTCATGATTGTGGACTAGGAGCCAGACCATGTACCTGGACTCCTCAATGCCCCACCTCTGTGCTCGAAAGCAACTACCCTCTCCTACTCCTGTCATTCTGCCTGCAGGTCAGTTCTACAATCGTTTATGCTGTGTATTCCCGCCTATGGGGCTTATGTAGTCCGTTTTTCCCGCACATATCTGTGATTGGCCATTTTGGAATTGTATCAACTTCAGTAAACCTGCATTGTCATGCTCCAGTTTGTATTCATTCCTATATATTAGCTATTATTGCATTTCTAGGTACTGCTGTCATGGCTTAGTGGTTTGGTACCTTGACTATGGTGTATAGTATCCTGGGTTCGAACCTTGCCACTGCTTTTTATTTTTCATGACTGTCTAGACATGCTGAGGGGTGTGTCTGTGTAAAGGCAGTTTTGATACGGCTTGCTCAACGTTGCCCGTCGGTTAGCTTGTTTGCGCGGTGCGCAGCTCCGCGCAAACGGGGTATGCTGCTTTAAGCCTCATTTGGCTATCGGCACGCATATTACTCTCAGATCAGTTAGGGGCACATAGATTTAGCATGTTAAACCACTGCTCAGCTACGGGCACTCATTTTGCACCAGTTAAACCACTGCTCATCTACGGGCAGATGAACTCACTCTGTTAAACTGTAGCTCAGTTATGGGCACATCTGGCATTTTTTATTCTTTTGTTACCTCACATTTCTTCAATATAAATGGGCTATTTCATTACATTTTACATTAAAATGTGGTTTTATGTGTACATATTTGTCAGGGACTTGTTTCCTGCTTATTTTGCTAAAAATAAAAAATTGGTGTCCGCTCGAACCATGAATGCCTGCTCTTCAGCCAACATCTCTACCACTACGCTATTGCTTCCTGGCTTATTTTGCATATTTAGTTCTTATATGCTTTCTCACTGACTGCTAACTGTAGCTGCGCTACGGGCACACCCGCGCAAATGAGCGCACTCACGGTTAAACATTTTTACAATTTAAAAAAAATATATAACATGTTTATTTATATGTTTTCTGTTCATAGTCTGTGGGGGCATGTGTTGTGTTCTGTTTATTCACATTTCCGTGGACTCTGTCGTGGGTGTTTACTTTGGGAACTTTTCCTCTTCTGGGGGCGTGTCCGCTTACAGGGCTCAGCCTATGAACACGCCCCCTACTGTCTTACACGGACCGTGTTAGCCTTAAGTGTGATTCAGCATGCTCTCATGAATATGCAAAGCATGCTGACATCACTCCGTTTAACTGCAGCCTCCGTGTATGAGTTATAACTCTTACACGGAGGCTTCGTGAATCCTGCCCAAGATATTTCACTTCTTTTCCAAGCTACCTGGATGTGTCCACACACTGTAAACAAACAACAGCAGTGAAGTGGATTCTACCCAAATTCTTCCCACAGGCACCTTAGCAAAGGAAAATCAAGCAAAAAGACAAACACTTGAGGTACATTTCCCACTTACCAATTGCACTTAGTGTTTTTTTTATAACAATGTTAAGGCAGGAAATATCTGTATGGCTGCTCTTTCCTTAACTCTTCCTTTCAAAACACTTCCATCTCAATAGGTACATTCCTTTTAGGGTTGGCCTACCGCATTAATGTGGTGGAACAACATACACTGCTTTACTGTCATACAATTATTAGCATTGCCTCTTTTCTCCAAGCTGTCCATTCTGAACAACTCATACATTTGTACCTACTCTTTTTTGCTCATTGCTAGTCACAGGCCTTGATTGATTAACTTCTAAGACAGTCCACTTCACTCCCCTCCCCCTAATTCAGAGCCACCCCCTACAACCCATTATATTTGCTCTGATCTCTGCCCACTGCCACACCCTCAAGACACACATTAGAAAGAAACCACCATAAAGCCACATAACCCTCTTATCTCACTGCCCTCATAGTCAGTACTACAACATTACTGGAAGTCTTAACTCCCACTTACAACTTCCTGTACATACACAACACAAATGCAATCAGCAACATGTTCCTCTTTCCACAACTTATCCTTTTCTACGTTTTTCTTCTACCTTCTTCAGCTCCCTCATCCCACAATAACTAATAACAAACCTCTTCGTAAAACGCGTACAGAACCAGCCATTGTATCACAAATTATTACCCCCACTTACATAACTTCCTTATCAACAAGCCACTACCACAATGCCCCAGTAATTAGACCAAAACTATTCTTCAGTTCACCACTGCCAGAATCACTCTTCTATATAATTACTAAGATTCAGATATATTTTCTGTCTGCCTAAAACACCAAAGACCTCCTTAAGACTGTCCTCCATAATCTTTATATCCTACTTAAGAGGAACACTGAAACCAACCAAGGGCCAACAACTGTCTTTCCTCAACCTCAGAAGAACTGTCATTCTGCACTGGCCTGTGCCCTCCACAACGCACATAGCATCACTAGACCACGTAAGTTTTTATTTCCCTGCATAACCCAAACATTCTGGCAGTCACAGATTCCTGGGTCAAAAAAGACTTCCCCAAACTTCCAACAATTTGTTAACTTCTTACAAGTTAGTCAATTGTGCCAGACCAGGCAACTGATAAGGTGGATGCTCTCTAATTTTGTACAGAAATAGCCTAAACCCAAATGACATTGCCTAAGGCAAATCTTCCACAATGTGCTGCATAGTGTCAGTAGTCAAAGAGAAGAACTGCATAGTAGTTTAGTGGAGCCATGTTATGGGGAGCAGTAATTTAAGGGAGATGATCAGGTGCAGTGGGAAGATGCACTGTCCAAGTGGTTATGACCTAAGAGTCCATCATCACAGGAAAGGCAGGTATATGTGCCTGAGTTAGCCCGATGCTATGCTTGCTGACATGCATAATGAAGTGCCACACTGCTGCCACATACACAAAACGGTGAACAGCCCAAGGAGGGCCAGTGTAGTAAAATGTCATTTCAGTTTATCATGTAAGTTAGGTGGAAGGGGGGAACTTAGAGAAGCGGAGAAAGCAAGCAGAGGAAAACATACAAGGGTAACCATATGGAACAATACATGGAGGCAAAGAAGAAGAACAGTTTTTGGTGGGAAACACTTCCATTTTTAGGTAAGAAGATGAAATGCAGAAGGTAGTAAGTAATAGTTATGGGAGAGATGGAGGGAGAAGAGAAGTTTGCATGCACAGATAAACAAACATAACACACAGATGCATACAGACAGATGACACAAAAGGTGGGAAAAACAGTGAATATATACAGACCAACAGACAGAGGGAGAACACTGATAATGAGAAGGACTGGATGACAAATAAGATGTGTGGAATGGCATATAAGGAAGGTGAACACCTGGCTGGAGGACAGGTATATGGCAGATACTAGATCATCTCAGAGGACAACTCTCAAAGACACCAGTCACCTCTGTGGCTAAGGTCACATATAGGCTACACGTTTGTTGATCTGTTGGTCAGGCTCTGCCAGTTGAACAACTCAACCAACCACTCCAGGATGTTCAGGAATGTGTCCAGGTATTGCTGCAACTCAGTATGACCACTATAGAAGAGCAGTCTGTGCCCCATCCTGAAAAGTGACCACAGAGTACACTAGTGGGCTCTCTGGATTGCCTTCAGCAGGGTGGCTGCCATCTCCCTACAGAAGGGTGGGCCTGATTACCATTGATAACCAAGAGTAAGACACATCAGCCAGCTCAGGCTATAGTATCATAGGCGGTTACTAGGTTATTGGCCCTAGAGCCTTTTGAAGCCTAGCTACACATGCCCCAATTTTCCCCAATGATCACTGGCCAAGAAACTAGAATGGCTTTGGTATATTTGTCTGCTTTAGGGCTTCTACATGCTGCCCTTGTCCATAAGGGACACAGGTGACAAACCAGGAGTGAATTTGAGATTTCCTGTTCATTGAACCAAATTGCAGCTCTGCTTCACATGAATGTGTAGTCTGCTCCAGAGAAGGGGTAATATCTGAGACACAAACCTGTACCTCAAACATGTTTTGTTTATGTCACAGATGAGGTTTAGATCTTGGTAATTCGAGTGCTGTTTGTTTTGTGAATATGTAGCAGATCCATCAGGGCTGGATCAGAGAATGCCTTACAGGTTAGGCATAGATCGCTCCTCAGCAATCTGTAGGAGGCCAAGTATAGGGACACAGCTTTGAGGTGATCCGCATAGGACATGTTATTTACACTCTGTATTCTTTTAGTGAAGAACCTCTTTGGCCCTTCCAGCTATTGCAAATGCCTGGCCAGGTATATACAGAAGGGTGCATTTGACTCAATTACTGGTCTCATGAGGGGGCCTGAGTATAGTGGGAGCATGATCTCCTTAGATCTGGATACCATGCTCTCAATTATAAGTTGTGCCATGTAGAAAGATTTTTCTCACCACCACGGACATATGGTGATCAAATTTCAGGTTACTGTCAATCTGAGTTCCCAAGTTCCTTAGCATTAGGTCTACTTTTAAGGGAGAGTTATCAATGTTGTAATTTGCAGGGGTGTTCATCTTCCCAAAGGGTATAATTATGCATTTTTGTTGCACTGAGTTTTAGGCCATGGCTCTGTCACCAGTTATTTGTCAGGGTTAGACCCTCCTGGAAGATATCTACTTCTTCGGGTATTCAATGATTGCACCCAGCTTGCAGTCATCAGCAAATTTTAAAAGCCAAAGGCCCTCTACATTTGCCTTGACTTCAGAAGTACATTCCAAACAGGGGAGATCACATTACAGAGTTCTGTGGGATACCACAAGTAACAGGCTTCTTGGTGGAGGTGGATTCCCCCCACCCTAACTTCATGTGTCCTATCCAAGAGACATTTGGATATCCATTGGGTGACATGGGGATGCCTAAATCTGAGAGTTTGTCTATAATGCGCAAGTGAGTCATTGTGTCAAATGCCTTTGTTGGGTCACGGTAGACAGTATGCACCATTTTGCCCTTTTCCTTGGCTCTAGCAACCTTCTTAAAGAAGTCCACCAGGTTTAGTATGCATAACCACCTTTGACAAAACCAAAATGAGATGCATCCACTGCTTGAAGATTTCCTATGTCTCTGTTTATCATGTCCATGATAATTCTTTACATGGTCTTGCATATAAAGACTAGAAAATTTTTGGTCTGCACTTCCCTGGGTCTGTTGAATGTCCCCTTTTGTGTACAGGGATGATGGTTGTAGTCCTCTATTCCCTAGGGATGAAGCCTGGAGGTTGTGTTTAAACAGAGATTCTTATGGGCCTAACAGGTCATGTCTCACACTATTTAGGTGCCATGCTGAGATATTATCAGGACCCATGTATGTAGTGTTTTTAGCTTTGGACAGTGCAGTGAGGATGTGTTCCTTAGTGATAGTTGGGGGGAGCAAATGGTCAAGGGCTTTTATTGGGGGGCAACTGGGGGTGATGGGAGTAAAATTGGAGCTAAATTTATCAGCCAGCAAATCCGCTATATCTTCCAGTTCAGAATTGCTCCCTATTGAAACGTCGGCACTCAAAATGCCGAGTGCTGACACATTGAAAAAAAAGACCAAAAATGCAGAAGAGTGAATCTCGAAAATTGTTCTCCTCCTTTAAGCTTGCTTATTGCAAGGAGATCAAAATGATAACCCTGTACATACAGATGCACATTTAGACTTCATGTAACACACACTGTGATGCAGCAATGGGGTGCTATTGAAATCCTCTGTAGCACAGAACCATAGAACTACAGGCTTCACAGAACATGTGCATGAGAATACTTTTCCTGCTCTTCGTCCACAAGAACTTTTAGAAACACCTGCTAGACCAATACAATGGCCTATTGTACAAGGCATATGATTGTCAGGAGTTTATCAGGATAATAAGTGATGCTACTGGCATTACCTTTCCAGTGAGCCATGCAGGCACCATTACATGACCTTAAAAAGTGCTATCCTGACCTGCTGAAGCTGTGGGAGGCACATGTTAGAGACAGCAAGTCAAAGGACAAAACCACCACTATAACAGATACAAGCATGCAAAAGCAAATTTGAAGGTAATGCTACTCAATGCTAGAAGTCTAAAACTCAAAATGCACTTTCTCAAGGCACTCCTAAAAATGGAGAACATCGATATCTGTGCAGTAACTGAGACCTGGTTCAAGGCTCCAGAGAGCACCCCTGTAATACTAGGCTACAACTCTTACCACACTTTTTGGACACCAAACCAAGACCAAAGCACTAAAGGATAGGGTTGCCACCTTTTCAAATGGCCATAGTGGGACATTTTCGGGACACACATAAGATTTTACAGGCCGACACAAACCCACGGTCAGTACAAAGGATAGAACTTTACTTTTTTGCCTAAATAAAAGCTTATTTGTAGCAATTTAGTTGCTTATCCTGTTTCTTGTAACATGTAGGTATCTTAGATAAAGAAATAACTATTTTATGCAACTATTTCATAAAATATGGGACATAATTATGTCCTACAATCTCAGGACATTTGCCATTTTTAATATTTTTGGTCAGGACATAACCGCCCAAAGAGGGACTGTCCCTCGCAAAGTGGGACAGGTGGTAACCCTACTAAAGGAGGAGGAGTGTCCATATTCACCAAGGATAGTTGCCCAACACAATGTATCTGAAATTCTCCAGGTGCAACAAACACTAGGTAAGACTGCAATCCAAACTGTAGCTTGCTACAGATCCCCCACCATGCCCTAAGATTCTCACTACAGCTTTCTAAACATAATACTGGAAAATATTAAGATATAACCAAACACATTAAAACTGGGTGATTTCAGCTACCCTGCCATTAACTGGGAAAACTACCAACATCTTTTCCCAACGGTTCTTGGAATTCATAAATTCCAACACCTTGGATCAACTAATCCAATGTCCCACCAGGGGCTCCAATATCCTAGACCTGGTTATTACTGGTTATTAATAATTTAAGAAGGTTTTATAATATAAATGAAATAGTAGTTTATATTAAATTTATTTATTATTGTTTCCAAGTAGGCTGATACCATATGCAATGTTTATAGTGATTTTATACAAATTATTTAATAGTATATATTAATAGTATCAGTTATTTTAAATATGTATAAATTTTAAAAGAAGAATTATAATTCTTAATGCAATATAAGAATTTATAATAATAGATATGTGGGACAAATCAAAATATTTTCAAACAGTCATTTTTTCATCATTGGGAATGCCCGAGTTGTATAAGTCATGTGAGCGGGATTTTTTGAAAAATGAGAAGGTTATATAAGGAAGTGATGTAATTTAACTGATTATCTGATGAAGTTTAAAACTTTTTAAATGAAAGCGCTTATGGTTTATCGTTTGTGTATGTGAAGTTATTCGATTGTCTATTTTAAGTTTGTTTAGTTACAAGTTCGTTGTTTCAAATAAAATAATTTACGTTTTATATCCGGCTGGTGGCTTTTCACTTTTTCTATTTTTTAGTCTGTCATTTTTTATTTACATTATGTCGTTGGTTGGTCCGAGTCTAACTGCCGTACAGCTGGATGACTCCATGAATGGGACCGAAGGGTCGATTGGTAACTTAACTGCGTTGATATTGAAACTGACACAGCGAGTAGATGGTTTATTTGACAGGTTCAATAATTCTGAAGCAAATAGAGCGAATGGATGTTCACATGGCGCCAGAAACAATACTAGTTTTGATTTCAACTTAACACCAGCATGCCTTGATAACCGAAATGGTTCTATTTCTGATAATGCCAAACAAAATGTGGAAGATTTAAGAGACAATAATGGCACTCAAGTCAATTTGACAAATAGAACATATCAAGCCCCAATGCATAGATCGCAACAGCATATACCTATTTCCAAGAAAGGCACAAGAAAAACAGTCCCTATTTTAACCGAATGGTTGGGCTCTTCATTTGCATTTTCAGGGCAAGTAAACTCAGGTACTAGCAATATTGACTTTAAGCTAAATGATTATGATGTAAAATTAATGAAATGTAGGAAGCTCCAACTGGAGAACGCTTATTTGAAAGAGTGTATAAAGCATAATATAATACCAAAAGGGTTGCGCCTTTGGCGGTACCCTACTGGTTTGGTATACAATTCACCAATGCATATTGAATTACTACAGTTATTCAATAAAAGTGGTAAAGATTTGTTAGAAGTGTTAAGTATAATCAAATAGATATAGATCAGCTCATAGTAGAATTAGATCAACTTGATAATACCATTCGAGCTGATATTTCATTTGATACTATTCAATATGATATGCTGAGGATATATAATAGTATTGAACAGTATATCAGTAAACTGAAGAATGGGAAAATGAATAAATTGGAAAGAGATATCAATCAATATGCTAATGGACTGGCATATCCCAGGCTTCCAGGTGGACAAAATAGAAGAAATAAAAACTATGCTTACAATAACAATAATAAAATAAATATTGCTGTACAAGACCATAATGACATTGAACAGCATAATGACTTGGCCTATAATGAAGAATTTCCTGAATTAAGGCGCTCTGAAAGACTTAAAAATAAACCCCCCTATCCAAGTTATCAAGTAGCGGGGTTTCAAGGCGCCAGGTCAAAAGACAAACAATGGAGAACATAGACTGTAATAGGTTGGTTGACTTGCACAGAGATGCCAACCAATTAGAGCTACAAACTTGTCATTATGGACTACTTGAGAATGCATTGAAACATATTATTGTGAATAATGTCGGAGACTTTAAAGTGTTTAATTTTTCTAATATTGAAGTGAATCAAGATGTGGCAAATTTATTATCAAAGGGGTATACTTTTGTCCCATCAAATGTATTTGATTTTACGTCTGTTATGATAGATATGAAGTTGTTTTTAAGAAAAATTAACTTGTCTTTGATTTATCAAGATACCATATATAATGAGGCACGGAAGTTTAATATTACCAGCACCTTTAACCCTCCCTTGCATCCTAAGTTTATATTATATGAGAAGATGTGTGAAAACCAGTTAAAGAATTTAGATACATGGAATAAAAGAATAGAATATCCCTTAAATTTAAGTGTAGATGAACAAAAAATTTTAAAGGCTTTACAAAAAGAAAATATTAGAATTATGAAGCCAGATAAAGAGGGGGTGCTGTGATTATGAATAATGAAATGTATAATCAAAAAATGGAAGCAATTTTAAAAACTGATACATATGAACAAGTATCATTAAATGAATTAAATTCTGCTTATAAGAAAATTTCTATACAAATCAATTATATGTTTTTAGAAAGGCGGTTAGATATAGATTTATATAATTATTTAAATATTATAATGCCCAGAATTCATGTTTTCTTTGGAAATCCAAAAATCCATAAAAATTTTCTAGATCCTCCCATGCGCCCGTTGGTAGATGGAAGAGATTCCATTATCTCAGCATGTGCTAAGTATGTTGATTATGAGTTTAAAAAGATTGTTAAGAAAGAAACATATATTTGTAAAGACTCATGGACATTCTTAGAACACATGAATGATATAAAATTTGATAATCAGGACATTTTGGTTACTATAGACGTATGTGACCTCTACACGATGATCCCTCAAAATATAGGCCTTGATTGGATAGGGGAAATTTTATTTCAATATTCTATTAAACAAGAATTGATTAATTTAATCCTTGAACTTTTAGAATTAATTTTAAATAATAATTATATTATTTTTAATATTAAATATTATATTCAAAGAAAAGGAATATCCATGGGGTCACCATGTGGAGGCACATACGCAAGTTATGGCATTTTGGGAGAAAACGTATATTTTTAATAGTAAATATGTATTTATTAAATCTTATCACCGCTTTCAAGATGATATCAGCCTTATTTGGAATAGTAATTTAGATATTTTAAATGAATTTTTAGCTTATATTAACAAAACCACTATATTTTTTAAGTTTACATGGAATATAAATACTAATAATATTATTATTTGGATATTAATTTGGTTAAAGATTATCAAAATAAAACGTACATTTCTTTAATCCATAGAAAAGAATCGTATTCCAATAGTTTTCTCCATTATAGTAGTGCACACCCAGAACATCAGAAAAAATCAGTTATAAAAGGGCAACTTGTAAGAGCTGCCTGAATGATTACTAATTTTGCAGAATTTCAAATTGAGTGCAACTTTTTACGAAGTATGTTTATTAATAAAAATTATCCACCTGTATTAATTGATAAATTGATCACTGAAGTAACACAAAAGAGAATAAATGGTAATTTTTGCCTAATTTTAAAGGGGCCTAATATGACGTTTAATACCCTTGATAATGGAGATTTAAATACAATAACTACAGTTAAAGGAGATATTATAGAAAACCCTATATCTATTAATAGTTTAGGAATGCAAAATTAAAATGATAGCCAATTTCAAAAGCATTGGTTATCACTTTCACACAGGAACATCAAATTATAAGGGAAATATTCATGAATAAATGGGGGATTTTAATGGATGACCCCCAGTGCAAAAAACATCTAAATGAGTTCCCTAAAATTGTATATAGAAAAGGGAAAAGTTTTAAAGATTTATTAAGATCAAATATTCAAACTACAAATAACAAAAAAGCAATGGATGGAATTCATAAGTGTGGTGCTCGTAACTGGTGCCATAAAATTTATTTAAGACAGAGTTTTTATGTAAGAAATAATTTTTTATTTTTATTTATTTTTTATTTTACATTTGTTGACCGGGCTAGTCTAGCTGGATCAAAGTCCATTTTCAGTAGAGGCCCGGGGAGAAAAGCTCCACAGATAAAAGCAAGGTAATTTAAAAACAAGTACAATACACTTATGAGAAAGGCAATGAGCAAAATACAATGATATTAGTCCAGGTATGGTTGTACAAATCTAAGAAAAAAACAAATAATACCAAGTATGCATTGAATACTTTCCTACTACTTACTGAAGTTCAACTGTAATGGATACTTATAAAAACATTAATTGTAAAAATAAATTTTTTTTTTTTTTTTTTTTTTTTTTTAAAAAATAAATATAATTGCAAGTCAAAAGCCATAGTTTATTTAGACATATGTGATTCATGTGCCTCATTTTATGTAGGCAAAATGGAGAGAGTCTTATCTCAAAGAATTTATGAAATTGAGTACGCAATAAAGAAAAATAAAACGAACAATGCTCTAGCGAAGCATATTAAAGAATATAGTAATCATCAGTTTTATTTTATTGTTATTGATCAAGTAGAGATAAAAGACAAGACTCCGTGGAATTTAATACTTGAACAAAGAGAATTACAATGGCAAATTAAACTACAGGCAAACACATGGACTGGTATTAACGAAAGAAGTTCTATATCACCAATACTTAAATTAAAAGCATTGAATAGAAAAAAAATTAAAAATTAAGTAGTGAATTATATGAACCTCCTCAACAATGGTTATTATAAAATTTAAGCTTTTTAGTTAATATCAGTAATAATATATATATATATATATATATATATATATATATATATATATATAAATATATATATATATATATATATATATTAATTAAAATAGGTGGAGAATTTTTTTAGATAATGGATGAAAACTAAAGGAAATGTTTGACATGTATTTAATATATAATATAAATATAAGGTTACAGATTTAATACCATTTAATATGTTTTATAGATTTCTAGAATGGTAAAAATAAGTTTTTTTGTAAAATTATGTATTTATATGTTTTTAATTTTTTTATATAATGAAAGTATTAATATATTTAATTAACATTTTAAGAAGGTTTTATAATATAAATGAAACAGTAGTGTATATTAAATTTATTTATTATTGTTTCCAAGTAGGCTGATACCATATGTAATGTTTATAGTGATTTTATATAAATTATTTAATAGTATATATAAATAGTATCAGTTATCTTAAGTATGTATAAATGTTAAAAGAAGAATTATAATTCTTAATGCAATATAAGAATTTATAATAATAGATATGTGGAACAAATCAAAATATTTTCAAACAGTCATTTTTTCATCATTGTGCATACCCGAGTTGTATAAGTCATGTGAGCGGGATTTTTTGAAAAATAAGAAGGTTATATAAGGAAGTGATGTAATTTAACTGATTATCTGATGAAGTTTAAATCTTTTTAAATGAAAGCGCTTATGGTTCATCGTTTGTGTATGTGAAGTTATTCGACTGTCTATTTTAAGTTTGTTTAGTTACAAGTTCGTTGTTTCAAATAAAATAATTTACGTTTTATATCCGGCTGGTGGCTTTTCGCTTTTTCTATCCCTCATAAAATCCTCAAAAGCTAGTTATGAAAATAAAATTGCCAAAGATTCCAAAGACAACCACAAGGCATTCTATAGTTATGTCAAGAATCTAAATGGCAATGCTCAGATCTGCTCTGAACTACAACAGAATGGCATTAAATATACTGATCCCAAGGAAATTGCCAATATCCTGGCAGATCAATTTAGTGCCAACTTCACCCCCCCTCACCCCCTAAAGGGCCCATCTCAATCCCAAAAGATTGCCAAATTCCAGTAATCATGGCCACACAGTTAGAAACCGCACTCTCCAAAGCTAAGAATACAGCATCCATGGGACTAGATGATATCCCGGGCAGTGTACTACATGAACTACAAAATGAACAGGCACCTCACCTAAGTGCCATGTTTAATCATAGCCTCATCTCAGGCTTTGTGCCCAATGAGTGGCGCACAGCTACAGTTTTCCCACTCCAGAAGGGGGATCCACCTTGGATCCCGGGAATTACCATACCATCAGTCTGATGAGCCTGATCTGCAAGGGCATGGAACGCATTATCATGGAATTTATAAACAAAGACATTGGCAACCTTCAAACACTGGACCCCACCCAGTTTGGGTTCGTGAAGGGTCGATCTTGTCTCCTGAACCTGACTGACTTCTTCAAATCAGTCTCCAGAGCTGTGGATGAGGGTAAGGCAGTCCACACAGCCTATCTGGACCTTGCCAAGCCCTTTGACACCATCCCCTACTCTGGAATCATAGATAAACTTACTAAGCTGGGCATAAATCCCTACATCACTTGATGGGTTGCCAACTGGCTTACTGACAGAACCCACACTGTAAAAGTAGCTTACTCCAAATCCAGCTCCAGACAAGTGACAAGTACAGGCCAACACTAAGGGACTGTGGCTAACAAATTTTGCAGATGACTGCAAACTGGGAGCCAATATTGAATCCCCAAATAATGTTGATATTCTACAAAAGGGCCTTACAGAAACAGATGCTTGGTGCCAGAGCCATGGGCTCAAGCTTAATGCCAAGAAATGTATAGTTATCCCCTTTGGGAAAAACCATGTACCCATGAATTACCACATAGGTGGCAGTACACTAAACACAGAAAGTGTGATGAGAGACTTAGGGACACAGGTGGACAGTGGTCTCACCTTTGATAACCACATCACCACAACAGTCAGGAAATCCTTCTATGTGGCACTCCTCATCACTAAGGGCTTTTCATCCAGAAAAAAGGAGGTAATTGTCCCACTGTACTCATCCCTCATTAGACCTATTATAGAGTATAATGCCCCATTTGGTATGTACTTCACAAGACATCTGCAACAGCTGGAAAGGCCACAGAAATACCTCACTAAAAGAATCACAGGCCTAAAGCAGATGCCATATGTTGACCGTCTAAAAAAACTCCAGCTATACTCTGTGGCATATCATCTACTCAGAGGTGATCTCTGCTTAACATACAAAGCCATGTCAAACCCTGAGCTGTTGGACATGCTCCACTTAAAGAAATCCCAATCCCTCAGAGCCACATGCTCCAGGGATCTAAACCTTGTCACCACAATGAACAAAACATGCTGGAGGAATAGGTTCCTGACCCATAGACTCCCCATACTCTGGAATAGACTGCCCATACATGTCAAGCAGAGCACCTCATTGGCCCTCTTCAAAAGGAACCTTTATGATTGGATGGGAGATAGGAAATTCACCCCGGGGATCATGTCAGTCACCCCACTAGACAGGGGTCCAGTGAAGTAAATATTGTGGGAAGAAATATCCAGGGAATTGTTATGGCTAGGCTTGTATAGGCCCTAGGGCCGATAGCCTAGTAAAAACCTGTGAACCTGTACATGTGTCCCTGTCCCCAGCATATGCAGGGATGAGCAGGACAGTGGTGCTTAGTATGGATGGCAAATTGCATTATGGTACCAGTTCAGAGGCAGCCACAATAATTTACCTCATTAACATAACCAGTATGCTACAAGGTACTTGATATTGTTATGCAAACAAGGACAATACTGTGCGAGGCAGCCTTACAACAACATGCAACTGTGGATCAGAACTTTGGAAAACAACATACTAGACTTTGAGATAGGCTTAGTAAAGGAAGACGTGACACCTGGTAATGTACATCTACACTATACTCAACACCTTTGGTGGATGGAGATACCAACATTTTGTCAAGAAGTTGCTTAATAGACATATGAAAAAGCTGGTAGAACTGATCAAACTGTAATAGCTTGTCCTGAGTGAGATTGCAGAACAGCAGGAAGTAGGAAATTTGCCTTTCCCCACTGTAGTGAGATCTTAGAGTTGGCATATATATTTAGCAGGGGATGTGAGTGGTGCAGCTTCCCACATGGGGGGGGTGCAGAGGGGTTTCTCTCTTGCAGAAAAAATATATTTTTCTTTTTTGTTTTTGAATCTTTTGTAGGTTGACAATTTGAGTTTGATCATTGTATTATAACATTTCACTGAAATGGGCAGGACAGGATGTACAGGACACAATGACCCTTGTACATTAGTGAGACGTGGCAACACAATTTGGGGCAAGGGTGAGCAGAGCAATAAAAGGGTTTAATACTATATACATGCGTTTTGCTGCAGTTTGCATAGTAAAGGGGAGGAATGCTTATAGCATAACAAAGAACAGGTAAGTAGGGAGGAAAGTGGTGCATTTGCGGGTCTATGTCATTTCTGTGAATGGCCACATTGTCGAACAGCACTGCACTGAAAAAAATAAATAAATAAATTTTACATATATATATATATATATATATATATATACATATATGTGTATACCAACTCTGAGATTGCACTACAGTGAGGAAAGGGGCAAATTTCTTGATCCCACCATAATGTGATCTCAGTCAGAATGGTTCAACGGATTGTATTTTCCACATAGTGCCATTCAACAATGTAGTCATTCACGGAAATTACATAGACCCGTGGTGCATATGCATGTCCTGAGACAGTCATGCACACATCGTGACTGACTTGTGTAATCCACTTGTAAACAAATCTTGCCTTGGGCCCATAAGGCAGGATGTGGCTTGAAAAGTTGCACACCAGCAGACTGAAGTATTTCTTTAGGCCATCCAACACATGGCATGTGCATTCTGAACTAAGGTAACAAGGACAAGGTGCAGCAGGCTCAGATGTGGTAGGCATCAGTGCAGGACAACAGGGTTCTGGACAGACATAATAGAACTGTGCAAAAGGTGCTGCAAAGGGTAACCGATATGACACTGCATGCCATGAATGTGGCACAGAGCACTATCAAGGGAATATCCACCACAGAACAAGGATCACCGATACAGAAGCAACTAACAGGGGGTAAAATATTTGGCTTGATAGTGGCCACCATAAATATTAGAAGAATAAGAACTATAATTATAGAATTGAATGGCTGGATTACCCAACACAAGCCTGTTTTGTTGTAATAACTGAAACTTAACTTAAACCAAGTATAAATTACTCTGAAATTATACTCTATGGCTATAATATAATCTGCAATGACTGTATAAAGAATAGAAGTGGCAGTATTGCTTTTATGTTTCCCAACAACTACCACCCCCCCTCCCACAACAAACCAATACCAAAATTCAGTTCATCAGAGCTTCTTATTACTTTTCTGAAAATAAACAAATATTCATTACTGTCCTTTACATTCCTCCTGGTGACAATACAGCTACACTGGAAGATGCCCAACATTGCATATCCATAACAATTCCAGAAGAAAAAAAAAACTACCAGGTAATTTCAGTATCAATTCATTGGACAAAATGACTAACTCTTCAACATCTAGCATGAATTTATACAGTTTCATACAACTAATTAATAGCCCCACACATTATAGCAAGACATGAAATTCCTTATTAGACAAGGTCTTAGTATCAGACGCTAGCAAATTCACCACCACAGGTACAATGTCAGATTCTTCCAGTGACCAATTCATAATTTATACAACCAAACATCTCACACATGAACTTAGACTGTTTATAAAACACCCAATCTGTCCAAGTGTAAACAAGAAATATTTATTAGTACCTATCATCTATTAACTGGGACATTCTAAAAATCCTTTCTTTAGATGATACTGTAAATGAACCCATTACAAATTTCCTAACTATCCTAAATAGCCTTGCACCTCCTAGAAGGAAGAGACTAAAATAAGTAATGCAGTTTGGTCATCTAAAAATAGTAAAATACTAATGCAGGGTAGAGAAAAAACATGGAAAGAGTAGGAAAAAATATAAAACATCACAATATCTCGAAAACTTCAGAACGCTCTGCAACTGTACTAAAAAGCAAATAAATGAAAATAAAAAAATATACTATATCACCATTCAGAAAATAGTAAACACAACCCTAAACAATTCTGGTCAGCCATTAAAGAAATCTTACATCCCAGTCAATCCTCTCCCAATAACTTACCTCTCAAAACTGTAATGAAATTATTTTTTTATTTCATAGATAGCATAGCATCTCTAACCAAGGATTCTCCCACATCTAATACCAACCATGCCCAACAGCCACATATCACCACATCTATTTTCACTGTCAAACATGTGGACCTTTGCCTATATAATAAATAAAATTACTCTTAAACAAACTCAAACCATGCTCTACTTCAGCTGATGACCTTCCAGATAAATACCTTAAAATTGCAGCCAGTATCATTGCCTATCCTGCCTCAATCTTTACAAATAGGTCAATCCAGGAATTCCGATTTCTGCCTCTCTGGGGGAAAAAAATCACACATTATTTCTCTACAAAAAACAGGAAATTCAACATACATTACTAACTTTATATGTATAGCAACAGGAAATTCAACAAACATCACTAAAATTATATGTGTAGCAATCTTATCCCCTTTCCATAATACTTGAAAAATGTATTCAAAAACAATTGCTAAACTATCTTCTGCAGGAAGAACTCCTATCCCCCACACAATGCAGCTTCCATTCCCTCTCATTGTACTAACATTGCACTTCTAACCTTTATAGATACTGTCAATAAAGCTAGAGATAATAGCAAATTAGTCTCCTCCTCTTTATTTCTAGATTTTTTTCTAAAGCCTTCGACACAGTTTATCACAGCAAATTTCTACTTCAAACGTCATCACTAGGTCTATCTCTGCCTATCCTTCTATGGCTCAAAATAAACTTGTCAAGTAGGTATCGGTAAGTGAAATGGTACACCTCCCTCTATGCATACCTCAGACTCACTAGCGATGTACCCCAAGGCTCTATCCTTGGCCCCCTCATCTTTATCATTCTCACCAACACTCTCCACACATCCACACAATAGGCCTCCCTATTCCGATAAGTAGATGACGCCACACTCATATCCATATCACACAACCTGGCATATCTCAACAAAAATTACCCAGGAAGCTTTAGCAGCCACTGAAACCTGGCTTTGTAACTCACAAGTTATGCTCAACCACCCTACCAAAAAAAAACTTTTTTCTCTAAATCCCTCTCTCATGAAAAAAAATAAAATAACATCTTCCCTCTTAATAATACAACTTCTCATAGCAAATTATAAGTGATAATAGTGGATGATAATTTTAAAATTGATTTACATATATACAACTGTATAAATACTCACCAAAAAAGACATTTTACAGAGCCATAAACTTTCTCAACAATGCAATTCAAACTAAACCTCCTCCCATCACTAGCCTTACAGAAGTGGTCTACAATATGCTAGTCAGTTATATGCAGGTTCTGGTAGCACTGTCAATAACAGTACAGATGCCATGGCACTACACATGATGGACACTGGCTTTGAGAGCAGTCAGTAACACATGCTGGTCTGCTGCAGTTACTGCCATTGTAAACACTGCAGCATCCTATACACTGACAAGTCCTGCTGTTCAACAAAGTAAACAAGATAACATAATGCTTCTGACTTGTACATCTATTAATCTCTCCACCATGTCCGATGTCGTCATTTGTGTGTCTACTGTGTCTCATTTGTATGAGGAACCTCCCTTTCATAGCACTATGCTGACATTTGCATATACTGCATACTGCACTATTTTTATCATATAGTAATCAAGCAACCTATGCTTTTGAATCACCTCCTTCCTGTACATCACCACTTACTATGGAAATGAGCAGTAATATTTGCTAATCTCTTTAAATACTGATTTTTTTTAAATAATTATGTCCTTGGTAATTATTTGGTATTTAAGGGTAACAAGAAATGATGATTAGCATATGCAGTCTTTTTGCACTGTGTATGCACTGAGTTAATCTCTTTAATTATCAAAAAAACTCTTGCTCACAACTAAACTATTCTCCAAGACTACTGTTTACGCATATTGCAACCATATAAGGCAGTATTGCCTTTGCTTTTTCAGCTGTTATATGTTCAACACACATGTACAGAAGAATTCTGATTCATTTTCTTATGTAATATAAGTATTTGATAGGTGAGTATTTATAAATCCAGTATTTTAGTGGCAGTGAAATTTTCTAAGTGTTGGTGAATGGCTTGAGTTTTCCTGGAGTAAAATAATGTTCAGGACAAAAAGAAGTACAGCATGATTGTCCAAATGCTGGAAGTTATCAGAAGACTACCTGGACCTTGTTTTACCATTACTACACAACTTCCTCATACTGTAGACTAAATGGGAATCTTTTTTCTGCAAAATGTTAAATGAATGTAACCAACTGTAAATTGTTTTTCTCTGTAAAATGTACACCAAATGTAACTAAATTTATCTTGTATTCTCTGTTAACATGTATATTAAATATAATTGGAACTTTTCTCCTCGGGTCTCCACTGAAAATGGGTTTCTAACCCAGCTGGACTAACCCGGTTAACAAATGTCAATAAATAAATAAATATAAGAACCTGCTTGCAATATAACTACTGGATTATTGGGAAAATAGGTGGGAAGTTTATAATTTCCTTCAACTTTATTGATGCAGCTAGCATAGTGCTCCATGGATGTGAAAATGCAAACTTGGAAGATTAGTTTGGTCGGTTGTCATTCTAATTTACACATCTTACTATTATAATCCGGAATGCTGGATTTAGTTAACGTAATAGGATCACAGGATCATAGGAGGTTACTAGGCTATTTCCCTGAAGCCCTTATTAGCCTAGCCAAGAGATTAGCCCATGTTTAGACAAGTCAGCACCCAGAGCCCCTGTCCAGCAGGGACACAGGTGGAATCCCAGGAGTGTATTTTCTGTTTCCCATCCAGTTATCCAGGTTGCGCTTAAAAAGGGATAATGAGGTACTCTGCTTAACATGGAGAGGGAGTCTATTCCACAGATGGGGGACTCTCTGGGATACTAATATGTCCCGTCAACAAGTCCTATTGATATCAGAGACCAGGTTGAGGTCGGGCATATGGGCTGCTTGAGTGGAGCTTGATTTGTGGATATGCAGCAGTCCCATCAAGGTGGGGTGTGAGATTGCTTTGTATGCCACACAGAGGTCACCTCTGAGGAGTCTGTATGAAACTAAGTAGAGGGACAGAGCTTTTCACCTGTCTGTGTAGTGTAGATGTTTGAGGCCATGGATTCTCCTGGTGAGGAACCTCTGTGGTCTCTCCAGCTGCTGCATGTGGTTTGAGAGGTACATGCTGAAGGGTTGTTGTACTAATAATTGGCCTTATAAGGGAAGAATACAGGGATCTTATGACCTCTTTGTCCCTGGATGAGATACTTATGAGGTGGGCCATGTAGAAAGCTTACCTTACACTGGAAGCATCATGGTGGTCAAAAGTCAGGTTGCTATCAACCTAGGTGCCCAAATCCCTCACTACTGATTGTGTACTTAGCACATTGTTATTAATGTGATAATATATGGGGACTTCACTCTCCCCAAAGGGAATGATGATGCATTTTTGGCATTCAGCTTGAGGCCATGTTTCTGGCACCAATCATTTGTTTGGGTGAGACCCTCTTGGAGGACATCCACATCACTTGAGGAATTGATGACTGTGCCCAGAATGCAGTCATCTGCAAACTTGGTCAGCCATAGCCCACTGGTTTTGGCCTGCAGCTCAGAGAAGTATATCCAGAATAACAAAGGCCCCAAGATCAATCCCTGGGGTACGCTGCTCATTACAGGTCTACTGCTTGAGGTGGATTCCCCTGTTTTGATTAGGTGGGCTCTATCAGTGAGCCAGTTTGCTACCTATCTGGTAACAAATGGATTGATGTCTAGTTGAGAGAGTTTATCTACTATGCCCAAGTGGTTAATAGTGTTGAAGGCTTTGGCCAGGTCAAGGCAGGCAGTGTGCACCGTCTTTCTCTCATCCATGGCTTTGGTGACTATCTCAAAGAAGTCGACCAGATTTAACAGACATGACCTCCCCTTGACAAAGCCAAACTGTATGGGGTTGAGTGTTTGGTGGTTGCCAATGTCCCTGTTAATGAGGTCCATGATAATCCATCCCATGGCCTTGCAGATCAGGCTAGTTAGGCTGATGGGTCTATAATTTCCTAAATTGGTGGAGGTTCCACCTTTGTGTAAAGGGGTGACAGTGGCTGTCCTCCACTCGGCTGGGACAAAACTGGTATTCAGGCTTTTGTTGAATAGGGTGCCTAATGGTGCTGCAAGATCATGCCTGAGTTCATGTAGGATGCAGCCTGGGATGTTATCAGGTCCCATGGAAGCTGTATTTTTTGCCTTTGAGATGGCAGTGATGACCTGTTCCTTAGAGATAAGGGGTGGGGTCAGGTACTGGGGATGTCCTGATTTACTGATGGGGGAACAGAAGGGAGACGTTTTCACTGAATCTGTCAGCCAGTAGATTGGCTATGTCTACAGCATCTGTGTATTTGGTGTCCTTGACCACCAGTTCTGAACAGATCTGCTTGCTTCCTTTGAGATTGCAGACATATGAGAAGAAGGCCTTATTGCGGCCAATTTGGACTCAAAGTTGGCTTTAGAGGATTTCACTAGTGCTCTTATTTGCTTGTTCATGCTAAAGAGAGATTGCTTCCAATTGAGCACCTGCTCATCTTGGTCCTGGACAGCAATTTTTTCCTTTGTTATATAGTTTATTTATTGCAGATGTCCACCAGACAGGTTTACTCTTCCTTGCGGAGGCTGATTTTGTTCTGTCAGGTATTCCTGATTCCATGCATCTATATAAATGCTAGTATAGTACTTCAGTGTAGATTTGGACATTGGTGCCAGTTCCTAGAGTGGGGGTGGGGCTGTGAAGCTGTTTATACCATCCCTCAGGAGGTTGGAATCAGCTTTGGAGAAGTTTTTTGTTTGACCCTAGCTAGAGGGGTGGGGCTCAGGGGAGATGGTGACTTTGAAAGTGACCGCTTTATGGTCGGATCTTACCAGGGAGGATGATACCATAGGGGTGCTGCAGTGGTTACTCATGTTGGTTAATACCAAGTCCAAGATATTATCACCTCTTGTGGGGGTATTGACTAGCTGTTCCAAGGCATTTGCATTGATAAAATCGAGGAATCTCTGGGCATTTGTGTTCTGGCATGAGTAGTTTTTTACAGTCTATGGTTATGTAATTAAAGTCACCCACATAAGGGTAATGGGTTGAATCTTGATACATTTGAAGAGGTCCAGATAGGTGGAGTGGGAATCTTGAGTCAAATTTGGGGGGCTGTATAATTTGAATAGGGGTCTTGTCAATGGTCAACTGCACCTGGAGTGTCTCCTGTGCATCATACTGTTTGACCAGCCTGGAGGTGTGTGTGTCCTTAATATATAGGTTCATAGGTTCATAAGTGTATACTAGGCTAACAGCCCTGGAGCCTATATAAGCCTAGCCCAAGAAGATTCCCTGGCATCATGCAGCCCAAAGTTACTTCCCAGTGCCCCTTGTCAAGCAAGGCTACTGAAGTGATCCCTGGGGCGAACTTCCTATTGCCCATCCAGTTGTCAAGATTTATCTTAAAGAGGGCCAGTGAAGTTCTCTGCTTAACGTGAATGGAAAGTTTGTTCCAAAGTATGGGAAGTCTCTGGGTTAGGAATTATATTGAAACTCAACCTCCTTTGGCTTTGCTGCCCACATTTTGGGGTCTGAATGTGTGATAGGATGAGTAACCAGGTAAGGCTGGAGTGCTCTCTGCAGCTTTGAACCAGGTTTCTGTGACTGCACAAATGTCAGCATCTTCCAGGGTTAAGAATGCTTGCAATGAGTGCAGTCTCATGTTTAGACTCCTAGCATTTAGCAGTATGATCTTTAATTTGCATTTTGTTGAAATGTTTATGTTGGTAGTATTGACCTCATGACTTTTCCTAAAAAAGGCTCTATGGAGGAGGCAAGGGCCTTTGCCAGAAGCCTGAACCCTAAGTGTGACAGGTGCAGGCCTTCTCTAGCAAAGCATTGTGGTCTGTCGATTATATCTTCCCAGGCTGTCATGCACTGGATCCCCCTGGAATGACACCAGAATCTAAGCCAATTGTTAAAGTCAATAATTTTCTGTTTGTATTGTGGCATCATTCTTGGTGATGATAGAATGCTGCTTAAGGCTAGGGACATACCTGCCTGGAACACATATTCAGCGAGCTCAATCATGTTTCTCTTCATATAGTCCAGGGAGGTACGTCACAAGTCATTCATGCCAACATAGACTATGACAGAGTCATAACAGCATCTGTTGTTGAGAGGCTTGAGAGCATGTGTGATATGGCGGTTTCTGGCACCTGAGAAACAACTATCCGTGACTTTCTCCTTATCCAGCATGGTGAGAGGCACGTCTGTGTGTCTCACAATGGAGTCTCCTATGATTAATATTTTGGGTTTATGGGTACGCGTTAGTGGTTGTGAGACACTGGTGTGGGTTATGCATGGTATGTGGTGTGGAGGGTTATGGAGTTCTTATGTGTTTTTGCCTCTGAGGTCTCCTTTGTTTGAGTTTGTTTTTGTTGAGAACCTCTGCATATGTGAGTGTGTGTTGTGTAATTGTGATTGTGATGACAACTTTCCCAGTGCCAAATATACTGGTTGTGAGGAGAGAACCTAGACTCTAACTTCTTTATGTAATTGCATCTCTCACAAATTGTGTTCTTATGTGGTAGTAGTAGATGGTTGTCTGTGTAGATGAGGCAGTTGCTACACTGTCTCAGGATGCCCATATCAACCTGGCTGGCAGAAGAAACCGTAGGAAACTGTCCATCCATATTTGTCAGAATCTGAGAGAGAGAGGCCAGGGAGAGCTAAGGGGTAGGCCTAAAGCCCAAGTGCTTAAACCAAAACTAAGAGGCTTAGAATAACACTTAAAATTTAAACAGGCTAAAAACAAGCAGTAATAAATGCAGCAGAGAAGATCCAATTAAACACTTTAGATAACATGTAGCAGAAAAACCAAGATGAAGTGATAGAGTAGGAGGAGGCAACACAAATATTGTAAAAGCAGCTGAATAAAGTTTTTTTTTTTTTAGTAAAGTGGAAAGGGAGAAAGCAGATAATTCAAGGTTAAGAAACTAAGGGGGTTGGCCTTCCCAAATGTTCTCTCTGTATTAGGTAGAATGAGCTAATGACACTGGACTGGGAGGAGTGTCTCAGATCAAATTTACGTTAGGGGTGGGCAACTGCAAAGCTACCAAGTATAAGAACAAGACACCAGAAGGGAGGGTAGGAAACTATGCTACAGCTACTAGCTACACTAGTGGTGCTAACTGAAGCATTGGTGCTCTATCTTCAAATAATCTGTAACACTGTAGGGATATTTAAGAGATTTTGAAGTGTCTAAGTTGGGGAGAAAATCGATTTGGTGCCATGTCATGCCAATCTCATATAGCAGTATGTTTCTTGTGTGGGGCAAAAGCCATGATGCTAAAAGGTCGGAATACATGCATGACCTATACTATTATCTGACCCCATACACAGTGAGCCACACCTTTACAAGCCAAACTTTTCAATACATTTTTGAGGGGGTACAGAGTTGGAGAAATCACCCTTACCTCTGTAACTTAAAATAAATGATATTTAAAAAGTAGCTGCATAGAGAAAAATGTCAGCAGAAATATCCTTTAGATTCCATTTGGACATCAGCTTACAAAAGTGTATTTCAGAAATGTGAGTAACAGCAGATATTACAACCCATTGTAACAGCTCCACTAGCACTGAAATACACACTTTGATATCTGATAAGTACCGCTCGGCCCATCTATTCTACCAACATCCCTACCTACTGGACAAGCTGCAGCTTTGGCTTAACAACACCTTGTTCTGCCAAAAGGAATTCTTTCATAGACATACCCTCCTGTATACACACACACACACACTCACACACAGCACCTAGTAGCCATAATCCATTTGCAAGCTATCTAGCTCCTTCATTCTCAGCTGAGTGAAAACTGTTCAGCCCACTCATTTCAGCTGGGTGACCTCAAATATCTATCAGATGCATGCCTGTACTATCTAAAGGGAAAGTATGCAATGGGCTTGTGGTACAACTGATAACCAAAACCAAGTACCACTGTGTCAAAATCACAGCAAATTACAAAAAAGACACTGCAGGGCAAACTCAGGCAACGTTCTTTATTGTTAAACACAACTGGGTCTAGCACTTTTATCCCTTCAATTGCCAGGACTTCATTATAACAAATTTGCCATACCAAGCACTTATATTTAAAACCACTCAACAATCACCTAATGGTTGACTGACATCACCACCAACCAGTATTATATTAGACATAAATACATATAATCTTATGCTTGTAATATAACATCCTATCAAAACAACTAAAAATATGCATCCATTATATGTATATGACCTCCCCCCATTAAACATTGCACAAATGCAGTTTTAAAACACAAGCAATGGAAACTTATCCATTCAAACCTGATGCATTTTCTCTTGTCTATTTTAGGCTACCAAAATAATTTTCATGACTCAAGATATTCACTTCAAGCCCTCATACCATCTCATACCACCCTTGACCCTTCTGTTTATATGCTCAAACTATGGCCTCTAATTCTCCTATAGTTAAATCTATCTATCTGTCTCTATATATGTATATGTGTATGTATATATGGATCAGCTTGAAAAGAATGAAAAAACACTTACCCGAATCTCTAAAAATTGAGATGACTTCGCTGTAGCCACAACTTAACGAATACTCGAATGACTGGAAAGTTACTGTGGGAACAGAAGCACTTTGCCATCATGGTGAACATTGCCCCTTTAACCACTGTAGTGCAATCTTGGAGTTGATATATTTAGTTGGGGGGGGGGGGGTGAAGCCCACATAGGTTCGTTTAACTTGCTTTGGTTTGATTTTTTTTTTTTGTGATGCCGGACAAGTGGTTACTTTCCCAGAATTACTAATTGGTGATCTGAGTGTTCATTCATTTGAGGTTTTATTGAAGTCATCTCAACATTTAGTGATTTGTGTAAGTTTTCATTCTTACGAAGTAGATCTATATATATATATATATATATATATATATATATATATATATATATATATATATATGTGTGTGTGTGTGTGTGTGTGTGTGTTTGTGTGTGTATTCAGATAAGTGGGTTTTCATTCTTATGAAATAGACCTGTGTGCGTGTGTGTGTGTGTGTGTGTGTGTGTGTGTGTGTGTGTGTGTGTGTGTGCGTGCATATATATATATATATATATATATATATATATATATATATATATATGTATAGGTAAACATTCTTAAACAACTGCAAAGTAGCTTAAAGGTTCTTCAATCATTTACTGGTTAATTGTTAGGTAAGTGAACTGCTCTATGAACCATTTTCAGCAACAACCTGCCTCTTTAGAGCAGATAAATAACTGCTTGAAATAAGTTACACAAATGTACCAAAATCTAAGTATTTAAACAGGACTTTTGATGACCTATTGTATTATCTTGCTTGTGCTTTCAGAAGCAAAACAGTCTTTTATTCAGCTTTACATTTTGCAAAATGGAAGTTTTCTTTACAAGAATAAATAAGATCAATCTTTCTGACAGCTAACAAAGGATAAAAAAACAGAGCTGAAGTCTATCCATCAAGTTCAAAAATTCTGTTTATAATCAAATTCAAAAGCACAGTTCACAATTAAAGTACTTCTTTATTCAAACAAGAACAATACTTAGTTTTTGTATCTTCAGTAACTCCTTTCTGCTCTGAGTCAGGTTAACTCCATTAGCCTTTAGTATAGAGCAGCACAACACAGGGTAGCATTTCTTGCTCTACTTTTTATTTATCATTTTGTTAACCATGAAAGTTCAACTTGGAACATAGCCAATTTTCAGCAGAGGCCCAGGGAGAAAAGCTCTGGACACATGCCTTTGAACGTGGGAGGAAACCCACACAAACATAGGGAGGACATGCAGACTCCACACAGAAAGCACTCCAGGCAAGAATCAAACCAGATAATTTCTTATTGTGAGATGACAATGCTACCGCTGCACCACTCACATCTCTAATGTCAGGGTTCATCCTAGAGTAACACTCCTGTTTCTCTTTCTAGATATAAGAACAAGTTCTGTCACACACACAGCAACAAGCCTTCTACCCAAATACCTCAAATCTGTATTCTGGAAACTGTTTTTGTCTGGTAGTGTAAATTATATTCCCCAAAATGTGCCTTTTCTCTGTTGAGATTTGTCTGCCGATTGTGTGACTCTCTCTTAAAGAGCTCAGACCTTGTTTCAGCAGTTAGCAGAAGGAGACCCCCCCCCCCCACACACACACACACATACACCTAGCATTCAGACAATGCTTAATCTGAAAGTTGAAGGACTGGAGAGTCAATGTCCAATGTGTCAGTTTGGCATTAGTGTCTTTTTGAAGGAGTACATAGAATAGCATGGTAAAATTTTCTGTTTAATAAATATTTGTTATTGTATTGGCCTATTTACTTACCAGACATTCCCATTTTATAACAGAGTAGTACTTCTCAGTGTTGCTGAGTTTTTAGCCAATCTGTATCGCATGGCATGCCCCTCCCTCCCTCTCATGTGAAAGAGTACTGCACTAATTTAGGAGGTGTTGGCATAGGAAAATAAATGTTTAGAGATGCTAGGGGGGTTCAGAACCTTTTATGAATTTATTTATTTACTATTTGATAAGCACATAAGTTGTCTGGTCTACTGACCCTTTTCAGCCACAACCTGAGCTCAAAGTTCAAAGAAGCAGCAAGCTGCAGAAATTCACTGTATGTGATGCTACATCTATATATCATATCATGGAGATACAGTCCTGTCAACAGCTAGCAGTTCACAGTAAAATTCAACACAAAGTATGAAACATACACATTGTACTAATTGCCTACTTATGATAACAACAATATGTTACAGTGGGAGAGTTTCTTGGATACAGCCTAAGATGTCACTTGCCTAATAATACGAGAGTTTAACCATTGCCAAATAAACAACTGCATTTGGATTCTGTTTTGAGATACATCTTCGAAGAGCTTTAATGTGTCTTGATTTTTAACATTGGGATATAACTGGATCCAGGATGCTGGTCCTAGTCTGCTGAAGGCTCTTCCCTCAGCAGTAGTTTTATAAGGTGACATTACAAGAATGAGACTGTTGTTTTAAGTGCTTCTGAGTCCTGAACTATAAACTAACACAAAAGCTTTATTTTTAAGAAGTGGGCAGTAGCTTTATTTTTATACTTTGAAGATCAGTGTTTGCTCAGTAGAAATTTTGGTATGTTAGTAACTGAAAGGGTCTATATTAGATAAACGAAAGTTTATCTAATCAAATGCTGACATCATCGAAAATCCCGGAACCCGAAATCACAATTGTGGGGGGCTGCACACACCCCCTCGCTATATATATATATTCCATCTCCGAGATTGCACTACAGTGAGGAAAGGGCAAATATTCCCATCTTCACTGTACCGCGATCTCATAATTGCAATTTCGTGTTCCGGGATTTCCGATGATGTCAGTGTTTGATTAGATAAACTTTTGTTTATCTAATATTTATCTAATATAGACCCTAACTGAAAGACATTTTGATTTTTCATGCAATTGGCACTGGTGTTTAAAGGGGTGTGCTAACAGGAGATACCTGAAGATTTTATTTTTTGCAATTTGTATTCTGTGGGTATTTTGGACTGAGTGCAGTAGGAGACATGGGAAGTAATACACCGTTTTAGGCATCAGTACATTTTCACAATGGCTAAACTGCCTGTAGGAGAGAGCAGAAGACTTATTTTGCTTATTTATTTATCTATTTATTTATATTTGTTTACCAGGGTAGTGGACTGATCAATAATGATCAGTTTCAGGTTCAGCTAGGGTGAAATACAAAACATTTCACAAACAAAAATACAGAAATATAAGCAATGACAGAACAGTCCAGACTAATTGTATAAAAAAACTGTGTATATACATTGTGGAGAACAAGCACAGTGCAATGTACAATCAAGCAGATTGTAATGTACAGCATATACACTAGTTACTAAAGTGAGTCAATCTTCAGTGAATCTTGAATGAGGAGACGAGACTCAGAAAGGAGACAGGTTAGGTGATATGTCCTGTGTTGCAGCAGGAGCATTTGGCTTAGAAGAAGAAATGTTTTTGGAGTTGCATTTTGAATTTTGAATAATTGTTGATTTCCTTAATGCTGATCGGGACAACTTGACCAAGAGTAGGTGTCTGAGAGTCGAAAGCATGTGCAGTGCTGTGGAGATTATTCTAGGGGTAATGAGAGTTGGGCTGGTGAGTAGAATCTCAGGTTGTATGAGCAGGTTTTTGTGAAGTCTAACTGGAAGAAGAGTAACTGTATAGAGTTGTAGTAGTATGTAGAGTTGGATCCTAAAAGTAGGTTAGATCTTTGTTTTATGGAAAGCCATTTGACTTTTATGTGGCTGATACAGTGATGCTCGCATACAGGTGAGTCTGTAATACATCAGCTGATGCTGTTAGAGACAGTTTCAAGTGTGGCAATGTTTTTCTTGGACACAGAAACAAAATTCAGGAGCCCGTATCCAAGTTGAGAAATTTGGCTGGTAAAGATAGAAAAAGGAATATCTTTTTGGCCCAGAAGAAGAGGGAGCTTATTTTGGCTCTCAGTTTGTCTATGTGGAAATCAAAGTTTAGTGACTGACCAAGCCATAGTCTTAGGTACTTAAAGGTGGAGGTTGTCTCTATGGAATGGTTGTGTAGATCAAAGATAGTTAAAGAGTCAGGTGCTTGATGAATTTTCTGTGGAGTTCCAAAAAGCATAGTTTTGGAGTTGGTGGGGTTGAGAAGTGGTTTATGTTTATGATCCATTGACAGAGCTTATGTAAGTCTGATTGTTGTTACCACTAAATGCTGGTGTGAGAGTGACCAAATTGGTAATTGACTGTGTCATCAGCATAGAGAATAAGTTTGAGTTGGGGGGGCGGGGCTCAAAAGAAAGTTTGCTAATGAATATGGAGAAGAGGATGTGGGCAAGAATGGATCCTTGTGGTACACCTTTGGTAATAGGTACTGATTCTGATTGGAATGATCCTATATTAACTCTGAAGTGTCTGTCAGTGAAGATGATTTTAAACCAAGGAGTAGCCTCTGGACTGATGCCAGTTTCAATTAGTTTGTTTTGGAGAAGATAGTGGTCCATAAGGTCAAATGCCTTTGTCAGGTCTATAAATAGGGCACCTGTAAGGAGGCCACTATCAGAGTTTAGCAGGATGTCATCAGTTAGGGACGAAATTGCTATCATAATAGTCTTTTTTGGGCCAGAATCTATGTTGTTTGGAGGAGATCATGTGGTACTGCTGGGCATAGAGAGAGAGTTGGGTGTAGACTGTGTTTTCAAGATGTTTACCCAGAATTTGGAGGATAGATATTGGACAGAAGTGCGAGGTATCTTTTGGGTTGGTTTGTTTTGGGAGGGACTTAATTAGACCAATTTTACAAATCTGTGGTATGATGTTTTGTGTGAGGCATAGACATGTGGATGAGAGGAAGACATAGGATGGTCTCTGCAGTGAAATATGAACCAGAGGTTTATGTTGTTAGATCTAGTGAAGATGTCAGTGGATATATTTTCAAGCAGAACAGAGACTTCTTTAAGACATATTTTTTGGGAAGAGGGGTATGAATCGTGATGTGGTGGGCAATGCATGATCTGTGGAAGGTGTGGAGTTTATTGATGAGTGATTCTTTAAAGAATCTTCTACAGAAAGTTTTGCTGTGCCATATTTAATGGTGGTTGTAGACATAGTATCATGACCAGGTTTTCTTCCTGCAAGTAGGTTAACCTCTTTCCATAAGTGTTTGGGGGGTATAAGAGAGTAACTTGTTTCATTTAGAAATTAATCTTCTTGGCTAGGTTATGCAAGACTATAAAAGAGGTGTGGCTGTCATTTGTGGAGCTCTGTTTCCTTTTTTGCCATGTTTCATCCCTTTGAGTTAAAAAATGTTTGAGTTTAGTGGATAGCCAGTTTTGGTAGGTTTATAAAGCCTGTGGATAAGTGGGAAGAGTCTGTCTTGCAGATGGAACAGAAAGTTGGTTAGGTTTACAGCTGCTGTATTAGGGTCATGTAAGGATAGTATATTGTTCCATTTGTGGGCTGTGAGAAAGGTTCTGAGTTTGTCTATATTTGTGCTACTCTGGCTTCTAAAGGCTTTTAATATTGGTGGTAGTTTTATAGGCTTGTTGACAACTATAATAATGGCTGGGTAGGCGTTGTTTAGTGATGGTGGCAGAATGTTTATGTTGGTGATAGAGTCTAATATTTTTGTAATGATCAGGTCAAGCTTGGAGTGTTTGGAGGATCTGAGGTTACGTCTTGTTGGTTCTTTTAAGAGTTGAAGGAGAACTAGGACTGCTAGGAAAATACCCATGTCAGATGAAAGAGGGACAAGATAATTAAGACTGAAGTCACCTAGAATGAATATGATATTGTTTTTGGGACAATTATTAAGGATGTTAGTCATAGTGATTTGAATTTATTTAGGGAAGCAGGGGGTGGAAGACAGACTGTAGTGATCAGTAGTGGTTTGCCTTTGTGAGTTTGACATTTTAGGAGAATCCAGTATGAGGAGGGGTTTCCTTGGGTAATGACTTTTGGGTTTAGGTTATTTCTATACAAAAATTAGAGAACCTCCACCTGATCGTTTGCCTGGTCTGGCATCACTCACATACTAGTAAGAGGTTAGAAAGTGTTGGAAGCTAGAGAGTCTTTTTTACCCAAGACTTCTTGACTGCTAAAATGTCTTGATTGTACTGGACAATAAAAGTACTTATGTGGTCTAGCTTGTTTCTGATGCTATGTTATTAAGGAGGACACAGGCCAGTGTAAGAAGTGAGTAGTTTAGATGTTGAAGAAAGGGAGCTGCTAGTACTGGGCTGAGTTCAACTGTACTCTTAAGAAGGAGGATAAAGATTATGGAGGATAGTCTGAATAAGGTATTTGGTGTTTTTAGGCAGACAGAAATACAATTCTGAGTCTTCGTAAAGAAAAAGAAGAGTGTTCCTGACATTGGTGAGCTGAGTAATAAATCTGGTCTGTTGACCGGGGGTTTCTGGTGGTGGCCTGTTGGTGAAGAAGTTAAGGACATAGGGCTAATACATAGTGATATTGTGATAGAGTGTGTATGTGTTTTATGAAGATGCTTGTTATTGGTAGTAGGGGGTGAGGAGGTCGAAGAGTAAAAAAGAAGGAGGTAAAACAGGGGACAGTGAGGAAAGAGGAACTTATTACTGAGTGGATCTGTGTTGTGTTTATACAGAAATTTGTAGGTGGGAGCTATGACTTCCAGTAATATTGTAGTACAGACTATGAGGGCAGTGAAATAAGAGGGTTATGTGGTTTTATGATGGTGTCTTTTTAAGAGGTGTGTCTTGAGGGTGTGACAGTGATTGGAGATCTAAGCAAATATGATGGGGTAGTTGGGGGTTGGCTGGGGAATTGGGGTAGGAGGGTAGCAAACCCCCTCTGACTTGGGAGTTAGTCAGTCAAGACATATCTAGCAGTCAAGACGTATCTAGCAGTGAGCTCAAAAAGGATAGGCATAAATGCATGAGTTGTTTAGAAAGGAGAGCTTTGAGAAAAGGAGCAATGCTAATAATACCATGACAATAAAGCAGAGCATTTTGTTTCGCCACTTTAATGGGGTAGGTTTACCCTAAAGGGAATGTAACTACTGAGACAGGAAGAAGTGCTTTGAATAGAAGAGTCAAACAAAGAGCAGTCATAGAAATACCTCCTGCCTTACCATAGTTATAAAAAAATATGTTGACGTGTAAGATACTAACCACAGTCTAGGGGATAAGTGGGAAATGCACCATAAGGTTTTCCCTTTTTACTAGCTTTTCCTTTGCTAAGATGCCTGTGGGAAGAGTTTAGGAAGAATCCACTGCACACCTGATGTTGGTTTACAGTGAGAGGCAGACTCAGGTAGCTTGTTAAAGAAGAGAAATAGTACAACCGTAGGCAGGGAGGGCCAACCATAGCTGTCTTGCAGGGTTGGAAGAGACTGACTCAAAAATGTAAAAATGTTTTAACTGAGTGAGGCCTTTATTAGTGATATTATCTGCATGTTTGTAAAAGCTGACAGAAGAGTCAAGAGTGAGACCCAGATATATCTTTTCAGCTACATTTGGGATAATATTCCCTTTGATATCCATTATATGGATGGGGAGAGTGGTGGCCACTTTCTTGGCTGCAGATAAAATTATTATGTATATTTTTTGTTAATTAGCAGTTTATTAGAAAAGCACCAAGTACATAGTTGAATAATATAACCTTAACACTACATGGCCTTTAGTTTTCTGATCTTTAAGATTTGGGATTAGCCCTGGCTGCTGTCTGCTCCTTGCTTAGCATCTAACCCTGCGTTACCCTGCTCTACCTGTGCCTCCAGCACTAGTCTGTACGAATCTAAAAGGACCCTCTCCAATTATCAGCAGTTCAGCTCACAGCCTAACTTCCCTACAATCCCTCTTTCAAGGACACAAGAAAATTACCTTGCTCTACCTGTGCCTCCAGCACTAGTCTGTAAGAATCTAAAAGGACCCTCTCCAATTATCAGCGGTTCACCTCACAGCCTAACTTCCCTACAATCCCTCTCTCAAGGACACAAGAAAAGTATGTGTGTTGAATAATTCCTGCCAGAACGTCTTTCTACTAGAGTACCACTGCTATAGGTGTTAAAGCACACCATGAGCTAGGGTAGCCAGCAGCCTCCACCCCCTCTCTTCTATACATTAATCACTCTCACTCCCCCATCCTCTATAGTAACACTTTGTCTAGCACCCACCTTTTCCCTTGTTGTACTCCAACTGACTCCCTATCATATCAGCCTGCAATATTAGACCTGTCCACCAGGTGGCACCCTTAACCCAGCCACATCTCCTTCTTATCCTCTCCTTTACAGAGCTATTCCCTCACCTTACACTCTTCTACTACTGTCTACTACTACCTTTTCGAGGCTCACTTCTCACTGGCCTTTACCCACGTCTGACTTTTCCAACTTACCTTTTGGAATCAATCCTGCTGATTGTTTACTCTACAACTGCTCCGGTCTCTGTCTCCTGCTCTAGTCCTTACTCCATCTCACCTCTCTTCTGCCTGTCACTCTCCCTGTCCTCTGTTTTCCTATTTGTCTCAGCCCATACCATTCATGCCTCTCTTACATTCTATACCATTACCATGTACTGCATGATGTCCAGTTGTCTTCTCTGAAGTTGTCCGTTCCTTGCCCCTCCTACCTGTACCTGCTCTTCTCCTTACTCCCCTCCCCACTCCACCTTTACTCCTCTAAACTCTCATAAATAACCTGGGCTTAGCGGGGCGCCATCTTTAGGATTTGGAATTAGCCCTGGCTGCTGTCTGCTCCTCTCTTAGCGTCTAACACTGCGGTATGTAGTTATTGCATTTGTATGCTGCTCATCATACCAATGTTTTTTATATATTGTTTTGGTGGGTCTGCATTTTTCAACTCATGTAGACCACTGTTGATGAATTAATCTGTGCTTTGCTTCTAATATCAAACTGTTAAGGCGACTTGTTTCTTGTCTTTTGTAAAGCCATTTACTGATTTGTAGACTACCTGTACTCTAACGTTTGGTTTATAGCTCAACATATTTTTTGGTGGATATGTAAATTTCTACTCATGTGGACTACTGTTAATTATTTATTCTGAGGTTTGCTTAATTAACAACTGCTAAAGCGACTTGTTTTCCCGCCTTTTGTAAAGCCATTCCTAGACTGCTTATGCTCTAAAGGTTTATTTTAGCATAACATAGTTCTTCTGTGGTTTTTTAAAAAGATAGCGTCGGGTTGTGTATGCTAGCACCCTAGCTAAATATATTTTAGCGTGCCTTTATGGTATTGCTTGTTCCCAAGCCTGGACATGGCTCATTGCACTACACTACCCTCGTGGTGTTTCAGCAAGGGTATTTAGAGCTAGCTTACTTTTCTAGCTGTGCTTGCTTGCATAGCGGGCAGTCACAGCTGTATAAGACTGCCTTTGGCTTATTAGCAAACCGATAACAGCTAGATTAAGTAACCCTCCCACTCAGGTGGATCCTTCTCCGAGCATGCCAGCATACTTTGTATATTGATAGCCGGATAACAGCTTTTTGTGTGCTGCCTCCTAAGCTCTTACCCTGAAGCCTAATTCCTCAACACATATCTACCTTGTGCTGCGTATGTGTTGATTTATAGTCATTTTAGGCCTGTAAACAGCTTTCTTAAGGATGCCATCCTTGTTGAGTCTCTCTAGGTGCTTGGGATTAATCTTATGTGAAGCCCCTGAAGGAATACTAGTGTCTCTGCCTGTAGAATATTAGCAAGCTGATATCGACAAATATGCTTGCAACTCATATGGACCCAACTCAAAATATGAATACACATGGTGGCTTTGTCTGAAGCCTGTAATTGGCTTTTTGAATGGCGCATCCTAAGTGCATACCCTGAAGCCTAAATCCTCTCCACTGCCCCATTATCAGTAGCGTGTTTACTTTCAGAAACCGCTGCTGCAAGCCTGTAAATGGATTCTGAAAGTACGCCATCCACATGGAGACTTTTAAGGGGCTTGGGCTTAATTAGATGCCTAGCTGTTCTCAAAGTACCTCTCTATAGCAGTGTTTTATGCTGATAATTAGTTATATGCTGCACAGAAGCTGATTTTCTGATACGAGCAGTGTGCAAGGCTGTGAATCACTAATATGCAGTATAGAAGCTGAAATACTAATACGAGCACCCTTGGGTAGCAGTCCTTTACTTGCACTAGCTGTAGTAGGAACCGTATAACCCTTTCTCTGTGTGCTGCACTACTGTAAAGTATCCCATCTTGTAAAGTGTAGTCCTACTGGGCCTTCACACAGTGTCCTTTTTCAGCACAATCCTTTAAAGTTTTTGTTTATGATGGTTTGTCTAATGCTGCTGTTAAATAGGTAGGCATATCATATACTGCTACCCTTTCATTACTGGTACTACCTAAGGGTCTATAACTATTGCTTAAATGTGTTTTACTACCAAGGGGCATATAAGTATTGCTTATCAGTGTTTTACATCGCTGTTACCAAGGGTTAGGAAATGTGCAACTGCTATCTTTAGATATTTGACTCTGTGAATGATTAGTATTTTTGCAATACAAGGATTATTGAAATGTTTCCCTACTATCTGTATAATAGTTTCTGTGAATATGTAGTATAATATAGCCAATCTTACCTTGCAATGTGCTAACTCCTGTTTCTCATCACTACCTTGTCTCTCTTGCTTCCTTAAGTTACCCTGCTCTACCTGTGCCTCCAGCACTAGTCTGTAAGAATCTAAACTGACCCTTTCTAGTTATCAGCGGTTCACCTCACAGCCTAACTTCCCTACAATCCCTCTGTCAAGGACACAAGAAAAGTATGTGTGTTGAATAATTCCTGCCAGAAAGTCTTTCTACTAGAGTACCACTGCTACAGGTGTTAAACCACGCCCTGAGCTAGGGCAGCCAGCAGCCTCCACCCCCTCTCTTCTATGCATTAATCACTCTCACTCCCCCATCCTCTATAGTAACCCTCTTTGTCTAGCACCCACCTTTTCCCTTGTACTCCAATTGCTCCCTCTCATATCAGCCTGCAATGTCAGACCTGTCCACTAGGTGGCACCCTTAACCCAGCCACATCTCCTTCTTTTACTCTTCTTTACATACCTACGTACCTTATTTCTCCTGTAGTACCAGAATTGCTATTTTAGTTCCCTAACCTTACACTCTTCTACTACTGTCTAGTACTACCTTTTCTAGGCTCACTTCTCACTGGCCTTTACTCACGTCTGACTTTTCCAACTTACCTTCTGGAATCAGTCTTGCTGATTGTTTCCTCTACAACTTCTCCAGTCTCTGTCTCTACCCGCTCTGTCCTCCCTGCGAGCTCACTCCGCTCCTCTCCCTACCCCCAATTTCCACCCACCCCCAGGGGTCCTAATCTTATACTTACTAACCACACCTCTTCCTCTTCCCATAACTCCCTTCACACTTTCCCATTGGCCATCTTCTCTCACATCTGCCATCTCTTACCACTCCCCTCCAGTCTTACCACACCCTCCTCCCTTCCCACATTCTCGCCCTATATATTTCCATACCTACATACATTCATCCATTAGCTAATCCTTCCCAGTGTCTAATCCACCCACCCCATTACATGTCCTACTCTACTTCACTCTTTTACCACTACCTCTTTTAACCTTTGCCTACTTACTCTCCCCCTATGAGCACCCACTACATCCACACCTTCATTACCCCAATAAGCAAACTAACTCTCCATCCCTACCAATCCTTTATAGCCATGCTAATATAACATGTATACCCAGCTACCTACTTGCAAAGTAGCATAGAATACTACACATTAAATATAACACACTAAATCTCAGGAAAGTGCTATCTCTGTACAGCAGGTTCCCCAACCCAAGCTATCTAGGACAACTCCTCACATTAAAAGATGGTGACATTCACCCTAACCCAGGCCCAACAATAACTCCTATCACTCTCCATAACCACAGTCAATCAACTATTTTTTTCTCTTTCTAAACCATACAACTCCCTCATAGTAATATAAGTAGCATTAACAACAAAATAACTCATCTCCACGCTCTATTAGAAATCTACTCCTTTGACATTCTCTGCTTAACAGAAACATGGCTAAAACTTGTTACCAAAGACAATGAAATTATCCCACCTGGATATAATATGCTCAGAATTGACCGAGTAGCCAAGGAGGGTGGCGGGGTTGCTATTCTATTTAAATCTGGTTTACAGTTAACCACATACAACTGTAATCTACCTCTAAATTCCAATGCAGAAATTCTCATCTCCAAACTTGAACTTAACAATGCCAAATCGATCTATATCATCTGTATGTATCTACCACCTGGTAATAACACAGCCACCATGGAAAATATCCTTTGCTGGCTATCCCAACACCTGCCCCAAAAAAACATAATCCTAGGTGATATAAACATAGGTTGGAACTCCTATTCTTGCAGCCTCCCTATCACCCACATTAACCTATATGTTTTTTCTCAAACCATTACCTCTCCCACCAGAATAAATAAAGCTAACAAGAAAGCAAGCATATTAGACTGAATTCTTATAAACAATCATCCTCACATTTATAATTTTGGAACCCTCCCCTGATGATATAAGTGACCACTCACCTATGTCATCAGGCATAAAGCCAACACTCCCATTCCAACCTCTAGCAGAAATATCAGATCCAAAAAAAATTTAAACCAGATCTATTCCAAATGGAACTAAGAGCATGTAATTGGGCTCCCTTAAGACACCTCCCTTTAAATGAAGCCATTAAATACATTAATTCTAACTTCCTTGCCATTCTTAACCACCATGCTCCAGCCAGATCTATCAGAATTAAAAACAATTCTGCCCCATGGCTTTCTAAGGAAACCAAACACAAAATCCATCTTAGAAATAAATATTGGGCCAAATTGAGAATGATTAAAAACCCTGTAGACCAACAAACCTTTAGACAGCTAAGAAATGACACTAAGAAAGCTACACTTTCTGATAAATTAAACTACTATTTACAATTTCAATGACCTAACCACAACAACCTACAAAAATTCTGGCAAGCATTAACCAGTTACTCCACCCAGGTCAATCCGCTACACCCAACCCTCAAAATACAGACCAGGAAAATCCCATGCATACAGCCAATACCTTCAATTCTTTTTTTACAGATGCAATCCAAACACTAGCTAGTCAGCTATCACCTAATACCTTCACTCTACCTTCCTATAACTCAACCCCACTCCGTCTTTTTCCTTTCAAACCTGTCCCAACCACATATATTCTAATCCTTTAAAATAAACTGAAACCATGCTCTTCCTCAGCAGACCAGCTAGCTTCTGAATATCTACAGTTATTAACCAAGGCTATTGCCTACCCCATTTCCATACTAATCAACAGAACTATTAGCAAAGGTCACATCCCTGCCATATGGAAAGTTTATCATATTATCCCCCTGCATAAAGGTAGACAATCCACTGAGCTCTCAAACTACCACCCCATTGCCCTACTTTCTCCTTTGGCTATGATCATGGAGAAATGCATCCATAGGCAATTACTCGACCACTTAATTGAAAATAACTTACTTTCCAGCTGTCAACATGGTTTCAGACCTTCACACAGCACTACCACTGGCCTCTTTTCCTTTACTGATTGCATTAACAGTAACCGCAAGCTTAATAATCTTTCCTCTGCACTATTTATCGACCTGTCTAAAGCATTTGACATGGTAAATCACCAGATTCTCATAAACATACTAAAATCCCTGTCATTAGACCCACTGTTGAACAATGGTTCACACAGCGTTGTCTTCTTTTAAGCCCCAAAAAAACAAACTCCTCCTCTTCAATCCTACTCACAAGTCTTCTCCTTTTGATTTCTCTGTTACATCCACCAATGATACCATTATATCACCAGACCCTTCCACCAAACTACTTGGTATCACCATTGACAACAATCTGAACTTTAACATCCATATCAACAATGCTATAAAGACTGTCAACAAAAAACTTGGCACTCTCTATAGGATTAAACCATTCCTTTTACCTACAACCAAAAAAACTATTGCTCACACTCATCTAATCTCTACACTCCTTTATGCCTCACCCATTTTTATTAATCTATCCAAGAATAACCTCAGCAAAATGGAAATGTCCTACAATAACATTGCCAGATTTGCTACTGGCAACCCATATAGAACCCACCATTGCATTAATATAAAGCATCTAGGATGGCTAGAACTAAAAAACCTGATTAAATTCCACCGACTAACCATTGCCCATAAGACTCTTTGTAAACCGTCCAGTACTCCTATGCTATCTACCCTCATCACCCCCTATAAAAATCTGAAGTCCTTACGGTCATCACACAAACTTTTTGTATATACCTCTAAATCTAACAACAGGGCTGGGGATTCTCTCTTCTCTAATGCTGCTGGAAAATCCTGGAATCTTCTCCCCTGTGACCTATCCTCACTTACGTCTTTATCACTCTTCAAAAACAGACTGAAACTTTTCCTCAAAACACACTGGCTATGCCCCTGTACCAAACCTGTCTAGTCATCTAGCTCTTCAAACTTGACTCTGCCTATCCCTTACTTCTCACCTAATGTTTCATCTTCCTACTAACTATAAATTTCATCTCTCTCTAAATTACATTATTTCCATCCTCTGTGGATACCTATTATTAAGGAAATCCTTTATTAATATCACTATACAATTAACTGCCTTTTTTACTATGTACTCTACCTGTATGATGTATTGTACCTGCAATTTGTACTGTTATGATTCTTGCCCTCATTGAACATTCTGTGCTCACCTGTATGCTGCACTGCATTTGTGACTGTTGTTGTTTTATTTTATGCTATTTGTTGTTTGTATTTGTTGTCTATGTCTTGGAGCTTATCTCCCTGGGCCTCTACTGAAAATGAACATATATCCAGTTAGACTAGCCCGGTCAACAAATGTAAAATAAATAAAATAATAAAAGTGTGTGTTTTTTTAGCTATCAAGTTAATTCTGATAGGGGCCTCAACTTTGGTCAAGTCAGTCAATAAGCATACATTCCCGGTATCAGCTGGCCTGGCCCTGGAAAGCTTTGGCATCCTTCTAAGTTGTTGACATGACATAATTCTGAATTACTTCAGCCTTCATTTTGAAGGTCTACTGCTCCTCAGCTGATATAGAGCCTAAATAATGACCTTCTCCCATGCCTAGCTTGCACTGGACTGGGGTGGCAGTTACTCTAGTTTGATATAATAGGTGCGAGATGGCTTGAAGTTTTGTGAGATAACATTCTCAGCCCTCCAAAAATATCATTATATTATCAGACTGATGCATACCTAGTATGAAGGATAAGAATTTTGTAATGTTGTGGTGGTCTGTGGAGACCAAAAGACAGAATTTTGTAGTGGAAGATTCCATCTGTGTACAGAATTCAATTAATTCCTTAGCCTCTGTGGATAGTGAAATTTGTCAGTGACCTTTGGTTAGGTCCAAAGTGGAAATAAACCTAGCCTACCCAGGTTTTCTATTAATTTTACACTCAAAGCATGGGATATGAATCTAACTTCAATATGCAATTCAAATTCCTTATGTACCCACTGCATTTGGATTCCCTTATGACCACAAGCTTAACATTTTTTCTATCTTTTCCTTGACTGGTTGGCACTCTGATATCTGGTATGGTTTTAAATGTTCTGTCTCAGCAGGCATGCTTTCTGTGTTGTGATATATTAAAACAGTTCTACAAGGTATTTTTAAGAATATGTCCTTAGTTCTGAATAAAACTTCTTTCACCTCTTACTTCTGAGTCTACCCTGTTTTGACTTCAGGACATGCTGTGTGGGTTTTAACTCCTACAAACATATTTACTATAGAGAATTCAGTTTCTCCCCAAGAGTTCAGAATATTTATATGAAATAATCATCCTGGTTTCCTTTTTATTTTCCTGGCTTTTTCAAATTTTAATTAACTTCGTACAACTTCAAAAGGTCCTTGCACGGCATGTATTTCTGGTAGTGTGAACTTACACAAGTGCTTTATCTTCTGGTTTAAGCTCTCTGAGACAGACATTTCTGTTGTATGCTCTTTGTTGTGTTTCCTTGGCTCTGCCCATATGTTCTCTTCCTGCAGGCATTATACTGCTTAACCTGTCCTGTGGCTCTGAGAAAAAGGCCTATAGCACCTTTAGAGAGGTAATTTCTTCTTCCCATGTTTCTTTTGCTACATCAAGCGAGACTCGGGGATGTCACCTATACAGCAGTTCAGGAGGTATGAATCTAGTTCAGACTTGGGGTACTTGTCTTAAAACAAAACAAGACATAGAAACAGTTGGTCCCAGTTTCTCCTATCCATTTCTATAGACTTCTGTAACATATTTTAATGTTTTATTAAAATACTCAGCTGACACATCTACCTTAGGGTGTTACACAGATGCCCTTAGCTGTTTCACTTAAAAAAATTACAGAGTCTGTGTATTTATCTGGATCTGAATGGGGTGACTTTATCAGTAAGAACGTCTGACCTAAAAAAAATCAGTACTAGTTGTTTTACTATAGACTTTTTCATTGACTGCTCAAAGGGGTACTGCCTCAAGCCCTTTGGTTGCATAATAAATATTCACAAAGATGAAGATCTTACTTGATTTTTATAAGAACCCACATGGTGACAGTTGCAGGAACCAGTTCTGACTCTAAACTGGTTACAAGTGGCATTCCCCAGGGCTCAGTCCTAGGACCCCTCCTGTTTGGCATATACTTCTCAGAGGTACAGGCAAGCACAGGAGGACTATGGCTGACCAAGTTTGCAGACAACTGCAAACTAGGGGCTATAACTGACTAATCTAATCTAAGGGGGCGGTGAAAACCAACACATTCTGGCTAGGCTTATAAATGCATTCGGGCAGATAGCCTAGTACCTACCTATGAATCTATGAACCTATAAGTGAATCCACAATGTTCATTGTTATGTTTTTAAATGGGACATCCACAAACAGAGCCAGATCATGGGCCCCTAGGCAGGGTAATGGATCAAGCCCCCATACACAGCCCCCCACAGCCATTACAGTGTCCCCTTACTTGGTTATTTCCCCTCAGTACTATAAGCACTGTTCATACCTCTCAGTGTACATACTGACACAGACATCCTCCAAAAGGGTCTCAGTGAGATGGATATCTGGTGTCAAAATCATGGCCTCAAGCTAAATGCCAAAAAGTGCATAGTCATCCCCTTTGGAAAAAACAAAGTACCCACAAACTATCACATAGGTGGTAGTGCGTTCCCTAAATACGGAAGATGTAATAAGGGATATGGGGACCCAAGCAGATAACAATCTCTCCTTTGATAATCACCTTGCCAAAGTGGTTAGAAAATCCTTCTATGTGGCCCACCTAATCACAAAAGGGTTCGCATTCAGATCAAAAGAGGTCATTGTGCCCCTCTACGCATCACTCATCAGACCCATCACAGAGTAAAATGCCCTATTTGGGATGTACCTTACAAGACACCTGCGACAGCTGGAAAGACCACAGAAGTACCTCACCAAGAGGATCACTGGACTCAAACAGATGCCCTATGCAGCTCAATTGAAGAAATTCCAGCTGTACTCGGTTGGATACCGTCTACTCAGAGGTGATCTCTGCCTGACATACAAGGCCATGTCCAACCCAAAATTGATGGACATGCTTCACCTAAAGAAAACCATATCCCCTTGAGCCACACACTCTAGGGATCTAAACCTCACCACAACAATAAATAGGACATGCTGGAGGGATAGATTTCTGTCCCAGAGACTTCCCATGCTTTGGAACAAGATTCCAACCTATATTAGGCAGAGCTCATTGCTAACACTCTTCAAGAGAAACCTTGACAAATGGATGGGAAACAGAAAGTTTACCCAGGGGATCACTTCAGCGGCTCTGCTGGACAGAGGCACAGGGAACTAATCTAAGGGGGCTGCGAAAGCCAACACATTCTGGCTAGGCTTATAAATGCCTTTGGGTAGATAGCCTAGTACCTACCTATGAACCTATGAACATGTAAGTGAATCCACAATGTTCATTGTTATGTTTTTAAATGGGACATCCACAAACAGAGCCAGATCATGGGCCCCTAGGCAGGGTAATGGATCGAGCCCCCATACACAGCCCCCCCACAGCCATTACAGTGTCCCATTACTTGGTTATTTCTCCTCAGTACTATAAGCACTGTTCATACCTCTCAGTGTGCATACTGCTTTGCTTCTACACCGATTACAGATATTTAGATTTAATTTAAAATATTTATTTCAAAATTTATAGCACAAACACTGATAGACATTTGATAAATAAAGTAATACAATCTCACAATGAAAACAGACTTCTTTGTCCTTGAAACTCACATTCATTGAAACAGCATTGAAACCTGCATTCAAAGAAAATGCATTTGGCCAATGGCATATAAACTTTACCTTGCACACATTTTAGGACCATGCAAACATGCAAGAGTTGTTCGATTCACCTTCCTGATTGCATTAAATTAAATTCCTTGTATAATATAGCTCCACTTGTTAGATCGTGTTTTAAATTTATAGTTTTCAACATTTTTCCAGTGAGCAATGAAATAAAACATATGAACCAATAATGACAAAACTGCCCAATTCAGAATATTTAAGTCAAAAAGGCCACTCAGACTTCTGTCATTATAATCCAGCAATATCAGTCAATATGTATAATCTCTACAGAAGTAAAAGCCATCTGAATAATTGCACATTAAAGACATCTGTAATTAATGAAGAGGTTGCTGCTAGCAAACAACTTTATATTTCAGTGTTTCATCTACACATTCAGTGCCTGCTGCCCTTGAAAAACGAAATTGCATAATGTTACATTAAAAAATGGTAAACGGATAATATTGCAATAGGTAATGGATGGCAAACTGATAACAGGTTCATAGTTACTAGGCATCTCATCCAAAAGAGGACACACTCAGGACTGCAGCACCCCCCCCCCTTAATGTACAACACAGTATCAGCAATCCATCTACATGCTGTGGAGTAGAACCCACAGCCTTCTGCATCAAAAGCAAGTATGCTACCTATTGTGCTACTACACTGCTTTTCAGTTCTGTAACACAATAATGATACAATTTTTTAAACAAAATAGTTGCACATTGTAAACAGACTTAGCATGTGCATCAGTAAACTTCTCTTCTCTTGAAACTCAGTTCCTTGAAAACTGTAGCTTGGTGGTTGGGGAAGAGGATTCAGGCTATTGTTTCCTGTAACTAAGGTACAGTATTTGAGCCAGAGCAAATAACTAACCACTTGCTATCCCTAACTACGGCATTTAACACACACACACACACACACACACACACACACACACACACACACACACACACACACACACACACACACACACACACACACACACACACACACACACACACACACACACACAAAACCTCTTACTAGAGATAGATTTTAAATATTGCTCTCATGAACTTAGAAAGTTCCTAGAGTAACCAGATGTGCGTTAGTATGTATTTTTGTAAATGATATGAAGTCTGAAACTCAAATGTCTGTCATTATTTAGTAACTTTAATCCTTAATGATTTTCCAGAAAATCACAAATTTTATGAGCAACAGACCAAAACTAAGAGGCAAAAATATGGACATTGTGCAAAAATCTGCACAGTTGAGAGGTAAACTGCCTACCTACCTATTGTATACATACACACACACACACACACACACACACACACACACACACACACACACACACACACACACACACCTACCTCTTCTATGGTCTGCAGTCCAAACGTCTTCTTGTATTCAAATTCTGCTTGCACGCTCACACTGGTGTGCACACACACACACCTCTTACTTCTCCATCCATGGTGCACAGCCCAAATGTCTTCTTATATTTAAATTCTGCTCACATGGAAGACAAAGATATAAACAGGTACACAAATGCAACAGGAAGTAGACTCTAATTAACTGCCTTGGTTGCCTGGTGCTGGATCCTGCTCTGTCCACACAGGGTAAGGTTATGAGGGGATTCTTAAACTAGAGGTTGGTTTCTGTCCTTTGACACGCCAGACAAGCTGCACAAAAGTTCTGTAAATAGGGGAAAATCTTGATCAGTTATCACATAGTATGGTAAGCTAGACACTGGAGCTTCAGGATGTAATAATGTATATAGAAGAGTTTGTATTTCTGTTTATGTTACAAGATATTCCCTCTTGTATCATGTATACATATCACCTCCCTTTTCAGATTACTTGTTTTATGCTTGTAAATATATTGTGATTTAACTAATGAAATCATGAACTTGTGTAATCATGTTCCCTGAATCTAGCAATCTTTACATTTCTTTTCACTCTATCACGATATTGCATCTGACAGGTTTGATAGCTCAGTGACAGCAGATTCTATACTTCTAGTAAATAAAGTGCTATCACATTCCACAGATTTACATTCTTTAGACATGCTTTTAGCTGCAACTTGTTGGCTAGCATTAACATTTTTGTACAACATTTGACTAAAAGTCCTTTCTGAAAACATTTCAAACAAATCATCTCAGGTAGCAATGATTTTTTTTTTCTTGTTCACAAGCAAAGCAGCATATTTATTTGAAGACTTGCTATTAGCCTGTGGTGCATGCAAATCTAACTTACAGTTAGCAATTTCAATTAGTAGAAGACACTTTACTGAAATAACTAAATGTGTTATGCATAATGCATGAATATGGTAGATTTTAATATGATTTGTTTTATTTTTGATTAATGCATGTGTGCCTGTGTCTTAAATGATAATTTAATAAAAGTGATAAAACAACTAGTTTTTCAGAAGTTGTAGGGTCACTCTAGAACATCAACTTTATTAAGTTAATTGTTTCAGTTTTACACCTTCAGGAACACCTTTCATGGCCAGAGGCAGTATAGCTCCATTTGCCTTCAGCACACTCCACTTGGCATAGTTTCTCCTTCAGGATTAAGCCTAGAGTAACACTCCTATTCCTCCTTTCAGTCTATGAACAGTTTCTTTCAGACATAGCTTCTATGAGTCTTGTTGTCAGGCTCTGTCTTCTCAGAGACCCTGAATCTTGGATCTGGAATATACCTGCCTCTCTGTTAGTTTCCATTATATTGTTTAAAATGCACAAGTTCCTTATTTACACTTGTCT